>NC_083726.1:48693254-49318254 GCF_028564815.1 Eubalaena glacialis
GTAGACTCTACTTTTATAAACACAAACTCACCACAATTGGCCCAAACACTCAATCACTCTGGTCTTCTATTGTCCTTTCCCCTGAGTTGTGCTGAGCTTTTTATTCTTCACTTTGTGTCCACATGAGATGTTTGGCCAGCCTGGAAGGAAGAGCCAGCAGTTCCTGCCTTCTGAAGTGCTCTCTAAAATATTAACAGTCTTTTCCTTTATAAAATATTTTGAAGGCAAAATATGAAAAGACAATCTTAGCTCTATTAAGAGACAGGTAACCCTAAGAGAAGGGAGTTTTCCCACCCAGTGGATTGGATCTCAGTTTCTAAACAGCAGTTTTGTCTGGACAATTCTAATATTTATAAATCTTTTCAAAGTGTGAAAACCCATCTTAATATTATGAACGGTGTATTACTTAGTTGTTTGCTGGAAATGGAGCCTCCAAGTGAGTAAAGGATATTTTTGTGACATAGTCAATTCAGAAACATGGATATCATTTTGGTAGTTAAATGTAGACTCTAATACTACATGCAGGATGGATCCCATAAAAGTGAAATTCTGGATGTAACACAAATATTTTCAGGACCCATCCAGTGGCCCATTTAATTTAAGGAAAACCCCAGACAAGAAAGGTAGACAGCCCCTTGGAACTTGCAATGAAGGACTCTGACAATGGATATTGTTGTGACTGATCCAGGGGCATGGGCCCTGCCACAGGCTCTCCCTTAGAACAAGGTGATGTCCTTCTCTAAGTCAGTGGTTCTCAACAATGGCCACACATTAAAAACTCCTGGGCGCTCTACTCAATAATGATGCCAGGGCTCAACCTCACACCCATTAAATCAGAATCTCGGGGAGTGGTGGGGTGCGGACCCAGGCATCAATTTTCTTTAAAAGCTCTCCAGGTGATTTTGATGTAGTGGTTAGACTTAAATCCTAAAAAATACGTAGGTAGATATTCTACCAAATAGTCTCAGAATCTAGGAACTCAACTAATCAATGGCGCCTTTGTTTTATACACTTGTAAGTTTTTTACATCTAGGCCCAATGTAAAACCACACACACACACACACACACACACACACACACACACGTCCAGGTAATAAAAATCAAAGGGAATTAATGAAAATAGAGACTAACAGGTGAGACATATTTGGCATATAAATCTCTCATCAAGAAGGCTATTCAATTCAGGAACATGGTAAGAACATCTAATACTTACCAACTGTTAGAAGATATATGATAAGAAGTTACTTAACTTCAAAGTAACTTACTAGATAGCCATAAATCCTTTAAGATAAAACTAAGTAAGAAAAATTCCAGCTTTATGACTTACTAGCTCTTGACTCATTCATTTAGCAGTTATGTCCAATAATTATGAAATCTCCTTGTATTATTTTCTCTAATTGTGAAGTCTTTCTTTGCTGTTTAACCTTGCCCACATTTACATTTTATCTCATCACCTGGCCCTTTGTAAATTCTTTCAGAGCACAGGCTACGTACCCCTCAAAGTGCCTAGCACAATGCTCTTTTGATATTTGCTGGCTGATTTGTACCTGAGAATCAGTCATTTGGCTCCTAAACAGCCCGTGGCTTCTCCTAGTTGGGGCCTGCATTGTCACCAGCTGAATAGACAGAGTCTTTGGAGAGCAGACCCTGCAGGTGCATGATTCACGGTCTGAGTCCATTCTCACTGGCTGATAAATATCTGCATCTGCAGAACAACCCACTCCGCTCTAGCCTTCCTATTATGAAAGGTGACCAAAGAAAGCAGAGAGTGAAACAGGAATCCTCTTCAACCTTCACTCTTAGTCATCACAGCATCATGGCGGACTTATTCTATGTTCTCAATTGCAGGTAGCTGAGCAACTTATCAACCCTTTTGGAGAAGATGATGATGATTTTGAAACTAACTGGTGCATTGACAGAAATCTCCAGGTTAGAGGAGCTTTTCTTTCCTTTACAAACATTAATAATCTAAACAGACTCTGAATGCCAGCCCCTGAACTTGAGTGCTTTAGCCACAAACAAAAGAGGTTTGGCTATTCAGTATGTTGTTTCCAGGTCCTTTTGGAACCTCATGGGTCCTGGATCTCAGTTCCAGTAAAATTTAGTCCCTTTTAAATACAATTTCAAGCCAGTTTTCTTTGTAGGTTTCTTTACTAACTTTACACAGCCACTTCCATCGCAGTACATCTCAGTACAGTAATCTGTTTCCTATTGCCACCTAAAAAGATTAACAATGACATAAAGTGGCAGCCAGACACAATCCAATGTGAGTTCCCAACTCACATCATGTAGGTCCCTGCAGTCAGATGTCCAGCAGCTGGACACTGGAAACATGGGCCACGCCAGCCTGTGTCTCAAATCTCCCTCAATCACACCAAATGGACCCCAGAGCCTTTACCCTGAAGCATTATTTCAGAGAGATTTTTCATGAAGACGCAGCATGAGAGAATTTTGCTTTTAGGCAAGACTCTCCTCAACCCATTCTCTTCCCTGAGAACTACAGGCTGAGAAAAGGGCTTCAACTTGCTCATCTGTTTCAAGCCCTTACTCAGCTCTTACACAGGTTAAAACATTTTGCTGTTGTTTCACAAACTGGCCCCAGTACACAGAGGGCAAGGAGAGACCAAAGAAAAAGGCAGACCGCTCCAGATTGGTAGGTGGCAGGTTTAACAAGCTAGGAACTTAATTAAGAGGCTTGTCTTCAGTGGATACAAGATGAGTAGACCTCCACACCTACCTGCCAGAATCCTAAAATTTGATATAGAGGCCTTACTGGGGTTCAGTCATGTATTCAGTCCAGATGGCCTCAACAGCACATTGCTCTCTCAAGGTTGTGTCCTTGAAACAGCTCCCACTGTGGGAACAGTGGGCAGAATATACATTCCAAGGACAGGGGAGAGGAGCCTCCGATTACTCTCATCCAGCTCACAGGTCAACTGGCAGGTCATGACCTCTGTATTGACCTCTAACAATCACATTGTCAGCCTGTTGAGGAAGAAGTGTAATGCCTACACCACTCACTCTTTGTAAAAATTAGATTTCCAGAGGATTAATAATTTATTCATGCATCAGTTTGTCAAAGTCAAAAGGAGAAGACCACTATAACCCTAAACAGTATAGGCTTGTTGATATATTTTTCTAAACAAACAAACAAAAATTCAGGGCACATAAGAAATGATATCAAGTATAAATATGTTTATGGAATCAATGAAATGGGATATTGAAATCTTCCGCTTCCTGCAATATCTGGGATTATGTGGTTGCTGTCAGGAGAGCCACTAGACAATTAGAAAACTTTGAGCAAAGAAGAAAAAGGTGTCTCTCCTGCCTCCAGATAAGATGCACTCCACTCTGGGGTATGTGGCTTGATGAATCTAGTCTGGGCAGTTTTATGGCTCCACTTATCCCCATTGCCAAGTGCTCTTATGCAGTGAACGACATGTATAACTCTCTGTAGCAGCACTGGTTGAAGCAAATATGAACTACAGACATTTGTATATTCACTCATTCACACTGTGTTCTATCCCATTCCAAACCCCATGCACCCACTAAACTTATTCTTTCTTTATAAATACAATTCACATCTGAATTATTCTAACACTCTAACGATGATTTTAGGTCTCCCTTTTAGCCGTGGATGAAATGCACATGAGCTTACCCAAAATGAAGAAGGACATTTACTGGGACGATTCTGCTGCTCGACCACCGTATACACTGGCAGCTGCTGACTACTGCATACCCTCATTTCTGGGGTCAACAGTCGAAATGGGGTAAGCGCATTTTTAAAAATCATCAATATTTAGAAGTCACTGTTCTGATCTTTTTGTGATGTGGTTCTGAAGTTACTTTCATAAGAACTCTCAATTATTAATATCTTACAATGGTAGCCTTTTCAAATTTTCAGACATAATTAATATGTCCAAGAGAGTGAGAAATTAAAGAGACTGTAGTTTCTGATTTAAATACGGTGTGTGTATATGTGTGTTTTGAGGTAATTTGCATTTTACCTTGCTTTTATACCACAGCAAATTTTCCAGTAGTTGTGAAACTATCCTCTTTTTTTCCTTCCAACTTGAAGAGTAGTTTACTATTTTAATTATACAGTTGTTTATTATTTAATTATGACTATCATAATGAAATGCATCTTAACAAGTATTTGTTGAGTATATACCATGTGTAGGCACTGTGTTAGGCTATTTTGAGACAAGCAAGCCTTAAGATAAATTTTATCAAAAGTGTTACTCTAAGATTATATTTTGATCAAACTGACTTGTTTAGTATACAAGCCAGTGTCTGTTCAGTTGTTTTAACATAACAATCTGTCCCTATGTACTATGAGCTTTAAATAAATGGGCTGAGGCCTGCAGTAAATCATGCACAGTTCTTGAATAATTTTATTAAATCTGATAATGTATCTGACTTTGGAGAAATGTGTGAATGTGGGGGAAGTTTAAGTATATTTGCTGAAGGCAGATGCTACAGTTTCCAAGTAACTTAAAGAGAAGAGTATGGACAAATTTAGAAAAGTAAAAAGAGCCCTTCCAAAAAATTACAGAAAAAGGAAAAACTTCTACGGAGTTTTTCTTATAACTTTTTGGCAAAACTATGGTTCATTTTTCCCTGAGGCCAGTTCTAAGCAGATTTGTGAAGTGAGATCGTGTCTAAAGTTGCCACCTGTGACCTTCTTTCTCTTCCCCCCATACAGTTCAGCCCTCCTCTTTCTCTACTGTTAAAAAACAAAATTCAACTGAGTAAATTTTAAAGATCTTACTGCTTTATTCAACAATTCATGAATTGGGCAGCATCCAATCTAGCAAAGAGAAAGGAGCTTCAAGGGGCTATACAAGTGAAAGACTTGTGTAGGCAGAAGGGGGCAGGCAAAAGGCCGTTACACCAGGCAAAAAAGTGGGTTGGTTATTGCAAGGTCACTTTCCTATAGGAGGTGGCAGGGGTCTAGAAGGCAGACTACCTAAGTAGTGCTGATCAGGCAAATCCTGATTGATTGGTTTAAGATTCCATTTCTGGAAGAATGGAAACTATGTCTCCGTTTGGTGACATGGGGCTTAGCATAAGTGACTCTATTTTGGGCCTGTTGTCTTGTTTTTAATACTACTATGAGAATATCTAGCTTCAATCCTATCCCTATAAGGCTTTATTTTTAGCTCAATGTCTCCTAATCCTCAAAAATAATGGTTTGGGGTGCTCCTCCAAAAGAACCTCTGAGGCTGAAACCCCTTCAAGACCCAAAGAAAAAGATGACTGAAAGTGGAATCTCAGGAATTGTGGCAAATAATGAGATGATGCAGGAGCCGAGCCGGGACGCTCACCTTGCTGCCCTCAAAGCACAGCTTGGTGAAGGTTGCCTACTCCTTGCTTCTGCTTCTAGATGCCTGCTAAGCCTGGGCCCTCCTATCCAGGACCTCCTCCAGACCAAGGTACTCATCCCTACCGCAGCAGACTGCTCAGTCTCCATAAATAGCAATTTCCTGCTGTTTGCACTTCTCAGCCTTTTGTAATATTGGGTTGGCAAAAACGTTCGTTCAGTTTTTTCCGTAAGATGGCTCTAAGTAGCGCTTAGTTGTCTTTAGCCTTCATTCAAAACAATTTTGTTAGATTGTATTGTGACAGCTGTCATACCAGTGTGCATTTAAAAAATACCGAAATTGGTGAATTTTTGTGTAGCCATTTTAATATTGAAGATGGAAGGAAAAAAGCAGCATTTTCGGCATATTATGCTTTATTATTTCAAGAAAGGCAAAAATGTAACTGAAACGCAAAAAAAGATTTGTGCAGTGTATGGAGAAGGTGCTGTGACTGATCAAACGTGTCAAAAGTGGTTTGCGAAGTTTCCTGCTGGAGATTTCTCGCTGGACGATGCTCCACGGTCGGGTAGACCAGTTGAAGTTGATAGCGATCAAATCGAGACACTAACTGAGAACAATCAATGTTACACCATGCGGGAGATAGCCCACATACTCAAAATATCCAAATCAAGCGCTGAAAATCATTTGCACCAGCTTGGTTGTTAATCGCTCTGATGTTTGGGTCCCACATAAGTTAAGCGAAAAAAACCTCTTGACTGTATTTCCGTGTGCGATTCTCTACTTAAATGTAACGAAAATGTTCCGTTTTTAAAACAAATTGTGACGGGCGATGAAAAACGGATACTGTACAATAATGTGGAACAGAAGAGATCGTGGGGCAGGCGAAATGAACCATCACCAACCACACCAAAGGCCGGTCTTCATCCAAAGAAGGTGATGTTGTGTATATGGCGGGATTGGGAGGGAGCCCTCTATTATGAGCTCCTTCCGGAAAACCAAATGATTAATTCCAACAAGTACTGCTCCCAGTTAGACCAACTGAAAGTGGCACTTGACAAAAAGCATCAGGAATTAGTCAACAGAAAATGCATAATCTTCCATCAGGATAATGCAAGACCGCATGTTTCTTTGATGACCAGGCAAAAACTGTTACAGCTGGGCTGGGAAGTTCTGATTCATCCACTGTACTCACCAGACATTGCACCTTCGGATTTCCATTTATTTCGGTCTTTACAAAATTCTCTTAATGGAAAAAATTTCAATTCCCTGGAAGACTGTAAAAGGCACCCGGAACAGTTCTATGCTCAAAAAGATAAAAAGTTTGGGGAAGATGGAATTATGAAGTTACGTGAAAAATGGCAGAAGGTAGTGGAACAAAAGGGTGAATACGTTGTCCAATAAAGATCTTGGTGAAAATGAAAAATGTGTCTTTTATTTTTACTTAAAAAACAAAGGAACTTTTTGACCAACCCAATATATTCTGCAGTGGCAGTTTCATGGATATCTGGCAACCTTCTCAATTTTGAAAATTAATAGAAGAGGTTTTTCTGTGAGTTTGTTTTTAGATCACTGAGTAAGCTTTAAACTTCCCCTCCACTCCCGTCGTTAATTAATGCAAAGTATTTGAAGATCTGCCTTGTAAAAGAAAAGAGACCAGCACCATTGATAGGGCCGGGGAATCATCGTGATGACTCTATTTGGACTGCAAGTACCACTTGTTTTCCATTTCTAATGTCCATTGAATTGTTTTTGCATGATGGTTAAAATGATAATTTATTTTGGTCCTCAAGATTTTTATCTTGATCTACATATTCATCCTAATCATCATAATTTTACATTCCTTTGCAAGTGTCCATGTTCTTTAGAAAGTATTAAAATATGTATTTCTCCTATTTCTAAATACAGAAACATAGCATTAGGAATTTACAAGACCTTGGAGAAAATACATAACCCAAATGATTACTGGGAAGATTTAACAAGATGGTAAGCATAAAAACACTCTAGATATAAATGTAGAGCATTATTATCAACTAGTACAGATTTCTTATTTGTGGATGTCAAACTGAGGCACAGAAAGATTAAACAAATCTAAGTTATTTTTCATATTAAACTAACCTTGGAAATTTGGGAAAGAAAATAAAACTCTTGAGAGGAAACCAGGAGGTAGGGTATTTAAGAATGGAGCAAAAGGGACTTCCCTGGCGGGCTAGTGGTTGAGACTCCGCGTTGCCAATGCAGGGGGGACGGGTTCGATCCCTGGTCAGGGAACTAGGATCCCACATGCGCACGGCACGGCCTAAGAAATAAAAATTATTTAAAAAGAAAGAAGGGACTTTCCTGGTGGCATAGTGGTTAAGAATCCGCCTGCCAATATAGGGGACACGGGTTCTAGCCCTGGTCCGGGAAGATCCCACATGCAGTGGAGCAACTAAGCCCGTGTGCCACAACTACTGAGACTGCGCTCTAGAGCCCGTGAGCCACAACTCCTGAGCCTGCGTGCCACAACTACTGAAGCCTGTGCACCTAGAGCCCGTGCTCCGCAACAAGAGAAGCCACCGCAATGAGAAGACCGCGCACTGCAACGAAGACCCAATGCAGCCAAAATAAATAAATTAATTAATTTTAGAAAAAGAAGTAGGGGCTTCCCTGGTGGCGCAGTGGTTGAGAATCTGCCTGCCAATGCAGGGGACACGGGTTTGAGCCCTGGTCTGGGAAGATCCCACATGCCGCGGAGCAACTAAGCCCGTGTGCCACAACTACTGAACCTGCGCGTCTGGAGCCTGTGCTCCGCAACGAGAGGCCGCGATAGTGAGAGGCCCGCGCACTGTGATGAAGAGTGGCCCCCACTTGCCGCAACTAGAGAAAGCCCTCGCACAGAAACGAAGGCCCAACACAGCCATAAATAAATAAATAAATAAATAAAATTAAAAAAAAAAAAGTAAATGTTCTAGTTCTAGTCACAAAATGTTAGTGAAAATAAACAGGTCTATGATTTTAAAAAATAAATAAAGACTCATCACCTACTTTAAAAAAAAAAAAAGAATGGAGCAAAAAGTTACCAATTGTCAGAGAGAATCCTGTAGTTAAGATGGCCTATTTACTAGCAGGATGGACCAGGCACAGGCAAAGGCCAGGGTCTATTAGTGGAGGCTTTTCTGAGACGTTTAACTGGACTCTGCTAGAACCAATTGATCAAAGAAACAACTAGGCAAAAGCTCACTTGATCTTGACTTTCTGCATGAATGAGGACCCTAAAGGGGAGCCTCACAGTCCGGGAAAGGTCACTGCAGGAATTCAGGCTTTTGGAAGCCAGCATTCACAGGAATGCCCTCTTTGATCCATTAGTGTCGATTCTTTCAATGATTGTGCTATTAGACAAGATGTTTCTGGTTGCCTATGACAGAAAACCAACTCAAACTAACTTAAGCAACAAGGGGTTTCTTGGGTCACATTCAGAAAGTAGTCTAGCTTTGGGTGTGACTGGATCCAGAGGCTCAGATATGTCACCAAGACCCGCATTGCCCTCCCTGTCCCTCAGTTCTACTTTTCTCTCCACTGGCTCAGGTTTCAGGCAGGCTCTCCCCTCCTGACAGCAGAAAGGCAAGATGGCAGCCAGCAGCTCCAGATGTCCAACCTATCTTCTCAGCAAATCCTATGGAAAGAGCACATCTCCTTTCTAACTCTTAAAACTAAAGTACTGGATTTATTATGATTGGCTGGGCTTGGCGAACATGCCCATTCCTGAACCAATAACTATCAACAGGAAGACACAATATTTTGATTAGCTAAGGTTGGTTCGTGCGTCCATCTTTGGACCAAGGAGGGTGGTCAGCCCCAACCAGCCATATGGAGTAAATGATACCTTAAGAAAAATCACGGTGCTATTACCAGGAGAAGGGTGAATGGTTTGCTGGGCTGGCAGAAACAACAGATGTCCTCTAAAATCTTAAAAGCTAATTCCCTAAGCACTGAATTGTTCACTCACCAAATACAACATCAATACCAAGTAAACAATCTGAAAGAGGCTCAGGGAAAAGGGAAGGTAGAAGTAAGGATTATTGTAGCACAGGTGGTTGATGATGACTGAGCCAATGAGTTCTTTGCATTAGGATGAAGACTAGGTGTCAACATGGTATGGATGCAAATATTTCAGTGTTTGCTGCTTGATGCACATAAAAAATCCTTTCCTGGATGAGTTTTTTTATTTTCTTATTCTATTTAGGACATATGTTCCCAGCATATTTAATTCAGAAATCAGATTTGCCTCATCTTTCCATATCAATGTTTCAGGTTTGTAATCACAATTCCCATGACCCAGAAATTCCAAAATCGAGGCAATGCCCTTCAATAACTGAGCAAAAGTACCATCCAAGGGCAACCTGAGAAATTACGCTGCCTCCTACATTCTTTCACATTCAGCACACTACTCATTTCCATATAAAAAGGGAATTCCCTGGAGACAATTCCTTTGTTCTCTATACTCAGGAACATGGCCAAAATATTGCCCTATTTTCTACATATTTACCAAATATACATTACTGAAATAAAGTAATTCCCCCCTCTCATTTTTATCCCAAGTGCAAATTTAAATTATCACGTTTTTCCTTGTATCTTCACATGTGGAACGTACTCATTCATTTATTCAGGCAATATTTTCTTTTAGGGCCTAGTATATGGTAGGTTCTATGCCAGATGCTACAGACAGGCAAAAACAAACAAACAAAAAAACACACCTTTTAAGCTCACAGACATAATGAGGAGACAAGTTATAATACAATGTGGTAAATGCAGCAATAGAGAAACGCTGAGAGTCTTATGGGAACACAGTGAAGGTACACTTCACAGGGTCTGGTGAATCAAAGAAGGTCCTTAGAGTTGGGGAGTCTAATGTGCATCTTTAAGCATGAATTTAGAGCTAGCACACAGGAGTGAGGGGATTCAGCAGAAGGTACATTCCAGGCCATATAAGCAAAGACAGAAAGGAATGGTAGTGTATTCAAAGTGACAATATTTTTAAATTTCAGCTTTTTTGAGATATAGTTGACATATAAAATTATAAGATAATTAAAGTACACATTGTGGTGATTTGATATATGTATACATTGTGAAAGGATTCCCCCATCTAGTTAATTAACACATCCATCACCTTACCTATTTATCTTTCTTTTTTTTTTTTTTGGTGAGAACATTTAAGTTCTCTTTTAGCAAATTCCAATTATGCAATAGTGTTATCAACTATAATCACCATGTTTTAATTAGCTTCTCAAACCCTATTCATCTTATAGCTGAAAGTTTGTACCTTTTTACCTATTTTCTCCCTATTTCCCCCAACCTCCTAGCCCCTGGCAACTGTCTTTCTACTCTGTGTTTCTATTAGAGTAACAATTTGATATGCAAGCAGAAGAACCAAGAAATGAATCTGGAGGGGGAGGTAAGGGGTGATTATGGAGGGCTTTACAGCCTGAGTAAAGAGTTTCAGCCTTTTTCCAAAGCTATTAAATGACATGGTCCCATTTGTGTTTTAGGCAGGTTGTCCTAGCAGCTGGCTGAAAAATGGATGCCTGGGGATAAGACCAGAGCCAGAGAGCCAATGAGCAGGCCATTAGTATAGTTTAGACAGGAGAGGATAAGGGCCGGACTAGGGTGGCGCTTCCAGGGATGCGGACAGTGGAGATGGCAGAAGGGACAGATTCGAGAAAGGAGAAGGAGTGAAGTATGATGGGGTGATTGGTAATGAACCAAGGATGACAGAGAGTAGCAAGGAGGAGCTGCTGAAAGGGAAAGGGGATGAGCTTCCTTCTGCGTGGGCTGCCTTTGAGGCATCTGTGGGCAATTCACATGGAGGTGGCCAGCGGGCAGGGAGCACAGAGACGAAGTCTAGGCAGGGGGATGCATTTGACTGCTATCAGTACATGGGTGTGTTAGAACCTAAAGAGTGGGTGGGAGCACCCAGGAACCGTGTCAAGTGAGTAGGACAGAATACAAAGGGTAGAACACTGTCACTTAAAGGGTGTTCAGAGGAAAAGGAGTCCTTGAGAGAGAGCAGGAATGATCACTACAGGTGCAGGAGAATAACCCAGAGAATGCCCTGTCATAGAGACCGAGGGTGGAAGTTTCAACATAAAGTCTGAAAAACACCATAAGAGTTTGCATTTTAAGGTCTTTGGAGACTTAAGTGAGAGTGCTGAGCAGAAGCTAAATTGGGAGGCAAGGAGATCAAGATTGCCAATGTAAACTATTTTCAAAATAATTTTATAATGGAAAAATTCAAACATATACAGAAGTAGAGAACAAACTATAATAAACCTCATGTAGCCATCACCCACTTTCAACTATCAAGTCATGGCCAACCTGGTGTCACCCATCTTCCCACCCACCTTTACTGTACCCACCACTGAACCATTGTGAAGCAAATATAACCACAATACCATTTTCATGCCTAAAAAAAAAAAAAAAAAAAAAAAGACCAAAAACTCACAATAATTCCTTAACTCATTAACTATCCATGTACTATATTTTTGAGAAGTCTGGATTGGGGGGAAGAAATAGACCAGACAATATCCAATGAGACATAGAGTCGAGGGTAATGTCATATTTTATATTTGTTTTATAACATTTTAGGATGGGAACACCTTAAGCATGTTTAGAGGGAAAGAGGAACCTGCCCTCCCCACCCTACCACCAATCCTTGGAATTACTTTAACCATCTCTACTGAATTTCACTTTACCGTTACGCCCCGGTCTTGTCTGGACAGACCCATTAAGACTCCCTATGGAATTTACTGTAGTACTGTCCACTGTATGACTTAGCATCCCTTTTATCAGAGGTCCTACGGGGGAAAATTTATCTCAGACATCAGTGGGAAAAAAGAAAGTTTTGCCTCTTCTGGGTAACTCTTACACTATTTCTCTTACAGACTGTGAATTTTATAGTTGATGACAGTCTTTTCATTTTGGCTGCTGAAAGCTGAAAACCCAATTTGTAGACCACCTTTAGTCAGTGTGTGAGATTTTTTGGCATGTTTCTTTTGGTCTCATCTTGTTAGTGTTCCTTATTCTAGCTCTATCATCTTAGCCTAACTTTATATATTATTGCATTGTGTTTATTTGTATAAGCTACCTCAAATCCTTTATAAGATGAAGCAAGATGTAATAAAGAAATAAATTGATAACTCTTGTTGCTCTGAGAAAGGAACGAAAAAGGACAGGCAGAGTGAAAGGAGCCCCCTGGAGGAGAGGGAAGACACAGGAGCCAGGGGAATTGACAGAGAAGGGCCTAGAGAAGACATGGGGGGTGGCAGGGGAGAGAGGAGGCCTTGGAGCCTGAGCTGGAGGGAGGGAGCTGAAGATGGATGTTGTAAAGGGCGATGGGGAGATGGTGCCTGTTCAGCTAGTGAAGCAGGAACCAATGTTCTCACCACATCCAAGCATCATCATGTCTTAATCTGAAGGAAGTTATAACTGACAAAGCCCATCTTTCTCTGTTGAATCTAAGACCAAAAGCTTCTGTTTTAAAAGAGCATCTTATCATTTCTAACACCAAACCAATGCTGAAGTTCCATCTCCCAATCTTTGTATGCGGCATGTTAAAAATCAACTTCAGGGAATTCCCTGGCGGTCCAGTGGTTAGGACTCCGTCCTTCCACTGCAGCTGGCATGGGTTCAATCCCTGATGGGGGAACTAAGATCCCACATGTCGCATGGTGTGGCCAAAATAAATAAATAAAAAGCACTCAATTAGACAAAATCAACTTCAGAATGACCACTTTGAATGAAAAAAGGCCAGTTGAAAATCTGAACTGAGCACCCAGAATAGAAATGCTTTCATAGATATACTTGCCTTAAGCATTTAATAAACCATGTTAATTATTGTAATAAACTACTAATCTCCATTTAATAAACCAGCCTATGAATTAACTGAACAATGAAAAAGAATCTTTCCTATTTGAACTCTGTTCTCATTACCACACCTAAGATAATTTCAGTTGAAGCGCTTTAGTTTGTTCTTTGTCATAATATAGAATGCTTTCCGATCTGCTGTTTTAATTAAGGAATCTTTTCATTAGCTTAACCATGGAGACACTAGTAACCAAGATTAAGAAAACACCCACAAGCAGCCAAAAGAAGAGTTGTCCAAAAGTTGCATATCAGGAAAACACGCACAAGCCCTAAAATGAAAAAGGTCTTCTTTGGGAAACAGTGGACACTTATGCTTGATAAACCTCACTTAACCAAAACAAACCTAGAATGCTCAAACTCAAGCCAACATTGCTGAAAATAAATTTTTTTTAAATGAGGTCCCAGCCCAGCCTACCACAGCTAGCTTGAGGTAGAATGCTTGTCTTCACATTATAACATCATGGGTTCACTCCAAAATTCTTATTATTTTTTAAATACTTGGGATTATCCATTAGCACAGATTTTTAAGGCTCTGAGGAATGGAACACATGGAAATTAAAGACCTGAAGTCTCATAACTCCCTTTAAATCCTGTCTTGGAAATCCAAACAGCAGTAATTCCTTAAAGGCATTGGAAAAACCCTAACAAAATATCCATCCATAACAGCTAAAGGATTCGAAATTCTGGAGGAGAGAGGCTGCAGCTGCTTATGAAATAGATCACTCGAGTGTGTCGTGAGGGGTGTCTTCGTGGGGCTGTGCTCACTCTGTCCTGCTAATCTAAAGGCAGGCTCCCAGCCTGGCAACCCAAACTGCTGACTGCAGTCCAGTTCATACAACACTGTTGTATTGGCCTTTCTGCCATGATTCAAATATGTCAAAACTTCTCACGTTGGTAGTGATCTTAAGGAATGGGTCTGTGAATTAAGGATCCACTTAACAAAGAGGAGTAATATTCAAATTTTTGTAAGAGTTACTCCTGGTTAGGAGTTGAGGAATTTAAGATTTATTTGGTTCTGTGAAACTACAACCAGATACCCAGAAATAATGACTTTTACGTATCTATCTTCATTCCCAAGGTCCTAAGAATATGTAGAAATAATACAGTACTTTTTTTTGCAGTGAAATGTATATATATTTAATGTGCACAAAGCATTTAGGATTTTACAGTACAGTCAGAAGTATTCTTAGTGATGTAATACTTCAAATATATCAAAATACATATTCAAGCAAGCAAAGACTTTATTAAAGTGTGGTTAAATATACTTCTAGATGGATGTTTTATTCAGTAATCCCTTCTTAGCCAACTATATTCAAATATTTTAACTTTACAAGAAAAAACATAGTCTGATTATATATACACACACACACAAACACACACACACACACACACACACACACACTATTGCATGCTTGTGCCATAAACAGCCAAAAATATCTCAAATTCTGAATCACTAACTTCAACAAAAACGTATTCTTGGAACATTGATTTTCACTTAATGTACCAGAAAGGAAAGGAGAGACGGAAACTCCCAAGGAGATGAATGTGCATTAAGTTCATAATTTTAGAACTTGCTCAGGGATTCTTTCATTTGCCGGCATGGGGTCACCACTGGTGCTTAGTTTTCACCTTCTAAGTGGTATGAGAGGTATAGATGGCTTACTTTCCTTTTCTAACAAAACTCTCATAGGATACAAGAGTATGGAAAGGTGGGGACTTTAACTTTGGGCCACAATTTCTTTTTGTGACAGCCAATGGAGGCCAGGTGAGAAGAAACAGAATGGTAATGTGAGGATAGATATGCTTGTTCTTTAACCAGATTTGCCATAATCCTTGGTCCAAACTATCAGAGAGGCAACAGAGAGGCAGCGGGTAGGTGGTGGCCAGCTCTCTGGTCTCAACAACCTCCAGTGATGCTCTCCACAGCTTGAAACTCTCTCCTAGCCGGCGAGGCGGGGTGCTGGGGGAAGGGGCTCGGGGGTGGGGGGGAGTGTTGCTGGGTGGATACAACGTTCTGTCCACTGGATTTTTCTCACAACACTCAGTCCGCCCCTCCCGGCTTAGCATGAGGGTTATTTACTCATTTTATAAATCCCTGGCTACAGCTTTGACGGTGATTCTATAGTGCAGAAGGTTTAAAATTACAGTGTGCGCCTCTAATGGGTTTGAAGAGTACATTTTGCTTTGTCCATGAATAAAGGCTCCTGCACATGTGCCTCTGCCCCAGTGGACTTTCAGGCAATTACTGGCTTCCTCCAAGGCAGCCGCCTGACTTTGAGTACACAAGCAATTTGAAAACAATAATTCTGATGCGAGAAGTAGAATTCATCATATTAAGTATCATTTTCCTAAATCCCTCATTTCAGTTCTGTTAAAATGACCTATTATTTGAATTTAAATTGTCAAAATACCACTTTAAAAGTGGCCACAGAGAAGGAAAGACAAGCATCATCTAGTTTTATTCTTCAATCTTTGAAGCTCTATAGTTACTTGATGACACTAATGAGAAGGGGTTTCCTTTGCAAAAAGCTTGCTTTGAAAAAAATACATTACATCTTTCAAGTCATTGGGGCTGTTTTGGTCTTTCCATGTTAGACACACCCTGAGAAGCTGGAAGTCGGCTGCCATCTTCCGCAGTCCTGTGTCCTGCCTCTTCTTTGTCACAGTAACAGGAGGTGACAAGTATTCTTCTGCACCCCTGAGCATCCAAGCATCTTTTCAAGAGGCCTTAATTAAATCACAGCTGCTGGAGCCCTCAGACATTAGTCATTGGCAAGGGAGACTGAGAGGTTGACAGTTTTGTAGGTGCTCAATAGATATCTTGAAAATTGGGGGTCTTTTTTTTAACACTTGAGATTGAAATAAGAACACATCCCAATCCTGACATCGATTTGACCTGTAGAAATAATGCATGCTCTCCCTCCTTCCATACTCAACTAGAACCAACTAGCCCGCCGAGCTTAACATAATCTATTCTCTCTCCCGCCAGGTACACTTCTCCTCCCTTTCACAAATAGCCCAATACGTGCCACAACCTTTCTCATTCTCACTTTTTCTGCATTGATGATTTATATTGTGCCATAATGTTTACTGAAGGATTTGACAATGTCTGCAAATGGCACAAAAAACAATATTGGGAGGCAAGTCAGGGCAGTCCCACCACCTGAGTGGCCTTATCTTCTTTCTCTCAAAAAACCCAGCTTCCTCCCATCCTTATATTTCCCCTCCATCTACTCAATACCCTAGTCTCATCCATAAACAACTGTTGTAGTCATCCCTTCCAACATGTTAATTGTTAGGTGGCAGCTTTGAGGTATAGTAGCATTTTTAAAGGACACGCTTGAAGGAGAAAAGGGAGTGACCTTCGGACAGACACTATTATTTCCTCTAACCATGTGTAGTCGATGATGATTTGGAAACCATCTCTGAAAGTTTGCCAGTCATTGACAGAGTCCTTTTTATATCGTCTACTTTTCAAAGCTTTTCCACGTATATTATTCCTTTTGAACTTCCAAACACCCTTGTAAAGCAGCTAAAGTAAGTATTGTTGTCATTAGTTTATCAAGTATGATGCTAAGCCACAGGGAGGTTAAGTGACTCTCCGAAGGTCATACAGCTGGGGTCAGCCTAGGCAGCAGTAAACCTGGCTCTGCAAGCCCCCGAAATAAATCATTCTCCTCACCACAGAGGCAATTCTCAAATTCCACCCACTGGACACTAATGGCTGCATGGCACTTTCCATGTACGTCCTCCAGTCTCTAATTACCTGCCTATCTCAGTCTGAGTGAATTCCAGAACATCAGACCTAGGTTCTTCAGCTGATCTTCTCTAAAATATAGCAATATAATGAGGGTGCTTACATTCTATCATACAATGTTTCTGCTATAATTGTTTTGGGGCACTTTAAGTGGTGTTATATTTGGGCCTCAGGATTGTACTAATCCTATACTAAAGGTCTTTAAAAATCAAATAAAGGGCTTCCCTGGTGGCGCAGTGGTTAAGAATCCACCTGCCAATGCAGGGGACACAGGTTCAATCTCTGGTCCGGGAAGATCCCACATGCCGCGGAGCAACTAAGCCCGTGCACCACAACTACTGAGCCCTCGTGCCACAACTACTGAAGCTTGCACGCCTAGAGCCCGTGCTCCGCAACAAGAGAAGCCACTGCAATGAGAAGCCCACGCAGCGCAATGAAGAGTAGCCCCCGCTCTCCGCAACTAGAGAAAGCCCACGTGCAGCAACGAAGGCCCAACGCAGCCAAAAATAAACAAATAAAAATAATAAAGTTCCCTTTAAAATATAATAAAATAAAATAAAAATCAAATAAGGAGGAGCAGAAAGTCTCAAAGGACCTAAAAGGTACATCCTTTCAACTGGGAAATAAATAATCTTTAATGTATTCTATTCCGCATGTTTTCAGCCTTAAACCATTTTGTCCTCAAACCACAGTTTCTGCTGTCATATTGGGAACCAGAGAAAGGAGATGGGTCTTGTGTGTTGGCAATGAAGCCTCCATCACAGAAACATTTGGAAGAAAGGTCATTAGGTCTGTCACGCTGGGGAGTTTCACTTCTGCACTTTGATAGCGTGAAGAGCTGGAGGACTTCATCACTGCAGCATGAGATTCATAAAACTGCCCCCCCAGATCACAGACCACCAAGTGTTCTTCCAAAGACCCACTAATGGGTCTTTCTGACTAATGGTGTGGAAAGTTCCCAAGTCATTGAGATTACCTCCCCTTTTTCCCCTTTAAAAACTTTCATGGCCAAGCAGAATCTCCGGAGCTGGTTCTGGGACTCGAGTCCGCCTTCTCCCCAGGTTGCTAGCCCCCTGATTTTTTTTGCTTTTTGTTTTTTGGCCATGCCACATGTCATGCGGGATGTGGAATGCGGGATCCCGACCAAGGATTGAGCCCATGCCCCCTGCAGTGGAACCGCGGAGTCTTGGCCACTGGACCGCCAGGGAAGTCCTTCTCTCCTCTCGTTTTCCTCTTTGTTTCATTCCTATCAATATTCATTTTATTTGCCTTATTTCTTAATAACCCTTTAAAAATGTTCACCCTGCCAAGACCTGTCTCTTGTCTCTTGATTCTCTCCTTTGCCTTTCCCCGTTTTCTTGTTTGTTTGTTTTTTTTAATAAATAAATTTATTTATTTATTTATTAAAAAAAAAGAAAGAAAGTTCCCAAGTCATGTTTCTTATCCAAAGCATTTCTGGATGAGAACACTCAACAGTGTTGCTTTCCATGTAGCTTTTCCCACTTGGACATGACTACCAAATGACACAATTCTAGTTATGCCCTCCACTCGCAAAGACAACCCACAGCTGCCCACTGCCTCTGGGGTAAAGCCCTAATCCCTCTACCTGGTATATGACTCTTCATGACGCAGTCCAAGGCTACCAGTTTTATGCCTGACACTATTCTGTACACTAATCCGAGTATTTCCCATTCCTCACAAACACCTGAAGTTCCCTGCTGTCTAATTTGCTCAAGTCACTTCTTCCACCTGGAATATTCTGTCCCTTCTCTGCTCATCTGTTTCCTTTGCAGTGTCAAAGACCAGCTCAACAACTTACTTTGCCCCCAATTTAGCTATTTATATACATGCCTTCTCCCTCCTTCTAAATTATGTTATACAGAACTTAATGCAACAAATGTGTTCATGGCAGATGCTCAATGCATTTAGTTGGGTATGTGGATAAATCTCATGCGTCCACACCACAGTCTCAGAGGCAGGAAGGTGCAATAGGACCTCATGGGCAGTCCTGCCCGATGTCAGTGGGTGAATCAGTAGAACATCAGCAAGAGCACTGGTCTTTTTGCAGTTTGCTCTCTGCAACTGGTTTGTTTTTCTCCAATGTGTGACCCAAGGCCTTAATCCTTTGCCTCAGTTGAGTGTACATATCCACTACATCAGTGCATAGTTAGAAAGTTTTTCCTTAGGGTTCACGAAGTTTTGAAGTAACGATAATACAAACATTTTTTTCCTAGAAGATTTTGTCATTCTTACAAGGTTGTGTGGCTTAAAGACTAATTAAGGAAGACAAATCCCAAATAAAAAGTGAAGAGAAGATCCCAAATGCAGGACAGAGGCCTGTCCTATAAAGAGACATTGCCAGCTCCACCTCGGATTCCCAGAGCACATCCAGCACAGCAATCTTAGTGACCAACTGCTCTGGTGTCCTCCATAACTAAATGGGTTCCTGAAGTGTGACTGGAGATCTGACCTAATGAAATGCAACAAGCAGGGTCATCAAGGCTGCTGAAGCATGAGTCTGCGTTTCTCAAGTCAATGTAACAGAATCCGAGCCGTGAACAGTGGAAGGTGGGCCAGAAGGCTATCTGGTAGCCAAGGGCACTGCCGAGGCTTTAGAATAACAGCACAAGGTTGTAATCGAATGCTATCCCAGGACATTTAGCCAGTTAATCATCTCAATCATCCATCTTTTATTCATAAACATGGAGGAACAACGTTTTCTTTGGCTGCTCACTTTGCCCTTTCAGGTTACACCAGTATTATGCTGTTCCAAGTTTTCCCTTTATGTCCCATAAAATGCACCTGGTTAAAGCATCTTGTCACCATGGATGTCAGTGCGAACACTGGACTAGGATGGCCTGATCACGGGCAGGGCTTTAAGCAGTTTTTCTTGGAACTTCGTTAAGACTGTATATCCACAGAGATGTGAGATAAATAACCACAGAATCTGAGGCAGGAGCCTGCCTTACTAACCAATATCCCTTACTGTTTTCTCAGTTATCCTTTTATTTCAGCCTTGAAGGAGAAGATTAAAAATGGTAGGATTATTTGTTTTATGTCTCAAATGTTAAAAATTCAACAGGATATTCTTAGCAATAACAAATCCATCAGACTTAATCACCAGCGGAGCCCAACTGCATTGCGAGTCCACACCACCTTCATGGATGTACTCTTTCCCACAAGTACAGAAGTGCAAAGCATGGACCAGGAATGTTAGCAAATGACCTCTGGGCAAGGATTGTATTTTACACATTATTTTGCCCCTGGGCTCTACCTCATCTCTTGACACCTACGTCGTAGCAGACTTTAAATAGAAGAGATTAAGAACAAAGTCTTTGGAATCAGACTTCTGGGTTTAGCCCTCACTAGCTACATAGCCTTAATGAATCTCTCAGGGCCTCAGTTTCCTCACTTGCAGAATGTGAATAATAATGATACTAACATACACGATTACTGTGATAATTGAATGAATTAATACATGGAAGGTGCATAGTCAGTAAACGTTAGCTGTTGTTT
The DNA here is from genome assembly GCF_028564815.1 of Eubalaena glacialis. Classification (NCBI taxonomy): domain Eukaryota; kingdom Metazoa; phylum Chordata; class Mammalia; order Artiodactyla; family Balaenidae; genus Eubalaena; species Eubalaena glacialis. The sequence continues at coordinate 48,713,751 of NC_083726.1, forward strand.
GGATTGTCTTGAATTTAGCTGTGATCCATTGTTTTGGGGGGTTATATGGGTCCTGGGAAAACATGACTTTAGTTCACCTGTAACAAGGGAGAAAGAACACATACTATATCTTTTTTTTTTAATGTCTAAGTCTCTAGATCAGTGATTCTCAAAATATGGGCTGGGGACCTCTGGAAGTCCCCAAGAACCAAGACCCCAAGACCCAAGTCCTTAAGGTCAAAACTATTTTCATAATAACATTAAACTGTTATCTGCCTGTTTCACTCTTGTCCTTTTGTGAGGGTGCGGTAGAACTTTCCAGAGGCTATGTAGTGATGTCATCACTTAGTTAATGGAATGTGTGCTTGCACATTCTTGTGCTTTTTCATATTCCTCAGTCATCATTTCTCACACAGTAAATAGCAATAGCTATAACCACATAAACAAATCTCGCCAGGGTACTCAGTAATTTTTTAGAAGTTTAAAAGGGTCCCGTGACCCAAAAGTCTGAGAACCTCTGCTAGATTATCTAAGTTAAAGTCCCCCTCCCTCCTCCTTTTCAAAATCTGTAATGTGAAAATACCGAACTCAGTCCTTACCTTTGAGCCTCTGGCCCCAACACAAAGTTAGGCCCCTCAAGCTGCTCTGCCTGCATTTTGTCCTTGTGTGTTTCAGGCTGTCGGGGTCCGACCTGCCTGGCGAGGACTGGCTGTGGGATTATGAGAAGCATGGCCATCGCCGTTCCATGATTGGAAGAGTCAAGAGGTTCCTGAGCACCCACGAACGCGCCTCCAGCCCCAGGAGGAGAAGCTACGGGAGACAGGCCAGCGACGGCTCCACGTTCTTCCCCCCGGGTGACCTCAGCCCAGCCAGGGACCTGCTGCACGTGCCCTCGAGAAGTCCCCACCATGCCTCAGCCACCTGGAAGCACCCCTGCGCCCCAGAGGGGAGCCCCAAGCTGCACGCCAGCCTGGGAGAGCTGCCCACCATCCGACAGGCCAGCCTGGCTCCACCGTCCAGTGTGAGGGGCTACCCCACCAAAACGCCGCGGGTCCCCGAGGTAGCAGTCGAAGCGGCGGTGCCCAGGGCAGAGGACGACCGCCATGACTCCACTGCCTCTATCCAGAGCTCTGACTTCACTGGGGTTCAGCCGAGCAGGACTGGGCAGCAGGAGGACCCTGTGGGGTCAGTCCCGTTCCCCTCAGAGAAAGGGGCACCTTCTAGGGACCTCAGTTCCCAGACTGTTCCAGCCAAAGCTGAGAGAAACCTCCTCCAGTTTGCCTCTGAGGAGGACCCTCATGAGAATGACAAGTCCCCAGAAAGGTGGGGCCTCCCGAGGTTCGTGGAGCCCAGCCGCACCTCCCTGGTAGGCCTAAGTCCGGATCCCGTGAGCCCTGAGCCGGTTCCTCTACTTGACACAGAAACATCCTCAGAGACCAGCGGAATCAACATTGCGGCTGGTTCTCGAGTCTCTCCTGATGTGCTGTATTTAATGGAAAACCTGGACACCAAGGAAACGGATATCATAGAGTTTAACCACGAGCAAACAGAGGAGTCACCCAAAGCAAGGCCAGAAAGTTCTAGGACCTGGTTCTAGCCTAGACTCTTACTTTCCCAAAAGTTCAAGTATTAGTTCCAGAACATACCTGGGGGCTGGTCAATTTTTTTTTTAAATGATCATACTGTATAAGCTACTTAAAACTTTGAAGGGCATTATGATCCTGACTTTTTGAGAACTGAGAAAATCAAACACATTCACGCCACCCACTACAAAGTGACTTTCATGGAAGTTACGCAGACCACAGTGACGTATCTTAACCAAATAAGGAACCTTAAATATATAAGTATATATGCCTTATAAATGCATAGATTGTTAGCTTTGCAAAGGGCTTTATAGATCATGGTCCAATCCCCTAGTTTTGCCAATAGAGAAACAAAGGATTCTCTCTTCCTTTTTTTTTTTTTTTTTTCCCCTTTCTTCTTTTCTTCAGTTATAAAGACAGGCAGATGGATCATAGGATGCCTCAAAAGCCCCTTCCTAATGCTGATTCCTTGTTTGAGGCTTTCTAACCATCTCACTCCACTTTCTAGAACTCTTATTGTTTCCTAATTCCTAAGCCTCATCAGCATCAGAAAGCTCCATCTCCCTTCAATTTCCTTTTCGACTTTCGGGACTTCATTTTTCTCTCTTCCCCCTTTAGTCCCTCATCCTATTGTTCTTCTCGTCTCCCTAGTCTTGTTCCTTCTCCAGTGATTCTCATCCGTCCCACCTTTCAGGCTGTAACATTTTCTCCTGCCGACTCTGTTGCTTACTTCTTGCCACAGTTTTAAAAGCACTAGGCATTGGCAAAGCCTCCTACAGAGCGACCGAAGTGTCAGTAAATCCAGCCTGGCTCCTCCCAGCCTCGCGGGAAGGGGCATGGGAGCTGCTGTGTCCCCCATGCCCTCTCAGCTGTGGCCGTCTCTCTCTGCGTCCACTCTTAGGTCTTGAACACCGGAGAAGCCACGAGGGCATGAGACCTGCATAACCAAATGCTATGGAACCAAATAACAAGGTTTCAAACGGTTTCACTCAGACTCTTAAAGCAAAAATCCCCATCGTGTCACGACATGGGACCAGTTACTGTGTCTGCCAGGTTGTTTGGGATGAAGTAGGGTATTGCAGCTGGGAGGTTAAGGGGGTCCAGGACTGTATGATGGGGATGGGACATTGACTCACTTCCTCCAAGGAGTTCTTGGGTGGCTGTTTGTTGGGAGCTCCCAACTTTAACTGGAAGGCCATGCTAATGAGTGCCGCTCTCACTATTTCTGTCATATGATGAAGCCTGACTACAAGCTCAAAAACAAAATAGCCCTAACTGCTACCACTTATTGAGTGTTCACAATAGCGTGTAAAAACAGATAATCCCACTAATCCTCACAGGAATCCTATGAATTGATATACTATTATCTCTATTTTACTTTATTATTTTTTAAAGGAGTCTTTCATTTCTCAATGTTAGTTGTTATTCTTTTATCCAAATAATATACCTTAGCAGACCAATGCTTTCTTTATTATTATTATTATTTATTTTGGCCACGCGGCATGTGGGATCTTAGTTCCCCGACCGGGGATTGAACCCACACCCCCTGCAGTGGAAGCGCAGAGTCTTAACCACTGGACCACCGGGGAAGTCCCTACCTCCATTTTAAAGATGAAGAAAACAGAGGCTTTAGAGAAGTAATTTGACTAAAATCACATAGCTAGGAAGTGGCAGGGCTTAGGTTCAAGCCCAGGTTTATCTGACTCAAGAGCCCACACTCTTGTCCAGTGCACTTCAACACTGTGCTGTGCTCTCTGTAGGACCCTGAATCTACCAGCAATTTGCCCAGAATTCCGGAGGATGCCCCACGGGAGCCAGGCGTAAGTCTCCCCAGCCTTGGAGGCCTTTCTGGGTCCTCCCTGCTCAAGTCCACCTGGACCTTATATGCATGTGTACAGGAGGGCAGTGCTCCAACTTGAAGCCTTGGCCATGGTCCTCTTCATTTTTCTGACGGATGAAAGTTAGCAGGACCCTCTCCTTCCTTCCCCAGCTCCTCTCATTATGCAATGTTATAATGTGCTATAACATTAGCACATTTTTACAAGACATTGCATCCAACTGGGCCATCCCAGCTACATGACAGCAATGACATTTTCTTGAACTAATTTTTCTCAAAGGACTAAAAGGTAATAATATTGGAAGAAATGCTCTACGTTGATGGTTCTCTATGTTGGTCAATAGTGTTAGCACCTGGGAAAGGCACCCATGTTCCTGAAGCATTACATATGGACTATGCAATCAGGCCCCAATGCAACACTGCTAAAACGCAGGAACCCTAACCTTCACCCAGCCCCCTAACGCTATTTTCTTGGATGTTTCAACTTAAATCTTCTATTCTCTTCTCTTTGGCTTTATCTGTTGCTCAAATTCAGGTAAGTTTCTACTTAGCTGCTTTTGAAATATAATCAATTTGTGTTCCTAAATCCAAAGTGATATATTATACACAAATAGAATCATACATTTTATGGAGGACCAGGAGAGTTCATTTATCTCTGCTTCCCTCCATCCCTTATGCACCTTTGTGCAAAGAATTATTTAACTTCCTCAATATTTCATCAAAATTTGAGGTGGCCTCTATTTCCTCCTTGCACTGAAAACTGAATAATGGCTCATTCAATGAGCCCAGGTGGTTGAATTCAGCTATAAATTCAAGCCAGCAGTTGCCCAGATCAGATGAAGAAATTCTCTCTTCACTCTTAAATGAGTTTTTACCCAACACAGACTGAAGTTGCAAAAACAAAATGATTTCTTCTCCTGTACCTGATTGTATTGCCTGCCTAGCCCATCTTGTCCTGAGCTCTGGAAACTTCCACCCGTTGGATGAATGGTCACAACGTCCAGCGGCTTAGTCATTTGGGCTTATCCATTCCAAGAACAGGCTCTGCTCTGCTCTGCATTAAACATAATCCACAAGCCAGAGGTGCAACGAGGCCAAGCCCTACTTACGGCATTCTCCCTCTGTTCTCCAGAGATGATGACTCTGCCCTGATGCCAGGATCCACAGGTCAGTAAAGATAAAAACCCAGCAGCTTTTTCTCTGTCATCCAAGGATTTAGGGATGACTGCCCCTCCAGAACAAAGAAGGCTACTCTCTCCCCTCTTTAATGGTACCATCTATTTCTTGGGGCATCGCCTCCACGGCTCCAGGCATCCATTGCAGCCCAGTTCAGCTAAGCTTTGGAAAACATATTTTCAATAGAATGGAGAAATACATAATTTACCATTAGTTTAAAGAAAAGACTCACTTAACTATACACCCCTCTTATTTAGTGTTTCCCCTCTAGCTTCCTCCTTCTCCAGAGAAATTGATTCAATCCTCAATCATTGTTCTGAGACCTTCTTATCATAAAGTCTGCTGAGCCCAGGCTGCCATGTGGTGTGATGGGATGAGGATGAGAAACCCGGTGTGTGACTTCCCTCTGAGTGGCTTTGTGAACTTGAACGAGGCCCCCTCCTCTATCTCTCATATTCTCATCTGTGAAATGGGCTCTTCTCTGCCCCACCTCGCTGGCCGCCGTGGGGAGCCGAGGGAGTTTATGTGAAAAGGCGGGGAGCCCCAGGCAGCACTGTGTGGGTGACTGGCCCGAATGGGAATTGATGCCCCCATGGATTCACCACGAACTGCAGAAAAAAGGACTTCTCCCCTTCCACTTCAGTCATCTGCTTATCGGGATCCCTTATTCTCCAGGATGCTGAGCTCTTTCATTCAGAAAGCTTGCCATTTCTCTTTGGGCTTCTTTTTAAGTTTTGTTTCATATGCTTCCCAATATCTACCACATCTTCCTTTTCTCCAGCGTTTTTCTCAAACCTTCACTCCCCACAATAGCCGGCCTCATTATCATGGTGATAAATTCTGCTCCTAACCCATTTTACGTATCAATCTCCTCAATCAAAATATGGAACTAGAAAAAAAATCAATTGCCTTTGTTCTTTCCACTATAATTCTAGAGGATTTAGCACCTCTGGTTTGCAGTTGGAGGACCCTCTTAGGGCATCTAATCTCCCTAAACCTGGTCCTATATCAGTTAAGGGGGAATAATAACTACAACTGTAAAAAATTCCTAAGCAGGAGCCAGATTATAATCTAATTCCTTTTCCTCTTCACAATCATCATCTATATGATCAACATCAGTCATTTTCTGAAGTGCTGTGGTATCAATAGGAATAAGCAAGGATTTTCCTCATTTTGGCTTATGGAATACTCTCAGGTAGATCCTCAATCCTTTCACATGCTTTCTTTCTTTTTTTCATAAATTTATTTATTTCTTTATTTTTGGCTGTGTTGTGTCTTCGTTGCTGCGCGCGGGCTTTCTCTAGTTGCAGCGAGCAGGGGCTACTCTTCATTGCAGTGTGTGGGCTTCTCACTGCGGTGGCTTCTCTTGCTGCGGAGCACAGGCTCTAGGCGCCCAGGCTTCAGTAGTTGTGGCACGCGGGCTCAGTAGTTGTGGCTCGTGGGCTCAGTAGTTGTGGCTCACGGGCTCTAGAGCGCAGGCTCAGTAGTTGTGGTGCATGGGCTTAGTTGCTCCGCGGCATGTGGGATCTTCCCAGACCAGGGTTCGAACCCATGTCCCCTGCATTGGCAGATGGGTTCTTAACCACTGCGCCACCAGGGAAGTCCCCTCGCATGCTTTCTGTGTTTCTTAGCTCTGTGAACCCTAATTTTTAGGACAGTATTTATGGCAGTGGCTATTGAGTCAAAGGAACCAATTCAAGAATACCAGGATTGTTCTCTTATTGCAAATCTTAGAGAACCCTAGATGTGGCAAAAAGAAAACGGAAGCAATTACCCTGGAAAACAGAGGCACAAAAAACACATTTGCCCTAAGTACCCTGTTAACTCTGTGTGGAGAGTCAGTTTTTGTGTTTTGTTTCTGAATTAGTTCAGAAAATGGGCCCAACTCTTCCTTTCACCACAAGTAGATTTGGCCAGATGGTTACCTGGAACCATCTTTTCTGAACTTCTAGTTTTAGATATTTACCTAACAGAAGCAGCAAAAAGGAATGTTGTATCTTGTCTCCTGTAAGCGGATAAGAACATTTCTAAGATACCTTTTGTACAGAAATGCTGATGTGTCCCAAGTTCTTTGTCTAGCTAATGGTTATTAACCTGAGGCAATTTTGTACCCAGGAAACATTTGGCAATGTCTGGAGACATTCTGGGTTGTCACACTGGTGAGCGTTACTGGCATCTAGTGGAAAGAGGCCAGGGATGTTGCTAAACATCCTGCAATGCACAGGACAGACAGACATAACAACTACGGAGCCCAAAAATAATCAGATTGGGAAATCTGACTTAGGCCAACAGGAAGGTGAAAATGAGACAACCACCAAGGAGATTAATGAAGAGAGAGAAGCCAGAGAAAGAAACAGAACTAGAAGAGAACAGATGAACCCAGCAACTGGCGGAATTCTTATTCTGTGTACAAGCTATGAACCAATCACCATTCCTCCCCCGATGCTAAAGGATCTGATATGTCAAATCCAGAAAAACTGGATGGAAACCCTGAGTTTCACCCTTAGAGAATTCCTTGGATGGCTCTTACCAGTAAGATTAATTAAACACCATTGCTAGCATGACTATAAGTTTCTGAGAATGTAGCTTATACAAAGGGTGATGACAATAGATTTTGCCAAATATTATGCAAGGGTTTGTGCCAATAAACTGCTAGACCATGGATAGACACCTGATCCAGCTTTGGCCTTTATATATGTCTTACTTAGGACCAAACAAATAAACCGTATCTTCTAGATGGATAATCTGGTACTTTATTTTTCAGTAGAAAATAGTTAAAATGGGTAGGATCAGTATACCTCCTCCCCATGGGCCAAGCAAACTCATGGATTCCTCCACCTCATGCATTCTCCAGCACGTCCAGGAGGATAACATCAGAGGACTAGTGCAGTTCTGGATGATGTCACCAGTTGGACTTTTATTCATAATCATTCATGAAATATTAGCAACTACAGTTTTAGCTAAAACTGGCTGGGTGGGAGATCCGTCCCTCTCACCCTCCTCACCCATCTGTCACTCTCTTCTGCAGGTCTAGGTAAATATCAAAATGCCCTCTGAAGTTCAGCTGGTTTGCTTCTTTGTATGTCTGTTTGTTTGCTTCCTTTCATCCCCAATCTTGTTCGCCCTCCCAACCATTTTAGTTTGTTTAACGTAAAGCCCTTTTTTTGCATACAATCTTACAAAAGGTGTGTTACTGTTTTGTGTGCAAGTGTTCTTAACTTCTGTAAATGTTTATACTGTAGGCTTCATCTGTTCCTTTGTTGGTTTATTTTTCACTCCATACCATGTTTTAAGATCCTCCCAAGTTCCCTGTGTACGTCTCAAGCACTAAGTCTGGCATGGTCTAAGATGTCTGGGAGCTGACTTATCCACTCCCCAGGTTGCCTCCACCCCCGCTCCACAGTAAGCACCTCAGAGGCGTTCCTTTCTGGCCCCGTAGGAGTTTCTTTGGGGTGTAAACCCATGAGCAGAGTCACTGGGTCATAGGGTGGGAATATATTTAACCTGACCGCTATTGCCAGATGGCGCTCCAGAATAACGGCACCGATTGGCAGCCCCCCGCCAACTGCACATCGTATCTCCACTGCCCCTTCCCTGCCGCATGCCTGGCATCACCTAGGTTTCTAATTTTTCCAGTCTAACAAGTGTAAAGTGGCACCTACTTGCTGTTTAACTGATATTTACCTGCCAATTATACATTACTGGTTACTGCATGACAGTTATCTGATTTATTAATGACATCAAGTATCTCTTCATATACTTGTTCATTCTTTGGGGACTCCTCTTCTGAAAACTGCCTTTTCAAATTCTTTGCCCTTTTATCTAACGGGGATTCTATATCTTTCTTGTTTGTTTTTGGGAGTCCCTTTTATATTCCAGAATGACAGCAGACCCTTGTTAATTTTGGACATTGCAATAGTCTTTTCCAGTTTTTTGTGTGTCTGTTAAAAGCGTCCATGGTATCGTTTGCTGTGAAATCCTTAACTTTGATATAATCAAGTTCATCCATTTTTTTGTTTTACGTTTTTGAAAGTTTTTTGAAATCTTTCTCCACATCATGTCACAATATTCTCCCACCCTTTTTTTCTATTATCTTTATAATGTTAGGTAAGGATCTGGTTTATTTTTCTCCATAGAGTGAGCCAATTTTCCCCCAATACTCCCTACTAAACAATCACATATAATAAGTTGTACATATTTCTTGTAAATCAGAGGCACTGGTTTGAAACAAAATAGCAACAGAGAGAACTGAGAGATAGAGTGGTATGAATGGAAAAAAAGAAAGCCGACCCTTAACCTCATAAAACTCATGCTCCTCCCCACTAAATAAAGCTTTCTCCAAAATGCATCCCCCTCTTGTTATCTTTCAACTGGTGATTTTTCCCCTTTGGTGCCTGGAGTGTGTAAACTCTTCCTACACACCTCTGCACAAAAGCCCACTAAAAATAGGCCATCTCTTTGATCAGGCTGAGATTAAACTGCAAGAGTAAAGCTTGACACCTAAGGTGCTCTTGCTAAAGAAGAAAAGGTGATGGTGTCACAGGGATAGTCTGGACCCTTCAACACTCAGGAGGCAGGATCGAATCCAGAGTGGTGGAGTCCACGACCAAACTATATTTAGGGCCCGGGATCAGAGAGGAGGAGATGCTATGCTAGGAGGCCAGGGTCACTTGTCTCACTGGCTGAGACTGCCCTGGGCCTTTGGGACTTTCCCACAGTCTGTCTTTACTCTCCTGTGACAGGCTGTGCTCAGAGATGGCAGATGTCAGGTGTTTACTGCTACCCAGGCCCTGTCCTTAGGAATCAGCTGCCATGCTTGAGACAGTTGCAGATGGTTTCAGAAAAGAACTAATCTAACCTTCTCATTATTCCTCAAGAAACAAAGCTTTCCAAAATGGGCAGCATCCTTGACACTAATGATAAGCTTGTTATTCATACACATGGTCAGGGGAACCCTACAAACTCCAAAGGGAAAAGCACTTTTCAAGATAAGAAAACACCTTCGAACAAAGGATCAGTCATATTTTTTCCCAGTAAAAGTGGAGTTTGGTTACTTTCATCACGAAAGAACGTGAGAACACAGGCCAGTTCCTGAATGACACATTCACCTGTCTTCAACGTAAGTTTGCTCCTCCTGGTCCCCGTTCAGAGGCTATATACCAAGGAAGAAGGTTCGGGTTTAGCTCTGAGAGGTCAGTCTCATAGGTAGAGCGGAAACGGGGCGAATGCTGACCTGTCCTAGGAGGCAGCCATGCCCTGCCCACTGGGATGTAAGCTCCATTCACTGTCTTATTCAACCAGTGTATCCCCATGCTTACAACAGTGTCTGAAATGACTCAAAAAAAAAAAAAAAAAAAAAAAACCTTAGCTGAATGAATGCTTGAAATAAAGAAAAAAATGAATGAATGAATAAACCAAATTAGACCTGGACCTAAAGTTAGGAGAACTGAAAATCTCAGTCAAATGCGACCACAACCTTAGCTGTGTGGACTCAATCAAGTTACTCAGACCTTGGGACTTCATCTTGTTCAGCTCTGAAATGAGTGGTTGGACTAAGTGATTTAAGGTCCCTCTCAAAGGCTGGTTCCAATAACATTTCTGAAGATTCTATACACAGGGAGGAAGGAAGAGACATTCACGATGAATATTAAGAAAATGGACCCAAGTGGCAGAAAGAAACAAAAAGGGGAGTGGGGTGAGCGAGAGGAGAATTAACACCTGTTGGGTACTTGGGGTGCGCCTGGTGTTTCACATACATCATTTCGATCGACCCTCATAAGGTACTACTACCCATTGTGTAGGAAGAAATAGAGAAGTTAAATAACTTGCCAGGGGTTTCACAACAGTTAAAATTTCAATCTGGGATTTCAACCCAGGTCTCTACGGCGCATTGCTGATTCTACTACCCTATTCTGCATCCAAAAAACAATGAACTAGGGGAGGACAGAAATTTCTGTATGTAGTTGAGCAGTCAATTGCTATAACCACTCGAGCAGCCCCACTGACAGCCTTCAGAGTCTAGTGGGGAACCTTGGGAGCCAGCTTTTATTGAACACCTATTATGCGCCAAATGCTACGGTTTAAATGCTGTACGTACATTATCATATCTAGTTCTCTTAACAAACTGTGAGGTGTCACTATGCTCGTTTTACAGATAAGGAAACTGAGGTCCAGGGAAGTGAAATAGTGTACTCATGTCACAGAGCTGATAATGGGCAGAGGAGGGATGCAAAATCAGGTCTGTACATAAACTGTGAGGCAAATACATTGTTTCCCTAAAGAACAGCCTAACCCCAGAGCCTATTTCTCTGTAAACACCTTCCCTGCAATTAAACCTGTTCTGTTCATAATCCCTGCCTTCACTGAAGCAAGCTTAAACTCTTGTCTACAGTCTAGGATTGTACTTTGCCACTAGTCAAAGCCTGAAACAAGTGTATGGATACAGTGCAAGACCGCCAATTTCTTCTTCTCTGCGCACATGTGAGGTGTATATGTGTATCCTTCCGAATGCTGAAATCATATTGAATGTGTGTGACCTATATGAATTCAACTAAGTGAGCTTGGCAAAGGAAAGAGAAGCACTGTGTACACACATAAAGGAAAGACCCCCCCCTTACTTCCACCCTCTCCCCAGGGAACACAGCCCTCAGAGCGAGTGTGAGATGCAAGATGTAAAGCCCACTCGATCAGCCCCAATTCCAATGTGCTGAGATTCCGGTGCTTAAAGGCACAGCACTAGAATTTCCCAAACAACTTGGCTCCTAAACACAAGCCAACCATTTCACCTGCTGTTCAACAGAAAGACTTCCAACAATTTTTAGCATCCAGGCATGTGGACTTCCTGAAAAAGTACTAATAAAGTGCCTGACGTGTAACCTCCCTAAGAGATTTTCAATGGTAATTTTCACTCTACCAGTGTTCTCCTTGTTTGCTGACTTTAGGGTCTAAACTCTGTGTAAGGTCACTGTGACATGTTCATTACCCAAGGGTTTATACTGGGGCATCCTGGAAGTACCAGTTTCCATGAAGAGAAAGTGCACCAGTAGAAACAAAGTAATTTTATTGAATCTGGTTTTTTGTCTTTTTTTTTTTACATTAAGTGGAATTATGTTTACTAATAAGTTCCTTTACTTAGCAGTCTGAGAGAAAGTTAGACACACAGCTTTGGTCTGCGATGGGAAAGTGGTGGTTGGTGGTCTGAGTCTGACTTTCTGATAGCTCTTGCTTGGCCGGGATTCTCCAATTTACCACAGTCTCCGCCACTCCCCATTGCCCTATGCTAGGCCCACTTCAGTCAGCTGTGTTGCCTATTTGGCCCTGGTGGGTAAGTTGAGTGTGCAATTCTTTTACTAAAGCATCACCAGCTCCATGGAGACCTCAACCACTGTGAGTTCCCTAAACTGTGCAAAGAGGTCGGAAAGAATAAGAAGATGCAAAGCCAATAATCTCAGAGCATCTTTCTACAGATTGCTATAGACTCCAGCAGCCCCATGCTGCCAATCAGACATGTTAAACCTGCATTCAGTTCTTTTCTGACCTGTGTCTCTGGGAGAACTGTACAGTCTCAGTATTCTCCCGGGCTCAGGAACGGTGCAGATCATTCGAGATGCAGGGACTCATGACACTAACCAACCTTGCTTGACAGGCCCCACTGGCAGCAGGCCTTGTAGGGCTGTCACGTCCCAGATGACCCAAGAACAGCATGTCATTTCTGTGTCATTCCTACTGGAGAGACCCGAGCCTCTCCACTGGGGTTTGCGTAGCTGCAGCTGCTCGTCACAATCCCCAGCAGGCGGGCTGTCACTGTCTATGGGCAGAGGCAGCCTGGAGCCCTCCTGCTATTTCCAGCCATCGACCTCAGGGCCCATCAGTCCCTCTAAGGTCAGCTGCAGAGCAAGTGGCACGGAGCACTGAATAACAGGGGCAGCTCCACGGGGAGGGGAGAGGAGAGGATGTGTAATTTTTAAAAGCCGACTTCACTCTCCTAAGGAAAAGGGCAAGTCAGTAAGTGGGAGAAGAAGAAACAGCTAAGCCATAGTTGGTAAAGCCTGCTGGAGTAGGGGCAAGTGATGGCGGGGAAGTAGATCAAACCCACTCACTGCCTGGGAAATGAAACCTCTAAAAGCCATAAAGGAAACTGATAAAAGACCGGATGTCCGGAGAAGCACCAAATACAGGAGAGAAGAACACTCCCTGTTCGTAGTGCTTTCCCAGAAGGGCATTGGCTTGTGTTTAGCCAACACCAAGTCCAGGGTCGCTTTCCTCAGAATATACTCTAAGGGATACTCAGAGAGTCTGCGGGAGGAGCCCTGAGGAGTTTGAGAACAAAGAATAGAAAGCCCAGCGTCAGATTAGAAGTGACCCTCTCCCTCTGTCCCATCAGCCTCTATGGGGGTCAGCCCCACAGCCACCAGGGCGGTTCTGGAAGTTTCCTCACCCACTACCCAAGGCCAAGGGGGTCAATGCCACCCCCATGCACAGCTCTTGCAAACCCCACCCTGTTGTTACCCCATCAAACATGTAGTACAATTCTGATATAAACACAGCTCCTAAGATCCAGAGCCATCCAGAGTTGGTGGTGACATCTAGAACTTGAGAGCTGCGGATACACACAATCCCATCCCTCAGGGCCTCCTGGAATCAAAAAGAGCAGACGTGGATCATGTGGGCATCACAGCCACCCTGCATCCACAACATGAGGCTGGCTGGGTACCAAGCTCACACCTTTCTGATGTGGTGTTCAGCAGACAGGGTGCACTTCTGTTGGTCAGTGGTAAAGGTTAAGTAAGTCATTCGCCTTTTGTGGTCCACACTATACCAAGGGCGCAGGAAACAGAGTGAGCTCTTGTTTTTACTTTATGTTCCACCGATAAAACTAAACTTCAAATGTGGCCTAATCAACCTGTGTTAAGAAGAGAACGTAGAGAGTAAGAATGTGAGCTTTTGGACTCAGATTACATGGGTTCACATCCCAGATCCACCACTATCTGTGAAGTTACCTAACCTTGTTGTGACTTGGTTTCCTCACAGATAAAATGGTAATACTGGTAATGGTAATAAAATGGTAATTAAATGAGTTAGTACATACAAAACTCATAGTACATTGCCTATCATATAGTAAGCACTTGATGAATGTTTGCTCTCATTATTATATCATCATGTTATTAAATAGCATGGTGATTAAGAGCTGGGGTACCGGATTCTATTCAGGCTCAGACACTTACTAACTGTGCAACCTGGTCAAGTTACTCAATGTGCCTTAGCCTTAATTTCATCAACTGTAAAATGACATTCATGCCAGTACCTTCCTCATCGGGTTGTTTTAACAATTAAATGAAATAGTTTATTTAAAGCAATTAATTCAGGGTCTGGTGCAAAGTTATGGCCCAATAATTGTTAACTATCTTTATTATTATTTAAAGAAATGGGTTTGACTTTAGAACAAAAGTAATATTTGAGAATGTTTAAGGTTTCTTCCCCGAAGCACAAAAATGACTCTTTTGCTGAGTCAAAGATCTAGGTACATAATTTCTTAAATTTTCTGCCTTAAGCCCATTTGATAAAACAGCATATAGCAAACTCCACTTGCAAAGGCAAAGGCCACAGAGAGGGATGAAAGCGGGGGCATTCCCTAGCAGCCCAGCCGCCGCCTGTCTCCAGGTGGGCAGCGTTTGACATGTCGAGCTTGGGAAAGCCCCTGATCACACCTCAGTTCAGCCATCAGAAGCCGAGGGTCATAGCGATGCTGAATCCTGCTGGGGGTTCTCAGATGCACTTGAAATTGCCTCTCAGGGAGGAGGTCTGGGACATAGTCAGGGCTGTGGTTTCAGGGCCCCTGTCTCTGTAAACTATTTGAGTCACTCCAAATCAGTGTGTTTTTTCTGAAGGCCCAATCTCACGCAAAAAATAAGAAAAAAAAAAAAAACACCTGTCCCAAGCACGATCCCCTGGCTAGGCAGGTCCCCTGGCACCAGGGCCTGGCCACAGGACACAGGACACCCCTATAAGCTTCAGGATGCCCTGCCTGGATGGCACTGCCGGCCCCACCAGTCCCAGCCCTGGGGAAGAACTTGAACATGAGAAACTTTAGAGGACAGTATTCCAAAACACGGAGGGGATTGGGGATGGGAGCAAGGCTTGCTAGGGGCAAAGGTCCCTGGGTCTAAGGTAACAAAAAGGAAAATAAAAGAAGGAAGCATGGGGTAGGATGGGAGGAAAGCGAAAAAGGCAAAAATGGGGAAAGGGTGTCCCACACAACCTCCCAGGCCCGCCCAGTACCCCCAGGGCTGTGGGTGGCCTGGACCCTCCTTACACTTTGAACAGCAGGGCCACACAGCCTCGGTAATCCCAGGGGTGTCACCAGACTGGGGCTAAGGACAGCCCATCTCACACACTTATTTCTTAAAATCTCTGTTAACATTTAAAATCTCTTCCAAATAGGTTGGGTTTTTTGTTTTTTGTTTTTTATTTATTTATTGGCTGCGTTAGGTCTTCGTTGCTGCGTGCGGGCTTTCTCTAGTTGCGGTGAGCGGGGGCTACTCTTTGTTGCAGTGCATGAGCTTCTCATTGCGGTGGCTTCTCTTGTTGCGGAGCACGGGCTCTAGACGTGCGGGCTTCAGTAGTTGTGGTGCGTGGGCTCAGTAATTGTGGCTTGTGGGCTCTAGAGCGCAGGCTTCAGTAGTTGTGGCATGCGGGCTCAGTAGTTGTGGCTCATGGGCTCTAGGGCACAGGCTCAGTAGTTGTGGTGCACGGGCTTAGTTGCTCGACCAGGGCTCGAACCCGTGTCCCCTGCATTGGCAGGCGGACTCTCAACCACTGCTCCACCAGGGAAGCCCCAAGTAGGTTGTTTACCAAAGAGAACAACCAAGAAATCAGCAGCTAAGAGGCTTATCAGGAGGGAAAATGCAATAGAGGTGACTGAACAAGCTCCTTCCCGTCCCGCGTGAGCCGGCGCCTGGGGATGTTAGCCAGGTGAAGGAGGTAGATCAGGATGGGGACAGAGAAGGCAAGGCTGCAGCAAAAGAATCCTAATGCCCCAGTCTGAGCGGAGCTGGGGGCTTCTGCCTCATCATATCTTGGGGTCCCTCAGATCTAGCTGCTCCTCTCTTTTTGAATCAATGGGACATTATTGAATAGAGAGTCTCTTCATCTGCAGGACACCAAGGAACAGACCTCAGAGGCTGCTGATAGCCAGCTGGCACCAGGCTGGTGACAGTAAATGCATTCATGTTGGGTCTCTATGCCATTGATCTGCCAGTTCCCAGAACCTTGGGGTGGAAAGGAAATTTTGGCATGACCTAGTTCGGTGCCCCATTGTGTGATAGAATTCTCCCTACAATATCCCCGCCAAGATTCATCCAGCCGAATCCCTCAGGCGAAAGACGATTCACCTCCGCAAGGCGAGCCACTGTACGCTGGAACATCACACTCGGGAAATGGCCTTCTCCACCCTGGAAGGAAAGCTGCAGCCAGATCCCCCTGGTTCTCAATCTGCCTCTGGGTCCATATCTAAGTAGTCCATCCTTCTCCACACTCAGGACTAGCCTCAGACATTTGAAGAATGCCATTATGGTGCATCTATCCAAGCTCCCAGTGCACGCGCGCGCACACACACGCACACACACACACACACACACACACACAGTGTTTTCTTGAGACCAAATCTTGCCAAACCAAGACCCAAACTGTTCTTTGCATTTCATGATCTTGAGTCCCTTCACATCCTGATCTCTCTCTACTGGAGGCGTCATAATTTCACAATGGCTCTACTCAAATGTGTGCCCAGAAGCGAGCGCAACACTCCTCATATTTCTGTGTGTTTTGCTCTTCACCAGTGCACAGCAGAGCAGCACAGTCAGCTTCCTTGTCATAGACGCTCGGCTTCTCTTCATGTAGTCCCGTGATGGGGGGATCGCGTCCGTTGTGTTCACTGCTCTACCAGCCGCCCCCCCCCCAGAGATGAGTCCACTGTCTGGCACGGGGTGGACACTCAAGGAGTACTTGTTTAGCAAATGAATGACATTTTGAGAATACAGCCTCACTCTTTGTTTTGTTTTTGTTGTGGTGTAGTTGGTACTTCTTGTTGTTGTTGTTAATAGTCAGGAGGAACAGTTTTATTTCATGTATATTAAACCCCATCCAAGAAGACAATCAAATAGACAACTGGATAGACAGACAAGTCTGGAGCTTAGAAGAGAGGTCAGGGCTGTAGAGAGGTCGTGGAGTCACCAACTCACAGAGAATGAAGCCACGTTACTGCATGAAATTGCCTAGGAATTTAACTAATCCGGGATTCCACCCTCTTTCCATGTGGCCTCCCAGAGCCAGCGACCAGTAGAACAGAGAGAATATGGGCCTCTCCTCAGTCCACCACACCCAACTTTCCTCTGTCAGGTCCGCTCACCTTCTCGCCATCCACTCTCACCATCCCCAGGAGGTCCCTGTCAGGTACTGAAGGGAAAACGTCTGCCCTCCTTGTCTGTGGGAACTCCAGAGGAAAGATCTCAATGCCATGTGCATTTCTGGGAGTGACGACGTGGTCAGTTTCCACCACTGCTAGAGAAAGTCAGCCCTTCCAACTCTAAAGCTGATTTCTTTCTCAGCACATGGCCGGAAACTTAGAGATCAACAAGGGAGGAAGGGGCATCTGTGTGCTTTCTTCTCACATCTGCCTACCTAGGACAGGCACACAACACTGGAATCCTGGTGTCCCATGAAACACCATATCCCCAGGCAGACTCCCAGAGCCAGGAGTGCCCTCTGGTGGTCATAATAACACTGACGATTATGAGAATAACTAACACCATGAGCTAGTTAGCCAGTGATCAGAATAACTGACAGTTACCAGGAGCATTTACCATGAGCCAGACTTAATAAAAATTACCCAGATTAACCCACTCACTGCTCATCCTAATCTTATGAAGTCCTACTATTCTACTGTTTTCCCCATTTTACAAAGGAGAAATTGATCAAAGCAATCAGGTGATTTACTAAAAGTCACCAAGGGCGCAGGAGGTTGGCTGGTCTCCTCTTGGGCATCTATCCCCTTCTAACTCCTAAAGAAAGACGTAAGCCATCCTAGAACTTAAGGGGGAATTTAAATATCTATGTTTTTCTTTTCTTTTTTTTTTAAAATTTATTTATTTATTTATTTATTTTTGGCTGTGTTGGGTCTTCGTTTCTGTGTGAGGGCTTTCTCCAGTTGTGGCAAGCGGGGGCCACTCTTCATCGCGGTGCGTGGGCCTCTCACTATCGTGGCCTCTCTTGTTGCGGAGCACAGGCTCCTGACGCGCAGGCTCAGTAGTTGTGGCTCACGGGCCTAGTTGCTCCGCGGCATGTGGGATCTTCCCAGACCAGGGCTCGAACCCGTGTCCCCTGCATTGGCAGGCAGATTCTCAATCACTGCGCCACCAGGGAAGCCCTATGTTTTTCATTTAAAAGTAAACACATATTTTGGAAAAATCGGAAAGAAAAATAAATTGCCTATTATAAAAACCATATCAGCATTTTAAAAATGCTTTCTTTCAATTTTTTTTCCTCCTTTTCATCTTTTTTTCCCTTAATTATGAGCAAGGTATAATATAAATTCTTCATTGAAGAATATTCTTTTTTTTTAACATTTATTTATTTATTTATTTATTGGCTGCGATGGGTCTTCATTGCTGCACACGGGATTTCTCTCTAGTTGCGGTGAGCAGGGGCTACTCCTCGTTGCGGTGCGCGGGCTTCTCATTGTGGTGGCTTCTCTTGTTGCGGAGCATGGGCTCTAGGCATGCAGGCTTCAGTAGTTGCAGCATGCAGCCTCAGTAGTTGCAGCACACAGGCTCAGTAGTTGTGGCTCGCAGGCTCTAGAGCACAGGCTCAGTAATTGTGGCACACGGGCTTAGTTGCTCCGCAGCATGTGGGATCTTCCTGGACCAGGGATCAAACCCGTGTCCCCTGCGTTGGCAGGCAGATTCTTAACCACTGTGCCACCAGGGAAGTCCCAAAAGGTTTGAATTTTTTTTTTTTTTTTGGCCGTTCTGCAGAGCTTGCAGGATCTTAGCTCCCCGACAAGGGATGGAACCTGGGCCCCTGCAGTGAAAGTGCCGAGTCCTAACCACTGGACTTCCAGGGAATTCCCTGAAGAATATTCTTTAAGATTTTTTTCCTTCAAGAATTTTCTGTTCTTAGATGTGATTTTCACATTTTTTAGTCAAAGCAACAGGTATTTACTTGGACATCCAGCAAGAGTCTGACCTAAAGCTCCCAGCCAGGAGTTCTGAAACACCCCAGCCTGCCCTGGGGCACTACCCAGAGAACCAGGGTTGCTATGGAGACTAAGCGTAGCATGAAACCTCAGGACAGATCACAGGTTCAGTCGTCTGAACGTACTGCCCTCAGGGGAGGTGTCCCAGAGGGAACTTTGGGGACTGTAGCTGACTCACTTCTGTCAGCACAGAGGCTCAGACCATGGAGAGCCCCAGGGCAGCCATCCACAGGACCTAGGATTCTTGGGAAGTTTTCCTCTGGCCACCATAGTGACATGGCTCTGTGGCAGCCTTCTCATGGATCTGTTCCATTTTTCTGCACTGTTTCTTGAAAAGTGCCTTCCCCTCACCAGAAGCCTCTGTGCCTCTACCTTAGAACTAAGATACTCCCTACCAATGCAGTCTCTGCGGGGCCTCCGGAGTCAGACTCCCAACTTTGTCACTTACTAGCTCCGTGACCTGGGCGCCAACTTAACCTCTCAGACCTGTTTCCTCATATGGAAAATGAAGATAATAACTGTTTATACTCACAGAGTTGTCGGGAGAAGTAAATAGCCATTTAGTTGAGTACTGAGCACACAGAAAGACCTCAGTGTATGGTGGCTATTGTTCTAGAAACCTTCTACAGAGAGCTAGTGAAGGAGGGTGTAGAGCAGCTGTCTGTGCAGTGGGTATCTGGAGACCACATGTAAACAACTTGTCGTTCATCTGGCATGTCCAAATTCCTGCATCCTCTTAGTTCTGTGCAAGTGCCAGGGGAGCAGAGACACCGCCTGAGTTCTCTCCTGCTCCCCCTCACCTCTCTCCCCTCCTCCCTGTGCCATTTCCCAAGAATACAGACGGACCATACCAGGGGTAATACTCAAATTATGTAAAGACTCAGACTGAAGCAATATGGTGCCAGCCGTGGAGGTGAAACAGGGTCTTGGGAGCTTCCTGTTGTACCAGGTGTTACCACCTTGTTTCCTGGATTGTGGGGAGGTGAGGGGTCCTAGGAGAGGGGCCAGGGAAACTGGAGCAATGGAGAGAATACTTAGCAGCCTCTGGAAAAGGGTTCTTTACCAGCTGATATGGAAATATCAATTTACATTTTAACAACAAATATGGCCAAACCGTCATGTACCAACTGATTTACCCCCAGGTGAGACCCTGGGAAGGTCATTGTGGGACACCCCTGAAGAACATAGAGACCAGAGACTGTGTTAAGCCCATCTGGGGCCCATGCCTTGTCGCAGAGTAAGTGAGTTGGGGAAAAGGACTTCATTGCCCAAGAGTCTACTCAAGTGCTACAACTCCCCTATCCATGTCATTCCTTACTGCATGCCTTGCTGAAGCAATAGGACGAAGGGACCCAGAAGTTGGATGATCCTAAGTCAAACACCATTGTGAATTTCTGCAGTCGGGTGTCAGGGCTGACAACCCCAGAGACTGGGCCTGTAAGAAGAATACACCAAACCCATATTGCAGCCCAACACCAGCCCCTTACGCTCATTCAGTCTTTCGTTCCACTAATACTCATTAAGTCCACGTTAAGTGCTGTCCTGTGGGCTGGGCATACGTCAGTGAGCAAGACCCATAACGTATCTGCACTCATGGAGCCAGCAGACATAAAATTATAATACAGGGTGATAAGAGCTACAATGGGGAAAAGAGAGGGTGCTAAGGGAGCAAAGGAGTGCACCTAACCCAGAAGTCTCACTGCAGGAAGTAATGTCTAAGCCAAGACCTGGGGGTGGAGTGGGAGCCAACCAGATGAAGGGGTGGGGGAAGCATGGAGCAGCATGTGCAAAGACCAGAGATTGGCTGAGCCATCAGTAGAACAAAACAGTTGACCTGGACTTCAATATAATCATGTTAATGTGTCAAGTTTGGGGTGCAATTAATTCTAACATGTGGGCCTGGCTTCTTGCTTAACTAGAGAATGGTTTGGGAAGACTGTAACCCTGTAAATCTAAATTTCCAAGCCAAAGCTGCAAGTTGGCAGGGACGCCAGGTTAGGGACAGTGTCGCAAGGGGCTAAGTGCTGGACTTTGGTACTGCATAAACTCAGGTTCAAGTCCCAGCTCTACTTCTGAGCTGGGTGACCTTAGCTAAGTTAATTCAACCTCTCTAGGTGGTAATTTCCACATCTGAAAATGGAGAGCAATGCTGCTATCTACTCTGTAGTATTCAAATGAGATAGCATATGAAGTCCTCAGCATGGTGAATGGCATGGGGTTGACTCTTATTATTAAAATAGCTTTGTGGAATCCACCCCTAACCTAAACATCATTTCGTGCCCAAGAATCTCAAGTGCTTTTTAGAACAGAAATCCAATCTAATCCAAACATCACAGCTAATGGTTATTGAGAATTTACATAGGCCAGCCCAGTCCTACATGCCTTACATGGGTTACTTTAATTAATCCTCATGAAAACCCAATAATGGAGGTGCTACTGTTTTCCGGGTTTCACAAATTAGGAAACCAAGGCAGAGAGGTTTAGTAACTTGCCTCAGATCATCTAAGGCTTCAAAAATCCGCAACACTGACAATACCAAATGCTGGCAAGGATGTGGAGAAACAGGAACTCTCATTCATTGCTAGTGAGAATGCAGAATGTTATTGCTACTTTAGAAGACAGTTTGGTAGTTTTTGACAAAACTAAGCATTTTCTTCCCATGTAGTCCAGCAATCATGTTCCCTGATGTTTACTCAAACCTATATACACACAAAAACCTGCACACAGATATTTATAAATAACTGCCAAAACTTGGAAGTAACCAAGATGTCCTTCAGTAGGTGAATGGGTAAATTGTGGTATATCCAGACAATAGAGTATTAGTCGGCGCTAAAGAGAAATGAGCTATCAAGCCATGACAAGGCACGGAAGAAACTTAACAGCATATTATTAAGTGAAAGAAGACAATGTGAAAAGGCTACATACTGCATGATTCCAACTATATGACATAAAAGGCAAAACTACAGAGACAATAAAAAGATCAGTGGTTGCCTATTATGGGACAAGGAGAAATGAATAGGCAGAACTCAGAGGATTTTTAGGGCAGTGAAACTATTCTGTATGATACTACAGCAGGACATACATGTCATTATACACTGTCCAAACCCAAAGAATGTACAACACCAAGAGTGAACCCCAACTGGACTATGGACTTCAGGTGAGAATGATGTGTGAATGTGAGTTCACTGATTGTAACAAATATACACTGTGGTGTGGGATGTCCATGATGGGGGAGGTTGGGGGCAGCAGAGTGGATAAGAACTCTCTGTACTTTCTGCTCAATTTTTCTGTGAACCAAAAACGGCTCTTAAAAATACAGTGTATTAATTAGAAAACCTAATAAAACACAGGCTTCAAATCCAGGAGTCTGGCTCCAGAGTGCACCCCTTTAACCACCGCATTATACCATCTCCCAACTTCTAAGGGAAGGGAAACCCAACTTTTGATTGAAGTAAAAAAGAAAAAAATATGTACATATAAAGTAAAACAGAGAGGTTGCTGGGTTTTGGAATGTGCCTACTGTTCAGGTTGCCAACCCTCCCTCATCCCTTCTAGAGGGCAGGCAAGGCTCCATAGCTGATGAAGCCGACGGCTGCCTCCCGGGCAGTGTGTGATGAAGAGCACCTGACGTGTGGCGTGAGGCCAGCATCCCCAGCGCCCTTTGGTCTGGAAAACAGCTGTGAGTAATCTGGGGCACCCGGAGCAGAAAGCTTTATCAGCTGGCCTGTCCCAAAGCCGCTGGGAAGACTATCTGCTGGTGCAGCTATGCCTCCAACTGTCCTATTTTTAGAGAAAGGCATTCTTTTCAGGGCTGTTCTTCTGACAAAGGAGCAAGCCAGCTCTGTCCCAAGGTATAGCCGCTGAACAACAAGCCACTTCCACTGGTTTGCCTTAGGGCTCATTTTCTGCAGGTTTGTAGACCACCATCGAAAACTTTTAATCAAAGGACTTATAAAATGCCAGCTCATTCCCCAGCTGAGAGAAGCCAGTGTGATACTGCTTTCTGCCCCAGGAAGGGAGGCATAAGACATTGTACATAAGGAGGACATAAGACTATTCAAACAATAGCATCTTGCCAACATTTCAAAGAATACCATTTAAGGCCGATAAAGGGACTTTTTTGTTGTTGTTGTTGTTGTTGTAAGGAAGCAAATATCTGCTTGAGAGACTGTAGGATTAATTTATGTTTTAATCATCATGGTGGGAGGAGGAGTTGGGAGAGTAGATAGTGAACCAAAAGGATGTAGAGTTGGCCCGGTCAGTTTTAGGTCTTCCCAATACCAAACCAGGAAGCCAGGTAGGGCCCAGGAATTGAGAGAAACAGCCCCAGAGCTGGCTCAGGGCTCAGCTCACTTGGGCATCTATTAGAACTCCTCAGAATAAACACAACCCAACAGCTAATAATAACATTACTAATAAGAGGATAATAATATTAACCCTTTTCAAGCATCTTCTGTGTGCAAAATACTTGAAACGCATTATTTTATTGACTTTGGGACAATCCCATGCTGTAGGTGTTATTATTCCAATTTTGCAGGTAAGTGAACTAAGGCTCAGAAAATTTGTTTACCTTCTGCCCACTGAATGGCAGAGCTGATATGCAAACTCAAATTTTTCTGACTCCAAACTGTATACATCTTCTTTTCATTTGTCATGCTAGCCCCCCTAACTGTCTTGGAGGGGGTTACACAAAAGGAGACTGGGTCAAGCTCTTTGCCGTTTTAACTTAGTGTCCCAGAATTTAAACTGAAGCAAAAACAATGATGTTTTTCTAAGCACAGTCCCCACTCCATTTACCCCACACTTCCCTGCATTTGCAGCTGAGTGATACATGTCTGATGACCCCAAAGTGATGCAGTGGGAAGTCCCTGCTGCCAAGCTTGATGGGGACCTTACGGACCACCTGGTCCAACCCTCTTGTCTCCAGATGAGGGAAAGAAGAGCAAGAAGTTCAACAACTTGCCCAAGGTCATAGAGTAATGCAAACACAGATCTGCAGAGTCCAAGTCTGGAGCCCCTCCTGCAGTATCAACCCCATCCCATCAATACGACCCTAACTGACCAGGACTCAGACTAAGCCTTCCTGTCTCAAAGACACCTGAGATGGAGCAATATTGAGCCCATGCCACTGTTCCTTCCAAAAGTAAATGGGAGAGGGAAGTCCCTGGTGGCCCAGTGGTTAGGACTCCGCACTTTCCCCGCTTAGGGCCTGGGTTCCATCCCTGGTCGGGCCAAAAAAAAAACCTTTTTTTAATTAAAGAAAGAAACTCTCCAACAAGAGAATAACACAGCCTCTGGGGAGTCCAGGTTGGTTTGTGGCCTTTCAGAGCCAGACGTCTCCAGATCTCCAATCTACTCACGTAATCTAGTCTTGTAATCACATAACTGCTCTTCTGTCATTCTCTCCTATAAATAGACTTCCTGAGGGAAGCATCACAGATGTCTACAAGCAAAAACTTACGGCTGGTGGCCTTCCATGAACTCCTCCAAGGTCCCTGCTTCTCCAAGATGATGTCTGCTGGACTTAACTTGTATCAAAGAAATCCTGAAAAGATAGAGAAGGATGAGTGAGCTTGTGGTGTCAGTCCCACCCTGTTTCAGTTCATCTCTTTCAACATCAACTCAGCAGTGTGTGGAGGATGGTAGGTGTCAGTCATGGAGAGACGATGTCACAGCCTCCAGCTGCACCAAGCTTCCCTTAGCGCTCCATGCCATGATGACCTTAAAGACACCAGAGCCACCAGGACCAGTTTCATTGTCCTTGTTCAGTGGTTGCTTGCAACGCACCAGGCTTTTTGATAGTTCACTGGTTCCCAAAGTTGTGAGTTTGTTCCGTCAATTCTAGGAGGTTCTACATTGGCAGTAGTTTTAACGATGTGGTTAGAGCTGACCACAAACTTGGGCAAACACTGACATGCCTTAAAGATGTGAGGTGGTATCAACCAAGTATTGATAAGAAAGTTTGCAGTGGGAGGGGGAAAAGTTGACATGTATTAAGCTTCTGTGTTCCGGGTATTTACTGTCATTTAATCCCCACCATGATATTAATATCATCTCCAGTTGATAAATGTAGAAAGACTTTCAAAAAGGTTCAGCAAGCTCCCCAAGCCCAGAGAGACAGGAAATGGTCGAACTAAAATTCCAAACCTAACTGCCAACCCACACACACCAGACGTCCCCATGGCAGGCAATGTTGGTTTCCTACCTAACCTCTCTTTCCTTCCTTGTTGATAGAATCCTGGTTGCATTGAGGCAGCAATGTGCCCAGCTCCAGGTGGCCCCAGAGTTTAGTAGCATCTACCATCCTCTGAAATCACCTCTAGCTACTGGACTGATGCTTGAGCTGCAGCTCAGAATCCGTTTCCTCAGAAACCATCTTACACACAATAGTCAGTAAGACTGCCATCACTGCATCACCAGCACACTTCTGTTCTACGGGTTAAGACAACCCTTAGAGATTAACCTGGGATACCACCATTTATAGCATAATTTCTACTGGAAAATGCATTAAAAGATCTATACACTTGCTATTCCCCTACTCCCCACTCCCCCAAAAAACAAAAATCAGCTTCCAAGAGACTTCGTGATTCCTTTAGAAGGCTTAAGTTAATTCAAATTTCACAGGTCCAAACCCAAAGCTGCTTTCCTATTATCAACGCTTTACTTATCAGGAAGATCTAGGAGTATCAAAAATGCCAAAGGACATTCCTGAAGATATACTTAAATATGGGGTATTTCTAGTCAATCTTACCTCTCTTTATTAAATTGAAAGAAAATCTTCCCTACAACTGAAAAAAAAAATGTGTTCTAGTCAAGAAGATGAAATACTAGCTGTTGTACCCATTTTCCAGTTACAGTGATGCATTTCCCTGCAAGAAAACTTCCGGCTTTAGGATAACCCAGGGTAACCTTGGCACTATTGACGTTTTGGGCCAGATAACTCTTTGTTGTGGGCGCTGTCCTGTGCATTGGAGAATGTTTAGCAGTGTCCTTGGCCTCTACCTGTCAGATGCCAGGAGCACTCTCTCTCTCAGCTGTGACAACCAGAACTATCTTCAGACATCGCCAACTGTCTCCTGAAGGGCAAGCCCACCACTAGTCAAAAACCACTGGCAAAGGCTGAGAAACTAGAAGGACCTATTTACTCAAAGGGTTGCACTAAACCTTATAGAGCCAGGGAACATGCCAATGAAGTAAGAAGGACTGAGCCACGTTCTGATAGCAAATCCTACCCTGTAAAGCATGGAGCAGATGGTCACTGAAATGGCCTTCGGCTGTAATCACGAGTAAGGCCCGTTATCCAGGCCGTCAAGAAACGCAGCTTCAGAGAGCGTATCCCTCATTGCTGGTTCCTAGGGATTGAGTCCCCTCAAGGTCCATCTTCCTGGCTTTGGTTCCTTTCACTCACACGCAGGCCATAAAAAGTCTGCCTTTCCTACTTCTGTTCATTTCCCCCTGGCTCTCCACCCGTGAGTCGTGAATCGAGTTGATGGAACTCCTTCAGGGTTCGTGTTTCACTTCACTGCTCACTTCTGAAGCCCCCTTTCTCAGAATAATTGTCTTAGCTCAGCAATGCTACTGAACAGATTCCAGCAGTTCGACGTTGAGTGAGAATCTAATCAACTTCACAGAGTACTTTGGGAGACTTCTCTGGAATCCAGCTGTGGACAAGTCCACAGAGCAGGCACATTTCATAGTGGTAGGCTGAAATCTCAGGGGAAACCTTTGTCTTCATCCCAGCATTGTGCTCTAGGAAAGCACAAAATTGGAGTTTATCCTACAGGTTGCCAAGCAAATATGAGCTCCTTTCCAGGTTTTTCCAACCCTGTGTATATCTTGTTAACTATTCTTCATAAATTCTGAATCTTTCTCAGAGCCACTCTCTTTTACCTCAGTGATCTTCGATGGTAGAGAAAAAAATCTATGGATTCATAAATATATTAAGTCACTGGCTACCAGCAATTCGAGTTTACATTATCAAACTGAGAGTAATACATTACTCATTCTTTCATTCAAATGCTCCAGGAAGGCAGGGAGTTCTGTCCTTATTTGTTGAGTAAATTAATGCCCACTTCGTTTGAGGTGCTGTCATTAGTGCTAAGAATTCAACAGTGAATAGGATTGGCACAAGCCCTGCCTTCAGGCAGGTCTCCTGCAGCAAGAGAGCAAGAGAACTAAGAAGTAAATAAAACAATCACAAATTGTGGTAAGAGCTAAGTGGAGAGAAACTGGGGAGTGGAAGCAGCCAGCTCAAATAAGGCAGTCAGGGAGATCCTCTTTGAGGAAATGCCCATTAAGCTGAGACCTGAAGAACAGGAGCTGGCCTGAAAAGATTTTCAAGGGACCACACACACACACACACCCCCCACATACATGCAAACCACATATATACATACACACATAAATACACATACACACTTGCAGGGATGCACACATACACACACCTATACACACATACATGTGCAATACATTCATACATACATACCCACATAAATACACACACATGCAGATATGCACATATACATACACATATACACACATACACACACACAAACATACACCCTTCGGTTCAGGGGAACCTGCAGCCCTCACCCCAAATGTTATCTTTAAAAACCCTTCCCTGAAAGTCATCGGGGAGTTTGGGTCTTTTGAGCATGAACTGCCCATTCTCCTTGCTTGGTCCTGCAGTAAGCACTTACTTTCCTTCACCACAACTTGGTGTCAGTAGGTTGGCTTCGCTGCAGGGAGGGCAAGCGGACCGAAGTTCAGTTCGGTAACAAGGGCAGGACAAACCCAGACGGCAGATAAAATCCACTAGAAAGGGTTAAATGATTTCAACTCCCACAGGCGGAGCCTCAGTGGGAAGGGGTCTCTGGGACTGCCCTTCTGCTCTGTCAGTAATAAGGATGGGATCCTTTCTGCCTTGGAAAGCGGCTTTCTGGGGAATCCTGGTGTTGAAATCCAGTGGAAGGAGAGGGGAGGGAGAACGGGGCTCCTGGAAAGGGGAACCATCTGCAGAGCAACAAGAACCACACAAGCAATGGGATGTTCTGATCTGTTTTTTATTCTCGGTCTGGGCTGCCCCCCAGGAAGTGCCCAAATGAGGTTTCCCATCTGCTTTGGGTCTTTAGTGTGCAAATTGAGAAAATGCAATCTGGAGACAGCCCTCAAAGGGCTGCTGACAGCTGTTTGGGGGAGAAAAAGAATGGCTACAAAGAGAGCGAGGAGAAAGTGAGACAGGACAGCCTGCCAGGGAGTGGGAATAGGAAAACAGCGGGGAGCTGCGGCGGGGTGGCCGCACCGCCTCCCCATTCTCCTGGAGCCCCTGGAACAGTACGGAGGCAGTGCTCAGGGAAAGCGCCTCGCTGGGAGATGGAGGAGGGAAAGGCAGGCAGAGGGAATCTTAAGAAGAAATGCTGGGCATCGTGAAAGTGATCTGTCCTCTGTCAGTTTCCCAAGTGACTATGATAAAGATTTAAATTAGGTTTCATTATTTTGGGATGCTGTATGACTTTTTTTTTTTTTGATGCAACACCATGTGAAAACAGGGTCCCAGGTTACCTTGGCTTTATTGTGTAAGCATACAATTGCCTCTCATCAAATACTTAGTCTATCCATTCCGGTAATTCACATACACTTACCAAGTGCCAACTGTGTGTTTGTCCTGTTCTAGATGCTGGGCAAACATTCCCAGAAGTCTTCCAAAACCCCAGCTCTACTTCAGCTGACAGGGGGTCGCTAAGCCAGGCACTCGCTCAGGTTGTAGGCAGCTTGTAGGCAGAGCACACATTTGCAGCTCACTCACTCTTCAATGAGCCCAGCACAGTGTCTTAAGAAAGCACAGCAATAATACCTGCTCATGGTTAGTAAGTCAGATGCTGTGCTAATTACTTTAAGTACATTATCTCATTTAATCCTCGCAGTAACTCAGTGAGGTGGAGCCCAAGATGATTCCCATTTTACAGATGAGGAGCCCAAGGCACAGAAACTTTGTCCAAAGCCCCCAAACTAATAAATACCAGAGCCCAGGTTCAAACTGTACAAGGTCTCTTTAATGTCAAAACCTTTGCTTTTAATACTAAACTCTACTGCCATCTCATAAACCATAATGAGATAGTAAAAGTCAGAATTAATCATAAATCTAAATTATAGATTATAGTAATATGAAATCTTTTCTTTTTTCCTTTTAAGTACATAACAGAACCAGGCTAACAAAATGCTACCTAGTAGGAGTCCTGTTTTGATAGATTGCTTTCATTTCATTTCAATAAACATTTTTTAGTAACTGATGGAAATAGTTCTTACCCATTAATGTTTAATTGACATACCATTTTCCCCAAGTAAGTAGTATTGTTATCTGCTGATACAGCTGTCACACTGAATGTTCCTGGATTCTTTTGAAGGCCTTAAGATTATAATCCTTCCATTCAGTCTTTTAACATTACACAATTGTTTAGGAAACTAGCCATGTTCCAGCTCTGGGAAATCCACATATATTCCATATTAATTAAGTCTGCTTTAATAAACTGCTCACAATAGTCCTGTAGATATAGGAAGAAAAATTAACTGTGCAGGGTCAGACAGCCATGGGAGGGTCGGAGTAAAACTACAGGCTAGTTGTGATGGGTATCTGTGATTCTTTTTGGCTGTCAGTATACAACTCACCTTCCTGTGTTTGAGGAATTTCTCACCTTAGGAATCTTGGTGGTGGAAGAAGGCCACCCCCCCCCCGCCCCATCACAGAATCCAAAACCTCAACCTTAGCCTCCCTTAGGTTAGGGTGAGTATGTGGCCAGTGAGATCTCTCCATCAGATTCAACTGCCAGTGATGCAAAGAAGCAGGGCCTATGAAAAATCCCTTCGGGGGGTCAGGGGGAACGCGGCTACATCCAGGTTTAGGGGCAGCGTTCAGCACCAGGGAGTCAAAGGGAGAAGAGGGGCTGAGCCCAGGGGTGCCAGTTCTGCACTGAGTTAGGACACGATCCTGGCTGCAGCATCCAAGCCAGGTTCCTCAGGGCACCCAGGGAGTCTGTGAGCATCCTAACACCTTATCATAAATTCCTGTTCACTGAATCATCCAAAGATGTTTTTTTTAATTGCATTGCAATTAAGAACCCTAATACTAGAACTGAACCTGGAAGCATCCGAAGACCCAACATCACTTACTTCTAGACCAGATTTTTGTGCAGACACCTCAGTGGAGGAGTCTGGCGTCAAAACCAACAGGTGCACATGGTCAGACAGGAGTCTAGGCTTGGTTTCAGGCTTGAGGAGGATGAGCTTGCTTCTGGATCATTCTTCATGAAGGCCCAGGACTCTGGCAGTGGACACCCTTCTCAGCATCCGGCACCATGGTCCCCATGAATTCTAACAAAGGAAAAGCCAGCTGTACCTCAAAGCTAATTACTGGAACACAATTCACTTTATGTTTTCTGTTTTCAAGAGTTTTCTGGATGTCTCTTGCAACATGGATTGTCTTTTCATTGGGATGTGTATATCTGTGCACGAGAGTGTGTTCTCCTTTTGATATAGGCTGTTCTTCTAGCGGCCACTTTGCTAATTTTATACCAGTTTATCATGGGGGCTGAATCCAGTAGAGTGTAGTGAAGATCAGCCATATGCTTCCTACCTCTTCTCTCACACACACTCTTTGCGTATTCCTACCCCAAGCCCCGGAGAGCAGCTTGGGCAGATCCTACAGCTTTCTTGACACTTTCAGATATTTAAATGTTTAGTCAAGTCTACCTCAACATTTTAACATCTCATCCAATTTCAAACTTCTTTCTGCCCAGCTGAGGCCTGGCCTGTGGCTTGAGGACCGACAAGGAGAAAGGAGTTGGCACTGGAGGTAGGAAACACAGTCTTGTCTTTTACTCGCTTGGCTCCACCTCCTCCTCTCCTCCCCCTCCCCCCTCCAGATCCCTTGGGGGTTGGGGTCCAGCAGGAGAGAGAGGTGATTTCCTTCACTCCAGATACACAGTTTTAGTTCTCCTTTGGCGGAAACTTGCCTTCTGTCATGGCAGATATTCAAATGCTGGCTGGTTCCTGGAGGTTCTTTTGGGACTCTCCACCCTCCCCTGGCACAGCAATGTACCCTCCTGCCAGCGGCTCATAGAACTCTGGGAAACACTTAGGTTTACCAGTTTGTTAAAGAATATGATAAAGGATATAGATGAATGACCAGATGAAAAGAAACATTGGGCGAGGTCTGGAAGGGTCCTGAGCACAGGATCCTCTGTCCCCGTGGCATTGGGGTGTGTTATCCTCCCAGTGTGGATGTGTTCACCCACTTGGAAGCTGCCGGAGCCCCCTAGTACTGGGATTTTATGAGACTTCCCTCACGTAGGCATGAACCATCATTAACTCTATTTCCAGCCCCTCTGCCTTCTCTGGAGGATGGCGGAGTGGGGATGAACATTCCAAGCTCCTAATCATGACTTGGTCTTTCCGGTGACCAGCCCCTATCCAGTAGCCACCCGGGAGCCCACCCAGAGTTCCTCATTAGAATAAATGTCCTCCTAGTGTTCTTATCACTTAGGAATTTACAAGGGTTTTAGGAGACCTGTGTCTGGACGGGTTCAAAGACCAAATATTAGAACAAGAGGTGCTCCTAGTGGTCTTATCACACAGGAAACCACAAGGGTTTTAGGAGCTCTGTACCAGGAAACAGGGGTAGAAACCAATATATATATTTTCTATTATCTCACAAGTGTCTACATTTTAGGGTTTTAAGAATTAAGTGAGCTAATAATACTGTAAGCAGCACACAAGTGTTAGAGTTAACTCTCTGAAAATACTGTAGTAAAATTAGTTAAGAATTTCTTCTGCTCTCTCCATTGTTTTTGTTTCTTGATTTCTTTTACTATGCTTATTTCAATCTCCATCTCTCACGTAGAAGTCTCATGTGTGGTTATCCTTAGCTACCTGCTCATATTTAGGGGCTGGCATTAAAGTGCTGAGTGGAGGTGTGTGTGAGGGTAGTTTGTCAACTGGTGTGACCTAACTCCACTCTGATAGAACTGTATACTCTGTGAGATCAGGATCTTACCTATCTTGTTAGCCACCAGATTCCCTGCATCTAGAACACAATAGGTGCTCAATAAATATTTGATGTTATTCTTAAACCTCTCTAAGCCTCAGTTTTCTCATCTGAAAATTGAGGATAAAAAATATTTACCTGGCAGGAGTTGTAAGAAGAGATAGTGTATGTAAAGCACCAGTTCAGTGCTTAGCACTTAGTTATAAATAATAATGGGTAGCAATCATTATTATTATCATTTCTAGGGACATCAGGGCAGCAGCTTCATGGCCATTTGTGGTCACCACTGACCATGCTAAATATAGAGCCAAAGCACAGTACCTGTTGAGAGGCTAGTTATTACAGGACAAATCAGCAAAGCAAGGAGAGGGCTTAAGATAATAGCCCTTGACATTCAATGTTTACAAAGTCCAAGGACACTGGCTTTAGTCATGACTGAGAAGAAGGTGGGTAGTGATGCTGCATTGCCAAATAGCTCTGTAGAATGGCCATTCACATGGAATGCTCCTGTATTGCTCTGTTCAGTCTATTATTAGCAATTTAGCAGTAAAGGCATTGGAGGAGGTTAAATGGTGTACCAAGCCTTCCGCCCAAACCTGGCACTCTATCCAGACAGCAGGCAGGCTGCTAGAAATGGAAACAACTCATTTCTTCTGTAAATGGAAACAATCCGTTTCTTTTGGAATAGAGTTTTTGAAAGTAATATATGTATATAGTTAAAAAAAAAATCAAACAATACAAGAGGGTGTAAATGGAAGAGTCAGCATTCCTATCACCCCCAAACCTTCAGGCAGATTCCCCAGAGATAATCACTGTTTTGTCTTACAGATACTTTTAGGCATATGCAAGAATATATGCATATTTTTTCCCAGACGGAATGGTAAAAAACAGTTCTGAAACTTGTTTTTTTGCCCTTTATTTATCCTGAATATCTTTGCACATCAGTATATAAAGATTTATCTCCTTATTTTTAACAACTGCTCTATTCATTAAGGTAAGAGATAAGCCCCCAGATCTCCACGGCTTAACACAATTGAAGTTTCTCATTTACCTAAATCCAATTGGTGGTAGTGAGTGTGTGTGGGAGGGGAGGTGTTCTGACCCTAGCACTTATTCAGAGATCCAGGATACCCAGGACTTCAACATACGACTTCCACATACTTGGTGGCTTCTAAGGTCACCCTGGGTATTAGATGGGGAAAGAGTGTGGAGGAAGGTGAGGTTTGTTTTAAATGAACCAGGCCTAGAAATGTTTTATATCACTTCTGCTCACATTCCATTGGCCAGAATTAGCCTGACTGCCCTAGACTAGGACTAAGAAATGTCCCAGATGGACAGCTTCTTCCCACAGTAACTCAGCTCTATGGAAGGAAGCTCAAACCTTTGAGGGGCAGTGAGCCACATCCCACACAGACACATTGTAGGAATACACCCTCATTTACTTAAGCTTTAGAAGGCTGGTTTTCCTCTTCTCTTTCTTCTATTCTTCTACTTGTCTTTTGCCAAAGGCAAATTTTTTTAAGTGTAGAAAACTACTAACTGGTAAGAATGAAGAAATAAGAAAACGGACACTTGTGGAGCATATACACTCGTTCAGATCTGGTGGGGGTAGGGGGGAGACACTACCAACGAAAAGCCTTTAAAGGATGCATATCTTTGATCCAGTAACACTTCTAAGGACATTTCCGAAAGAAATTAGTGGGTAACTGCTCACACTGTATGTACAAGGATATTTATAATAGCGACACATTGTAAGCAACCTAGATGCCCAACAACAGAGACCTGTTTAAATTACAGTGCATCCATATAATGGAATGCTTTGCAGGTGTTTAGAATAATTGCATGGATACCTGCAAACATAAAAATATGTCCATATGTTCTGATAAAAAACAAGACTCCTAAACAGTATATATTTTTTTAAACAAATTGATTACGTGTAGCAAAAGGCTGGAGGACATCTGTTAAATAAAACGTTTACAGTGTTTATCCCTGGTGGGTGTGACTATGGTTGTTCTCACTTTCTTCTTTTACACCTTTATGTAATGTCTCAACGTTTTATCATTAGAAAAAACAGTGAAGCTATTTTCCGTTTGAAACAAACAAACAAAAAAATGTAGATAAAGAGGACTGGGGCTTAGGCGACTGAAAGCAAGTATGTGAGACCCCGCCTCCGACCCTGCCTGTCACCCAACACTCAAGTCGCTATCAGGAGCACTTCTCTCTGTTGCAGTGACTGGCTTTTGTCACGTAATCCCCAGGTTATAATGAGAGGGGAGGACAGGCCTCAGAGCAGAGGCAGCAGCCCCAGGGTCGGCGGGCTGCGGCTTGCCATGGGGAACACCATCAGGGCCCTCGCGGCCTTCATCCCGGCTGACCGCTGCCAGAACTACATGGTCAGAGACCTCCGGGAGATGCCGCTGGACAAGATGGTGGATCTGAGTGGGAACCAGCTCCGCCGCGTCCCCGTGCACGTGTGCTCCTTCCAGCAGCTGGCCAAGCTCTACCTGAGTGACAACCACCTCAACAGCCTGCCTCCGGAGCTGGGGCAGCTGCAAAATCTGCAGATCCTGGCCCTGGATTTCAACAACTTCAAGGCTCTGCCCCAGGTGGTATGTACCTTGAAACAGCTCTGCATCCTCTACCTGGGCAACAACAAACTCTGCGACCTCCCCGGTGAGCTGAGCCTGCTCCAGAATCTCCAGACCCTGTGGGTCGAGGCCAATTACCTCACCCAGCTGCCAGATGTGGTCTGTGAGCTGAGTCTCCTTAAGACTCTGCATGCTGGCTCCAATGCCCTGCGTCTGCTGCCAGGCCGGCTCCGGCGCCTCCGGGAGCTGAGGACCATCTGGCTCTCAGGCAACCTGCTGACAGACTTCCCCCCTGTGCTGCTTCACATGACTTCCCTGGAGGTGATCGATGTGGCCTGGAACAGCATCCGCTACTTCCCCAGCCTGGCCCACCTGTCAAGCCTGAAGCTGGTCATCTATGACCACAATCCTTGCAGGAATGCACCCAAGGTGGCCAAAGGGGTGCGTCGCGTGGGAAGATGGGCAGAGGAGACTCCAGAGCCTGACCCCAGAAAAGCCAGGTGCTACGCACTGGCCAGGCAGGAAAGCCAGGAGGCACAAGTGCCTGCCCTGCCTCCTCCACTTCCGCCTACCAACTCCTGAGAAGCTTCAGGTGTAGGTCAATGCCAAGGACCCAACTCCAGCATCTTCTGGAGACCTCTCCATTAGAATGCAAAGGACTGCTCTGGGACAGGTGGGGCGGCTCTGCCAGTGGAAAATGGAACAGAGTCAGATGAAATGCCTACCTCACACCAAGAAGAAAATACTCAAGGCCACCATCTCTCCCAAAGGGAACTGTGTGCTATAGGTAGCGTGACAACTTCTTTGCAAGAAAATCAGCCTCTCCGAGCAGGTATTTTGAAACACTGAAGAGCAAGAAAGGCTGGGACCCTTTGGCCTCCTCCAGTCTCCAGGAGTGGCTGGTCATGAGGCCAAAGAGCCCCTCAAACAAGGTATTTGTTACAGAGCTCATCTAAAAGTTCAGGGGGCCTGTCTCCAGCCCTTTTCAGGATGTATTTTCTTACTATGAATGACCATAAATGGTAAGAAGACATTACCGATTCAGGCCATTTAAAAATGACATGTCTACCTAGTCAGTCCGATTCAGACTCTTCGTTGTTGCAAAGGCTCAAGATGAAGCTTCTTCCCTGAAATTTAGTGGCTGCTGAGAAGACACCCCTGCTGGGAATGCCTCCTCGTGGAATCCAGCTGCCACTTTAAACTTGACAGTGGTTCATGCTGATTTTGCTCATTTTCCTTGAAAGATTTGACCAAAGGTCTGCTCCCCCCTGTAGACTGTCACTGGCAATGCTGAAAGTCATCTAGAAAACAGAACCTCTCCTTGGCAGTGCGGTTGCATCAAAATCAAGCCTCGTTGTGACTGGCTGCCTCTGTGGAGCAGAGCCCTCCTGTTTACTCACGTAATGAACCAGAACTGAATCGAACCTCTTGCCATGCAGGGACCACATTTCCAGAATCATATTAGGTTAAAAGTTGTAGGTGAGAAGTCTGTTTGCTTGCAACAAGCATTTGGAAATTGGAATTGCAGGTTGTGGTATATATAGGAAGTGTCCGCCTCTTCAGCCTCAGTATCTCTGCCCTTGCTCTGATTTGTTTTGATTTTTGTAGATAAAATCTTTTGATGGTCAGTGTATAAACCTAGGTATTCAGGCCGCTATTTCTCTGAAGTATGTTAATCATGACCTTTTCTTCTCCCCATGAATACATCAATTTTAAACAAACTGCTGTCAGTGGGTAGTTTAATAACACAATCCTTTATGTTCTTGAACCCTTTCAGCAGTCAAGGAAACGAAAGTGTCATCTTAACTAAAACATATTGAATTTAGATTTTAAGAAGTACTTTTGCCATAAAAGCATCTTAACCCAGCAAAGTTTGGTTCTAAAATGACATTATACAGCAGACTATTTTCATGTTTTCCTACCACAATTATTTCTTGCTAAACCAGAGGAAGAAAAAGTTTCATGGTTTCACATCATCTCTTCCTATCACCACCTCCCAGTCTGTAGAGTAACTACAACCCATCGATCAGACTGCCAAAGGGTCCTTTTAATCACTAAATTGTCAAATACTTAACTCCTTTAATAATGAGTCCAGATTTCTATTAGACAGCTAGGATTTAGTCTATTTACTCACTGCTAATGACTGCAATTACACTATACTCAGTTGATACTAGAAACTTTCTGCCAACAAGACTGCCTTCTGAGCTGTATCATAGCTCATCCTTCACAATGGCTATGATTTTCTTTTGACCCTCTCTTCCCCCTCCTAAGATTAAGGCGCCCACCTTTTCCAAGGAAGCCATAAGCTGTAGCCATTTGACCCACAGAATTTTCATCTAATGAGCTAACTAGTCTGAAACAGATATCAAATTATAAACATTCTGACACATAAACTGTTTTGTTCTAAAATAATCAATACACAACAAATAAACACTTCTTAAACAACATGGTTAAGTGTTCACCACGAATTCTGCTGTCCAAGTTTTCACTATAGGATTTCAATCAATTTTATAAATTGACTATGTAAATGCATATTTACATTTCTATAACCCTCTGATGTTTTCTTGAAATTCTAACATAATTATAAACTTAAAAAGGGAAAAATGCTGAAGCACCAAACGTTAACTTTTTTACTTTTTTTTTTGGTGCACCGCACGACCTGCGAAAATCTTAGTTCCCCGACCAGGGATTGAACCCCGGGCCACGGCAGTGATAGCGCCGAGTCCTAACCACTGGACCACCAGGGAATTCCCAACATTTTTACTTTTAACAGTCCTGAAACCCAAAGTGCATCAGAGGAAAATCTCTTCCAGAAGTTTATGTAGGATTTTAGCTTCCACAAATATGATGCCAACTAAAATCTTTAACGTGGATTCTAAGGACTTTTTCAGGTTTTTTTTTGTCCTAGAACAATACTAAGTTTGCAATTTCACACTTGAAAAGTCAGCTTGTGCTCTAAAAATCAACTACTCAAATTTTAAAAGCCCATATCCTACACACAGTAACCTGGAGGCAGTGTACTACGAGGGTTAAGAGCATGGCCCTTCAAACTACCTGAGATCACATCCTACCTTTGTCATTTACTGGTCAGTTACCTACCTGTGTGCCTCAGTTTTCTCATCAGTAAGATGGCAACAGTTTCTGCCTCTCAGGGCCCTGTCAGGTTTAAACAAATTACTGTGTATGAAGTGCATGGAACAGTGATTGGCAGGTGATGGCTAATGTTTACTTAACATGTTCTTTTACTAAGTGTTATACTATGGCAGTACAATACTTATATTTACCGAACAATCAGCATAACTCCTTGTTTGAAGGAAAAAAACATAAACAGCAATTGAACAAAAAAGCTTTTTCTCTCTCAGTAAAATTTTCAATATTATCTCTAGTCTTGAATATAAGAACTGTAACTGCAATGTGGTCAAACACTTCTGGTTTACATATACAGGAAAACAGATATGATTACCAAGGATTCATTTTTTTAAACTTCTAAACAAATATACTTTGCCCTCTGCCTGTTATTCTAGAATTTGCAAAATCACCAAAGTACATGAAAATGTGACACTATTCCTTGGCACTAAACCCATTCGTGTCATGAGGGCAAGAGACATGAGACTGAAGACACGGGTGTGTGTCTGCTAGATAATTTACTGCCTTTGCCACTGTAAAAAAAAAAAAAAAAGAGATACACCTTGTACTCTATCTTAGAAAGAATATTAATGCCATTAAAAAACAAGTAAGTTTACATGCTTTTCCCCACTTCTGGACTGTCCACTTCTGAGAACACGAAACAGGTGATATTTATCTTTGAGCCCCAGTGGCTAGTATAATTCGACCACATTACTTGAATTTTGGAGATTTTATCCTGCACCAAGGCCACAGGACAGGGGGACACACGGACACTTATGGAGCACCACTGTAGGTCAGGCACTATCCTCAGGGTCTTGTGTAGATTTATTCATATAGTCTTTTCAATACCTCTTTGAAAGAGGTGTTATGTACTGCTCACAATTTTAAAATCTGTATTCTTTATTCATACTGGGAATCAAAAACGTTCTACAATAATACTGATTAAAAAAAGGTTAAGTCCTCTTTACACTTCTGCTCTAGTAATATCCTAAAACACTAGAGTAGGTACAAGACAAGGCAGATTTCAGAAAAGAATTTCATACAAAGTATTCTATTGACTTCTATGAGTCAGGGTCCTGACAAGAAAATGCGTTCACCTCATACGATTTACAAAGAGACTTTTCACAAAGGAACTGTTACTAAACAGAATTAAGGGGAGAAAGATCAGGGTAATACAAGTGATTGTATTTGGCATGAGTCACAGCAGCCGCCAGCCCCACCCATAAGGCTGAGTGAAGTGGGAACAGAAATGTTACCAAAATGCAGCAAGAGCTGAGAGTCATGAAGAGGGCTTGCCCAGAGAGCTATACTGGTAGGTCTCGCAGGGATGCAGCCAATTCCAGAGACAAAGAGCAAAACCAGGAAGAAAATACCAACTCCCTCTCCCCATATCCTACCAGTGCTTCCTGAATTAAACCACAGGAAACCAGTCCACAGGGAGCTGTGAGGCAGTTAGCAAGGCTAAGTCCCATGGCCTCCAAGCAGGCAAAGAACAGATTCTGACTTGAGGAGAGTAAAAGAAAAACCAGCACACATATTATCCTTCTTCAAAGAAAAACAGAAGGCTACTAAAATGGATTTAAAAATTCTAAGCACTTAGACAATTTCTACACAGTTAACTGTTAATGTACATTACAAAAATCTCCATTTCTATGTCACAAAAGCCTTGCGAAAATAAAAACTCACTGATTCCGTAACTGCTGTTTCTGAGTTAAAAGAAACTCCATCCTAAAACTCTTATAGGAATTAGAGGGCCCTAGGTTGGTACTTTACCTCTGAAATAGAAAAAACTTTGTAATTTGTGAACTCGGGATATTCTAGGCCTATGATGAAAAAATCCGTAAAGGCTTCAAAGGATATGAATTCAGAGGAAAAGAAGCATGGGTGTATTCTTGGATATACAATTAAGCTCCCACATTTCTACCTCTTTTTAGATTAACTTTAATACTTACTGGTGTATCCTTTTTAATACCTGTGGAGAAAATGAGCCCAAATACACTTTAGATTGAAATCCTACTCCAAGCTACCTGGTCACTCAGGATAAATGTTTAAACCCACCTACCTCTCCCACTGAAACCTCTGCACATTTTCTAGATCATGATATGCTCAACTGTTCCACCTACCTGAGTTGTGGGATGAACACTGATGTTATGATGTGTGATAAAGTACTTCAAAAAATTACATAGTGAACGTACTGCTATGTTTCTAAAAGTGAAAAAAGTAAAAATCTGTATAATTCTCTGATGAGCTATCTCAGAAGTTTCTCCTTTATATGAATGTTGGAGGATATAAGCTAGTTCACGACAAAAACCAAATTTTTCCAGTTTTCATAGCTTCTACAAAGTAGCACTAAAATGCTGAGACACACTTTTGGACAAAAACAGAACAGGTTGGTTCATCAGTGTTTCTTTGAAAACCCTTTCACTCCTCTGTGCGAATAAAATGTCTCTCCACGATGCTAGCAGATACCCAGTAGAAACTACTGCTGGGCTTTCGTTTAATTTCGTGTGCATTCTGCTGTATACTGACAAATCAATAACCTCCGAATCTAAATTCACATTTAAACCATCAAACTCAGCACAGACTTACACTCTATCTAGGATCCATTTGCCAAAAACAAAAACAAGAAACCCTAACAAAACAACAAACAATGCTTACGTCTAACTATATCCACACCCTATAAAATATCAGAGGTGCCTGAAGCAGCTTGCAGCTACCAACATTTAAAATATAACTCTTTCACGCTTGAAGTAACAGAAGCCACCATAAATTTTTTCCTATGTAAGAGACAGTACTTAGACGACAGAAAATTAGAAGAGTACTGAAGTATATGGTACTTTCACAAAACAAAATGGTTAATAAATATTATGTATGATTGAGAATCAAAAGATTAATGTAAGTTTATCACATCTCACTTGGACTTACATTAATCAGGATAATTTTTTTCATAAATGTGTAACATCAATCGTTAGTTAAGCTGGAAACTCTACACTGAAACTATAATCATTCACTCCCATTAAGTAGAGTTAAAATGGGATACAAATCACTAAAGTCAGGTAAGAACTAGGTAATTGTTCAAATTTTTATTTTGATGCAAAGCATGAGAAATGAACTCTTAAATCAACTGAATTTTATGGAAAATGAAATAGCAAATAAATTAGACCCATGTTAAAATAGAAGGTCAGTTAAATGTCCAATCTTAAGGATATAACAGCCACAGGTAAGCTTCAATTCTATAGTCTTCTTTCAGGAGGTCAAAGTCTTTCAAACACAACTTTACTATGAACTGCTCCAGAGCTCAACAGCATATGGGAATGCTTAACAGGGGAGGTGATCAGGGACACGTTTCCTGCAAGAATCATAAAACGTACAGTTAAGAAAACAAAGGCAACGGTGAAAATGAAAAGCATGATTGTAACCAAAGGTCTATATTAAGTACAAACACAGCTATAATCCTACTTTTACTAAAACCAATTTTAAATGTGTAAACAGAATGTTTCTACCTCACAATTAACATCCCTTAATTATTGTATTAGTAAGAGGACAGAAAAAATCTGTGGAATGTGAAGGCCTGTAGGTATTCAGCAGTTCTCAGCTTCTCATCCAAACAACCTACTTACCAAATATGTATTCTCCAGAAAATGGTTAATTCATGTTTTTAACCAATATGTTAGTGAATTTTACTAAATTAGTCAAAGATGGTTGGTTCTCTCCATCAGAAGTTGTAAAATGACAAGGCTTTGGGGTTTCTAAATTAAAACCTCTGGATCACTATTCTAAATGAACAAAAACAAATGCCAACAGATAAGCTGGTGATGGGGTTGGGTAATTCACTGAAGTATGCAAACAGTACCTCTCACATCTGTGATGTTAAACTTTTATTCTCTGGTGACCATACATAGCGAATCAGGAAGGGGGCGTGGTAGGGATACTAGCGAAATTTTTTACTTAATGACTGTGGAAACACTGCTTCTAGAGGCAAACACAACACTTAAGAGAAGCAGAAAAAGCATAAAAACAGATCCAGAGAGTACAGCATACTGGGATCATACAGAGATAAACCTTCCAACCTCAGTAGCTTATAGGAGTATGACCGAAGGATGTCAATACAGAAAAAGTTATCAAGCAGCTGTCACAAAGCACTGATCTGAAAAATTAATTCCCTGGAGGTTAATAATGAGTTTGAAAAGAAGTGCATAGCCCAGTATATTTGGGAAGGCTGAGTTAAACAAAATTACTCATGTTTCTTTACTGCAAATTACTCAGAATTTCTAATATATTTAAAAGACACTTCAACTTTGAAAACAGTGATATCAGATCAAACGAGGTATTACAGTTTATATTTCAAATGTGGTTGAGGGTGCTAAGGTATTACAAAGATTTCTGAGGGTGGGTGCAGCTATGTGACCTTGCTCCCAAGTCAGAAAATTTTACTTATAGAACTCAGTTTCCTTTTGCTGTCATTCTGCTAGAAGACAACAGAAACTGTAACTGTATTTAACCATCTGTGGCGGCACTGCTTCCAGGAAAACTGCGTCAGCTTTTCCTTCCCTCACTATTTTTCCAGTTGAAAATATGAGTGCTCCTTATTACCCTATCCTCCCAATACCAGGAGCAGAGAATCTAGATTTTTCAGCCCAGTCCTTTCCACTCACCACAGTAGATTTGAATAGCATTTCAGCTTTTCTCTCCACATCCAAATCATTATTTTCTACTCTTTCCTTCCTTTAATAGTAAAAGGATAGTTGCCCTTCATAGAAGAAAGCCAATGAAAGGAGTGCTGCAGGATTCTGCACAAAGAACTTAGTCTACTTAGGGCATACTTTCCTAATAACATTCCTACCTCCCTCCTGTCCTCCTCTTGTTCTCCAGATCCAGCA
The DNA here is from genome assembly GCF_028564815.1 of Eubalaena glacialis. Classification (NCBI taxonomy): domain Eukaryota; kingdom Metazoa; phylum Chordata; class Mammalia; order Artiodactyla; family Balaenidae; genus Eubalaena; species Eubalaena glacialis. The sequence continues at coordinate 48,756,207 of NC_083726.1, forward strand.
GCTGCTGGTGGACTGCTCCCCTCTTCTGCATCGATCATTTCCTCTCTATGAAACTCCTCCCACTTACACACACTGAATGTTCACAGTAATGACCCACACCTCCTCTAGCTACTATCCCACTTCTCTGCTCCCATTCACAATACACTCCCCAAAGAAGCAGTCTACGTACATTTCCTGCAACTCCTCTTTTCCCAGCCTCTATCGAATTTACTTCAGACTTTTGCCCCCTCTATTCCACTAAAACTGCTCATTAAGACTACCAACGACCTCTGTTGCTAAATCCAATTTTTAGGATCGATTTTCAGTCCTTATCTTACTCGACCTATTTGCATCATCTTGGCAGTTGATCACTCCTCCTCCCCAAATACTTCCTTAATTTGGCTTCTGGGACACACATTCCCTTGGTTTTCCTCCTACCTCAGTGGTGCCCCGCACCCCCCAACCTTAGAATTTTGTATTATGGGAAATTTCAAAAGTATGTATAAAAGTAGAGGCTGTATAATGAATCCTCATGTATCCATCATCCAGTTTAATAATTACCTATACTTTACAATCCTTCTTAGTGACGCTTGATGGTTGCTCTGAATCTTCCCAAACTTATTACTGGAATTCTCAAGCACTCAGTCCTAAAAAAAACCCTTTCCCTTCTTTAGCTACGTTCACTCTTTTGGGGACTCAATCAGTCTCATGGCCTTATATAACACGTACAGGCTGACAACTCCTAAATTTATAACCACAGCTCGAACTTCTCCCCTGAACTACAGACTCAACTATCCAACTAACCGCTTTCTCAACAGACATCTCAAATGTCCAAAACGGAAAACCCCCATCTTCCCTCCCAAAGCCTTCCTCCACCTAAGAGAAACTCTTTATTTTTCTCAACAAAAACCTTGAATTACATGCCCCAGTAGTTTTTTTTCCTTTTTTTTGGTTTGTAACTGTTGTTTGCTGGAAATTTCCACGTTTTATTCCTGAACTAAAAATGTTTAATACTGTCATGTTAAAACACAATTCAGATTTTTCTGACGAGATTTATTTAGAATTGTCTTTTTTCTTCTCTATCCTTGAAGAAATGGAAGTGTGTTTAATGTATTGGAGAAATGTGGCAATTATTAAGGCGCTCTGAATAAAAACCTTATAAGACACTCCCCCCCCCCCTCCCAAACACCCTTGAATTATCCAATCCCTTTCCTCACAGACCTTACATCCAACCCATCATCAAATCTTGCCGGCTCTACCTTCAAAAATAGACCTATTATCAATCCCTTCTCACCACCTTCACCTCTATGTACTGGTTCAAGCCACCATCCCCTTCCCTCTCCCTGAACTTCCACTAACAGGTAAAATAAATGGTTTTCGTAACTACTAATTAGCAATTAGTAGTTAATTTAATTAATTAAAATTATTAACTGAATCTTCAAATGTTAAGATTTCTCTGGCCACTTAATCATTTTTGTGTGAATGAGTTTTTAAAAGAATTTTCATCTTAGAAAAGCTGCTGGAGGGACTTCCCTGGCGGTCCGGTGGTTAAGACTCCATGCTTCCACTGCAGGGGGCGAGGGCTCAGGGAACTAAGATCCCACATGCCACACAGCACGGCCAAAAAAAAAAAAGAAAAAAAAAAATGCTGCTGGAATAGGAATATGTAGGGAACTCTGCATATTATGTACTTAAGAACGTATATATGAAAAAGTGTACCCAGGACAGAAAATGACTGAAGCCAACTCATCCTGGTAAACAGACATCAGTTCTTACTACTACACGCCCACCCCCAAGTTCTCTGGTTTTTGACCTTCCCAAGCCTGGCTCTTTATGCGCCCTTTCAATCTTGAGGGCTACCCTGTGTTACCCACACCCTTCTCCCCACCTAAGCTTTTCTGGCTTAAATCTAAGAGTTGTGATTACATATTTTAAATAACTTGCAAAATACTGTTATCTAAACAAAATAGCTCCACTTCCCATCAACTACAATTATCAAAAATATACCTATTTTTTGTTTCCATGTTAATTTTCCTAAGAAATGTTCTTTAAAGTGTTACGATACCTTGGTGCTGCCTTGATGATGTTGTCCACACGTAGAATCACCTCTGCTGCTTCAGCTGCACTTAAAAGAACTTGTCGCTTCACTTGGAAACTTTCTGTTATACCCAGCATTGCCATATCTCCAATGGTACCTTCCTTCATATCTGGAAAGTATTTACTAAATAAACAACTAATCTTAACAACTAAAGTCTCAAAACATATCTAATGACCTAACAAAATTAATCCTGACTTATAAAAAATAAGATTACAACTAATTACTCAATTTAGTTAGAGCATTCTCATCAGACTATCACTCAAGGAAAGCCTTTTAGAAAACTGAAAGGTCAACTATTGATCATCTATATCAATGGAGAATAACTATGTCAAATAATGAAAAATTTATACACAGCACTATATCACCCATCTTTCTCTATCTACAAATAAAACTGCAGAAAATTTGCTCATCACTGAACACACCATGGATTCTTAAGAACTGGAAGAGAATTCAGAAGTCATCTACTTTTCTTCTTATTAGAATCCCCCTTCATCTTCTGACAGATTATTCATTAAGCTCTCTCTTGTCCAGTGGCAGGATTATCTACCCTCTAAAACTGTTCCTTTTATGTCCTAGACATTTTGTTGGGAAATTTTCCAATCTGAATTAAGTCTTTTTTTTGGCCATTTTTATGTTATGTATCAGAGATCTACTCTCAAGAATGTCTCAGAATAAGTTTACTGTGAGATTAGGAGTTAATACTGATTATAAGAGATACAGTAAAGTTTACACTTACTTGAGAATATAAGTACTGTTTTTATATATTTAAATCCTACAGTCATTATATAACAAACAAGTTAAAAATCTTCTAACTAATGTTACACCCCCTCTTAGGGAATAATAAAATTTTGACGGTGTAGAGATTATGAAGTTAAACATTTTTCTAGAATGTATAATGGCTATAAAGGCAAGGGTCACAGGAACCTTTTATATGATTATGAGAATTCATCTTTTTTAAAAAATAAAAAAAATAGAAGAACCTGGTCAAGAGTTACTCTGAACAACTACCACAGGAGCTTCCCTGGTGGCGCAGTGGTGAAGAATCCACCTGCCAATGCAGGGGACACGGGTTCCAGCCCTGGTCCGGGAAGATCCCACATGCCACGGAGCAACTAAGCCCGTGTGCCATAACTACTGAGCCCCCGAGCCACAACTACTGAGCCCATGTGCCTGGAGCCTGTGCTCCGCAACAAGAGAAGCCTGCGCACCTCAACAAACAGTATCCCCCACTTGCTGCAACTAGAGAAAGCCCACGCGCAGCAACGAAAACCCAACGCAGCCAAAAAAAAAAAAGACCACATGGTCCCAATTAATTTCTTACCCAGTCCAGCAGTTGTATTGCCTTCACTATGGGCCGCTCGGAGCTGTGCCACCAGATCTGCACTGTCATAGCCTGCATTGTCAGCTATGATAGTTGGCAACTATGAAGTGAAGAAGACATGGTAACTTTTCTACTAAAAGAAAGTTAATTTACTAACTATAAGAAAAGCTTTCTAAAATTATACATTTAAAAACAATGTAGGCTTCCCTGGTGGCGCAGTGGTTAAGAATCCGCCTGCCAATGCAGGGGACATGGGTTCGAGCCCTGGTCTGGGAAGATCCCACATGCCGCGGAGCAACTAAGCCCGTGCGCCACAACGACTGAGCCTGCGCTCTAGAGCCCGCAAGCCACAACTACTGAGCCTGTGAGCCACAACTAATGAAGCCGATGCGACTAGAGCCCATGCTCCGCAACAAGAGAAGCCACTGCAGTGAGAAGCCCGCGCACCGCAACGAAGAGTAGCCCCCGCTCGACACAACTAGAGAAAGCCCGCGTGCAGCAACGAAGACCCAACGCAGCCAAAAATAAATAAATTAAATAAATTAAAAAAAAAAAAAAATTGTAAAATCTGCTTCCTTTTAATTACTGCTCATAAAGAGGATAAACTCCAAAATCAAATTTAAGCAGTGTGAACCAATTCTTAAAGCCAAGAAAGTTAAGTACTTTCTGCCCAAGAGAGAAGAATGGATTCATTTAAAAACCATCAATACCTACAAAATTTAAATTCAAGGCTCTCTTTTTCATTAACTTACCATTCTCAGTGCTTTAGCATAAGACTCCATTGCAACGGCTTCTTTGCCCGGTGTTCTACTCGCAAGCTGTGTCACAGCATGAGCCATCAGCATCTCAGAACAGCCTACAGATTAAAAATCCAAGAACATATCATTATGCTTAGTTGTCTCCAAGACACTAAATTAGACTTCCCTTAAGATATAATAAGCATTAACAATTAAGTGCACAGGCAATATGAAGTTCCTACAAGAAACATTAAAGCCAAAAGCCACTACTACACTTCAAGAAATAAAATATGTTCAATATTTTTCAAATGCTTACCTCCTCCATAAACTGTTCTAGAATCTTTCACAGTTTGGGCAAGAACACAAAGAGCATCATGCAAAGATCTTTCTGCTTCATCTAAAATTTGTTGAGTGGCACCACGCAGAACAATGGTGCAAGCCTCACCTAAAGTTAAAAAAATAATAATATTCTTATGTCACAGTGAACACTTAGTTATAAAACATAAAAGTTTGCCTTCTATTACTTATATAGGTTATACTCGGTTTTGAAAGCTGACATGTCTTCCATTGCTACCTTCTCTTTGCTAACAATCCACATTCCTAACAGTTCTAAGCTATCTAAAACAACTATATTGAATATGCACTGTTCACAAACACAAAGTTAACATGAGGCTGCCCTCAAGAGATTGAAACTAGAATTTCTCAAGAATTAAGACACATATTCTAGTAACTATAGTAACTAGTAACTGTTTCTTTCACTTCAAAAGAGCCTACCAAAGATTTAGGAACCTATAATCACTCACCAAGGGCTACCCCAGAAAAGTGAATCAGTTTGTCTTCTCCAATCATGACTTCCTCAATAAGTTTGCAACTTCCAAGCTTCACTAGTTCTGGGTGGTCAAAGGTAGACGCAATTTCACCACCTATGCACAAAAATATACATTAATTAAATGCACAACAGGTTTAAAATTTGTTTTCTAACAAGCAGTAATGAACAGAAAACACAATATTTAAGTTGACTGCTTACTATACGCCAAGCACTCTGAAGCAATTCATACAAACTAATTATTTAATCTTCACAACAACCCTAATAAGACAGCCTTCATTTATCACCCCATTTAGAAGTGGTAAAGCTGAGGCAAAGAAATGTTTAGTTTCTCATCCAAGGTTACATAGTTTGAACAAATATGAAGCTGAAATTCAAACACAAGCAATCTGGCTTCAGACCTATATGCACACACTGTGTAATAATACCACCTCAATTGAGATTCTGACATTTACCTTTAAGCCTGAATTTAAATTCAGATTCTCGTCTGAATTCAATCTAGAAGACCAGTACTCCTATGATCCAATATCCCAAAACAAAACATGAAAATATTTGACTAATCTTATTATATCAACAGATGTACTGACACTAGGAACTGCTTAAAATTGTGAGCACCTGGGCCTAGAAAAAAGGGAAAATGTATACTGAGGATTTCCCAGAGCAAACTTAATGAGAAGTCAAAAAACTAAATTCATTTTATTCCTTGGGTCTTATTTTTATTCCTATTTTCCCTCCATCTTCCATGCTATAAACATTTCCTTTCCTGGTTCTTAATTAAGCAAAAGTTAGGTTTCAATTTTAAAATCCTTTTCTCAGACTTCCCTGGCAGTCCAGTGGTTAAGACTCTGCAATTCCACTGCAGGGGGTATGGGTTCAATCCCTCATCGGGGAACTTAGATCCTGCATGCCACACGGCTTGGCCAAAAAATAAATAAATAAAATTAAATCCTTTTCTCTAGCTCATTACTCTCTCTTTTAATAGATTCCCTCAATCATCAACCAACCCCTTTCCCTACACCTTACTGATAAATCTGCTGAATACTTGATGCTTTATTTCTATTTTACAATTAATTTATAAAAGGGACTCTGGTCTTCCCAACTCTACTAATTTATACTCATAATCTGTATAGCTGAAGCTCTTCTTACTTTTGGTTGGCAAATTCCTGAGACTGCTTTGTGTCTAGACGTGAGACACAATAGATGTTTGGGACATCATATCCCCCAAATGAGACCAATTTGGCTTATGAGAATTTTCACTTATCCTACACTCATTCATGTGCATCTGTTAAAAAATATTTCTAGACATTTGCAAGAAGCAATTTCACACATCTTGACAACAGATGTTACTAAGGATGGGAGCCACCATGGAGTCTACTTCACAGCCATACAGTTTGGTGAGCTTGGTGCAGTTAATTTTCTTCTGAGTGTATGTGGCAATTTCATGTTATCAAGTCCTTATGATATCAACTTATCCCATGAATGTGCTATCATTCACAGTTCTTATGTCATGTCTTTAATTCTGTTGCATTAAGGGAAGAATTAAGTAAACATAAGCATCATAAGTTTTACCACCTTAAGCAACAAGTATGCAATAACTTTTAAATCAGGTAAACCCACTTCCAAATAATTAATGAAAGTAAAATGTCTCTTTTTAGGTCAGAACACTATGCTTCTCAAATTATTAAAAATGGCTTAAGAAGTTATTTTGAAATGAGACCAATCCTACTATCTACTTGGTATAGTTTAATTTCTTCTAATACACACAGCAGTTCTGAACTGAATCTGATGTTCCTAGTGGCTTTACATCTAAAACCCCACTCTCCTTAATTCTCACTGCCAGATAGCAAGCCAACTTTCCAGCCTATTCATTCATTTTCAAGCGCCTGAAAATTAGAGGATAAAGACTGTTATACTTAGTTTTCAAGGGCTATTTAGAGGTTACTTTAAAAACCATTACTAAAAAAAGTGAACAACTGCACTCTATGTCACTTTGATGTAGACATACCTGTAGACACACTTTCTAGTCTATACTGGGATTATAAAACTCATATACCTCTACTGAAGGATACTGGAGTAAACTAACTTTTCATCATACACTGCTGGAATGTTTCACACTTATTCAACGTTTATTACTTTCATAAATTTTAAAAAATTAACAAAAGCAACGCAAGTATTTGACCCATTGTCTGGCATATAGTTAAATGTTCAATAAAGGTTACTATTCCAACTGCACTATCACACAGGGCACAAAGCATTCAACTATTCACTTAGCACTAAAATTAAATGAATAAACTAGGTAAGACTTAAGACTCCTTTTTTTTGGGACTTCCCTCGTGGTTCAGTAGTTAAGAATCCGCCTTTCAACGCAGGGGACGCGGGTTCGTTCTGTGGTCGGGGAACTAAGATCCCACATGCCGCGGGGCAACTAAACTGCACTCCATTAACGAAGAGAAGCCCGTGTACCGCAACAAAGATCCAGCATGCCGCAACTAAGACCTGACGCAGCCAAAAAAAACCCCAAAAAAAAAAAAAAAAAAAAAAGACTCCTTTTTTTTAAGCTTCAGTTTATTTAGACTATGTTTAGAACAGTGGTCCTGTGGATTTGTGAGAAAAGATAGTATCTTTAAAACAACATAGCAAAAATAAACCTACACTTATGGCGAAGCTGGCATTTAACTTGGTATATTAAAAATAATGTAAAGGGGGCTTCCCTGGTGGCGCAGTGGTTGAGAATCTGCCTGCCAATGCAGCGGACACGGGTTCAAGCCCTGGTCTGGGAAGATCCCACATGCCGCGGAGCAGCTGGGCCCGTGAGCCACAACTACTGAGCCTGCGCGTCGGGAGCCTGTGCTCCGCAACAAGAGAGGCCGCGATAGTGAGAGGCCCGCGCACCGCGATGAAGAGTGGCCCCCGCTTGCTGCAACTGGAGAAAGCCCTCGCACAGAAACGAAGACCCAACACAGCCAAAATAAATAAATAAATAAATAATTATTTAAAAAAATAAAAATAAAAAAAATAATGTAAAGATATCAAAAAGTATGTCAGATTTCAGAATAACTTCAGATTCTAGGATCCTTAAGGGAATCTCTTTGTCCTCTTAGCAATGAGTTAAATACACTAACACTCAGTAAATCCAAGAGTAATTATTATGTTAGAAATTAATGCCTTTTTCCCATACCTGTGACAAGAGCGAGGCGTTCCACACCTGCAAAATCTGCATGCTCAATAGCCATAACACCAGCAGCACCAAAAAGCTGTTCAGGATAATTATAAATTAATTGCCTATAAATAAAATATGAAAAAATACTGTTCAAAATGGTTACTTCACAAGATAAAACACATTAGACTAAAAAACATGAAAATATTTTTACCTCACCAGTAATCAAAGAAATGCAAATTAGAACAAGGTAACATTTCTTACTTATTATTGTATAATACTTTATAAATTATACTAGTGCATCCATGTTAGTACTGAAAATGGGTATTGTTTTTTATACTGCCATTGACAGTATAAAAGGAACCAATAATTCTGAAAAACAATTTAGCAGTAATGCATCAAAACCCATATCTATGGGCTCCCCTGGTGGCGCGGTGGTTAAGAATCCACCTGCCAAGGCAGGGGACACGGGTTCAAGCCCTGCTCCAGGATGATCCCACATGCCTCGGAGCAACTAAGCCCGTGTGCCACAACTGGTGAGCCCATGCTCTAGAGCCCACAAGCCACAACTACTGAAGCCCGCACGCCTAGAGCCTGTGCTCTGCAACAAGAGAAGCCATCACAGTGAGAAGCCCGTGCACTGCAACGAAGAGTAGCCCCCACTCGCCGCAACTAGAGAAAGCCCGTGCACAGCAACAAGATCCAACGCAGCCAAAAATAAATAAATTAAAAAACAAATTTACTAGAAAAACCAAAAAACAAAACAAAACCCTTATCTATGTTTATATGCTTTGATTCTACTCCTGAGACTCTACAGCAAGAAAATTCAGATATTAATTAAATGAAGATATGTGTAAGAATTTTTATACAGAAGAACAAAACTTTCCAATATCTGTGAAGAGTGTGTGTAAGTCTCAATTTACCAACTATGAAAATTTTGTAATTTTAAGTAAAATATATATACTGTTAGGTAAAAAAAGCATGTTATAAAAGTTTATACCATATGATCACACTAGATGAAGAATTGAAACAACATACACACACACCACAAATCAACTTAATAAAAGAATTTCTGGGAGAATTCTGTTCCTTCTTTAAACTTTCATACCTCCCAAAATGAGCAAATGTTACTCATACAACAGGAGTAAAAAGGACATCTGTTTAAAAGTTTGTAACTTAAAAAAAGCCAAAGAAAAAATTTTCATAACTAGTATAAAGCACTGCTAAGCAAAATGTGCCTTATCAGAATCATAGATCTCATAGAAGTTTAGAAACTAGCTTTTTTTCTTTTTTTAATTAATTAATTTATTTATTTTTGGCTGCATCGGGTCTTCATTGCTGCACGGGCTTTCTCTAGTTGCAGCGAGCGGGGGCTACTCTTCTTTGCGGTGCGCGGGCTTCTCATTGCGGTGGCTTCTCTTGTTGCGGCGCACGGGCTCAGTAGCTGTGGCACACGGGCTTAGGTGCTCCGCGGCATGTGGCATCTTCCCAGACCAGGGCTCGAACCCCTGTTCCCTGCATTGGCAGGCGGATTCCCAACCACTGTACCACCAGGGAAGTCCCTAGTAACTAACTTGTAAAAGCCCACACACATTTGGCTTATAACAATTATTTTCCATCAAATGGTAAATCTCTCTCAGAGTTAACTACTGCCTTTTCACTGAAATGCCCTGTTTCTCTTGGTATTTTTCTCCATTCAAAATAATCCATAGGGGGCTTCCCTGGTGGCGCAGTGGTTGAGAGTCTGCCTGCTAATGCAGGGGACACGGGTTCGAGCCCTAGTCTGGGAAGATCCCACATGCCGCGGAGCAACTAGGCCCGTGAGCCACAACTACTGAGCCTGCGTGTCTGGAGCCTGTGCTCCGCAACAAGAGAGGCCACGATAGTGAGAGGCCCGCGCACTGCGATGAAGAGCGGCCCCCGCTTACCGCAGCTAGAGGAAGCCCTCGCACAGAAACGGAGACCCAACACAGCCAAAATAAATAAATGAATAAATAAATAAATAATAATTAAAGGTGCTAAAAAAAGTAATCCATAAAAACCTTAGATACTGAACATTAAGAATACATGGGGAAGGTTTACACATATTTTCTTCACACAAATTAAAGATAAGCCCTAAAACTCTTAATACTTTTCACCTCTTCATCCTTGTTTTATTCCTATGCTACCATTAGCTTTTTCGTACTTCAAACCCCCATCATTTAATGTGGAATTAAATCTCTCTTCCAAATACAGGTATACTACAGCCCAAACTAATAACTGCCTAAACAGAAAACAGTTATTGTTGACACAAAAACGTTTAATAAAGTATATTAACATAGATTTTCACTAAAATCATTGTAAGGCAAATGCCTTGCTGTACAATTTTATTTACATTTGGGAAAAAACACTTCCTAAATAACTAAATTCAATATAAAAGAATTTTCCTAAATCTTTGCAGAAAACAATCCTTTCTTGGATTATTATAAATATTGTTAGCACAAGCATACACAGACCTGTTAATAAAGCAATTTATCCCATGCTTTAGAATACGTTCAACTTTCTCCTTCATTTTTTCCTTTTCTGCATGTTCTATTTCGGCAACTTTTGCTGTAGAATCAACTCTTACCCGGGAACCAAATATCTAAGACAAAGGAAAGCATAAAAAATAGCATCACTTCCCTTACTCGCAAGTTTCATAGCATATTTAAACTTTTTAATGTAAATACACCAAAAACTATGTGTGCATGTGTGTATGCATGTGTACAATATAAATATATATTCATGTATATAATCAGAAGGTAAGAAACTATGTAAGAATATATATAAATATACATTCATATGTATATAAACCCTATAAGGGTTTTTTTTAGTGCAACTGACTATCAGCCCAAGTTTACAGCAGCTAGCAATTAGAATTCCAAGAAATGTAGTTTAACATACCTTAATTTTGTCTGTATCCATACCAGTATTTGCAATAAGAATTTTAGCATTTTCAATTCGCTTTGGTTGATTTACTCCAATTTTTTTATCCAACAGAAAGCCTACAATATAAGGATAGTATTGTATTAAATATTTCAAGGCTGTGTTAATAAATCTTTTAAGGTAATCTGCTTTATCAAATTACTCTTTCAAAGAATGCATTTAAGTCCAATTCATCAAGCTCCTAAAACCTAAAAATATTCCACTAGAGCAGTGACCATAAGAATCAATTTAGCAGATCACTTAAAAAATAAAATGCGAAACAGAAAATGTAAGCACAGTAGAAATATTAAGAGTCAACAGAGCATTTTTGTACAGCAACCTATATTTCAATACAAATTAATTTTTTAAAAGAGAGTCAATAGCATTTTGAATCTTTTGTCTCAGAGACATATTACATTTGCAGGTGTGAGTTGCAATGCAAAGCTGTTAAAGTCCACTTTCATTAGCTTAAAACCAACAAAAAAGAAAACAAGCTGTGAAAACTCAGATACACAGGGTATTACTAGAGATGAGTGAACTTTTTAAACACTGAGGCTGGTGATAAAATGAAACGTCATGGACAGCAGTCAGACAAACCTGGCCCCAATCATGCTCATGCTGCTTCCGGGTTATGTATGCAACCTTGGACAAATTGTTCAACCCTAGCTACTCATCTATAAGCAGGAATATCACCAGTGGCAGAGATGCTAGCTACCAGCCTAGGGCCCTGCTGATTTGGAACTATCATACGAACTAAGTATTGTATATCTCTCCAGGCTTCTTTTAGATACATACATAACTTTTACTTTATTAAGCCATTATCACCTTGGGTTTTCTGCTCTATTCAGCTGAACTTAATTCTCACTCACTGGATCAACATCATGAGAAAGAAATGATATTTTAAGTAAAATTCCTATTAGAATGCCCGGCACAGAGCAGACATTCAATGGTAGCTATCCTTGTTTTAATTATCTTTCCCTACCACCAACCCCTATGAGAAATGCTATACAGCCCTTACATATAAATTCAACCAAGAATATTTTCAGAATTGTTACTCCTGTGAAACAGAGACAAACAACATGCATTTTTGCAACAAAACCCAGACTCCAAATCACTAACTGGTAGAGCAGAAACTGTAAAGCACCATTTACTCCGTTTTTTCCTTCTCTGTAGAATAGAATGCCTACACTTTGTACAGTTTATTTTGTGAATACACTGTGAAGATGCTTTGAAAAATCCACACTCTAAGAAAAAAACATACTATTATTAAGGAAATCGCAGCTGCTAACTCATTTCTCACTCTTCAAGAACACCAGAAACTATATTCTCAACACCTGCCAACTAATTGGTATGACCTACCCAGACCCTTCCTAGAGAATACATGTAATCCTGGAAAAAGTGCCATTTGACAATAGCTGACTTGTAGTAAAAAAAAAAAAAAACTACTTCTGTTTATTAGAGACTAACTTACTTCATGGTATAAAGTAAAACCTAGAGGTTATCAAAGAAATGCTGGGATAGTATGAGAAGATCAAGCACACTGTCAATATAACAAATGAATTAAGATGACAAAAATGGTTGCAATATGATTTGTGTCCTTAAAGACAAGTTTTCTGGCTTTGCAAAGCGTCACTAGTCCTGACTAACTAAAAGTGGATTCACTCAGTACTTAGCTTTCAACAACTGGTCAAGGCTTCTTTTCCCGTATTCAATATGTACATACCTTCATCTAAATAGGAATCTGCCAGACTTCCTCCTAGCTTCTTGATGACGTGAATTGCCTCCAGATTACCAGAGCCTTTCAGTCTGAGAACGGCTTCCACGGCTAACTTAGTAAAGTGGTCTTTGTGATGAGTAAGAAGTTTTGAAGATAACGTTGTTCCTGCAATGTTCATTAAATCTTGACGGAATTTAACTTCGTCAGAACTAAAAAAGCAAAACAAAACAAAAAACGAACAAAAAAACTCAGGCCGGTTCTTAAAACGCTTCTCTGAAAGTTATCAACCCTGTTTTACTTCTCAAAATTTATCCAGATACTTGTTTGTCAATAGACTTTCACCTCAACCAGTCAGGGCTCTAAGTCACATGAAAAAAATTAAACCTTATCAGTAATCAAGAAATACAAATTAAAGGATACTATTTTCCCCACCAAGCTGGCAAACTACCAAAAGAGAAACACAAGCAAACAAAAATTTCAAGAACATGGGAAACGAGGCATTGTTGTACAGCTAGTGGGACTGTAAATTAATGCTAGAGCACTACTTGTAAGGTAAATAAAATTGCCTTTAAATACATACATATCTTTGTACCCAGCAATTATACTTACTTTTTTAAGTAACAAGTCTGTCACAACACTATAAAGCTAAAAATTGTCGAAACACAAATCTCCAATTACAGATAGGTGAATTATAGCAGTCACATAATCAAATGCATACCTCTACTAAAACTAATATTACAGAGAACACTGACACCTAGAAACTGTTCTAGTTATTCAACTAGGTTAAAGAGGCTAAAAAACACTCTATACAATACTATTTATTTTGTTTATTGTGATTATACGTGCAAAAAAACCCCTGGAAACCCAAACTTTAACTTTAGTTACTACCTCTGGGGGGTAATGTGGGGTTTTTCTGGTTATTATTGAGTCAGGATGAGCCAATAGAATCATGCTTGTGTATGCTTTTTACTGCTCTCTAGACTTCCTGCATGGAGTGTATTTCGAAAAGAACATTTAAACATTAAATGTTTGAAACAGTAGTATTTTGGTATACCGACCCATGATCAACTGCAGAATTCAACAGAGCCTGTCTTGCCGCCTTTGTGGCTTCTCTCCAACCCGCAATAATGGTCTGTGGATGAATCTTTTTTGCAATTAAAGATTCTGCTTCCTATTAATAAACAGTGGAAGACAAGCATGAATACTAAATCTGTAGTAAGAACTTGATTACTTCTGATACTCAAAACCACAGTAGCAAAAAAACCCCAATAAGATGAAGTTGAAGTTGCTCAGATATTCTTACCCTTAGTAATTCTGCTGCTAAAACAGTAACAGAGGTAGTGCCATCACCAACTTCATCATCTTGAACCCTTGACATATCTAGGGGGAAAAAAAAGCTAGTTATTAACTCACTTACATTTGATTCTGCTTTTTAAATTACTTCTTGGTAGCTTATCTAATTCTCCAAATATATCCACTACCAATCTAAATCTCACTTATCTAGGTTTCCTCACCTGACAAATTCTTTTAACTTTTCAGCCTAAAATACAGTAGTTTTACCATCATTAAGTACATGGCACTCCAGAAGATTGTATTTTTAAAAAAATTTTACTGAAGTATAGCTGACTTACAATGCTGTGCTAATTTTTGCTGTACAGCAAAGTGGTTCAGTTGTACACATATATATATTCTTTTCCATTATGGTTTAACACAGAATACTGAATATAATTCTCTGTGCTATATAGTAGGACCTTGTTGTTTATCCATTCTATATATAATAGTTTGCATCTGCTAATCCCAAACTCCCAATCCATCCCTCCCCCTGGCCCTTGGCAACCACAAGTCTGTTCTGTATATGAGTCTGTTTCTGTTTCATAGATAGGTTCATTTGTGTCATATTTGATTCCACATATAAGTGATAGTATATGCTATTTGTTTTTCTCTGACTCACTTCACTTAGTACGATAATCTCTAGGTCCATCCATGCTGCTGCAAATGGCATTATTTCATTCTTTTTTATGACTGAGAAATATTCCATTGTGTATATATATCACATCTAGAAGCTTGAATTTTAATAACAATAATAATCAATTAAAAAGTAAATAATCAATGAATCGAAAGGACAGTCAACACAGCCTATTTAAAATTGTTTCCAAATGTCAACAAAATGTCATCCTCAGACTCACCAACTAAAACTTTAGCAGCTGGATTGTCCACACCAATGTTTTTTAAAATAGTTGCACCATCATTGGTTACCATAAGAGAAGCATCTCGTCCACTGCTTAACAGAATTTTGTCCTAAAAGGAACATATTTGGTTCAAGTTAAGATATAAGTACATCTGGAAGAATGCACAGATTCATCAGTACTCTCATATACTGCTAATGTGTAAATACTCTGGATGGTTATTTGGCAGAATCCATTTAAATTTTTTCATTGCATACACCCCCCCCAAAAGCAACCCTTGGTGTCCTAACCTTTGTCTACCCCTAAAAACAGCATTAGAACAGAGAGACATGAACAAGGCTGTTCCGATACTGTAACAGCAAAAGCAACGGACACAAACTAAGGGTCCCTCACAATACAGTAATAAATACAAACTATAAAATAAGCAAGATACAGAATACTATTTGACAGTCAGAGAGGAGGCAGTATATCTATTTATACTGAAAGGAATTAAAAAAGCCAAGCTACAGAAAACGTACATACAAACAATATCTATCACGTGACAAAACAATGTTATCTATTACAGGGAGAATATATAAAATAATATTTTATAATACATAAAATACCTGTACATCTACATAAAAATAAAGACATTGGTTAGATTTATATTCAAATGGTAACAGTGTCTGTCACTGGGGAGGTGAGTGGCACTGGGGATAGTGATCGAAGGGGACTTTAGCCATATGGGTACTGTTTTGATTTTTAGTAAGGAGTATATATCCATATCTTAACTTTTACAATTAACAGTTAAGTTTTAAAGATAACAAAGCATCCAAAAGAAGTTTTTATATCTCTAACGGCTCTAAAACAACATTAAAAAATTAAAATTCCCTGTTTTTCTTACCATGCCCTTGGGTCCCAACGTGCTCTTTACCAAGTCTCCAATAGCAATGGCACCAACAAAAGAAGACTGGAATAAAAATCAGAGATGGTCAAAATCAACTTCACAGTCTTAAAATTGTAAATAAAAGCCAGAAAACTACTGTATCTTTATAAGAATGAGATAAAGGCTTACCAGACGAGCTGTCTCTGCTCGCTCTTCATCAGCTCCAGCCTTGAAGATATTAACAGGTGCAAGGGAAAGGGACGCCTAAAAAGGAAAACCAAGACTCAGTTTGAATATCAGCATTCTTTAACACATATACTTAGATGCCTTCCACTAGACTTACAAGTAGATACCTAAGAGAAAATTAATTTACAGCCTAGGGTACTTTTTTAAACAAATGAAGCTCTCCATCATCAGGGCAGTCATTTATTTAAAGCGGAAGGAGGGACTTAGGTGACATTGCATTTTGGATCTCTAAGCGCTTCAGGAATAAAAATTCTACCCCAAAGAGATCGACTGTAAGTATGGCGAGACCAAAGATGGCAAAGATGATTTTAAACTAAGGATAAGGCAGGCAGGGGTGGTAGGCCACTCGCGCGACGACGACCGCCAGGAGGACGAGGGGACGCTGAGGCCTCGCTGCCATCTTCGCCCTCTGGCCGCTCCAGGCTCCGCCCCGAGAGGGAGGACGAAGCCCGTCTCGCCGACCCGCCCGGTGCACTAGAAATTTCTTCGCTTGGGGTGAGCTCCGAGCCTCGGGGTTCTGGGGCTGTGGAGAGGCCGAGTCACAACAAGATGCTGGCCTTCAGGCCCATGCCTCCCCTGCGGGCCCGGCGCAGGCCACACGACGCGGCCTGCGCCACGTGCGGCGGGCCCGGGGACAGACACAGGGAGCCCGCGGCGCTGGGTTACAGACAAGGCAGCGGACGGCGGGGGACGGCCGAAGACGGCCGAGGACGGCGGGCCTTGGGCAAGGGCCTACAGGGCCAGACTCACCATGGTTCCGAGGAGTTCAGCACACACGACAACCCTTCACCAGCTCGCGCCGCAGGCCGGAGGAAAGAGAGGCCGGAAGTGACGCCACACGCTCTGCCGCAGGGGGCGGAGCCCCGGCCGGCGCGCCGCTTGTCCTGGCACCGCCCTTGGGGGAAGGGAGGGCACAGCGTTTGAGGGGAGACCCGCGGTTCGGAAAGGCTTCCCGTCCCGCTGGAGGGGCGGGGCCTCTGCTGGCGCTCCGCTCCCTTTGGAGGCACCCGCTGGGGACCAGGAAGGGGAGAGCTGGAGATTTTGCGTGAGGCCCACAGGTTTGGGAGTAGAACTCACCAAGGTGGGAGGGACGGTGCGCTGTGGGTGTTGCCATAGCAACGGAGTTCTTTCTCGCACGTTTAATTTTTCTTTTCTTATATTTAACCTTTAAAAAGTGTTGCTTTAAAGTACTACATGTACAGAGTTTAAAGTGTTGTATACTAATGTAATGGGGTGGGGCAGGCACGTGGCTGTTAGCCACTGGTAGCAGTCCCGCTCAGCCATTGGTTGACGTCGCAGGGAACTCCCCCCCCACCCCTTTCAAGGTCCGCAAGCTTTGCGATTAAGGTCATTATTCCCTGCCCCAACAACTCGCCTCCAGATTTATTGGCCTGTTGTGCAGCAAGCAGAGCGAGCTTGGGCTCAATAACACCAATAATGGAAAACATAATTCACCAACCGCATTAATTCCTCTCAGAAGTAACCACTCTCAACTTTTTGAGCTTTATAAAACATTTACCATTATATTCCTAAATAATATTTTATTGCTATTTTAATTTTAAACATTATTTATTAAGATGGAGGAAGACATATTTCTTTTACTGGATTGTAAATCGCTGTTCTCAATTGGACTGTCCAGGACAAGGTCTTGTGAGCTCTGATGGAGACTTTTTTTTTTTTTTAATTTTTATTTATTTATTTATTTTTGGCTGCATTGGGTCTTCGTTGCTACACACGGGCTTTCTCTAGTTGCGGTGAGCGGGGGCTACTCTTTGTTGCAGTGCGTGGGCTTTTCATTGCGGTGGCTTCTCTTGCTGTGGAGCACGGGCTCTAGGCACGCGGGCTCAGTAGTTGTGGCTTGCGGGCTCTAGAGCGCAGGCTCAGTAGTTGTGGCGCATGGGCTTAGTTGCTCCGTGGCATGTGGGATCTTCCCGGACCAGGGCTCGAACCCGTGTCCGCTGCATTGGCAGGCGGATTCTTAACCACTGTGCCACCAGGGAAGTCCCTGATGGAGACTTTTACTGTGTCCGGCTTGCTCACTTTCAGGAGGTTTTGCATTTCACTCATTCTCCCCTTCCCCCAACACACAGTTGTAGAGATGACTAATATCCTCTTACATAATGTCTTTGTAAAGAGCAAAATCAATCCCAACTATTTCCGTTTGTTAGGAACAGTTTTCTACTTTCTCTAAGTTGACCCCTAGGACATTTAAAGCAAAATTTTTGTACTTAAAAAAAAATCTGTTTAGCTTTGCATCTGATACCTTTTTCTCCCTTTGACTAACTGATCTCTTAGCAAGCTCTTGGACTGTGGCAATTGTTAACATTGATGGGTGTTTTCAATTTTTTAAAAAAATATTTATTTATTTGGCTGCTCCTGGTCTTAGTTGCAGCATGCGGGATCTTCGTTGCCACATGTGGGATCTTTAGTTGGAGCATGCAAACTCTTAGTTGCAGCATGCGAACTCTTAGTTGCGGCATGTGGGATCTAGTTCCCTGACCAGGGATCAAACCCGGGCCCCCTGCATTGGGAGGGCAGAGTCCTAGCCACTGGACCACCAGGGAAGTCCTGATATTTTCAATTTTTAATTGTTCTACCCTTCAGATATATGCTAAGAGGGTTAGTTTACACCAGGGATTGACAAACCATGAGGAGCCAAATCCAACCTGCCACCTGATTTTGTATGGCCAGAGAGTTAAGAATGATTTTTATATTTTTAGGTAATTGAAAACATAAAAACTTTTGTGATACATTAAAATTATATGAAATTTATATTTTGACATCCATGAAGCTTGGTTGTAACACAAGCAAACTCATTTTTATACTGGGCAATACAATACAGAGTTATACAATGGAAGAGTTGAGTAGTTGTGACAGACTCTATAGCCCATAAAGCCTAGAATATTTACTATCTGATCCTTTACGGACAAAGTTTGCTGACCCCAGTTTACACTATTTGCAGGGTCCATCATGAAAAGGGGTGTTCAGATTGGACAAATTATTATAAATCTACCAAGAGTTTTGTGTTCTTTGCGGGAAAACTTGCTCTTCTTTCAGGAAATGTACCTCAACCAGCAGATCTCAAATCGCACAGTGGAATGAGAAATCACAATAACAAGGCGCTAAGATACCTGCACAATATTGAAAACAGCTGTTTTTATTGTGGGCAAAATCACATATGTGGAAATATTATGTCCTCTGGCAGGCAAGTCTGAGACTATGGGTGTTGGAGAAGCCAGCGCCCCCTCCCTGCTGGTCTTTGGAGCGGCGGTGGGGAGGAGAAGCATAGCCAGGGGCTCTTGGATGGGAACTGGGAGGCAGGCTCTGCCACCTGTGGAGCAGAGGCCAGAGACAGCCAGGAGGAGCCCCCTATGAGGGGACTCCCAGCAATTTGTCCTTTCTCCATTGCGTGTGTTTTTGACTTTTCCTCCTTTCCTGTGTCATTTGGTGTCACCCTTGTATGCCAGAGGCTAAACACTCAGCTTCAGGAACCAGACTGCGTGGGTTTGGATTTCAACTCTTCCATATATTAGTTTTGTAATTTGGGGTGGGTTCCATAAGCCTGCCTACTGTGATCTATAGCAATGTGAGAAATAACAAAATGATTTGTTTTAAGCCACTAAGTTTTTAGGTGGCTTGTTGCACAGCAACAGATAACCTAAACACTCCTTTAACAATGCCTTTCAAAAAGCATTTATCCAATTTTGCTTCCATTTTAGTCTCCCTGCCTTACTAAAATGCCATGTCCTCTATTTTCTCCTCCATATTGATGTCAGAGTCATCTTTATAAAATGTTATTTCTCCAATGTTTAAACCCTTCAAATTGTCTCACCTCATTTAGAGTAGAACAACAACTCCTTCGCATTCTATACCTATGTGACGTCTCTCATTTCTCCCTTCTCTATCCCCCCAGACTGCCTTTGCATCCTATGCTCCAGGCATATGGAACCTTTTGCCACCACTGAACATCATGATCTTTCTACACCTCTGTGCCTTTGCACATGGTATTTCTTCTCCCTAAGATATCCTCTCCCCTCCTGCCCTCATCAGACACCTCAGGGATTACCTCCTGTAAGCCATTCTCAAAAATCTCCATTCTCAGGCTGAGTTAGATGCCCTTCCTTTGTATGTGCCTTTATCACATCATGTATTAAGAATTGGAATAATTTTTTTCAATTCTCCTAAGTTTATAGCTACTACTATTCTAGAGGTATCACAGAGATGGTAATTCCTTATACCTAATTTATATCTTAGGGCTTAGTCCTCTGGGGGGAGGAAGGGCACTGCCCTCAGTTAGAAGGGCTGTTCTAAACTACAAATTCTTTTGAGAACAAGAATTACTATCTTTATTACTAGCATAGGACCTAGTTTGTGCTCATTCATTAAATAAGAATATGTGAATAGTTACTGTCTTCAAAGGAGCTCAAAGGAAAAATACAGAAATAATCCAAAAAAAGGTTTTAATTTCTGAGAACAAACACCTAAGTTTTGCAAGATGTGGTCTCTGTCACATCTTAACCAATTTCTGTGTTCCATGGTGTCTGGTACATAGTAAGCACCCGATCATTTGTGGACTTGTCTATTCCCTTTACTGTTTAAATAAACTCCATCTTGAGCTATACCGAAATAGGCTTTGCAGTGCCACTCAGTGACAAAAAACAGGTCTGAAGTCCCAGCCCTGAGTACTACTAGTTTGAATGACCAAGAAGATAAAAACTGTGAGAGTCTGTCAAATACGTAAAATTTCATTTCACTTTGAACTTTGAAAATGGAGGCAGTGATATGAGACTAAGGAATAAAACCTCTTATCATAAAGTTTCAAGAAATGTGTGAAGTATAAATACAGTGAAACTTTAAATAGGTATCCAACCAAACTTTTATTGGGGTTTTATTGCAATCTACTTTAGGCAATAAGGGGGAAAGTAACCATAAGAACTCCGATCAGATTTTATTCAACAAAGCAGTTTTTCACGAATGCTTAAGGTTAGTGTATAGTCAGCTCAGCTTCCAGTATCAACTTGAGTACCTCGTCATGGATATTTATGCCAGAATGACAACAGTAAGTCATTGCAAGAAGCTAAATCATCTAAAATTAAACCATATTTTATATATAATTTTTAGGATGGTATACTAATACTCTACAATAAATAAGGATTTTTAAAATGTGTTGCTTAGCCCTTGTTGAACTAAATTCAATTATTAGCTTATTCTTTAAGTACTCCAGTTAATAAAGGTTTGATTGTACTTCAAGAACTGACTTTTCCAAAAATAAAAAATTAGTTCTTATTTGTTAGGACAAAAATTAAGCTTAAAAGCACATTCACACTTGTCCTTAAAAGCACGTTCACATCATATACGAGATAACTTCCTCATGCCTGGAAACATGGCTTATATGGCAAAAAGTCATATGCAAAAAACAACTAGAGGGTAATCCTCCCATGTCCACATCCTCCAAAAAGCCACACTTGGCCTCAGTGTAAAAGTTATATTTTATTGCCATGCTACAAAATGTATGAAGTTGGCACTGACAGGGAGAAATAGAGAACAAGGGTGGGGAGGGCTAGAGGGCAAAAGATGTTGTTACATATACAACAAGGTTTAATCAACAGTGGTAAATTTTGCCAATATTAAAAATGCAAACCAAAATTTAAAATGCTGATATGAAACAGCATTAAAATACAATTTATGCGTAGTACAGTATCACTTATGTCTTTTATTAGAGAAATATGGAATGCTTATAAACGAAATTAACTATAGGGGTAAAATTCATATTTCATATACAATTTGGCAATGGTAGTCCCACTGTTAGACAATTTTTTATAAAAGACAAAATTAAAAATCTAATAAGCTACCTTTATACAAAGTTGCTATATTTATGCCTTTACGTAGGAAAAAAACATTTATAATGCAAATTAGGACATACATAATCTTACAATATTATACAATGTAATGAAAATAAAAACATAACACAAAATTTGTCCTTTATAAAATGTGTATTTTGCATTTACCAATGCAAATGTGGCACACTGGTGACTACTGTACTATTAATACCAGTCCGTTTCCATGCTATTATTGTCCAATTGTCATAGAACTGCAATTGTAATGATGCTACAAAAGAACTGTGTTACACCAAAAAAAAAAAAAAAAAAAAAGAGGACGTAGGGATGGGGAAAAGGGACGTAAAGAACAGGAAAGATAGGGTGCTGGTTTGGGCAGAGTATATTGTGGTATGTCATAAAATATTTGTTAATTTTTCAAGCCAAAAACATTTTCTATACATTCTGTGATTTTGTACCAATGCCTTTATTCAAATTTGGCAAACATCAGGGAAAAGGTAATTTAGTACCATATACCTCACATATCAGAGATTAGAAAGAGAGGCCAATACATCAGTTACTTCTGAATGTTGTCTCTGATGGTATGTCTATTTCAAGGAGATATATATATATATATATATATATATGTATATACAAATATACATATATATATTTATACACACACACTACACATTGCACAAAACACTTGGACATTATGGGTTAGGAACAGCACAAGAGGAAATGGGATGTATTTTTTAGCTTGTTAAAACCTTTACCTTGAGGCAAAAATATGGTGGCACATTATTGGGAAATTATGAAAACATAAGGCCCCTGTCCCATTTTTAATAGAACATTATTGAGGTACATTTTTATACTTTGCGCCACAGATTTTTTTTGGTTGGGGGGATACACAAACACTAGCTTGACTCACAACACTGAACTGTGGGGTCAACATTAATATCTGTAAAAACAAAGACTGCTTGGCAAATTTTCTTAAGTCCAAAATGTGATCTATTCTGGATATACTGAGAAGTGAAAAGCTTTTTGCTGAGTCTTCAAAAGTAAAGTGCATATCTCATCACTCCACAGCAGCAGTAAATAAAAGGAACTATTTGCCAATCTTCCTGGAGGGAGGGAAGGCACCATATTTTCATTTTGAAAGGAAGATGAACCTGGGAAATAAAACACACTAAGAA
Organism: Eubalaena glacialis; assembly: GCF_028564815.1. NCBI lineage: Eukaryota > Metazoa > Chordata > Mammalia > Artiodactyla > Balaenidae > Eubalaena > Eubalaena glacialis. Next base: position 48,779,294 of record NC_083726.1, read on the forward strand.
AAAACACATGTAATACCCACATCAGTTTCCAGCCCTGGTCTGGGATAAAAGCTGTTACGATCTACATGGATAAAACAGGATTCTATTAGGGGGAAAGCATATGATCAATGCTTATATTTCCAAAACCAAAAAGTGGGATCACATGATCTATCAACAGAACAGAATATCTAAAATTAGGTCTGTCTCAGAAAATCTGAAACATATGGCCACAATTATATCCCAATAAAATATCTCATTCTAAAATGCACCTAGTAATTGGTACAATTCTTCCAGGACAGAGCTTAATGCCCATTACTAGACTACTGCAGAGGACAAATAGTGTTCTACGTTATTTTTAATTAAATAGGAACACAGGTGATTTCCAGAGACATCTAGAAATTAATACCAGTTGTATACATCTTCCCTAATACTCGTAGTACCTAAAAATCAAATTCTTAACAGACAAATTGGTCCCATTTTCATTTTCAAAGCACACAGTATTGAAAGAATAAACTGCAATGGTTATATTATAATTGCTTAAAAAATATAAAAACTAATCAGAATCTGGAAGGAAAAATGAGAAGGCTGAGGAAAAGTAAGAAAAGAAAGTATCCAACCTCCAAAATGAGTAAATAGGTCAGCCCTTTTGTTTGGAGGTTAACGTTCTGTCTTGACTGCTTGTTTCGGAGAAAACCATGTGCACTGGTTCCATCATAACTCTTATTCCACATTACAAAAATCATCACATAAATTTGGCACAATTAGCAATCTACTCAGAATAAAGCATAAATGGAACAATACATTAAAATGGAAACTGCATACCTATACCACTGCTCTCTTTTTAGAGAACAGGGAACACTTTGGTAAGCACCAAATTCACAGAAAAGAAAGAAAATTCTGCTATGCACATAAACCAGTGGCACTAAAAATGATAAAGACATCTTTAATAATTTATTTTCTTTATAATGGTCCCACCCTATTATTTTGCTAATCCATTCACTGTCCTATAATTAGGTCATTTATGGAACAGATTGGATGCTATATGACTGAAACTTTTTCATGCTAAATTAACCTTAGTTACATCTGGTAGATCCAGACCAAAATCTCAAACTTCCTCATATTTAGAGGAGACAGCGACATATTTTGCAAGGTTATCCAACCTTCTTTCCACTCTACCTTCTCTTGTCTTCTCTAGGATTTGGGAAACTGGAAAATTCTTGATTTTCCAAGAGCTAGACATATGGACTCTCATCAGTTTATATAAACTTCAATTCATTTTCAATCCTAAATTATGACACAATGTCATTGCTACAAGACTTCCACTGTACCTGCTATGCTGGCAACAATCTTAACATTCTATTAAAATCAAGGGATAATCCAAGATCCAGCTATGAGTGAAAGGACAGCAGAGCTGAGGAGCACTACAGTGGGCAAAGTACAATTGCAGCCGTGTGACTGAGGGAATCACTGCTAAAGTGCTGGGAGAGTGCCCACAGAGAAAACACAGTACCTTTAGGGAAATTTGCATGTTAAAAGTAGCTTCCTTTTTTTTTTTCTTCTCAGCTGCTTAAGAGATCACCTATGAACACAAGTGAAATTTAAAATTGTGAGAATGCTTTTATCAACTTGAAAAGTAAACGGCATATAAATAAATACTGGACAAGGGCAACCCTGTTATAGAATAACAGTAAGTTCCAAATGAACCTTCAAAACCACAATTTGACAAAAATGCAAACTAAACAACAATGAACACATAATCCAATTTCAAAACTATATACAAACTCAAACATCCTAAATTGAAAAAGACATGAAGCAACAAAATTAGACATCCCAAACACCAAAGGAAAAACTTGAAGGTAAATGGCAATCTAATGGCACAAATGCCTCCAGAAAGCAATGTTACTGTTAATAATCTGTAGGACAGAAACTTTCAAGAGACCACGGTTCAGATTTTCAAATGTTTTTGGATAAAGTGACCTGAGACTGATTCTTGAGCCTATGTATAATTCTGACTAAGATACCTGGGCATGCCTTTCAAATGACACCATGAGATGAGTAAACAGAAAACCTCGTCTCTTTCCTGCCTTTCAACACACCAACAGCAAACCACGTTCACGAACGTAGGGCTCTTTCTAGAAATGCTGAAGGCTAAGGAACTGACTGGTACATAGGAGGTGTGGTACTTCTATTTCCATACATATGTCCTGGCTCAAGTCAAAAAGCCTACAATTAATGAAATAAAGGATTCCTCATGTTACATGCTGGAGGTCACATACCATGAATAGTAAATCTACAAAGAGTACTTTCAAAGCCTAGAGTTATCTGTTAGCAATGCACATTATCAAGAGGCTTTATAATATGCTTTAAATGCCAACCATGACTTAGACATGAATGATATGCATGAGTCCAGAATCTTAATAAAAATTGACCAGCATGTCACTCACTTCAATTCTCATTTTAAATAGGCACTGTGAAAATGGGAATGCTGCTGTACAGTAATGAGTAGTATAGAATGAAATTAGTGTTCTTTTATGAGTACCTGCTCTACATTTTAATTCCCTTTAAAGAAGCACATGAAATAGTCAGAAAAAAATTTTTTATCAGTCTATAAAAGGAGTTAGTGTTTAGAAATAAAAATGAAGCACTTGCGTCTTCATTTTTTAAAACTTCACAAAGGTGCAAACAATGTAATGGTTTCTGGGCTCACATGGGCAGATCAGTACTATTGTGTCTAGTTTTCCTAGATGTACCATCGTCGCGTGGCAGTGCTTTCTGCAGATTTGACATAGCAGCAGTTCTCTCGATGTCTATCACAGCATACAGCTCTGTGCGTCTGGTAGGGGTCTGTGGAAGGGGAGTGGTAGGCGTTTTTGGAGTCTGAGGGTTGTCAGAGTCACTGCCACCTTCCAAGTCAACCTGTATGTAATTGAGCTGCCTGTGTTCTAAACTTGGGCGTCTGATATCAAAGTTAAAGACTGTTGGTGTACAGTCCCGACGCCGCGAATATTCTATTTTGTGAGCACTTGCCGGCACTGTTACATTCTCTGTATTTACATAGTTATGCATTGGATCAAGATTATTATGGTAGCCATTTAGAGATGGGGTCTTTGGTCCTAAATTGTCATCTTCATCCCTACTTAGCTTGCGGGCTTCCCAAACAGGAGGCAAAGACGGTAGATTTTCGTAGTTTAACAATGCAGTTCTTCTCTGAGCTGAGTTGTTGATATTCTGGGTATCTGAGGTACTGGTGGACGGCAGACGACCTCTCCTGAGCCCTGAGGCACTGGGGACAGATAGCCCATTTAGATTTTCATACACCAGTTTGTTAACAGAGGGCGCGTCTCTTCGTTCATCACTGTCATAGCCAGTGTCCCATTCCGTGTTATTCGCGCCACTTCCGCTGACTTGATCTCTTCCAAGTTGTTCCAGTTTCTCTTTTTCCATTAATTGCTTTTGAACTGGGGTTGGTCCTAAGACAAACTTGACTCCTTCAGGTTCAAGAAGAATCTGAGGGTCCCTGTCCTCAATATTACTTGGTTCTTCTTTTGGTGTGTTGCTTTCAGCATTAGAAACCCTCGCCTCCAATGGGACATGCACACTTGTGCGGTTTTTCCGTTCTTCTTGTACACCTGTAGTGTTGACATAGGTATGTACCTAAAACAAAACAGGAAAGTGAATCAGTAACTTGCTTTAAAAAAAAAAAAAGAACAAAAGAATTTACCTGACTATATCAATTAATTTTATTAACTTTCTAAGTATATTCTTACTTCAAAGCTTTTGTACCTGTTTTTTTACCAACAAAAATGTTGGGGGGAAGGGGGAGAAATGTAGAAATGTCTTCCTAGCTTGATAAAAGAATAACTACTTTAAAATACATGTGATGGTGGAACATGATAAGCATTCTGTAAAAAAAATAAAAAATCAGGAACAAATGGGGATTATTACTTTGATGTTGTTCTAAAATTCTCATCAATGCATTAAAATCTGATTTAGAAATCGGAAATAACAAGTATTAAAAAGGAAGAGAGAAATTTATCATAATTTATAGATGATCTGACTATATAAGGAGATAGACCCTACTAGATTCAATAAGAGTTCTGTAAAATGCATAGATATAAAATAGATACCAGGAAATTATTGCTACTTAGAAAAGTTCGTGGTATTTTGCGGGGGGGACAATATAAAAATGTTCAGAAGTCTATACATAAAATTTGAAAAACTCAAAAATAAAATTCAAAACTAAGGGAAAGTTAATTATAGTAAATAAGAACTCATTTAACAAGTAAAGAACACAAATGGATTTCAAAACAGTAAAAATTTCTTAATGATAAACAACCATATTGTTGACAAAAGATAAGTATAACTAAGTAATACATAGACAATGTTCAACCAGATAACTTCATTCCTAAAATGAAAATAGAATAGTCGGGAATATTAAATTGCTGTTAAAACACTGACAACAAAATCTGCCTCGTTGCTAGTGTCCACTAACTATAAAAACTGTAACATAAAAAGCTTTCATTGGAGGTTATTGTAACAGAATTGGCCATTGGTTATGTCCGTCTTTATCTATAGATGCACCTCTACTGTGAACCCACAAACTTACTGTAATGCTGAGTTTCCCTCAACACCTATATATATTTGTGTATATGTCAGCAAATACATGCTATTTCCTCTGAGTCTTCACTACAAAAGTCATATACAAATAGTGACAGCTAAAATTCAAACTAAAACCTTCAAGTGTTAGCACAATAACACTCTAACCTCACACAATATGTTAGACAGTAGGACATGCTTACTTGTTCCTCAGCCACAAGCAAGGGATGTGTAGACTCTTCACCTACTGAAGGCAGGCGTGCACTTCCCACAGAAGGATGTCTGCTTGAAGGATGGGATGAAGCGTCTCCAAATGAGGGGTATCGGGGATATCCATTAGGTAAGTTCTGAGCAGCAAACCCTGGAGCTGAGTTTTTGTTTGTTTATCGGTTTAAGAAAGGATACAGGGGTAGGGCACAGAGAATAAAAATGAATGAGAATACAATCAGCACTGAGAGGTTTAAGGAAGGTGTTTCTGGCAAGACATATGAGAAACCAGAGCAAAACAGCGTACCCCCTCCACTCTAACTTTCCACTCACATTTTAAATTATATGAAACATTTAATGTTTTCATATTTAAAATATTAAAAATGTTTATAATTATAGCTAACAGTTTTTTAAAACTCACAACCACTATACTTACGTTAGCCAATGGTAATTCCTAACAATTTATAGATTAAATAACCATAATCTATAGTTTATAATAGAAGAAGGAAAATGGACACTTACTTGTAGGTGTTCGAGGTGTTCTGGGGACTTCCAATTCTGTCTGATGATTATTCCTTTCAACAACTGGCTCCTCCACTACATTTATACTATTATTCTGCATAATCTCTTGCAACATATTAAATAATTCTTCTGCACGAGCACACTTAAAGGCAAAGATTCCTACAAATACAAACCAGAAGAAAAAAATGGTCACCGCATCTTTAAAAAAGACACAGGCGCACCTGTCGAAGAACAAACTTGTAAGCATTCCATGCACCAATAGCAAGAAAATCCTTTAAAATAAATGTCTGATAAATTAATTATATTCCCTGTTTCAAAACATAAACCCAAAAGAAAGTTCACAGAATAATTTTCATTTGTCCATGGGTGATGGCTCAAAATAAGGAAGACAAAAACAAGATTTGCAAACTTACTCTAGTCTGCTTTTTAACAGCAGGGGGAGCCCAACTTACCATTACCAAGGGAATTCTTTACCACTTGACAGGCCCTTGCTTTGTGGTTTACAACCATTACCTTGTTTAATTATTGGATTACCGCTGCCCTCTGATACAGAAGAAATTTGATGCGACAGAGGTCATGCAACTTGCCCAAGGACTTTCAAGAAGTAGGTAGCAAAAAATAAAACTACGTTCTGTTTGACTCCAAAGTTTAGGTTCTTTCCCCCGAGTTATAACAGTAAAGACACATAGGCAATTTACTGGGACTAATCATTTACTTACTGCAAATCTTAAAGTTAATATGAGCCAAAATTCTGGACATAGAAAACATGCTTAATAAATGCTTGATAAATGAATACATAGTGTACTATGCCTTTTTTTAAAATAATCCACTTATTTGAGAATTTTTTTATTCTGGATAAAAGTAAAACATTAAACATTACATATAGAATAACTGAATTATAGAATGATATTTCAAATATGATAATGTTTGGAGAAAAAAAATAAAGGCTCTACCTACCTTGTCCAGTTTGACACCTTCGACCACTTTCAAAAGAAAAGAGATTCGAATCATAGCCATAGCGTCGGAGGCAGAGGTAGTGCCATTTTACCGAGTCACGTTTGCGAGTGTATAAAATCAGTTCCGTGTCTGTAAGTTCCATTATGCCAGAACCTAACTCATTCCCATCATCATCCACATTAATGACCTAAAAAAGAAAGTTTAATTAGTGCTAACTTAATGCTCCTGCTTGACAGTTATGCACATATTTCACTAATTTGTCAGGAAAATGTACTATTGCTTATTGGTTCAGTTATGGTTCCTTTGTTAGTTCATTCAACAACCAATTGTGTGTTTAGGGCATGGACTATGTAGCAGTGTTAATACCCAGTTCATATCCCCAAAGAACTCACATTCCCACTGAGGAGATAAGATATACAAACACGAACAACACCACAAAACTGTAAATGCTTAACTAACAAATGAGTGCAAGAGGCTGCGAAATGCAGCAACTGTGGCGGAGGGTTGTTGGAGAAGCCTTCACATAAGAAGAGGAGGGACTTTAGCTGGGCCTTGGGTATAATTAAATTTAGACAGGAAATAAAGTTAAGAGGGAGAACTGGTGGGTCAGGAGTTAGGGGGCACATCCTGAAGATGCAGTGCTACAGCAGAGACAAAGAAGGTATGTTTCAGAGAGATCAGGACAGGACTGGCATTGAGTTCATGTAAGGGAAGCCTTTGCACTGCTCAGTTTCAGAAAATGGCCAGAGACTATAAGGAACAGATAACACTTAGGGAGAATTTACGATACCCCTGGGTTGGGCAAAGTGCTTTACTTGTGTTTTTGTCATTTAATACCGATCCTAAACTGCAGGTAATACTATTTTCTCCACTGCACACAAATGAACAAAGACTTAGTGATAATGTAACCTGCCAAAGGTAACAAAGCTATGAAGCAAGAGGGTTGTGACTTACACTTAGGTTTGTGTGATCCAGAGGCTATGATTTACAGCAGAATGAAGTCAGAATATGAGAGATTAATGACTGTGGATGAGTAAGGAATGGAGCACTTAGCATCTAAGTAACAGAACACCACTGAAGTTTTAGAATGATGAAGGAGGAAGATTAATTTGATGTCAACTGCAGGATGGATCACAGAGGTGACTGAAGATAGAGTTCAGTTATGAAATTGTCCAGGCATTAAACAATGACTGGAAGCTGGTGACGGGACTGAAGAGGCACCTATAAAGTGGCATTTTAAAGACAATATTATCAGTAGGTCATTTCAAAGAGGGCTGATGGGACCAAATCCAGGGCCTCTTATCACTGTGACCAAAGATTGAGTTCTTCAGAGGATGTAACAGTCACTCATTAGTGCTATGTTTTCCTGACAGAGATACAAGATTTAGGCACTCATATCCATGATTGGTGATGTCGAAAAGTAAAAATAAATGTAAATGTCTTCCAAGTTAAAAAAAAAAAGACAGTATTATCAGAATTGTGTGGCTCTAACTGGATATGGAAGACCAAAGGAAAAGGAAAAGAGGATTTCACACTGTCAGTAAGAAAATGTTGTCATCATTTGTTAAAACAAGAAAAGGCAGAATGGACAAAAAGGAAAATAAAAGGGTCTGAAGACAAAAGTGAGGAAATAATAAGACATGTTAATTAAGTGAAGTAAAAGAAGAGCATCCAGAGAGACAGTGAGAGCTACATCTCAACCAGTTTTTACTGACCTTAAACTTGTTCCGATGGTTATCTGGGACAGTGTCTTTATCTGGACAGCTACAACAGCTACCCATGGCTTCTTCAGAAGACCATGTGAGCACTACATGAAAGATAATTTGCAAAAAATTATTAGATGTAAGATACAAAAGTCATAAAACAGAAAAAGACACTAGAAATCATCTAACATAAGCCCTGCGTTATTTTGATGAGGAAAATTAAGCCTAAGGAAGTAAATGGCTAGAGCTAGATTTCACACAACTAGCTGGAGAATTTTGCTCAGCAACAAGAAGAATAATTCTGTGAGGGAGACTTCACAGAAATCTCAAATTTAATTTGCAAAGGTCCGCCTATTTTAAAATTATCTAAAAGAAACCAATTTAAGTTCTCATACATGACACTATTAAAATAAAGTCATTCATGGAATTAACCCTTTATGGCTTATTAGGAATTTCAGTCCATCTTTATTAATAAATTTCCAAAAGGATGCTAGACTTCTGGCTTGGCAAGTATTTTGATTCATACCATGCATTGTAGTATTCTTTATGTATCCCACCAGACAAAATTGGTTAATAAGACACAAAAACAAATCTGGAATAGTTAAGAGAGAAAGACAACTCAAAATTCAAGCTGTAACTTAACACAGAGAATACTGGCAAAACTGAAAGAGTGTGTCTATCTAATCCTTTCCCACAGAAGGTTAGAGATAAGTGGTTACAGTGACATTAAGTGTTCAAGAATACTGCAAGTGAACAAAGGAAAAATTCAAAACTTCACTTACAAACAAGGGAAAGAATGAGAATGGATGTGACAGTATTTGAAAAAAGGGGAAAAGAAGGAAGCGTAAGAAGCTACTAAACATTGAAAACATAAATCTGATTAAAATTTGCCTAAAATTCTTCAGCAGATCTTCACTACCTTCAGGAAAAAATGCAAAGCTCATCAGTATGACACATGGTCCTTCACAATCTGGTCTCTGTCTATAAATCCAGTCTAACCTCTTCCCTCCTCTCTGCTTCGAGTCCTACCCAGCCATACTAAACAGTTTCCCCAGAGCATCTTGTTCTCTCACACCCTTCCATGCTGCTCCTTTCTCAAGGTTCAACTTCAGAGTACAGTGCCTTCAGGAAGCCTTCTCTGACTCCTACCAACTGGGCAAGTTATATTCCTTATGTACCCCCAAAGCACCCTGAGCTTTCCAGTATCACAGCATCTTTCACACTGTTTACTCAGTAGAAATTGTGATAGACTGTTTACTTATCTATCTACTTCCCTCCACTTTGAGCTCCTTCCCAGCAGGGATGGACTTTATTCATTCTTGCATTCCCTGTGCCTAACACAATACCTAGCACACAGGAGGTGCTCTAAGTCTCTTGTGAGCTGAATGAACTGCACTAAAGGAAGATAAAGAATGCTGGCAGGTGTAAGGATTAAGCAGATGAAAAAGGATACTAGTATATACACCAAAAGAAGTGATAAGTAAAATAGTAAAGTTAAATTAAGACTCATATTTGGTGGTGTCCTCGCACTGGTGAGAATGGCCATCATTAAAAAGCCTACAAATAATAAATGCTGAAGAGGGTGTGGAGAAAAAGGGGACCCTACTACACTGTTGGGAACATAACTTGGTGCAGCCACTATGGAAAACAGTATGGAAGTTCCTTAAAAAACTAAAAAGAGAATTGCCATAAGATCCAGCAATCCCACTCCTGGGCATATATCCAGAGAAAACTCTACTTTGAAAAGATACATGTACCACAATGTTCATAGCAGCACTATTTACAGCAGCCAAGACACAGAAGCAACCTAAATGTCCATTGACAGATGAATGGATAAAGAAGATGTGGTATATATACATATACAATGGAATACTACTCAGCCATAAAAAAGAATGAAATAATGCCATTTGCAGCAACATGGATGGACCTAGAGATTATCACACTAAATGAGGTAAGTCAGACAGAGAAAGATAAATACCACATGGTATCACTTATATGTGGAATCTAAAATATGATACAAATGAACTTATTTACAAAACAGAAACAGACTCACAGACATAGAAAACAAACTTATCGTTACCAAAGGGGAAAAGGGGTGGGGGAGGGATAAATTAGGAGTTTGGGATTAGCAGATACACACTACTATAAATAGAATAGATAAACAAGGTTCTGCTGTTTAGCACAGGGAACTATATTCAATATCTTGTAATAAAACATAATGGAAAAGAATATGAAAAATTATATATATATATACATATATAACTGAATCACTTTGCTGTACACCACAAACTAACACAACATTGTAAATCAACTATACTTCAATTAAAAACGTAAATAAATAAATTTATATAGGGCAAATGTGTGATGACATAAGGATAAATAAAATCTTGTTACATAAAAGAAAAAAAAAAAGATTCATATTTGGTGTCTTAATATGCCAGTTAAGTATCATGGTATAAAGATGACTAAGTCACAGGATGTACCTCTGAAGAGCCATGAGTCTAAAGGGAAAGACAGAGATGTCAACAGATAATGCATTATGATAACCTCATATTAGAATATAAGAAGAGTTCCATGGGCACAGAGAAAGAAGCAACTAACTTTCTGGGTTAGGAAGGGCAGGAAGCACCATTTGAGCTGGTACTTTAAAAGGTGAGCAGAAACAGTGTGCTAGGCAAAAAACAGAAATAGGCACTTGAGACAAGATAAAAAATTAGGTGCAAAGATAAAAGTCATGAAAGGTGGCACTGTATTCAGGAGAAAGTGAGGCATCTAGTACGACCAGAGTGCAGGGTAGGCTGTAACACAAGCATGAGCCAAACCATAAAGCATCCTGAACAACAACCTAGGGATCTGGGACTCCAATTAACTTGAAGCTAGCCTGCCTCCAATGTCCCTGTAGTCAAATGGACATGACTCTATCATGGTACTTATCACATTTCTACTGTAATGTTGACCTGTCTCACCGCCCACTTCACTGTAATCTCCAAGAAGATAGGAACCGTGTTTTCTGAATTTTCTAGGGCACTAAGCATACTGTTTGACATAGCAGATATTCAATAAATGTTTAATTTTTAAAAATTAGTAAGTGTTTAATAAATTAGAAGATGAGAAGGAGGCCAAAAGAATATTTCAAAAAAAAATTTTAAAGCAGACAGATAATTGATAGAAACAAAAAAACAAAAAGTCTTCTTGAAATTGCTTATCCAGCCTCACCACTGAATACAAAGAGCTAAATGATTATTACAGTGTGACTTTTGCCTGAAAAAATAATGCCTCAAGTAAATATTTTTCAACTATTTCTCAAAAGAAGTAGAAAAAGCGTTCTTCCACTTGACACCTTCACAGGCTACCTGTTAAGGCAGCACCTCCGATTTTGTCAGGGATATATGAATGGTGGTACAACCTACCTGGGGACTCTATTCACATTGAATGCTTCAGTTCAGTACAAAAATAGTTAATGAAAAGCCTACCATGTGACACGAAATCCTTGTATGCCACTCCAAAGAGAATGAATTTCATCCTACACAAGGTGAAAAGCCACTGAAGTATTTTAAGCAGGAAAGTGAGGTGGTCAGGAATTCATTTTAGATACGTCCATCTGCAGGGTAATTTTAAGTGGGAGTTTAGCTCAGAGGAAGGGAAGCCAGTGAGAGACTACTGAAAAATGGAATATGCCAAAGACTTAAAACCAGAGCAGCAATAGTAGGAATAAAGATGAAAATAATGAATTTAAAAAATACTTAGGAAAACAAGTCTGCAGCACTGGGTGTCTGGCTAGGTATACAGGAAGTAAGAGGCAGTTTTCAGGGCGGCAGATGAAGGGTGCTGGTTCCATTACCTGAAACAGGAAAAACTTTCTCAGGTCTTCAAGAGGAAGTGATGGTGGTTAGTTCAGTTTTAGACATGTTAAATTGAGATTCCAGAGAACAACCAAACGAAGACTTGCAATAGAGAGGTAAGTACATCAGAATGGGTTTGAGGAAAGAGGTAAAACACTGGGACACATGGTATTTGAAACTATAAAACAGAAGACCCTGATCAAGGACAGTATAAAGAGCAGTCTGCAGTTAAAATTCTGGGGAACACAAATGCGCAAATACTGGAGTAGAGAAAAACAAGTGAAGGAGAAGAAAAACAATCAGAATACTACAAACTAAGAAATGAAAGTGTCAAGAAGGAAGGTTCTATCCATAGTGGAGTGTTAGGTAGAGGCAGAAGCCATTCAGCAGTGAGCAAATGGAAGATAAGGAAGTAGTCCTCCAAAGAATAGAAAAGGCTCTTTCAAGAACATAGTTGGAAAGGAAAGCCTAAAGTGATAGGGTATGGTTGGACATGGTTTCAAAAGAAAATATGTTTCTTGAGTTATTTATTGTTTTAAGATGACATAGATTTATGCAGGTTAGTAATCAGTATGTCAGTAAAGGTTAAAGAATATAGGAAAAAACAAAGGACATAGACGGCTACAGGATGGATCAAGACGGAGCGGGGAGGCTAGAGAAGATGAGTTCCGGGGCCCAGACTGAGAAGTCTGCCCAGAGAGGAAGGAGTGCCTTGTCCTCTGAGGAGAGAGGGCAGAAAATAAGGATGGGTGGAACAAAGTAGAGAAGCTGAAATAGATAACATCTATCATCCTAAATTTCTTTTGTAAAATAGAAGGCAAGTTTGCACAATGAAGGACTTGAGGATTATTCTCTGAGAAGCTACCCAAGAAAGGTAGCAGGATTATTAAGTAGGCTATGCTGAGACTTAGCAGAAGCTGGAGAGGAAGATTATGCTATTTTTCTAGCTGTACTCAGCAGTCCAGAGGGTAGACAGTTCAACTGACCCAGGGTCAGAAGGTAAAAGGACAAGGAAATTAAAGGATATTGGCAATATAGGGGTTTGAAGTGATGGGCCATCAGGTCTGGTCAGGAAAGAAGCAAGAAAGAAGAGGGCTGATGAAATGGAAGAAAACGGAGAGAGGCAAAAAGGAACAGGAGGCCTCAGTAAGGCTGAAGAATAGGCTTAGTACGAGTGAGACTGTGAAACAGCTGGGACTACAGGCAGTTGTAGTCAATCTTCCAGCACAGAAGGAGATTTTTAATGTGGAGTTTTCACCCACATCTCTGACTCCTCCTCCTGAAGCATGAATTCCCAGGCAGGGGGAAAGGCAAGACACTAGATAGTCTGCATTTATGACAATCAGATTAATACCTGGAGAGCGTCTGAGTTATGTAACACCCAATAATATGCACGAATACCTGTAAACACTTGATGAGAAACCACGTGATCTCATCATCTTACCCAGTCAAGTTTATAACTCAGCAAAAACACAAAAAGACGTACTATACTCCCTCAAGAAAGCCACATAGGAAAGTAGTAAGGGTATATGCAAGAACAAAAGGTAGCTTCTGTTTGGGAAGATCAACATTGCAACAAGTGTGCTGGGTATTTTAAATTAGTAAACACTGTCATGTTTAATTAAAGCCAATTGTCCTTATTTTGGGGGAGTGGGAGGTGACAACATATCAGGAGGCAAAATAACTGCATTCAAGAAAACATTATTAAAATCTCTAGTTTAAAAAATGTAATCTGTGGACTTAATGATTTTTTTAAAAGTAAAATTCAACTTACCTAGATCTGGCCATTAATATTCTTAGCCTCTGCTGCAGCATCAGGAGTTTAATCATACTTCAAAACACCATGTTTTCTTTGTTTGCTGACTTAACCTACAATTAGCAAGAAAAAGTCAAGAATTTGTTATTTCTTTAAAAACAGTTTTCCTTATGAGACTTCTGGCAGCACTGTTAGTTCAGTCAATCTATTTAAACAAACTAAAAAGACTGAATTTTTGATTAAAATATATATAATTTATAAGATCTATTCTAAAAATTAATATAATGTGTACATGGTACCATCAACACAGCCTTTTCAAAAGAAAAGTAAAAATGCAGTAGCTTACGTTCCATGATGTTTGGATATCAGGACCTTTAGAAGCCATTGATTTTAGCTTCTCCACGACAGCTATGACATTAGACAACACACTTCTCTATACTTATCTCCACAGCCATAAAATGAGAGGTTAGACTAAACTACCTCCAAGGTTCCTTTCCAGCTCTAAAACCCCATTTTAGCCAAGGGCAGGCTAATTCTCCATATCCAGTCACGTCTCTTAAACCTCACTGTCCCTCCTGCCAAAGAGTTAACTCTCTTTAGAATCCACCTTCTGTATCTTCTAATCCACAAGACACCCCCAGAATCAAATCAGAAGAGTCAGTCATCAGAAAACAGTATGAACAAGCATGCCATAGAGTCACAGGATAATGATATAAATTACAGCAATAAATTACAATCTAGAGTTTTAAGAGATTTCAATATACTTCTGAAGATTTTCTGGTTAATTTATTCACTTTTTACAACACAGAAAAAAAAATCAAATTCACTCAAGCACGAGCACTAGCATTTACTAAATAGCTATACTACAGTAGGCATGTTAGGGGTTTTACAAAGAGTCTCATTTTATTTTTTTATTTTATTTTATTTTTTAATGAAATGAATTTCTTTTATTGAGAAAAAAAGAGACAGTAATAAAAGCTGTATGAGTGGTGCCAACCAAAAAACTCAAGAGCGCTGAGAAAGAGCAGTTTTTTTGTTTTTTTTTTAGTTTTTTGAATTTTTTTTTTAATTTTTGAATTTTATTTTTTTGTACAGCAGGTTCTTATTAGTCATCAATTTTATACACATCAGTGTATACATGTCAATCCCAATCGCCCAATTCATCCCACCACCACCCCCACCCCCCCACCACTTTCCTCCCTTGGTGTCCATACGTTTGTTCTCTACATCTGTGTCTCTATTTCTGCCCTGCAAACTGGTTCATCTGTACCATTTTTCTAGGTTCCACATATATGCGTTAATATATGATATTTGTTTTTCTCTTTCTGACTTACTTCACTCTGTATGACAGTCTTGAGATACATCCACGTCTCAACAAATGCCCAATTTCGTTCCATTTTATGGCTGAGTAATATTCCATTGTATATATGTACCACATCTTCTTTATCCATTCGTCTGTTGATGGGCATTTACGTTGCTTCCATGACCTGGCTACTGTAAATAGTGCTGCAATGAACACTGAGGTGCATGTGTCTTTTTAAATTATGGTTTTCTCTGGATATATGCCCAGTAGTGGGATTGCTGGGTCATATGGTAATTCTGTTTTTAGTTTTTTAAGGAACCTCCATACTGTTCTCCATAGTGGCTGTATCAATTTACATTCCCACCAACAGTGCAAGAGGCTTCCCTTTTCTCCACACCCTCTCCAGCATTTGTTGTTTGTAGACTTTCTGATGATGCCCATTCTAACTGGTGTGAGGTGATACCTCATTGTAGTTTTGATTTGCATTTCTCTAATAATTAGTGATGTTGAGCAGCTTTTCAGTGCTTCTTGGCCATCTCTATGTCTTCTTTGGAGAGATGTCTATTTAGGTCTTCTGCCCATTTTTGGATTGGGTTATTTCTTTTTTAAATATTGAGCTGCATGAACTGTTTATATATTTTGGAGATTAATCCTTTGTCTGTTGATTCGCCAGCAAATATTTTCTCCCATTCTGAGGGTTGTCTTTTCGTCTTGTTTATGGTTTCCTTTGCTGTGCAAAAGCTTTGAAGTTTCATTAGGTCCCATTTGTTTATTTTTGTTTTTACTTCCATTACTCTAGGAGGTGGATCAAAAAACATCTTGCTGTGATTTATGTCAAAGAGTGTTCTTCCTATGCTTTCCTGTAACAGTTTTATAGTGTCCGGTCTTACATTTAGGTCTCTAATCCATTTTGAGTTTATTTTTGTGTATGGTGTTAGGGAGTGTTCTAATTTCATTCTTTTACATGTAGCTGTCCAGTTTTCCCAGCACCACTTACTGAAGAGACTGTCTTTTCTCCATTGTATATCCTTGGCTCCTTTGTCATAGATTAGTTGACCATAGGTGAGTGGGTTTATCTCTGGGCTTTCTATCTTGTTCCATTGATCTATGTTTCTGTTTTTGTGCCAGTACCATATTGTCTTGATTACTGTAGCTTTATAGTATAGTCTGAAGTCACGGAGTCTGATTCCTCCAGCTCCATTTTTTCCCCTCAAGACTGCTTTGGCTATTCGGGGTCTTTTGTGTCTCCATACAAATTTTAAGATATTTTGTTCTAGTTCCATAAAAAATGCCATTGGTAATTTGATAGGGATTGCATTGAATCTGTAGATTGCTTTGGGTAGTATAGTCATTTTCACAATATTGATTCTTCCAATCCAAGAACATGGTATATCTCTCCATCTGTTGGCATCATCTTTTATTTCTTTCAT
Organism: Eubalaena glacialis; assembly: GCF_028564815.1. Classification (NCBI taxonomy): domain Eukaryota; kingdom Metazoa; phylum Chordata; class Mammalia; order Artiodactyla; family Balaenidae; genus Eubalaena; species Eubalaena glacialis. Next base: position 48,795,589 of record NC_083726.1, read on the forward strand.
CAGTGCCTTATAGTTTTCTGCATACAGATCTTTTGTCTCCCTAGGTAGGCTTATTCCTAGGTATTTTATTCTTTTTGTTGCAGTGGTAAATGGGAGTGTTTCCTTAATTTCTCTTTCAGATTCTTCATCATCAGTGTATAGGAACGCAAGAGATTTCTGTGCATTAATTTTGTATCCTACAACTTTACCAAATTCATTGATTAGCTCTAGTAGTTTTCTGGTGGCATCTTTAGGATTCTCTATGTATAGTATCATGTCATCTGCAAACAGTGACAGTCTTACTTCTTCTTTTGCAATTTGTATTCCTTTTATTTGTTTTTCTTCTCTGATTGCCATGGCTAGGACTTCCAAAACTGTGTTGAACAATAGTGGCAAGATTGGACATCCTTGTCTTGTTCTTGATCTTAGAGGAAATGCTTTCAGTGTTTCACCATTGAAAATGATGTTTCCTGTGGGTTTGTCGTATATGGCCTTTATTATGGTGAGGTAGGTTCCCTCTATGCCCACTTTCTGGACAGTTTTTATCATAAATGGGTGTTGAATTTTGTCAAAAGCTTCTTCTTCATCTATGAGATGATCATATGGTTTTTATTCTTCAATTTGTTAATATGCTGTATCACATTGATTGATTTGCGTATATTGAAGAATCCTTGCATCCCTGGGATAAATCCCACTTGATCATGGTGTATGATCCTTTTAATGTGTTGTGGATTCTGTTTGCTAGTATTTTGTTGAGGATTTTTGCATCTATATTCATCAGTGATATTGGTCTGTAATTTTCTTTTTTTGTAGTATCTTAGTCTGGTTTTGGTATCAGGGTGATGGTGGCCTCATAGAATGAGTTTGGGAGTGTTCCTTCCTCTGCAATTTTTTGGAAGAGTTTGAGAAGGATGGGTGTTAGCTCTTCTCTAAATGTTTGATGGAATTCACCTATGAGGCTATCTGGTCCTGGACTTTTGTTTGCTGGAAGATTTTTAATCACAGTTTCAATTTCATTACTTGTGATAGGTCTGTTCATATTTTCTATTTCTTCCTGGTTCAGTCTTGGAAGGTTATACCTTTCTAAGAATTTGTCCATTTCTTCCAGGTTGTCCATTTTATTGGCATAGAGTTGCTTGCAGTAGTCTCTTAGGATGCTTTGTATTTCTGTGGTGTCTGTTGTAACTTCTCCTTTTTCATTTCTAATTGTATTGATTTGAGTCCTCTCCCTCTTTTTCTTGATGAGTCTGGCTAATAGTTTATCAATTTTGTTTATCTTCTTAAAGAACCAGCTTTTAGTTTTATTGATCTTTGCTACTGTTTTTTTGCTTCTATGTCATTTATTTCTGCTCTCATCTTTATGATTTCTTTCCTCCTACTGACTTTGGGTTTTCTTTGTTCTTCTTTGTCTAGCTCCTGTAGGTGTAAGGTTACATTGTTTATTTGAGATTTTTCTTGTTTCTTGAGGTAGGATTGTATAGCTATAAACTTCCCTCTTAGAACTGCTTTTGCTGCATCCCATAGGTTTTGGATCGTCGTGTTTTCATTGTCATTTGTCTCTGGGTATTTTTTGATTTCCTCTTTGATTTCTTCAGTGATCTCTTGGTTATTTAGTAACGTATTGTTCAGCCTCCATGTGTTTGTGTTTTTTACGTTTTTCCCCCTGTAATTCATTTCTAATCTCATAGCATTGTGGTCAGAAAAGATGCTTGATATGATTTCAATTTTCTTTAATTTACTGAGGCTTCATTTGTGACCCAAGATGTGATCTATCCTGGACAATGTTCTGTGCGCACTTGAGAAGAAAGTGTAATCTGCTGTTTTTGGATGGAATGTCCTATAAATATAAATTAAATCTATCTGGTCTATTGTGTCATTTAAAGCTTCTGTTTCCTTATTTATTTTCATTTTGGATGATGTGTCCATTGGTGTAAGTGAAGTGTTAAAGTCTCCCACTATTACTGTGTTACTCTCGATTTCCTCTTTTATAGCTGTTAGCAGTTGCCTTATGTATTCAGGTGCTCCTATGTTGGGTGCATATATATTTATAATTGTTATATCTTCTTCTTGGATTGATCCCTTGATCATTATGTAGTGTCCATCCTTGTCTCTTGTAACATTCTTTATTTTAAGGTCTATTTTATCTGGTATGACTATTGCTACTCCAGCTTTCTTTTGATTTCCATTTGCATGGAATATCTTTTTCCATCCCCTCACTTTCAGTCTGAATGTGTCCCTAGGTTTCAAGTGGGTCTCTTGTAGACAGCATATAGATGGGTCTTGTTTTTGTATCCATTCAGCAAGCCTGTGTCTTTTGGTTGGAGCATTTAAATTCACGTTTAAGGTTTATTATCGATATGTATGTTCCTATGACCATTTTCTTAATTGTTTTGGGTTTGTTTTTGTAGGTCCTTTTCTTTTCTTGTGTTTCCCACTTAGAGAAGTTCCTTTAGCATTTGTTGTAGAGCTGGTTTGGTGGTGCTGAATTCTCTTAGCTTTTGCTTGCCTGTAAAGCTTTTGATTTCTCCATCGAATCTGAATGAGATCCTTGCCGGGTAATCTTGGTTGTAGGTTCTTCCCTTTCATCACTTTAAGTATATCATGCCACTCGCTTCTGGCTTGTGGAGTTTCTGCTGAGAAATCAGCTGTTAACCTTATGGGAGTTCCCTTGTATGTTATTTGTCGTTTTTCCCTTGCTGCTTTCAATAATTTTTCTTTGTCTTTAATTTTTGCCAATTTACTATGTGTCCTGTCGTGTTTCTCCTTGGGTTTATCCTGTATGGGACTCTCTGCGCTTCCTGGACTTGGGTGGCTATTTCCTTTCCCATGTTAGGGAATTTTTCGACTCCAGTCTCTTCAAATATTTTCTCGGGTCCTTTCTCTCTGTCTTCTCCTTCTGGGACCCCTATAATGTGAATGTTGTTGCGCTTAATGTTGTCCCAGAGGTCTCTTAGGCTGTCTTCATTTCTTTTCATTCTTTTTTCTTTATTCTGTTCCGCAGCAGTGAATTCCACCATTCTGTCTTCCAGGTCACTTATCCGTTCTTCTGCCTCAGTTATTCTGCTATTGATTCCTTCTAGTGTAGTTTTCATTTCAGTTATTGTATTCTTCATCTCTGTTTGTTTGTTCTTTAATTCTTCTAGGTCTTTGTTAAACATTTCTTGCATCTTCTTTTTTTTTTTTTTTTTTTTTTAAAAATCAAGCATTTCTCTTTTTTTTTTTCCACACACACACACACACACACACACACACTGTATTTTATTTTTACAAGAGATAAATAGACTGACATCTTGCATCTTCTTGATCTTAGCCTCCACTGTTTTTCCAAGGTCCTGAATCATCTTCACTATCATTATTCTGAAGTCTTTTTCTGGAAGGTTGCCTATCTCCACTTCATTTAGTTGTTTTTCTGGGGTTTTATCTTGTTCCTTCATCTGGTACATAGCCCTCTGCCTTTTCATCTTGTCTCTCTTTCTGTGAATGTGATTCTTGTTCCACAGGCTGCAGGACTGTAGTTCTTCTTGCTTCTGCTGTCTGCCCTCCAAATAGTCTCATTTTAATCTATATATTAACTTCAGTTAACAAATATGATTGATACCCAAAATGAACATTTCCAAAACCGTGAACCCACACACAAACAAAATTTTTCGTTCTGGACTTATAACCTGTATATAAAATCAGCGGTTCAGCCAGGTGTTTGCTTACACCCCTTGTGAGCTGCTGCTACACCCCACATTAGGGTGGGCAGCAACCCACTGCCTTTTCCTTAGCTCAGCGTTTTTTTCCTCCAGAAGCTTAACATACATCATGCTTTGCCTCTGGCTTATAAAGCTGTCCAGCTAATTCTACCATAAATCATTTCTCTTATGTGATGTTTGTCTAGCTCTCTCTCTTAAGAGATTTTAGCCAATTAACTAAGAAAAATCTCTCTTCCTCTTTTTATTTGTTCCTCTCATAAGCATCCCACAACCCCTATCTTGAAATGAGTTTATTCATAGTAAATGTGATTAAGAGAAGTGAGAGTGATCCATCTATACCCCTATATCAAGGAAAAGCTTTGAAATGAAGTTAAACATACAAAAGAATCAGTGTGCCAACATATAAAGCTCTTGAAAATATTAAAAATCCTGTCAGAAACTCTCTCTCACCTTCAGATCTTTTTTTTCTTTTTTCTAATTTTTAAAATTGTGGTAAAATACATATAAAATTTACCATCTTACCTATTTTTAAGCATACAGTTTAGTAGTGTTAAATACATTCAATATTGTGCAACCAATCTCAAGGACTTTTTCATCTTGCAGAAATGAAACTCTATACCCATTAAATAACAACTCATTTCCCCTCTGCCCAAATCCTGGCAACCACCATTCTACTTTCTGTTTTCATGAGTTTGACTATTCTAAATACCTCATATAACTGAGACTGTACACTATTTATGTTTGTGCCTGTCTTGTCTCACTTAGCATAATGTCTTCACAGTTCATCCATGCTGTAACATGTGTCAGAATTCCTTTCCTTTTTAAGACTGAAAAATATTCCACTGAATATATACCAACACTTGCTAATCCATCCGTCTGTCAATGGACATTTATCTACGTTCTGGCTATTGGAATAATGCTGCTATGAACATGGATGCACAAATATCTCTCCGAGACCCTGCTTTCAATTATTTTGGTTACATACCCAGAAGTGGTACTGCTGAATCATATGGTAGTTCTATTTTTAATTTTTTGAGAAACTTCCATACTGTTTTCCACAGTATATCTTTTTTAGAGAAATGTCTATTCAAGTCCTTTGCCCATTTTTGAATCAGGTTGTTCTTTTGTTGTTGACTTTTAGTATAAGTTCTCTATATATTCTGGATATTAATCCCTTATCAAATATATGATTTGCAAATATTTTCTCCCATTCTGTGGTTGCCTTTTTCACTCTGTTGATAGTATCTTTTGGAGTAAAAAAATTTTTTTTCATTAAGTCCAATTTGTCTACTTTTGCTTTGGTGCCTGTGCTTTTGGTGTCACATCCAAGAAAGCATTGCCAAATCCATGTTGTGAACCTTTTGTCCTATGTTTTCTTCTAAGAATCTCATTGTTTTATGTCTTATATTTAGGTCTTTGATCCAATTTGAGTTAATGTTTGTATATGGTGTTAGGTAAAGGTCCAAGTTCATCTTTTGCATGCAGATATCCAGTTGTCCCAGAAGCATTTGTTGAAGACTCCTTTCCCCAATGAATGGTCTTTGTACCCTTTTCAAAACTTATCTGACCACATATGTGAGGGTTTATTTCTGGGTTCTCTATTCTATTCCACTGGTCTATATGTCTGTATTTATGCCAGTACCACACTGTTTTGATTATGTGGCTTTGTAGTAAGTTTTGAAATCAAGAATTGTGAGTAATCCAGTTTGAAGACTGTTTTGCCTATCCAGGGTCCCGAGATTCCATATGAATTTCAGGATAGGTTTTCCTGTTTTTGAAAAAAACATCATTGGGATTTTGACAGGTATTGCAATGAATCTGTAAATCTCTTTGCATAGGACTGATATTTTAATAATATTTTATCTTCTAATCCATGAATATGGGATGTGTTTATTTATGTCTTCTTTGATTTCTTCAGCAGTATTTTGCAGTTTTCATTGTGTACGTTTTTTAATTCCTAAGTATTCTATTCCTTTTGATGCCACTGTAAAAGGAACTATTTTTGTAATTTCCTTTTCAGGTCGTTCATTGTGAATGTACAGAAATGCAACTAACTTTTACATTTTGACTTTGTATCCTGCTACTTAGCTGAATTCATTTATTAGTTCTGAAAGTATTTTTTGTGTGGAATCTTTAGGGTTTCCCACATATAAGATCATCTCACCTGCAAACAGATTATTTTACTTCTTTCTTCTCAATTTGGATAACTTTTATTTCTTTTTCTTGCCTAAGTGCTCTGGCTAGAACTTCCACTACCATGTTAAATAAAAGTTGTGAAAGTGGGCATCCTTGCCTTGTTCCTGATCTTAGGGGAAAAGCTTTCAGTCTTTTACTATTGAGAATGATGTCTGCTGTGGGTTTTTCATATATAGCTTTCATTATATTGAGGTGGTTTCCATCTATTCCTAGTTTATTTTAATGCTTTTATCATGAAAAGGTGTTGAATTTTGTCAAATGCTTTTTCTGCATCAATTGAGATGATTATGTGTTTTTTTCCTTCATTCTGTTAATGTGGTGTATTACACTGATCAATTTTCATGTTGTACCATCCTTGCATTCCAAAAAGAAATCCCACGTTACCATGGTATATAATCCCTTTATTATGTGGATGAAATCAGTTTGCTAGCATTTTGTTGAAGATTTCTGAATCAATGTTTACAAGAGATATTGGTCTATAGTTTTCTTTTCTTGTAATGTCTTTGTCTGACTTTGTTAGCAGGGTAATGCTGGCCTCATAGAATGAATTAGGAAGTGTTCTCTCCTCTTCAATATTTTGGAAAAGTTTGACAGGGACTGATAGTAGTTCTTTAACTAGCAGAATTCACTGGTGAAGCCAGGTCTTTTCTTTTCTTTCTTTTTTTTTAAAATATTTATTTATTTGGCTGTACTGCATCTTAGCTGCAGCACATGGGATCTTTTAGTTACGGCATGTGGGATCTTTTTTAGTTGCAGCATGTGAACTCTTAGTTGTGACATGGAGACTCTTAGTTGCGGCATGTGGGATCCAGTTCCCTGACGAGGGACTGAACCCGGGTCCCCTGCATTGGGAGCGTGGAGTCTTAGCCACTGGACCACCAGCGAAGTCCCAAGCCAGGGCTTTTCTACTCAGAGATTTTTTTATTACTGATTCAATCTCCTTACCTTATAGGTCTATTGTGATTTAGCCTTGGTAGGTTTTGTATTTCTAGGAATTTGTCCATTTCATCTAGGTTCTTCAATTCGTTGGCATACAATTGTTCATAGTACTCTCTTATAATCCTTTTTATTTCAGTAGACTTGATAGTGATGTCACCACTTCCACTTCTGATTTTAGTAATTTGAGTCTTTCCTCCTTTTTTCTTAGTCCACCTAGCCAAAAATTTGTCAATTTTGTTGATGTTTTCAAAGAACAAGCTTTTGGTTCACTGACTGTTTTTCTATTCTCTATTTCCTTTCTCTCTCCTTTAATCTTTATTATTTCCTTCCTTCTGCTAGCTTTGGTTTTAGTTTGTTCTTTTTCTAGTTCCTTAAGTTATAAAGCTAGAGATCTTTCTTATTTTTTTAACATAAGCATTTATAACTACAAAAATCCCCTTAGCACTGCTTTCATTGTGTCCTATAAGTTTTGGCGTGCTGTTTTCATTTTCTTTTGTCTCTAAGTATTTTCTAATTTCCCTTGTGATTTCTTCTTTGATTGGTTGTTTAAAAGTATGTTGTTTACAGACTTACTAGAGAATGGACTTGAGGATATGGGGAGGGGGAAGGGTAAGCTGTGACAAAGTGAGAGAGTGGCATGGACATATATACACTACCAAACGTAAAACAGATAGCTAGTGGGAAGCAGCCGCATAGCACAGGGAGATCAGCTCGGTGCTTTGTGACCACCTAGAGGGGTGGCATAGGGAGGGTGGGAGGGAGGGAGATGCAAGAGGGAAGAGATATGGGAACATATGTATATGTATAACTGATTCACTTTGTTATAAAGCAGAAACTAACACACCATTGTAAAGCAATTATATACGCCAATAAAGATGGTAAAAAAAAGAAAAAAGTATGTTGTTTAATTCCCCCAGTTTTGTGAATTTTCCAGTTTTCCTTCTGTTGTTGATTTCTAACTTCATCCTCTTGTAGTTGGAGATGATACTTTGTATGCTATCTATCTTTTAAAATCTTTTGAGACTTAATTTGTGGCCTAACATGTGGTGTATCCCGGAAAATGTTACAACAATATGAGCTTTTAGACTAATAATATTTTTCCTTTAAATGTATTAATCTTTTAAGTCATGTAGAAAATAAAAAGTTATAAATCTTTGTTACAATAGTACTAGCTTTTATAATTCCCTTTGTATTTACCTTTATTGAGATCTTTATTTCTCCACACAACTTCTAGTTACTGTCTAGTGTCCTTTCGTTTCACCTTGCAGAACTCTTGTGCATTTCTTGCAGGGCAGGTCTAGTGGTAATGAACTCCCTCAGCTTTTGTTTACCTGGGGATGTCTTAATTTCTCACTTACTTTTGAAGGACAGTTTTGCCAGATAATAGGATTCTTGATGAACAGACTGTTTTTCTTTTAGCACTTTGAATATAGCAGCCCACTGCCACCTGGCCTCCGAAGTTTCTGATGAGCAATATGCTAATAATCTTACTGAGAATCCCTTGTATGTGACGATTAGCTTTCTTCTTGCTGCTTTTAAGATTCCTGGTCTTTGTCTTTTGGAAGGTTGATTATAATGTGTCTTGCTCTATGTCTCTTTGACTTAATCTTGCTTGGAGTGCAATGAGCTCCTTGGATGTTTATGTTCATGTCTTTCATCAAATTTGGGAAGTTTTTAACCATTATTTCTTAAAAAGTTCTCTCTGCTCCTTTCTCTCTCTCTCTTCTCTTTCTAGGACTCCCACAATATACAGCTTTCAATATGCTGAGGTGGTTCCATATTTTAGATTCCACATATAAGTGATATCATATGGGATTTATCTTTCTCTTTTTGATTTACTTCACTTAGTATGATAATCTCTAGGTTCATCCACGATGCTGCAAATGGCATTATGTCATTCTTTTTTATGGCTGAGTAGTATGCCATTGTGCATATATACCACACCTTCTTTATCTATTCATCTGTCGATGGACATTTAGGTTGCTTACATGTCTTGGTTATTGTAAATAGTGCTGCTCTGATCATTGGGGTTCATGTATCTTTTTGAATTAGAGTTTTCTCTGGATATACAGCCAGGAGTGAGATTGCTGGATCATATAAGGGTGCCAGTCTTTTAAATTTCCTGGAAGTCACTTTAGCAGGTGGGGGAGGGGCTTGCAACAATAGGGTATGTGCAACAACAATAGCTGCCCACCTCTCTGTCTGCACCTCTCTGACCAGAAGCAGCAATCTCTGATCCAGGTACAGATCCTTGATATTTGGAGAAGAGGGTACTTTCTGCCTCTGCTGGCTCCAAAAGCTGTGTGAGAGCTGCACAAAGGTGGCAGCAGAGAATGGCTGCAATTTTACATCTGAGCCTTTTCCTGACAGTTGCAAGTCTTCAACAGCTCCAAGTTCCAAAATAGTTACATCAGATTCTGCCACTGTATTTGTTATCTAGGTGGGGAGACAGACTCCTGATGCCTTCTACTCCATCTTCCCAGAATCCTCTCCAGGCCTGTTTTTGGGGATCAGTATATATTCAGTTTCATTGTTTTAAATTACTTTATTAGCAGTGCCAGAGTGCTGTGACGTTTTTGCTTGCTTTTTACTGCTTTCAGTGCAAATATACACATAGCAGTTATATCAGGAATTACAAGAATTTATGTGCCTCATTTAAAAGGATACTTTCTGTAAGAAAATACATTCTGAGTTCCAAACAACTGATATACCACAGCACTCCTGGAACGAACACAACCCAATGGACTGAGGATATCTTGTCTTGACTTTGGAACATGAATGCCTCAGATATCCACTTTGGTTTCTTCTGACTAGTGGAAGGCTTAGAACTGAAAGGTGATTGGGAAGTAGTGAGAGGGAAGAGGTAGTTTCAGCCACTATATAGAGCTATAATCTTGTTGTAACATGGATGTTTTTCTATAAAACAGGTATATATATATATATCATCAACTATGAGTTTATACTCAAGAAGAATACAATTTTACCAGGAAAATTATCAAAAAGCTAAAAATTACAGTAAATACAGTCTATTAACACCTTATTTTTTATAGCAAACTGATTTTAAAGCCCCTACTTTATACCAGACATAGATTCACTTGGATTATCTCAATCCATACAACCACCCTATGAGGTAGGTACTATCATTATTTCTTTGTAGCAAATGAGGAAACCAAGGCTTGAAGAGGCTAGGTAGCTTTTCCAAGGTTAACAGCTGATAAGAAGAAGTATCACTTAGTATGATAATCTCTAGGTTCATCCACGATGCTGCAAATGGCAGCGATGGCACGATGCCAGAATTAAATCCAGATCTGACTACAAAGCCCAAGTTCTTATTAATTAATATATGTAAAAAGCTTAAAACAGAGCTCAGCATATAGTAAGCATGTAGTAAATGCAAGCTATTGAAATGGTAACAATACATTATTATAAAACAATACTGTATGCCTTTGGCACTCAGTCAAAATTTCTATGCCTAAAATTTCTCATTTATAAGATTAGGACACCTATTTCACAGAGTTATTGTGAAAACCAAATAAATTCTGGCTATAAAGGCATTTAGAAAAATATACAGTGTTTAGAAAGACAGGCATTATTATATCACCGCTACATGTAAAATCCTGTCTCTTATATCACAAAGAAGGCTTTTGCACTGTAAGTACAAAAGCCTACAATTTAAGCGCCATCCTCATAACAAGAGTTACATTAATAAATTTAGTAAAGTTGTCCTAAATTATTCCAATATGATTCTTGCAGAATGACAAGCAAAGAGAACACTGAACTCTATTCACTAGCATGATTATAAATCTGTTGCTCAGGAAGGTATATTTGCTCTTTCAGTTCACTAGCACGGAGGGTGAATTTGGCTTATACTACAGTAGTTCTGTTCAAATACAGCCAGGACAGAATATCTATAGTTAGAAGCATAGCAATATAACTCTATATTTTGGGCACAGCTAACTGCCATATTTAATTTTATTAAGACAATCAAGAGAATAGCATTCAAAAACCTTGTTCTTTGTGTAAGTGGTCTGGTTGATTGTTTTTAAACTATTTGGGTAGGTCTTTTTTTTTTTATTGATATACCTTAGTTTTCTGTTTATTTTTAACACTGCTAAGGATTTTTTATTATTTATATTACTCTAAGAAAGAGAAGTTAAAAAAAAAAGGCTAAGGAGGGAGATTCTCAGTATATTCTGCTAGTCACTAAACCAGAGCCATTCTGTAAAAAGTAAGGATACATGCAACATAGTTTCCTTGGTTAGCTGAAATTTAAAAATATATATGTACACAGTAAACCAAAAAGTACCCAAGTATTTTTAAGCATCTATCCATGAATATGGTTGTATCTGCATACCTCTAAATAGATTTTCTTCCTTTAAGTTTTTTATTCTACTAAGGGCAGTGTTGGTGAACCACTTTGCAATTCACAACCCTCCATGAACTCCCCCTTTTTTTAACTCTCAAAAATATCAATTACATTACTTACAAATCACTTCAATATCTGGTACTTTATTTTCTGGAAACTCTTTATGTCTAATCTAAATTCCTTGTACTGCAATTTAAACCAGATTCCTCTCATTTTTGTTTTTTCTGTAAGAGACAAGTAAAACCAGGATGATCAAGAAAGATTAAGCACATGCTTATGTATATTTAAACTGCCATCAATTCATTTTCCTATGGATAAATCTAAAATATTAATAAAGAAACATTTCTTTATTTTAGACAGTTTTTGAATTAAGCTAACAAAAGCTTACTTAGTAAATAAAAATGATTGTAAACAGCTATCAATATTAAGGAGAGAATAAAAAATGAGTTCATTCATTTCTCCATCTATACATTAAAGCATTCAACAACTATTTTCTGAGTACCAACTCTCTTTGCCAGGCACTGAGTTAAATGTTAAAGAAATAAAGAGGACATACACATTCCCTGATTCTAAGGAGCTTACTGTTTAGTGAGGGAGGCAGACAAGCAAAGGAATACATGGCAGAGTTACAGATCCATGTATCCATGTGCCAGTGCCATCAGAACATTTAACTCAGAGCAGAAGGAAAGAGAAGTGATCAAGGAGCCTGAAAGACAGATGGGAGTTTTCTACGGCAAGGGCAATCCAAATGAGGAAGAGTGCATACTAAAGCACAGAAACCTAAAAGAACATGGCAGCCTCCAGAACCAAATAGTTCCTTTTAGTTGGAATGTATGGTATGCATGGGAAAATAGTAGGAGATAGGCAGGAAGGTAGGCTCATGCCATTTCATGAAGCGCCAGTTTGCACTGCTGAGGACAGTTCACATTTTCCCTTACAATCTTAAAGACACCACTAATGTCCTACCAAAATACTTTACTATAGAAGCATAAAGTCTAGAATATATACAAGGAGAACATCTAATTCCTAAGAATAAAATTAATGGTGTTTTACTATGATGCCTAACGTCTAACCTACAAGTCACAGCATCTATCTATAAACATAAACATTCTCCCAACAGTATCCAGACCTGCAGTGAGTGTCATTATAAGATGATGACCTGAACCTCGGATTCCCTTCTTTCATTTCTGGAAAATGTTACCCACTTTAACCTCATATTTCACACTGAATTTGACAAAGTCACTTTCAATCATGCATTTGGGTTTTTAGAACAGAAATCCAAGAATCTGTATGTATATCTTTATCTACCATCTATATTTCTATCAATCAAGAAGTGTGTGTGTGTGCGTGTGTGTGTGTGTTTAGCAAATACTGAGAAAATGGTACTAAAATGGCTTATGACACAAAACACAACTTTTACCTTTAATAACACCAGTCATAATTCAATCCTGGAATCATCTATAATCTTGGAACATACTCATACCAAGAAACACTGGTGATGAAATTTACACAATTAAATCTGGGTGCCCATAATCTCTGCCCTAAGATATAAAAACAGACATACAGATGTGCAAACCCAGCAGATGAGTTACACTCTGCCTTAGCTAATTCAATAATGTAATCAGTACCAATGGCAACAATCCCAGCACCTTAAATCACAGGAAAAAACATCATCAGCCTTGGGAACTCCCAAAGAAAGTCTTAGTTTAAGTGCTCTATGTTGCAATATAAAAATATGTACAAGAAAATCAAGTACTGTCCTCCAGCAACATCAAGGGGTGAACAATCTATATGACAGATCATGTAGCTCTCTCTACTAAAAATTCACAGATTGCACCACAGAAAGAAGACACATGATTGTAAGGTAGCAGTAAAAAAGTATATGCATTCTCCAGAAAGCATTTATCATTAACTCTGAAAACTGGAATACATATATTTGATCTTATGGAGATAGTGCCTTCAGTTTTCTGTAAGTATTATACATCAGAATTCCATGTTTGTATTTTTCAACTCGGTTATTATTTCTACATATTATTCTTACAACTGTGTCAAATTAAGCCAATGATTGCTTAACCCTCTTAATAAACCTCTAGTTTATAAATTTACTAATAGACACTAGTCCCCTAGCAGGGACTGAACCCTAGCATAATAACTATTTAACTTATGAGGTTTTACTAACCTGACCAACAATAAAAGGTAAAATCCAAATATGAATTTTACAATGTTTTTCTTAGTATGATACACCTAATAGTTCCTAAAAACCATTTGGCTTTATGGCTTTATTCTTTAAAACAACAAAACACTAAATGCAAGCCACTCGAACTTCAATTTCATGTTAAATGAATATACAAATTATTCAATATCAATCCAACTACAAACATCAATAAAACACTACAAGACATACAAGAAAATCTCTAGGCAACTTCAAATTTTATATAATACACTTAGCCTAGAGCTAAATAAATATTAATGAAGAATAACAGAAAAGTAAACAAAAAGATTAATTTTCAAAACTGAATACACCGGTGTATGAGAAGAATATACCATAAATCTGTATTTTCAAACTCAGGTGGTTATCATGCTAGTTACTAGACTCTTATTAACAGTCTAAATATTGACTGTGTGTATATAAAATGTACACACACATTCAATTTGCTCAAAATACACTAAGCCAAATGCCAAGCAACTCTAAAAAAAATCCTCAAAACAAACTGCTTCATGAATAGGTCACTCATGACTTTCTGCACTTGTCTCAATCTAAAATGCTCTTAAATTCTCTAAGGAAAATAAGCTTGATAATTTATTTTCTACTTTTAGAGCAATGCATTCAAAATTACTGCTACAATCTAGCATTAAACTCACCTAACTCAAGTACCCCACTAATAAAAATGTTTGATGTGTGTGTTTTCTAACATTCCCCACCCTCACAAAATACAAGAAAAAAAGAGTTAACCAGAAATATTTACATCAGAGTAAATATTTGATGAACTGTTTGGGGCCATTAATAAGCACTGCTTAAAGAATATTTAATGACAAAGAAAATGTTCATGGTATAAAAAGTTAAGCAGAAAAAAAAGACAAAACTGTTCCTTTTAAAATGCAATATGGTATTCAGGATTGGATCCTGGAACAGAAAAGGACATTAGTGAAAAAACTGGAAAAAATCCAAATAAAGTCTGTAGTTTAGTTAATAAAATTATACCAGTGTTAATTTCTTAGTTTTGACAAGTATACTCTAGTTATATAAGATTAATATTAGGGAAAGCTGAATAAAGGATATATGAGAATCTCTGTACTACCTTTGCAACTTTTCTGTGATTCTAAAATTGTTCTGAAAAAAAATTTTATTTTAAAAATTACTTTGCATGCCCAGTAGCAAGTTTGAGAGGATTCTCATTTTAAAAAATAACACACTTACTTTTCTCTCTCCCACTCCTAAACAAAATACATAAACCTCGAAAAAAAAGACTAGACGAAAACATATTAAAATGTTAACAGTGGTTCACTCGGTAGTAGGATGAAAAGCATTTTTCTCTTCATATTTTCTATAGTGTGAATTGCTTTTATAATCAACAATAAATTGTTAACTAAAGAATATACAAATCAATACTTTATTAAAGGTTTCTTCAGAAAGAAAAGCTATAAATGTCTAAGCAGAGCCCAAAGGCAGACAACATATAAAACAGGTTAGGGCAGAGTGTGAAGAACACAGCGGCCAAGAGAAACCGCCAGGAGAACCTAAGTAGGCAAAACCTAATTAGTAAATGCTGGAAACCTGACAATACACGAACTTAACATCTACTCTTAGGCTAAAGGTGCTCACAGTCAGCAATGTTATGCTCAGAATTCGTGACTTAGGGGAATGTCCCAAAAGTCCCCCTAACACTAGGAATTTATGGGATACGTACCCTGGGTTTATTCCAAACAAAAATAATGCAGCTGGACATGCACAACTGCCCAGTGAGAGCTTCTTGAAATACATCAGGATGACAGTGTGTTCTCTAAATTTTTCTACTTTTTTCTTCTCTAACACCTCCCTACAACCTATGCCCATGCTCAGTCTTTAGCCCAAAGACCTAAAATGGTACTCTGTTGTCATTTAGCAACAGGGGTAGAGACCATTAGAACAAGAGAATCAAATACTATTTCAGATGTCTGACAGGTGAGTATCACAAAAGTTTTTCAATACTTTCAGGGCAAAATATGCTGACAACCTCATTCAACCATAAGAGGGGAAAATTTAATCAACAACAAATGTTCCCCAATCAAAATAAAAAAATACATTTGTCCCTTAAAGAAAGTGTCAGTGGAATCAGACAGAATGAATTTTGATAAAGAACCTCTTCCAAGGGACTTCTCTGGCAGTCCAGTGGTTAAGACTTCGCCTTCCAACGCAGGGGATGTGGGTTCAATCCCTGGTTGGGGAGCTAAGATCCCACATGCCTTGCAGCCAGAAAAACAAAACAAAACATAAAACAGAAGTAATACTGTAACAAATTCATTAAAGACTTTAAAAATGGTCCACATCAAAAAAAAAAAATCTTAAAAAAAAAAAAAAAGAACCTCTTCCAAGTTGTAATCAGGGTGATTTGTGTGTGTCGGGCTGTCTACCCCTCCTGAAACAGTGCTATGTGGCCTGTTCTGGGTTTTGTGTTGTTTTTTAAAGATAGATTTTAATTTTTACTTTATTTATGGTCACCCTCATTCTCAGTTGATAGCAGTTCCTAGAGTTGTCACTTAATAAATATGTATGTGCTTTTTTTTTGTTTGTTTGTTTATTCTTTTGAATCCTGGACTCTGTAATCAGATACCCATGCCTATTAAGAACAGGTGCAAAATGAGGCCCTCTACTGAGATCACATAATATTTTACGTTCAAGAACATGGTCTTTACTTCATGAGCTTCTTTTTTTTTTTTTTTTTTAAAGTTTAATTTTATTTATTTATTTATGGCTGTGTTGGGTCTTCGTTTCTGTGCGAGGGCTTTCTCCAGTTGTGGCAAGTAGGGGCCACTCTTCATCGCGGTGCGCGGGCCTCTCACTATCGCAGCCTCTCTTGTTGCGGAGCACAGGCTCCAGACGCGCAGGCTCAGTAATTGTGGCTCACGGGCCTAGTTGCTCCGCGGCATGTGGGATCTTCCCAGACCAGGGCTCGAACCCGTGTGCCCTGCATTGGCAGGCAGATTCTCAACCACTGCGCCACCAGGGAAGCCCCTTCATGAGCTTCTTAACAGCAATTGTAAGCATCACAAGCCTCCTCTGCTTACTTTCCAGTTCTTGGTCATGTTTAAGAAAGTAGAGGCTACCAAATAAGTGATTCTCAGGAATGGAGACTATAATATTATCACTGTTATTACTTCTAATACCAATGAAGATATATACTGTTTTCATCAAAACCGAGACACAACTCATTTTAAGACTTGATATTTTATATCCCACCAAGAAACAGAAATGGTTAATTAAACTATGACATGCCACCGACTGTAAGATACACCCAAATTTCAGTGAATAAAATTGGAAAATCAATGAAATATAGTCAACGAAGACTATCAACTTATTACAAATAACAGTAATGAAAGGATGTTTCAAATATCTTTTCTTTGCTCCTTCCTATACACTAGAAGATAGTTACAATCAAGTAACAGGATTTGAGTGTCCAAGACCCAATATTGTTTTGAGCCATGATAAATATTTGTCTAGAGAACAATCCTGTATTGTAGACTGCTGGGAACTATTTTCTCCATCTTCGAATGGGGAAATTAAGGAAAAAAATTAATTAAGATTTTACTGGAAGCCAAATTTAGAATTCTTAGTGTCCCTATCTACAACTTTAACAAAGACAATATGCACTCTATCCCTAAAGGTTTCATGGTTTGTTTTCCTTCAGATTTACCTTGATCTTAAACTCAGGATATCAAGCATCCATGGTAAAGGAAATTCTGAAGAGCTATATTCAAAAGTACAGCTAAGGTCACTGGGGCTATTCCCTCTGAGCACAACGTATGATAAAATAGAATTTGAAAGCAATGATGAGAATATCTCCTTTCTTTTTTTAAGACACATGTGGAGAAAACAAATCTCTACAGAAAACAGCCAGAAATTCTAAGATGTTTTACTCTGTACCACTTTCAAATGTTTCTTCACCAGCATGAAAGCTGGCTGAAAAGCTATCTACCTTAAATCCTCTTTAAAAAACAAGCAGGGACTTCCCTAGTGGCGCAGTGGTTAAGACTAGTGCTCCCAATGCAGGGGACCCAGGTTCGATCCCTGGTCAAGGAACTAGACCCTGCCACATGCATGCCACAACCAAGAGCTTGCATGCCACAACTAAGGAGCCGGCAAGCTGCAACTAAAACCTGGCACAACCAAATAAATAAATAAAAAATAAAACACAAACCAAACTCCCACCCACCCACCCCCCCAAAAAAAACAATGAACTTAATCAATTCAACAGTTAGCTACAAAGAATATTAGTCTCATATTCTTGTTAAAGCCTTAAAATTTTTAATTTTCCATGTGCAAATTCCAAATTTGAATTCTCTGTAACTATTAACCCTGCTAAATAGAAGGTAGAATGTGACTAAGACAAGATTTTAATCTTCATATAATGGACAGATGGCCTACAACAGCTCTGCTATCTAAATGTATTTTAAAATGCCACATTAGAATCTAAAATAATGCTTCATTTTAAGCACTCTAAATTCCTCCAGTAGAAGGCAGTATCAATCTCTGATAATGCCAGCAAGGCAGCATGATACAGTAAAAATATCATGAGCTTTAGAACCAGACAGAGCTGAGTTCTTAACATCTCTGAATCTATGTTTCCCCACAGGCAAGTTAAAAACACCACCACCTACCTCATATGACTGTTACAGGTTTGGAGGCTGTTGAAGAAATCTGGGGTCCGAATTAGAGTAGTGAGCAATGAAGATGGAGAAAGAAGGATGGATTAGAGCAATACTCAGAAGTAAGCATCAATAACACCTGATAACTGATTAGACTGGGAAGAAAAGCAGAAGTCAAGGAGCATACCTACATTTTCCATTTAGGTAACAGTCCATTCATAGAGCTAGAAAACATAAGAAGGACACAAGGTTTAGAGAAGCACATGAGCTCAATTTTGAACGTACTGTGATGCCTGTCAGATATCCAAGTGGAAATGCTCAAAAGACAAACAGAAATACAAGTATGGAGGTGAAAGAAAGATCTGAATTGGAGATAAGGATCTAGGAATCATCAGCTTATGGATGCAAGGCACAGGACAAGATGAGATTGCCCAGTGAGAAGAAAAGACCTAGAGAAACTCAGAAACACCAACATTTAAGGAAACTGCAGAGGAAGAGAAGCCCACAAAGGAGACTGGAGAGGTACTGTCCAAGAAACAGGAAGAAAATCACCAAGAGTGTGGTATCACAGGGGCCTAGAGAAGACAATGATTCAAGGTGAGATGGGATACAAAGAACAGTCTAATCTCAATAAGGTAAGACCGCAGAAACCATGGTAAGTTAGTATGGAGAAGATAATATTTAGCAGTAAGGAAGAGTAAGTCAGCTGTCTTAAAATTTCTGTTTTACGGAATAATGGACTTGAGCTGGACCAAACCACAGACATCTATGAAAATAAAATAGATTTCCGTCTATCTAACAAAGAATTGATTTCCCTTTAAATGCTGAGTTCTCAATCACTACCCATGTTCAGTAGATTCCACTACTGGTTAAGAAGCTGGATGAGATGACTTGAGTTTCTTTCAATTGAAGTAAATTTCAAGAACTAAACTAAATCTGAAATACTTTGCATTAAGAAGAACAAAGGGAAAGACATAAGAAAAAAAGCTTTTAAATACTTAGAAATATAAAGTAATGGTTCTATAAAAATTTAAAAACCATATTCAAATAATTCTAAGTAAAATACATAGACAAGATAAAGGAAGGAAAATGAGACAGAGATAAACCCAATGAATGAGCAAGACAGGAAACCCACTCGTCATTTTTTGCCCATTTCAAAGTCATTTATAATTTTTCCTGACAAAATCTTGCATGGCTCCCCCTATTCCCCTGAAAGTAAAATTAAAGACTTTTTAATGGCTGGCCTACAAGGTCCTAAATACTTTGTTATTGTTTTCTGCCCTTCTGGCTCCAGTGGTGATCACAGGTACTTCACACTCGGCTCCAGCCACACTGGCCCCCTGGCTGTTTCTGCATACACTAAGTACGCTGCTACCTCAAGTCCTCTGCAATCGTTGTTCCATCTGGAAAACTCTTCTGCCAAATACCCACATAGCTTGCTCCCTCATTTGTTTCATGTCTTTGCTCACAAATCAATTTTTAGAGGACTTCCCTGAGCACTCTACAGAAAACACATAAACTTTTACCCCACAATGGTAACCCCTTTTCCTCTACACTGCTATGTTATTCTCCAAATGAGTTATTACCAGCTGGCATGCTATATATTAATTTATTCTTTGATTCCTGTCTCTACGCCAAAGCCAGAACAAACTATAAACTCTATGTTGTCTTCACTGCTGTATCCCCAATGTCTAGAGAGTGCCATACATGTGTTAAATGCTCAAATAGTTTTAGTTGAATGAATAAATACCATATTACTGGATAATGTTTCAAATTAGCAACATACATACTGATACATTTTGCCCCTGAATTTCTACAATATTAAAACACATCAATAAAACTACAAATAAATAATCTCGTATTTCCACTAGTTAATACATTACTTAATAGTTTTTTTCTACCAGTTTTATTGAGATATAAATGACTGCAGCATGTATAAGTTTAAAATGTATGGCATAATGATTTGATTTATATCATGAAATGATTACCACAATAAATTTAGTGAACATCCACCTTCTCACAGATACAAATAAAAGAAAAAAAATTTTTTTCTCCTTGAAATGAGAACTCTTAGGATTTACTCTCTTAACTTTCACGTATGACATTCAGCAGTGTTAATTATATTTATCACTTTGCACATTACATCCCTAGTACTTATCTTCTAACTGAAAGTTTGTACATTTTGGCTACCTTCATCCTTTAAAATAGAGCTTAAAATTATCACTTAGATTTGCGTAAACACTGACAGCTATTTCAGGAAAAATGCTTTGAATTTAGCATATAATACCAGAAGATTTCTCTGAGAAGCAATGCTATCATGTGGCTGTCAAAGTGGGAAAGTATACTCACAAGATTTACGTGGCATCAGCTGTCTTCCTTTTCATCCTACATAGGTTCAAAGACTGCCATCTAGATTGTAGTTATTATAGATGTGATGCCTAAAGAGTCTATCTGGGCAAGTCAATTGCCTAAAAGTCACTATCCAAGCTGTATCAATTCCCTCAAGCTAGGTCACTCCTTGAAGTTCCTGCAGTCTTGGTATGGGCCTACTCGAAGGAGAATACTCTAGGACCAAGACTACTGTTTATATTGAGTTTCTGATCCTAAACCCCTCCCTAAGCTATTAATTTTTAACCTTAAAAGGTTCCTAATATTAACTAGTATTGTCTTTGACTATCACTTGAACTATCTGCCGTGTGCAATTCCAAAACCAACATCTTTGGTCTAATTATTTGACATTTCTATGATTTAGTTACTTGGGAGTTATTTCAGCTAAAAGAGGAATGCGGTTACATAAGTGGAAAACACAAGTTTGGAAAATCACAGGCTACTGAAATAATGGTTTAGCTATTAACAACATATTAGTTTCTCCAAATATTTTCTTTCTTTACACTAATTCATCCAAAAATCTGTCTAAAAATTCAAAGAATAAAGAGCTCATTTTTTTTCCCCTTCATCTATAAATAAGCCAAAAATAAAGCTAAAAAAGTAAGGCTTTAAATTCCTCCTATTGATAAGGCTGAAACTGTTTAAAATTGGGTTTGCTACCATACACATTTTTCACTGTAATTAAATTGCTACAAAATAATATGTTTATTTGTCAAAACTAAGTATGACTGTTAGTAAGGGAAAGTATTCATAACATATTACCCCTCCCCGTTGCCAGCCAAGAAAATATCTGGATTGGAGGCAATAAATGCTGTTTTCCTATTATATGGCCCCGGTGACACTTGCTTTAGTAATAAAAAAGATAACCAAATAATCATTCAAGTGTCCAAGGCAAAATTGTTCTGAAAATAGAAAAAAAAATACTTATTTGAAATCAACATCTCTATTTAAATTATTAAAAATGTGTTAAGAAAAAAAAAAAAGTGTTAAGAAAGATGGCGGTGTGGGAAGATGCGGAGTTAGCATCTCCCCACAACTACGGCACCTGCAGGCCGCTGGTGGGGGACTCTAACACCCAAGGAGATGGGAGGAACCCCAAAGTAAACTGGTAGGACGCTGGGGGACTGAGGGTGGAGGAGAAGTGGAGGCCAGGCAAGATCGGCGTCCCTGAGGTGGGGGAGATCAGGAGAGGCAGTGGGGAGGGACTCTCCAGGAAGAGCAGAAGAGGAGCGGAGGGCGATCGCATGGCCCACTGGGGCTGGGGAGCCTGCTGAGCTCCCAAGCCGGTTCGCCCAACTCCAAAGCCCCATCCAGGCTGCATGGGTCCTGGGGGCATAGGAGGGAGGCCAGGGAGATCAGGAGTGGCAGACAGGAGGGGCCATCCAGGAGGAGTGGGAGAGGAATGGAGGGTGCTTGCCCCACCCACTTGGGCTCAGGAAGCCTGCTAAGCTCCCAGGCGGGTTCCCTGCCCTCCAAAGCCCCCTCCAGGTCGCATGGGTCCTTCGGGGCATAAGAAGGAGGCCGAGGGGAGAATAGGAGAGGGGCCCTCTGGGAGGAGCAGGAGAGGAGCAGAGGGTGACTGCCCCACCCATTCGGACACAGGGAGCCTGCTGAGCTCCCAGGCCAGTTCCCTGCCCTCCAAGGCCCCCCCGACCCCTGCACTGGTCCTGGGGGCACGGGAGGGAGGCCGGGAGATCAGGAGAGGCAGGCAGGAGGGGTGCGCCCAGACTGCAGACTGGGGGAAGAAGAAATAAAAAAATACATAGAAACAAATGACAACGAAAACACGACGACCCGAAACCTATGGGACGCAGCAAAAGCAGTGCTAAGAGAGAAGTTTATAGCAATTCAATCTCACCTCAAGAAACAAGAAAAATCTCAAATAAACAATTTAACCCTACACTTAAAACAACTAGAGAAAGAAGAACAAAGAAAACCCAAAGTCAGTAGGAGGAAAGAAATCATAAAGATCAGAGCAGAAATAAACGAAACAGAAACGAAGAAAACAATACCAAAGATCAATAGAACTAAAAGCTGGTTCTTTGAGAAGATAAACAAAATTGATAAACCCTTAGTCACACTCATCAAGAAAAAAAGGGAGAGGACGCAAATCAATAAAATTAGAAATGAAAAAGGAGAAATCACAACTGACACTGCAGAAATACAAAGGATTATAAGAGACTACTACAAACAACTATATGCCAATAAAATGGACAACCACGAAGAAATGGACAAATTCGTGGAAAGGTACAATTTTCCAAGACTGAACCAGGAAGAATTAGAAAATATAAACAGACATATCAGAAGTAATGAAATTGAAACCATAATTTAAAATCTTCCAACAAACAAAAGTCCAGGACCAGATGGTTTCACAGGCAAATTCTATCAAACATTTAGAGAAGAGCTAACACTGATCCTTCTCAAACTCTTCCAAAAAATTGCAGAGGGAGAAACACTCCCAAATTCATTCTACAAAGCCACCATCACCCTGATACCAAAGCCAGAAAAAGATATCACAAAAAAAGAAAATTATAGACCAATATCACTGATGAACATAGATGTAAAAATCCTGAACAAAATACTAGCAAACGGAATCCAACAACACATTTAAAGGATCATACACGATTTATCCCAGGGATGCAAGGATTCTTCAATATACGCAAATCAATCAATATGATACACCACAATAACAAATTAAGGAATAAAAACCATATGATCATCTCAATAGATGCAGAAAAAGCTTTTAACAAAATTCAGCACCGATTTATGATAAAAACTCTCCAGAAAATGGGCATAGAGGGAACCTACCTCAACATAATAAAGGCCATATATGACAAACCCACATATTCTATGGTGAAAAACTGAAAGCATTTCCACTAGGATCAGGAACAAGACAAGGATGTCCACTCTCGCCACTCTTATTCAACACAGTTTTGGAAGTCCTAGCCACAGCAATCAGAGAAGAAAAAGAAATAAAAGGAATACAAATTGGAAAAGAAGAAGTAAAACTGTCACTATTTGCCGATGACATGACACTATACATAGAAAATCCTAAAGATGCCACCAGAAAACTACTAGAACTGATCAATGAATTTGGCAAGGTGGTGCAGGATACAAAATTAATGCACAGAAATCTCTGGCATTCCTATACACCAACAACGAAAAATCAGAAAGAGAAATTAAGGAAACACTCCCATTTACCACTGCAACAAAAAGAATAAAATACCTAGGAATAAACCCGCCTAAGGAGGCGAAACACTTGTACTCAGAAAACTATAAAACACTGCTGAAAGAAATCAAACATGACATAAACAGATGGAGAAATATACCATGTTATTGGATTGGAAGAATCAGTATTGTGAAAAGGACTATACTACCCAAAGCAATCTACAGATTCAATGCAATCCCCATCAAACTACCAATGGCATTCTTCACAGAATTAGAACAAAAAATCTTACAATTCGTATGGAAACACAAAAGACCACAAATAGCCAAAGCAATCTTGAGAAAGAAAAACTGAGTTGGAGGAATCAGGCTCCCTGACTTCAAACTATACCACAAAGCTACAGTAATCAAGACAGCATGGTACTGGCACAAAAACAGAAATATAGATCAATGGTACAGGGCAGAATGCCCAGAGGTAAACCCATGCACATATGGGCACCTAATTTATGACAAAGGAGGCAAAAACATACAGTCGAGAAAAGACAGACTCTTCAATAAGTGGTGCTGGGAAAACTGGACAGCTACATGTAAAAGAATGAAATTAGAACACTACCTAACACCATACACAAAAATAAACTCCAAATGGATTAGAGACTTAAATGTAAGACCAGACATTATAAAACTTTTAGAGGAAAACATAGGAAAAACACTCTTTGACATAAACCACAGCAAGATCTTTTCTGACCCACCTCCTAGAGTAACAGAAATAAAAACAAAAATAAACAAATGGGACCTAATGAAACTTCAAAGCTTTTGCACAGCAAAGGAAACCATAAACAAGATGAAAAGACAACCCTCAGAATGGGAGAAAATATTTGCAAATGAAGCAACTGACAAAGGATTAATCTCCAAAATATACAAGCAGCTCATGCAGCTCAATATCAAAAAAACAAACAACCCAATCCAAAAATGGGCAGAAGACCTAAAGAGACATTTCTCCAAAGAAGATACACAGATTGCCAACAAACACAAGAAAAGATGCTCAACATCAGTAATCATTAGAGAAATGCAAATCAAAACTACAATGAGGTATCACCTCACACAGGTCAGAATGGCCCTCATCAAAAAATCTACAAGCAATAAATGCTGGAGTGGGTGTGGAGAAAAGGAAACCCTCTTGCACTGTTGGTGGGAATGTAAATTGATACAGCCACTAAGGAGAACAGTATGGAGGTTCCTTAAAAAACTAAATATAGAACTACCGTATGACCCAGCAATCCCACTACTGGGCATATACCCTGAGAAAACCGTAATTCAAAAACAGTCATGTATCACAATGTTCATTGCAGCACTATTTACAACAGCCAGGACATAGAAGCAACCTAAGTGTCTATCGACAGATGAATGGATAAAGAAGATGTGGCACATATATACAATGGAATATTACTCAGCCACAAATGAAACGAAATTGA
Source organism: Eubalaena glacialis (assembly GCF_028564815.1). Classification (NCBI taxonomy): domain Eukaryota; kingdom Metazoa; phylum Chordata; class Mammalia; order Artiodactyla; family Balaenidae; genus Eubalaena; species Eubalaena glacialis. The sequence continues at coordinate 48,820,635 of NC_083726.1, forward strand.
GTTATTTGTAGTGAGGTGGATGGACCCAGAGTCTATCATACAGAGTGAAGTCGGAAAGAGAAAAATAAATACCGTATGCTAACGCATATATATGGAATCTAAAAAAAGGTTCGGAAGAACCTAGGGGCAGGACAGGAATAAAGATGCAGACGTAGAGAATGGACTTGAGGACATGGGGAGGGGGAAGGGTAAGCTGGGACGAAGTGAGAGAGTGGCACTGACATATGTACACTACCAAATGTAAAATAGCTAGCTAGTGGGAAGCAGCCGCATAGCACAGGGAGATCAGCTCGCATAGCACAGGGAGATCAGCTCGGTGCTTTGCGACCACCTAGAGGGGTGGGATAGGGAGTGTGGGAGGGAGATGCAAAAGGGTGGGGATATGGGGATATAGGTATATGTATAGCTGATTCACTTTGTTATACAGCAGAAACTAACACACCACTGTAAAGCAGTTATACTCCAATAAAGATGTTAAAAAATAAAAATAAAAATAAACTTTATTTTTTAGAACAATTTCAGAGAAAAACTGAGAAGATAGTAGGGTTCCCATATACCGCACACCCAGTGTTATCTATTAACATTTTACATTAGTACGAAACCTCTGTTACAAGTAATAAACTAATATAAACATAGTATTATTAACTGAAGTCCATACTTTATTTAAATTTCCTTAGTTTTTACATAATGTCTTTTTGTTTCAGGATCCTATTCAAGATACCACATTATATTTAATCATCATATCCTTTGTAGGCTCCTCTTGGCTATACAGTTTCTCAGGTTTTCCTTGTTTTTGATGACCCCAACAGTCTTGGGGAATTCTGGTCAAGTATTTTGTTGAATGTCCCTCTAATAGCATTTGTCTAATGTTTTTCCTTTTTAAAAAATTCAATCTATTTAAACTAAAAAGAACAAAAACAGTTCATCCATTTCTCCCATCCCCCACCCCCTTCCTCTAGCAACCACTACTCTGTTCTAACTATGAGCTGGGGGGCAGGGGGTGATTGGTTTGTTTGTTTTTAGATTCCACATATAAGAAAGATCTTTTACTGATGTGTCTGTTACTGCCTTATTTTACTTAGCATAATGCCCTCAGGTCAATCCATGTTACAAATGTCAAGATTTCCTTCTTTTTTGTGGCTGAATAATATTCCATTGTATATAAATACCACTTATTCTTTAACCACTCATCCATCGATGGACACTTACATTGTTTCCATATCTTGGCTATTACAAATAATGCTGCAATGAACATGGGGGGTGGGGGTGAGTATACCTTTTTGAGCTAGTGTTTTTATTTTCTTCAGATAAATACCCCAAAGTGAAACTGCTGGATCATATGGTAGCTCTAGTTTTAATTTAAGGACCCTCCATACTGTTTTCCATAGTGGCTACAAAAATTTACATTCCCACCAACACTGCACAAGGGTCCCCTTTCCTCCACATCCTCACCAACATAATTTATTTCTAGTCTTATTCATAAGAGTCATTCTAACAGGTATGAGGTGATATCTCACTGTGGTTTTAATTTGCATTTCCCTGATGATTAACGATGTAGAGAATCTTTTCATGTACCTGCTGGCCACCTGTATGTCTTCCTTGGAAAAATGTCTATTCAGATTTTATGCCAATTTTTTAATCAGATTGTTTTTTTGCTATGGAATTACATGAGTTCTTCATATATTTTGGATATTAACCCCTTATCAGATACATGATTTGCAAATATTTTCTCCCACTCAGTAGGTTGCCTTTTCTTTTTGTTGACGGCTTCCTTTGTTATGCAGAAGTTTTTAGTTTGATGTAATCCCACTTATTTATTTTTGTTTTTGTTGCTTTTGCTTTCAGTATCAGGCTCAAAAAATCATCACCAAGACCTACGTCAGGGAGATTCCCATCTATGTTTTCTTCTAGGAGTTTTAATGCTTTCAGGTCTTATGTTCAAGTCTTTAATCCATTTTTAGTTACTTCTCAAGCATGGCATAAGATAGCGATCCAGTTTCCTTCTTTTGCATGTGGTTGTCCAATTTTCCCAACACCATTTATTGAAGAGACTGTCCTTTCCCCATTGTATATTCTTGGCTCCTTTGTTGTAAAATAATTGACCATATATGTGTGGGTTTATTTCTGGGCTCTGTATTCCATTCCATTCATTGATCTGTGTGTCTGTTTTTATGCCAATATCACACTGTCTTAATTACTATAGCTTTATAATGTAGTTTTAGACAAGGGCACATGATGCCTCCAGCTTTGTTCTTCTTTCTCAAAATTGCTTTGGCTATTCGGCGTTTTTTATGGTTCCACAGAAATCTTAGAATTGTTTGTTCTATTACTGTGAAAAAAATGCCATTGGAATTTTGATAGGAATTGCACTGAACATGTATATTGGATAATATGAACATTTTAACAATATTAATTCTTCCAATCTATGAGCACTAAATATCCCATTTATTTGTGTTGTCTTCAGTTTCTTTCATTAATCTCTTGTAATTTTCAATATAAAGATATTTTATCTCCATGGTTAAATTTATTCCTAGGTATTTTATTCTTTTTTATGCAATTGTAAATAGGACTGTTTTATTTCTTTTTGATAGTTCATTACTAGTGTACAGAAACACAATGATTTTTATGTATTGATTCCATATTCTGCAACTTTACTGAATTCTATTTTTGTTGTTTTACTAACAGTGTGATGGAGTCTTATGGGTTTTCTACATATAATATCATGTCATCTGCAAATAGTGACAGTTTTACTTCTTCCTTTCCAATTAGGATGCTTTTCTTTCTTTTTCTTCCCTAACTGCTCTGGAAAAGACTTCTAATACTATGTTCAATAAAAGTAGTAAGAATGGACATCCTCATCTTATTCCTGATCTCAGAGGAAAAGCTTTCAACTTTCCATGGTTGAGTATGACGTTAGCTGTGGGCTTGTCATATATGGCATTTATTATGTTGAGGTATGTTCCCACTATACCTGCTTTGATAGTTTTTATCCTAAATGAATGTTAAATATTGTCAAATGCTTTTCCTGCATCTATTGAGATGATCATATGATTTTTATCCTTCATTTTGTTAATGTGGTGTATCACACTGACTGATTTGCAGATGTTGAGCCATCCTTGCATCCCTGAAATAAATCTCACTTGATCATGGTCTGTATGTTGTTGAATTTGGTTTGCTAATATTTTGTTCAGGATTTTTACATCTATTTTCATTGGGAATACTAGCCTGTAATTTTCTTTTCTTGAGGCATCCTTGTCTGGTTTTGGTATCAGGCTAATGCTAGCCTCATAAAATGAGTATGGAAGAGTTTGAGAGGGATTAGTATTAATTCTTCTTTGACTGTTTGGTAGAATTCACTAGTGAAGCTGTCTGGTCCTAAACTTTTGTCTGTTGGGAAGTTTTTGATTACTGATTTAATCTCCTTACTCGTAATCAGTCTGTTCAGATTTTCTATGTCATCATGATTCAGTCTTGGCAAACTGTATGTTTCTAAGGATTTATCCATTTCTTTTAAGTCATCCAATTTGTTAGTGATAATTATTCAAAGTAGTCTCTTATGATCCTTTGTATTACTGTAGTTATCAGTTGTAATATCTCCTCTTTCATTTCTGATTTTATTTTTTTGAGTCCTCTCTTTTTTTCTTGGTGAGTCTAACTACAGGTTTGTGAATTTTCTTTATCTTTTCAAAGAACCAGCTCTTGGTTTCACGGATCTTTTCTATTGTCTCTTTAGTCTCTAATTTATCTCTGCTCTAACCTTTGTTATTTCCTCCCTTTTAACTTTAGGCTTCATTTGTTCTTCTTTTCCTAGTTCCTTGAGGTATAAAGTTAGGTTGTTTGAGACTTTTCTCACTTCTTGAAGTAGGCATTTATCACTACAAACTTCCCTCTTAGAACTGCTTTTGCTACATCCCATAAATGTTGGTATGTTACATTTTCATGTCTCAAGGTATTTTTGACTTTTCTTTTGATTTCTTCTTTCACCCATTGGTTGTTCAGTAGCATGCTGCTTAATCCCCACATATTTGTGATTTTTCCAGTTTTCTTAGTGTAATTAATTTCCAGTTTCATACCACTGGGGTCAGAAAAGATGCTTAGTATTTCAATCCTCTTAAATTTATTAAGACTAGTTTGTGACCTAACATATGATCTATCTTGAAAAATATTCCATATGCATTTGAGAAGAATGTGTACTTCATAGCTTCTGGATAGAGTGTTCTATAAATAACATTTAAGTTCATCTGGTCTAATATGTATTTTAAGGCTGATGTTTCCTTACTGATTTTCTGTTTGGATGATCTATCCATTGGTTTCAGTGGGATATTAAAGTTTCCAACTATCATTGTATTGTTGTCTATTTCTCCCTTTAGGTTTGTTAATATTAGCTTTATATATTTAGGTGCTCCTATGTTGGGTGCATAAATATTTACAAATGTTACTATTCTTGTTCGATTGACCCCTTTATGATTATGTAACGTCCTTTTCCCTTTTTGTCTCTTATTAGTCTTTTGTTTTAAAGTCTATTTGTCTGATATAAGTAGAGCTACTACAGCTTTCTTTTGGTTTCCATTTGCATGGAATGTCTTTTTCCATCCTTTCACTTTCAGCCTGTGTATGTCCTTACACCTAAAGTGAATCTCTTGTAGGCAGCATATAGAGAGAGGGGTCTTGTTCCAGCCACTGTGTGTCTTTTGATTGGAGAATTTAGTCCATTTACATTTAAAGTAATTCTTGATAAATGTGATTTAATGCCATTTTGTTAATTGTTTTCCAGCTGTTTTTGTGGTTCCTCTCTATTCCTTTCTTCTATTGCTCTGTTCCTTTGTGGTTGGGTGACTTTCTTTAGTGGTATACTTATTTCTTTCTCTTTTTCTTGAGTATTTACCACAGATTTTTGGTTTGTGGTTAACATGAGGCTTACATATAACAACTTATATCTATAACAATCAACTTTAAGATGGTTAAATTTGATCCCATTGTAAAGCTCAGTATTATTACCCCCACCCCATTTTATGCTTTTGATGTCACATTTAACATCTTTTTATCTTATATATCCCTTAATTATTGTAATCATAGTTATTTTTATTACTTTTGTCTTTTAAACTTTACACTACCTTTGTGAATGATTAATCTACTACCTCTACTATATGTTTACCTTTTTTTCATTCTTTCTTTTTTTGCTACTAATTGGTGCCCCTTTTCAGCTTAAAGAAGTCCTTTAACATTTCTTGTAAGGCTGGTTTAATGATGATGAACTCCTTTAGCTTTTGCTTATCTGGAAAACTCTGTATCTCTCCTTTACTTCTGAATGATAACTGGTTAGAGTATTCTTGGTTGGGAGATTTTTTTTTTCTTTCAGCACTTTGAATATATGCCACTCCCTTCTGGCCTGCAAAGTTTATGCTGAAAAATCTGTTGGTAGTCTTATTGGGGTTCCCCTGCATACAAGTTGTTTTTCTCCTCCTGTTTTTACGAGTCTCTCTTTTTTTTTTTTTTTTTTTTTGGTCACGCCTTGCAGCATGGGGGATCTTAGTACCCCGAACAGGGATCAAACGCCATGCCCCCTGCAGTGGAAGTGTGGAGTCCTAACCACTGGACTGCCAGGGAATTCCCTCTCTTTAACTTTTTGACATTTTAATTATAATGTGTCTTAGGGTCTGTCTCCTTGGGCTCTTTTTTTTTTTTTTTAATAATTCTTTGAGCATCCTAGATCTGGATGTCTGTTTCCTTCTCCAGGTTAGGGAAGTTTACAGCCATTGTTTCTTCAAATAAGACTTCTGCCCCTTTCTCTCTCTTCTCCTTCTGTGAGCCCTGTGATGTGAATATTAGTCCATTTGATGTTGTCTCATCAATCCCTTAAGTCATCCTTTTTTTCATTCTTTTTTTCTTTTTGCTGCTCTGACTGGGTGAGTTCTATTGCCTTGTTTTTGAGTTAGTTAATCCTTTCTTCTACTTCATCTAGTCTGCTGTTGAATCCCTCTAGTGTATTTTTCAGTTTGATTATTGTATTCTTCAGCTCTGTGACTTCTATTTGGTACTTTCTTATATTTTCCATCTCTTTAAGTTCTCACTGTGTTCATTAATTCTTCTCCCCAAGTCAGTAAGCAACTTTATAATCATTACTTTGAATAATTTATCAGGTAAATTACTTATCTTCATTTCATTAAGGTTTTTTCCTGAGGTTTTATCTTATTCTCCCATTTAGAACAAATTCCTCTGTTTCTTCATTTTGCTTGACTCTGTGTTGGTTTCTACACAGCACATGAAATAACCACTTCTCCCAGTCTTGAAGGAATGGTCCTGTGTAGGAGATGAAACTTGTTGTTCAACTGTGCCTCGGCTCTTGGTTGTCCCTCAAACCTTTGTGCTTCTCTAAGGAGCCTATCATATTTTTAATAGCTCCCAGTAGTAGAAGATGTACCAAGACCTGTCAGCATCCCAAAGGGGAGGATCTCAGCACCTAGACTCAGGCTGACTTGAAGTCAGGAACTTGGGCATCAGCTTTTAAAAGTATGAATACATATGCAATCCTGTGGGACTACAAGCATAAGACCTGCTGGCCACCAAAGCCAGGCGATCTGGAGGCGTCTGCTGGGCTACAGTTGCAGAAATCCAGGCTCCAGGAGAGGGTAGATGCTCTTTTCTCAGTGATACTAGTGAGCTGGAGCAAGGCAGAGGAAGAGCACAAAGACGGCAACTACAGCATACGTTCCTTGAGAGTACAGGCCATAGGCCACTCCACAGGCCACTAAATGTGTGCCAAATCTGAAGCCTGCCCCTCAGGCCAAAGCTCCAGGACAAGAGGCTTCCTTCACAGAAAGCCAGGATCAGGGAGGGGGTGTGTATGTGCCTCAATCCACTGTTTGTGCAGTGCTCTGGGAGTGGTAGCCTGCCAAAAACCATCTTTCCTAATACCACAGTCCTGTGGGACCCAGGAATGAAAGCCTCCCCATCCCAGCCCCCAGCTACCAGAGCCAGGTGATCAAAAGGTGTCCTCTGGGCAGCAGCTGTGAAAACCAGGGCACCAGACACATGTAAAGCTCTCCTCCAAGAGACACTGGTGCTCTGGAGTATGGCAGAGGATGAGCTCAAAGGTAGTATCCACCCTCCGAGGTGTCTGGAAAGGATTACAGCCAGTCCCAAGATGTGTGTTTAATTAGAAACCCACCCTTCAGGCCACAGTCATGATGACTAGCTAATAGGTCTCCTTCACAGAAAGACTGATGAGCTCCTGGGTCTGCTGCCTCTTGCTATGCTCTGAATTCTTGCTGTGCCCTGGAACTGTTTAAGAACTCTTTCTCCGTTGGTTACAGTCCTGTGAGACTCATGAACATAAGCCCCACTGGCCACCAGAGCCACATAATGTAGAGGTGTCCCCTGGCAGCAGCTACAAAAGTTTGAGTAACAGACAGGGGTTTCTGGGAGACACATTATTACAGTCTCATGGGACCAGGGACACAAGCTCCCCTGTCCTCTAGAGCCAGGTGATCAAGAGGAATCCCCAAGGCAGTGGCCACAAAAATCGAGGCATCAGCATGTGAAAGCTCCTTTCTGGGAAATACTGGTGCTCTAGAGCACAACAAAGGGAGAGCATGAAGATGGCACCTGCCAGCCTCTGTCCCCAGAGAACGTTCCAGCAGGCTCCTAGATGTGTGCATTAAATTAGATGCCTGCCTCTCAGGCCAGCGCTTTAATATAAGCAAGTCTGGGCACAAGTCAGCTGCCTCTGAGTTGGCTCCTGAAGTAGGTGAGTCCGAGTGCACAAGCTCTTTAACAGCAGTTTCTCAGACTGCTACAGTCTTGTGGGTCTCAGGACACGAGCCCTCTTGGTTTTCCAAGTTAGATGTTTTCGGGGCTCCTCTCTCAAATGTATCTCTTAAAAGCTGGGATGCCTGATGTTGGATTTGAAACCTTCACTCCTCAGGGCGAGGCTCTGGTTTTTGAGTTCCCTCCCACTTGTAGAATGTCACACCGAGGGTAGGGTTTATGGCAAGACCTTGACAGTTTTGGGGAATACTGGTCAAGTATTTTGTAGAAGGGCCCTCTACTGGGATTTGTCTAATGTTTTTCTCATGATTAGATGAGAGTTATGGGGTTTAAGGGAGGAAGAACACAGAGATAAAGTACCATTTTCATCACAACATATTCCTGGAAGTATCCTATCACTATGACTTATCACTATTGATATTGATCCTGATCACCTGGCTGAGGTAGTGTTTGCCAAGTTTCTCCACTGTAAAATTACTTCTCCCAAGATCCTTTCATTAGTGTACTCTTTGAAAGTCATTAGCCCACACTTAAGGAGTGGGGAGTTATTTTCTACCCTGTTGAAAATAAACGATCAACCTAAATTATTTAGATGTCTTCTGCACAGATTTTCTCTTCTCCACTTCTTTATTCAATCATTTATTTATATTAGTATGGAACCAAGGATATTTACTTTATACTTTAGGTTATAATCCAATACTACTTTATACTTAATTTATTTTCTTGCTCAAATTATTCCAACTTTGGCCACTGAGGGCTCTTTCAGCCCTTTGTCATATTCCCATTACCGTGTGTTTGTTTGTTGAAGCACCTTCTTACTTTTTGGCACTACAAGATGCTCCAATGGATTTTTTTTTTCTTTTTTTGGCCAAGCAGCATGTGGGATCTTAGTTCCCCAACTAGGGATTGAACTCACGCCCCCCACATTGGAAGCACAGAGTCTTAACCATTGGACTGCCAGGGAAGTCCCCAGCCTGATCTTATATATTTCTGGCCCCAGTCGTAGAATCAGCCATTTCTCCAAGAAACCCTGGTTCCCTTCACTGGAGAACTGTATTAGAAACCAAAATCTGGGCATCAGGTGTGCTCCTTATTGGGCTGTCATTGTTTCTAAGAGGGCCTTAGTTTTTTTATTAATTAATTTATTTATTTTTGTCTGCATCGGGTCTTCATTGCTGCGTGTGGGCTTTCTCTAGTTGTGGCAAGAGGGGGCTGCTCTTCGTTGCGGTGCGCGGGCTTCTCATTGCAGTGTCTTCTCTTGTTGCGGAGCACAGGCTCGGGGCGCACAGGCTTCAGTAGTTGTGGCACGCGGGCTCAGCAGTTGTGGCTCGCAAGCTCTAGAGCACAGGCTCAGTAGTTGTGGCACACGGGCTTAGTTGCTCTGCGGCATGTGGGATGTTCCCGGACCAGGGCTTGAACCCGTGTTCCCTGCACTGGAAGGTGGGTTCTTAACCACTGCACCACCAGCGAAGTCCCAAGAGGGCCTTAGTTTTTAAAAGAAATTTATATGTTATTTTGTAGGGATTTGCATAACAAAATATAGAAATAAATTCATGCAGAGACCGGAGTAGGCCTATGATATTTTAAAATTAATCAACACGATGGTAGATGTATTTATCATCACTTTTTACAGATGTTTTGAAAAACAATCTGAAAAATGTAAGGGAGACAATTTTTTTTAAATACACAATTGGGGCATGCCATCTTCTTTCGTTTTCGTTTTTTTTTTTAAGGAAAGAGAGACAAATGTAAAATATCAGAAATAAAAAAGAAACATCATTACGTTTTCTGTAGGTCATCAAGCAGTTCACCAGCTTTTTGGTCTGTGGACCCTTTACAGTTTTAAAAATTATTTGAGGATTTTTCAAAAAGAGGTTTTGTTTAGCTGTGTTATATCTATTAATATTTACCAAATCAGAAATTAAATATGAAAATGTTTAAAATATTAGTTTATTTAAAAGAATAAGTCTATTACACATTAACAAAAATATTTTATGAAAAAATAACTTGAAAAAAACCTATTTTCCTAGAAATTTAGTAGGGAAAGTGACATTATTTTATACTTTTGCAAATATTTTTAATGTCTGGCTTTAGAGAGGACAGGTGGATTCTTATGACTGATTCTGTGATATGCTGTTTTGGTTAAGGTATATAAGCACATAAAGAAAATCTAGCTTCACACAGATATATAATCAGAAAAAAGAATATTTTAATAACTGTTTTAAAAATCACATAACTGTTGATATTTTTGATATTATACCTAAACTCAACAAATAACCTTCTTAAAGGTTAATTACAATGTGGTTTCTAAAACCATATAAATGAACTTTTCGCACTCTGTTACATTAAAATCCACTGGTTTATCTTGCACTTTTAATGGATCTTTTACCCATATGTGACTTTGTATAATCATACATTGGTCATTTGGAAAATAATTGGTTTGCAGATTTTTGACACAAGTCAGAATACAACATCAAGGCGAAAAAAAAAAATCACACTCTTTAATATCATTACCCATCTCACCAGAAGGTCTTTAAGTATCGGGAAGCTGTCAAGCTCACGGTGTTAGACACAAGTTTTCCATACTTGCAAATTCCATTTGAAAGCTTGATTGTTTTTTTAACCATTGGCTACAAATACAGCTATTTTTCTTGAAGTGTTAGGCTCACTTAAGTTCATTTTTGAGAAAAACAAATGTCAAATACATAAGTTCGAATAACCGAAGTTTTCCTATTCTGTTCTTTCAAGAACAAAAGGGGTGTTACGGAAAAAAGTAGGTAGTTAAGTTCAAAACTCAACTGAACAGGAACTTCTTCTGAAGACGACTATCTTGCTTCAGTATGGAGTAGAAGCGCTTTATGAATTCTTCCCCTTTCATCACACATAATATTAAAAAGATGTGTACTCAAAGGCAAAATGAAATGAAATTAATATTTTTACTGCTTCATCAAAGACATTCTTAAATGAAACTCGATTAAAAAAAAACAACAACAAACTACGAATACATGGCAATGAAGAATGTAATTGTTCACTTTGGCACCACTGCCTTAATATGTGCTAAGGTGTTAGTGGTTTTATCCACCATTGCTTTTGCAGCATCACTGCAATTGTCAACAAAGTGAAAAAATACAAAAAAATCGGTATTATGAAAATAGTTTTGACCTCCCAGACTACCCAGTCACAGGGACCCACAAAGGTCTACAGAACATACTTTGAAAACTGCTCCAAATTAGATTCCAAAGATAAGAAAATATTACAAGCAAAATTGTAACAAAACATGTTAAATTCCTAGAAAAAAATAACTTACCAAATACGATTCAAGAAGAAATAAAAATATGAATAGTATTATAATCTTAAAAAAAAAAATCAATCAGGAATCAAAAAATCCTCCTGTAAAGAAATTCTAGGCCTGGATGGCTTTAACAGGTGAATTCTGTCAAATGTGCAAGAAAAATAATTTTCCATGATGTATTCCAAAGAACAGTTAAAGAAGATACCCTCTCTGACTCATTTTGAGACTAGTATAACCTTGACACTAAAATCCAAAAAAGAGCACAGCCTATAAAAAAAAAAATTATAGGCTGATATCCTTCATGAATATTAGTGCAAAATTCTTAAAATATTAGCAAACTGAGTCCAGTAACACATAAGGTATCAAAGGTTGGTCTAATGTTAGGAAAAACAAAGCAATTCTCCATATTAATAAACAAAAGAAGAAAAAAATCATATCATTGTTAACAGATTCAGAGAAGAGGAATCTTTTCAGAGGTTTTTCTCAACAGAAAAGGAAAGCTATAAGGCTGTTTTGGGAGACTCAGCTCCGTGGATTCAAGGAAAAAGCAAGCTGCAATACTCAAGGAAAGCAGAAGCCTCTGTAAGACAAAGGTGTTACCAGTATCACCTTTCCCAAAAGAAAAAAATTAAGGTCAAGAATCCTAACCAAGTTTTTATGTTTCATATCAAACGCAGTCATGGTTGATGTGTCCTCACACAGCTGTTCTGACAGTCCACTAACAAACTTCTTGTAAAATCAATCTGTAAGACAAAGGTGGCCTATAATGTTGCTCTGCCCACCCCCAACTCCCCCCATCCACCTCCCCGCCACTTAATCATTTACATTAAATAGGAGATGAATGGAAAAACTATTCTTTTATCATTATTCAGAATACCTGGGTATAATTACCATTGCCCCTACCTCACTGCTACCTGAGCAGGGCTCCCAACCTAAATGAAGCACAACTGTTTCCACTGGCACAGTTATTAAGCAAGTCTAGCAGAAACCATCTTACCTAAATCAAAACAGACCTGAGGTTAGCTGTAGTTGGTTAAATCAGGAAATCAAATATACACATTATTTTATATTTTACATTATTATATAATATAAATATATTATATAATATGGTGAGGTGGATGGACCTAGAGTCTGTCATACAGAGTGAAGTAAGTCAGAAAGAGAAAAACAAATACCGTATGCTATCACATATATATGCAATCTAAAAAAAAAAAAACAAAACCTAGAAGAACCTAGGGGCAGGACAGGAATAAAGACGCAGACGTAGAGAATGGACTTGAGGACACGGGGAGGGGGAAGGGTAAGCTGGGACAAAGTGAGAGAGTGGCAGCATGGACATATATACACTACCAAATGTAAAATAGATAGCTACTGGGAAGCAGCCGCATAGCACAGGGAGATCAGCTCAGTGCTTTGTGACCACCTAGAGGGGTGGGATAGGGAGGGTGGGAGGGAGAAGCAAGAGGGAGGAGATATGGGGATATATGTATATGTATAGCTGATTCACTTTGTTATAAAGCAGAAACTAACACACCATTGTAAAGCAATTATACTTCAATAAAGATGTTAAAAATAAATATGTTAAGTATCATATATATGACTATTACTTACACAGACACACACACACCCCTTAAGCATTTTATTTTAGCTTGAGCAAGTAAAAGGGGATGAATTATCCAAACTTAGTGCCAAGGATTTTTTTTTAAATGGGGGCCTGATGATTGGAACTCTGTGCCATATTTCTTACATAAACCTTATCTAAAATGTATATTTATTTCAAATGGATCAAGGATTTCCATTTCTGGCAACATGGTAGATTAGGTGCCCGGACTGTCTGAATCTAAAATGCTGTATAAATTTTTTTTTAATATTTTTAAACGTCTTAATTTGGCACAAACATACAGACGCTATGGAAGGTGGCTCTTGACTTTAATGTTACCTCACAGCAATGCTTTGAAAAATACAGAGTGCTGGAGACAGGATACATATTCTGAGACTCCCAATATGGAGACGTAATCAAAGAACCTTGCATATAGCTGAAAATCCGAAAGGCATACAACTGAATGAGCAGTAAACCTACCTAGCAGAAGGTGACAGCAAGCAAACTTGCCTTCTTTAATCTTAGTGCTGGTAAAAGGAAGAAAAAAAATCTCCTGTGAGAATTTATAACTACAAGCCAGTTCTTATATGAGTTTGTGGAGAAGGAAAAAGATGAAAAGGGGTGAGAAACATGGAAAACAGATTAAAGGTCTAATGTATGTCTAACTGGAATTAAAAACTCCTCATCTCCAATGACCAAGGAAAGAAGGAACAATGGTCATGCCAAAAAGGGTTGCTGCCCCTTGCAGCATATTCACTGTACTAACTGCACCAGATATGTACCCAAGGACAAGGCCATTAAGAAGCTGATCATTGGAAATATAGAAGAGGCATGAGAGGGGCTTCCCTGGTGGCACAGTGGTTAAGAATCACCTGCCAATGCAGGGGACACAGGTTCGAGCCCTCGTCCAGGAAGATCCCACATGCCATGGAGCAACTAAGCTCGTGCGCCACAACTACTGAGCCTGCACTCTGGAGCCACAACTACTGAGCCCACGTGCCACAACTACTGAAGCCCGCGCGCCTACAGCTCGTGCTCCGCGACAAGAGAGGCCAACCGCAATAAGAAGGCCACGCACCACAACAAAGAATAGCTCCCGCTCGCCGTAACTAGAGAAAGCCCGCACGCAGCAACAAAGACCCAATGCAGCCAAAAATATAAATAAATAAAAATTTTAAAATAAATAAAATGAAACACTAAAAAAAAAAAAAAAGAAGAGGCATGAGAGACATTTCCAAAGTGAGAGTCTTTAATACCTATGTGGTTTCCAAACTGTATGTGAAACTACACTGCTGTGTGAGTTGTATAACTGACAACAGGGAAGTCAAGAGTCATTCTCATGAAGCCCAGAAAAACCATACACCCCATCCTAATTTAGACTTACAGATGCTGCCTCATGACCTCTGCCAAAGCCCATGTAAGGAGCTGAATCCTTAAGGACTGAAGAAAACCTGTCCTTTGGGGGAAAAAAGGAGAAAATTATACCTTTTAAAACAGTTGTAGAAGGCAAAAATAAAGAAAATAATAGGCATTACTCAAAGAGATAAAGGTCAAGAATTTAACATAATTATTCGAAGACATCCTCAGATCCAGAAGCCCAAAGAATCCCATGTAGGATTATAAATAGTAAAATAAAATAATGAAGTAGAAGAAAAGAACACCTCAATACATTATATAAAACTGCAGAACACCAAAGGGGGGCAAAAAGGCTTGAAAACAGTCAAATAAAAGATATATACAAAGAAAGGGCAATTATACTTCTCAACAGTAACACTGACAGTCAAAAGACATGAATAACGACCTCAATGTAATGAGAAAACTTAGAATTCTACACACAGAGAAATCAGAGAAATTATCTTTCAAGAATGGGGATATTTCGATATAAAGACATCTTCAGATAACAAACAAAAAAGTGTCTTTTTCACTAAAAGACTTTCACTAAAGGAAATTCTAAAGGATGTACTTCAGGTAGAAAAAAATTACCTCATAGGGAAGGTCTCAAATACAAAAACGGATAATGAACCAAGAAAAGAGTAAATAAATTTAAACAAAGATTGACTACCTAAAACAATAATTTGTCTATAAATGTGTAGGTATGCAGGAGAGAAATATTCCAAAACTATAACAATAGAGGATGGTGTTCCAGGTTGGGAGGAGGACAATCAGAGCATTTTAAAATTATGTTATTCAGGAACAGGTTAAAGATACTGATTTAGACTTTTCCTTAAAAAAGAGGATACATGTTAAAATATACAGATAAAAACACAAAGAATAAAGAATATATTAACTTATAAATAAGCATGCATGTGTGCAAGATGTTGTGGGGTGGGATGGAATGAGAAGAAAGCATGCCTCAATGAAGGCATTACACACATAGCTCAACACAAAAAACCGGAAGAATGGGAGAAAGGGGGAGTAGGACAAACATAAAGACTACAGGCAAAGACAGAAATAAATCCAAATCTAACAGCAATCACAGAAGACTGAAATTCTCCAGTAAAAAAATAAAGATTGTCAATCAGAACAAAAACACAAGTCAACCATACCCTATTTACAAAATACAAACCAAAACACAGAACCAATGAAAAACTAAGGAATGGAAAATACTAATAATCAAAAGGAAGCTAGAATAGCTATATTAATCCAAGCAAACAGCCAACAACAATAATAAAGCCATAAGGCTAAAAATGTCTTTACACAGAAAGCCTTTTCATAATGACGAAAAGTTCAATTCAACAAAAAGAACAATTTTAAATCTGTAAGTACTTAATAACATAGCCTCAAAATAAATAAAATAAAAATTAACATATCTACAACAAAGAGAAACTGACAAACCTACTACTACGTGAGAGACATTAACATGTCTTTCTCAGTAGAGAAACTGATAGAAAAGTTCCAAAATAAAACCAAACCAAAATCCAAAACAAAACCTAGACAGACAAACATTAAAGATCTGAATTGAACAATTAATAAGCTCACGGACATATTATAGCACTGTAAGAAACTGGAGAATTCACATTCTTTCCAAATGCACATGGAACATTTATGAAAACTAGCTATATACTCGGTCTCTCAAATTTTATTATGGTTTCTGACCATAATGAAATCAACTTAGAACTGTATAATAAAAATTTTCATTTTAAAAGTTATATATTTTGAAATTAAGTATACACTTCTAAATAATTCATGGAGCAAATAAGAATTTATTTTTTAAATGAAAAAAACCAAGAATATTATATATCAAAACATGTGGGGAAGCAGGTAAGAAGGCACTTAAAGGCAAATTTACAGACTAAAAATCCAAACTTTAAAGTTTTTTTAAAAGGTCAGCAAAAAAAACCCCTAAAAATTCTGAGAAAGTAGAAAGAAATAATAAACAGCAGGACTTAAAAGGTATGAAAACATTTACAAAAGAGATGATCAACAGAGTCAAAAGCTCATTCTTTAAAACAATGATTAATATGATAATCCTCTGAAAAAACTATTTGAGTAAAAGAAAAAACAAACTAAAAAAATGAAAAGGGAACATCATTACAGATGCTATAGAGATTCAACTGATAAGAGGATATTATGGACAATTTTACAGCAATAAATTTGAATTAGGAATATTTTGAAAAAATATAGAAAATACAATGTTAAAAATGATTCAAAAAGAAATAAGACTCATACTTTCTGATTTCAAAACTTACTACTACAAAGCTACCATCATCAAGCATCAAATCAGCAAGTGTGGTACTGACATATAGATCAAATGCAACAGAACTGAGAATCTAGAAATAAACCCATACATTTTTAGTCAACTGATTTTCAACAAGAATGCCTAGACAACTCAATGTGGAAAGAACAGTCTCTTCAACAACTGGTGCTGGGACAACTGGATTTCCAATTGTAAAATAATGAGGTGGGACCTCTACCTCACTATACACAAAAATTAACTCAAAATGGATCAAGGACCTGTATTTAAGAGCTAAAAATCAAAACTCTTAGCAGAGAACATAAATCTTCATGACTTTAAATTAGGCAAAAGTTTCTTTCACATGATACCAAAATCACAAGCAGGGCTTCCCTGGTGGCGCAGTGGTTAAGAATCTGCCTGCCAATGCAGGGGACACAGGTTTGAGCCCTGGTCCGGGAAGATACCACATGCCGCAGAGCAACTAAGCCTGTGCACCACAACTGCTGAGCCTGCGCTCTGGAGCCCGCAAGCCACAACTACTGAACCTGCGTGCTGCAACTGCTGAAGCCTGTGCGCCTAGAGCCTGTGCTCCACAACAAGAGAAGCCACCGCAATGAGAAGCCCGCGCTCTGCAACGAAGAGTGGCCCCCGCTCGCCACAGCTAGAGAAAGCCCGCATGCAGCAGCAAGGACACCAACACAGCCAAAAAAATAAATAAATAAAATTAAATAAATAAAGAAATAGAAAAATAAATAAATAAAATAAAAGAGAGAACCTGAATAGATGAATAATCATTAAAAAAATTAAACAGCCATAGTTTAAAATCTTTCCACTAAAAAAGTATCAAGCCCAGATTTTCTTACGGGTAAGTCCTACCAAATAGTCAAGGAACAACAAATAATTACAACCTTAAACAAATTCTTCTAGAGAACAGTAAAAAAGGGAAACACTTTCTAAATCATATCAAAATCCAAACAGGACAAAGGGTGCCAAGACCATTCAGTGGGAGAAGAAACAGTCTTTTCTACAAATGGTGCTGGGAAAACTGGATATCCACACACAAAAGAACAAACTTGAACCCTTACCTTACACCATATATAGAAATTAACTCAAAATGGATTAAAGACCTAAACATAAGACCTAAACCTATAAAATTTTTTGAAGAAAACAGAAAAAAAGCTTCATGACATTGCATTTGGCAAGGGTTTCCTGGACATAACATCAAAGCCACAGACAATAAAAGTAAAAACAGATAAATTGGACTACATCAAAATTAAAAGCTTCTGTGCATCAAAGGAAACAACAGAATGAAAAGGTAGCCTATGGAATGGGAGAAGATCCTTGCAAATCATATCTCTGATAAGGGGTTAATATCCAGACTACATAAAGAACTCCTACAACTCAGCATAACAACAACAACAAAAACAAATAACCCAATTTAAAAATGGGCAAGGGACTTGATTAGACATTTCTCCAAAGAAAATGTATAAATGGCCAACAAGAACATGAAAAGATATTGGACATCACCAGTCCCTAGGGAAATGCAAATCAAAACTACAATGAGCTATTACCTCTTACCCTTAGGATGGCTACTATCAAAAAAACAGGAAATTGGGGGGGGAAAAAAAACAAAGTGTTGGCAAGGATGTGGAGAAATTGGAACCCTTGTGCATTGCTGGTGTAAGGTAAATGGTACAGCTGCTGTGAAAAACAGGAAGATGGTTCCTCAAAAAATTAAAAATAAAATTACCATTTGATCCAGCAATACTGCTTCTGGGTATATATCCTGAAGAACTGAAAGCAGAGTCTCAAAGAGATATTTGCACGTCCAAGTTCGTAGCAGCATTATTCAGAATAGTCAAAAGGTGAAAGCAACATAACTTTCCATTGACAGAAGAATGGATAACAAAATGTTTTATACATACAGTGGTATATTATTCAGCCTTAAAAAGGAAATTTTGACACATGCTACAACATGGATGAACTTGGATGAACTAAGTGAAATAAGCCAGGCACAAAAAGATAATAAAAATACTGTATGGTTTCACTTATAAGAGGTAACTAGAGCAGCCAGACGCATAAAAACAAAAAGTAGACTGGTGTTTGTCAGGGGACGTGGGGAGGGGGAAATGTGGAAGAGTTTTTTATTGGGCACAGAGTTTCAGTTTTGAAAAAAGTTCTGCAGACTGGTTGAACAACAATGTGAATATACTTAACACTAACTACTTTAAAATGATTAAGAATGTAAATTTTATGCTAGGTGTATTTTACTACAATTAAAAAAAAATTATAATCATTAAAAAAGATTTTTAAAAAAATCCAACCAGGACAATATGAAAAAAGAAAATTACAGGCTAGACTCATGTACACTGATGTAAAAAACAATCCTACACAAAGCATAAGCAAATCAATCCAGTAATTTATAAAAAAGATAATCCAGCATGACTAAATTGGGTTTATCCCAGGAATGCTTAGTTAGCCTAATTTGAAAATCAAGGTAACTGACCACATTAACAGGTTAAGGGGAAAAACATTTGATCATTTTGAGTTACAGAAAAGCCTATCAATACAGCTTAACATCTATTCATGATTTAAAACAATCAAAATACAACCCTTAACAAGGTAAGAATACAATGAAACCTCCTTAACTTGATAAAGGAGGGTTTTTTCTCTTAAAAAAAAAACCTACAAGTGTAATTTTATTTTAATTTTATTGAAATATAGTCGACTTACAACGTTAATTTCTGCTATACAGCAAAGTGACTCAGTTATATTCTTTTTTATAGTTTCTTCCATTATGGTTTATCCCAGGATATTGAATATAGTTCCCTGTGCGATATATACAGTAGGACCTTGCTGTTTATCCATCCTATATATAATAGTTTGCATCTGCTAATCCCAAACTCCCACTCCTTCCCTCTCCCACCCCCTCTCCCTGCTGGCAACCACAAGTCTGTCCTCTGTATCTGAGTCTGTTTCTGTTTCGTAGATGAGTTCATCTATGTAATATTTTAGATTCCACATATAAGTGATATCCTGTATTATTTGTCTTTCTTTTTTTTGACTTACTCCACTTAGTATGATAATCATTAGGTCCATCCATGCTGCTGCAAATGGCATTATTTCATTCTTCTGTATGGCTGAGTAGTATTCCATTGTATATATATATACCACTTCTTATCCATTCATCTGTTGATGGACATTTAGGTTGTTTCCATGTCTTGGCTACCGTAAACAGTGCTGCTATGAACATAGAGGTTCATGTATCTTTTCGAATTATAGCTTTGTCTGGGTATACGCCCAAGAGCGGGACTGCTGGATCATCTGGCAACTCTATTTTTCGTTTTTTGAGGAACCTCCATGCTGTTTTCTACAGTGGCTATACCAATTTACATTCCCACCAACAGTGTAAGAGGGTTCCCTTTTCTCCACACCCTCTCCAGCAATTACTATTTGTAGACTTTTTAATGGTGGCCATGCTGACTGGTGTGAGGTGGTACCTCATTGTAGTTTTGATTTGCATTTTTCTAATAATTAGTGATGATGAACATCTTTTCATGTGCCTACTGGCCATGTGCATGTCTTCTTTGGAGAAATGTCTATTTAGGTCTTCTGCCCATTTTTCTATTGGGTTGTTTTTTTTGTTATTGAATCTACAAGTGTAATTTTAAATGGTAACATTTGAAAGCATTTCCTTTGAGATCAGAAACAAGACAGGAAACAAAACCATGAGTATCTGAAGATGTCTAAGAAAGTACAGTAATAATTCAGAGGTAGACAAACAGACCAAAGATATAGAAGAAAGAGTACAGAAAGGAAACCGCCCATATATGAAAACTTGATTTATGAAATAGAGAATTTTGCATATCAGGAAGGAAATGAAGAACTATTTCAATAAACAGTGCTGGAATAACCAATTATCCATACAGAAAGAATCAATTCATAATCCATACCTCTCACAAAAATCAATTATTGAAATTAAAGAATTAAATGTAAAAAGTATAACCATAAAGTTTTCAGTTGACAGAGAAGAATATCTTTATGACCTCTGAATAGGAAAAGATTAAGATAAACTATAAAGAAAAAAACCCCATATATTTAACTATATTAAAGTTAAGGACTATTATGAGGTATATATGTAAACCAATTATATTCTATTGTGTTTGGGAGGAAATGGTACAGCTTATAGAGAATGTCATCAAAAGTTATCAAGGTATACATGAAATATGTCAACTAACCAACTGAATTCAAAGATCAAATGTTTTAATCTTTTAATTTCCCTCCATATTTTATAAATAATTCATTTAAAGAGCAATCATGTCAAAGCCAGTAGACTATCTGAAAAAAATAATATAATGCTAATGTAACACAGAGCTGTCAATGTTCCAACTACTTCACATCTTAAATATATTATATATTTATACTGTCACTTAAGATCAACACGTTATTGTAGGGACTTGGAAAAAGAATTAAAAAAAACCACTCTCATGGTTCAGTAAGTGTCTGCTTCAACATTTGTGTCTGTATCTCATTGCAAATATTAGCAATGATGCCCATGGTAAAATCTAAATAGTGTTTCAGGTAAGTGGGATGTTACTTTG
Source organism: Eubalaena glacialis (assembly GCF_028564815.1). Classification (NCBI taxonomy): domain Eukaryota; kingdom Metazoa; phylum Chordata; class Mammalia; order Artiodactyla; family Balaenidae; genus Eubalaena; species Eubalaena glacialis. Next base: position 48,841,571 of record NC_083726.1, read on the forward strand.
ACCTTTCCCACTGCTCCTTGAATCATATTTTTTACCAAAATCCCGAACCTATCTTTGGATGCTTTAGGGAAGAAACACTTAATATATTAAGACAAGATCTCCCTTGGAGAAATAGTAAGGACTTTTAAAAAAGAAGAAGAAATGGAGCAAATAGACAACATATTCTTAGGACTTCCAAATAATTCTGAAATTAAAAATGGAAAAGAAATAAACGCAGTTACAAGGAACACCTCATGCACTTGGGAAACTATTAACACTGTATATATGACTGAAAGGAATGAGTTGGAAAGAACATTTATCCCAAGAAAAATTTTTTTAACAATATGAAGGTATATGTCCACCAAGGAAAATAAATCTATTCCCATTTCATCCACCATCAAAAACATCCTTCCCTTTACCCAAAACACACACATATATATACAAGATAAACGTTTTCAACCGAAACTCTAAGCCTCTGGCTCACATGAAAACAAAACGATTTTAACCACACACAAGCTCCAGCACTCAGACTTGTAGTTTCTACATGCTGCCCACACAGCACTTTGTGAGCGTGTGATTAGGAGGAATGATGTACAATCACACCACATTCCTTCCCTCAGCTCACACATCAAGAACTTGCCCTCTCAGCTGCATTCTTCTCCAAACAGCCATGGTCACCTTAGCAACCCTATGCTCCTAATATGGACAGCTGCTCCATTTAAAGTCAGCCCTTCTTGGCAGGGAATATGCTTGTTCTTCAAATTGGGGGAGAGAGGAGAGGTTTTCCTTTCAATACACATTGCAGGGGTTGATTTAACTTGATCAGCACTTTTGTTCTGCGGCAGCAATTTGTGTCGAGTTTCAACCTATTTTGAGGGTTTCTTTCTTTTATTATTTTTTTTAATCTAAAAGCAAATGGCTAAAAAATAAAATCAAGGCAGCTCATATGGAATTCTAAGGAAGAATGGAACATGAAACAAAAATGTATCTGAAATAACTGTATTCTTTTATAAAATGATGAAGTTATCCACATTTTTGAAAGTTAAAATTTACTTAAATTGAACTGTAACATCTGAACCCTTAATATACAATAAGAAATCAGTCAGAAGACCTGTCACAGCCTATTTTTGAACAACAAAAACATTGCTAAGCTTCGAAGTGCTATAACGCCAATCTATTTAATAGATTATGAGTTGATCTGTATCCCTTTATCCCACCATCTACATGTGAAATCTTTCCACAGGCTCAAAAGTAAACTAGGTATTGAAACCAAATGATTAGTATATCTGAGGACCCTCCAGACCTAGAATGACCTAGGATAGCACTGGATTACTCAAAACCAATCTTGATCTGTGCTTGTACCACTAAAGCTGGGTCTGAACCCAAGTAAGTCTCTCAGGATAAAAGATACAGGTTTATAATACTGTTTGCCTGCATACTGCAAACAAATTATTGGGGGGGAAGGGATTACCGTATTCTGAAATAATGTGAGATCAAACTGCTCGTTCCATACCCACAAAAGAATTCTAATCCCCCCTTGTTAAAATTAAACACCTAATTTTTAAGTATAGTTAACAGGCATGTTCAAAACTAAAAAAATTTAAATTTATGGTATTTGTTCTAAGTTGGAAAGTTTATGAAATAACTTTCTATATAACTGATGGACAAAATCCATATTAATTTATTAAGTGCTGTTTCAGTGAATGTTAAGGTTAAGTGAATACCATCTACATTACTTATTGGTTTTATTTTTGTTTGTATATGTGTGTGTTTTTTGTTTTTGTTTTTGTTTTTGTTTTTATATGTGTGTTTTTTAAACTTCTCAGGCTATGAGGTTCTTTTTGGTTAGAAACATTTCTTCCATGTTAAAACTATCCTTGTAATTACATCTTCTATATAGAGCAAAATATCCATTGATAGGGTGGCAGTGTAGATTAGTAAAAAGAATCTAAAGCTAATTCCGCTACTGGTTTCCTCATTTGTAAAATGATAATACTATCTGTCCTACTTACGGCATGTGTTAACATAACAAAGTAAAAATCATGAAATTATTATGCCACAGGAAATACTCAAAAATTTAAGAAATCAGAGAAAGGGACTATGTTACCTGAATTGTTATTTTTAAAAAGAGTGGGGAGTATTCAACAATGCATGGGATACCAAATCAATATCAAGAGGGTCCAGTCTTCCCGCCAAAGATTTTACAAATACTTAAGTGTTGACATGTAAATAACTACTTCTTTCAAAAAGCCTCAACACTGGCTTTTAGCAAATGTGCGTTCCCCTTACCCTTTCCATTCCACTACTACTGAATCAGTTCCACATTTCCGCCTGGCCTCCAGAACTAAGTGCCCCTAAGATCCTCCTTCCACAAAAAGAAACTGCTCCCAGAAGGTACCTTGTTAGCTTTTTCGACCTGATAGAAGCCCCTCCCTGATCTGATCAGTGCTGTCATTATCCTCCTTAATGTACTGTCAGGGCCCACTTTATCCTCTCCTAGGAATTTTCCCCTCTCCCCTCTTCTCGACTACAAGGCATATCATCACCACAGACTTGGAGATTCTAAAGTTCCCACTTTCTGACAATTTCTAGTTAGGGGATCCAAGAGAAGTTACTTCTGCTGATACTGTGCTTACCATAGATGAAACTGTCTTTCTGCATCCCAAATTTTAGAATCTTGCATTTGTACTGTTCTTACTCTGTGTTAGATTCAGTGATGGAAATTCACAGAACATGATTCTGCTTCAGTGAAGTAATAGAAAGAAATAAGATGAACGTTCATATATAATTTAATGGAGAAATTAACAAGCAATAGATAATGGGGAGGTTCTATAACATTACTGGTATTATCTTTCAACCATAAGGTTTTTTACCAGCTAACACTGAGACCTAAGCATTTTAATATACTGTTTCTAGACAAAAAAATATACGTTTTTGTTAGGCCCTACAGTTCTTTTCTTTGACTGTTCTAACAGACTCCTAGATAGACAGCCTTCTAAACAGATGTTTATATTTCCTCTAATCTTCCACAGGATCTAATTCGCATTCTTCAACTTCAATTCTAATATAAAGAAATAAGCACGAATTGACCTTTTCTTAAATGCTCATTTTATGTGCCTTACACATTTAAGAAATTTTACATTTAATAGCTTCATTTTAATAAACAACCTGGAATACAATGTACCAGTTGGACAAAACAAATTAGAAGAACACTCAGCAACATGGCCAGATCTTAGGAAAAAATAAGACAGAGGAGGGTGGAGGGGACTATAAGAATTAGATTAAGACCTAATGTACAATTAAAACACAGGCACATAAAATAATAAAACCTTTTATAAGATATAAACAAAATGATACACACCAAACACATTTAAAGGTCATTTGTATAGGGACTAGTTATAAAAGAAAATGGAAGAACAGTCCTTTAACGAACCAGTGATAAATGGGTATGACACAAACTGAGGAATATCATTAACTCAATACTTCTGTACTTGAGGTTAAAAACTGGTACTTCAACATTGGAGAAGATAATCATGTGACTGTTTAGATACCTGGCCTTTCTCCCCTCTATGGAATTCTTACTGCTTTATTTAAATCCATGGTTGTCTGTGGGTCCTTATTATCACCCTGACACTTCAGGCCATGTTCCCATTTGATTACAGTAGTATTTTGTAAGGATTACTTTTTCTTCAACTCTCAGCTTGATACTTTTCTTTTTATTTTTTTATTTTTTTGATACTTTTCTTTTTAAATGGCACTCCAAAACAAGGTACAATAGCTAGTATAAAAAGATGCAAATTTTTGTGCATTTTAAATTCTGCATGCATCTAAATTACACTGTGTCCCATAAGCAGCAGCATGTTTTGAGATACTATTTTGGACTAGTTAACATGAAATTCTCTGCATTTCTTTACTCCTTTGTCTTTGAACTGTCAATAGTGGATACCAGAAGTTAAACCTGTATTACACAACTATGGTAGGGTTAAGGGGGAAGTCCCCCGGCTTAGCAACAGTGGAGAGCTAGAGCTGTTACCACCCCTCAGTCCAAAGGGTAAAGGGAAGTGTGGCTACTAGGACCTAGGAGAGTAGTGGCAGGAGAGGGCCTCCTGACAGAGGCAAAAACAACAATAAACTGGTACTTCAGACAAAGCCATCCTCTTTCATAATAAACAAAGTTGACCAAAATTTTAAACAGTAATTTTTTAAATTGTGATAAAATATACATAACATAAAATTTACCATTTCAACCATTTTTAAGTGTAGGGTTAACAATAATTTAAGTTGTCATTGTCCCTTTAATACCTTTAACTGTGTAGCAGGGTAATACTACATAAAGGTGAATAATCTTTTTTAGATTATTTTCTACTCTAAAAAAATTATGAAAGCACCTGGTATGTACAAAAATATATATTTATTGAACAGGTACAGGGGAACCCTAAGGGTACAGACAATATAATTGATCATCATTGTATCATACATTGTATTGATGTCCGAGATTTACACTTTATTTGCCAAAAGAACAGTGACAAAGATGTAACAGATCAAGTTCGCTAAGATTAAATTTTTTGAAGTTTTTGTTTTTACTTTAAGCATTATGGTCCAGGAAAAGAAGGATCTGGATTTCTCCTGAAGTAATGCCTTTGAGTAGTGCCCTGGAAGATCAGATAATGCTATACACGGGTTCTAGGATCCCCTCCCTTAACCCCCTGTTAAGTAGAAGAAAAAAATAGGGCAAAAGAGTTTCACAAGAAACTTGTAAATGAAAACTTGGTAATTTGCTCTCCCTTCCTCCTTATCAGCTAGTGGGTCCCCTTTATTTTAACGCTTTATTTTCAGTTATCAGGATAAAAACTGACTTGATTAACTAAATCTGTGGCAGTTTCAAAAGCAGGTGGAAAAATTGTGTTTGAGGGTGAATGTTACCCTCAGGACATAGGATACTGAAAAAGGAGAAAAAATGAGAAAGCTATTGATCTGAATAATTCACTTTATAAGCATTTCCAGTTGACAGATTGAATTACTCTGCAAGGACCACTACTACCTATGCCAAAGGTTCCTGAGAAAACTTAACCAAAGTAAGTTCTTAATGCTGCCAAGCAATTGATTTTAAGTATCTGGCATAGGGTAGGCACACTGATAAGGAAATTTTACTATCTACTCACTTGAACATTTCATCCTTCAGAAGTCTAAAGAGAATAATAATGTACGTCAGTGATGATTTAAAATCCACTGTCAAGGTGATCATTCAGGATTTTTTTCTTTAATACTACCTGTTACTCAATCTTTTATTATCTAGCTGGTAGGAAGCATTCTACTTTTTAAACTAAATATAGGAGTTACACAATTTCCATAGGTGGAAGCATTGCTAAATAATCTCCTTTAACTTAAAGCCTCTAAGAGAGCTTCTATCAACCCATTACTCCCTAATGTCACTTAGATAGTACTATCCATTGAAGTAAAAGGTAAATGGGCCCAAATGAAAGAAAAGAACTTTTTTCTCAAAATGGACAAACCCACTCCTAAGGATGCTAGGAATAAGCAGTGACTATGAAAAGCAGTATTTGAGTTTCAAGGTGACTACTTTAATCACACCCTTTTAATCCTAACTTCAAATAAGATGACTTGTGTCTTGCTAGCAAATTCTGAGGTAGTAAAGGAATAGCTAACAAATTTGTGAGAATCTTGTAATAATCCAGAAAAGATATGAAATAAGTATGGGAAAAGGATAAAAAGAAAAAAGAAGCCAAAGCAATTAAGTCTATATTCAACCATATTTGTTTTATTACTATATTAACAATGTCTTACCTTGTGGAATTCTCTTCTGAGAAAAATAGATACAATTTTGTCCCTAAAAAAATTTCAGGTAGAAAAGTTGAAATGTTAGTTTCAAACAGAAAGTCTTTTGAAAATGAAAAGTTACAAAATGCTAGCATAGTACATTTAGATTATTATGACATTTGGTATTAACAAAGTTTAAGAAATATTAAGTCTCAAATAATAAAAGTATGTTATTATCTTCATTAAAATATTTATTATAAAATTTTTTATTTTATTATAAAAATACTCTATCAAATCATTTTTGCTAAGTACATAATAATGAGTGGCACATTTTCATATTCTAAGACATTAGTACTTAATTGGGTTTTACTCTTGCCAAGATTTGATATTCTGAAGAGTACCATTTTTTTAGCTATTCTACATGTCATAAAAGTCATCCCTTTAACGTGTAAAATTCAGTTACACAACCATCACCACCACCTAATTCTAGAACATTTTCATCACTCCAATAAGAAACACTGTTCTGAAGGGTATTTTTATTCCCAGGAAGAGACATCTTAACAAATTTAATTTTAAAAGATATACAAGAAGCATACTCTTTACAACACTCTGATCATAATTTGTTTTTTTAAAAAATGTGTAGAACAAAGACCAGGAGGGAAAACAAATATCCAAAAATTATAAGAGTGGCTGTATTTGGAGAGCGTTATTATAGTGACTCTTTTTCATATATTTCCTCAAAACTAAAATTTTATAATATTAACTTTACAGTTCTTAAAAAAGTAAAGCAAAGACATACATTTTCTAGAGATATATGCTAGAATTTGTTCCACAACTCAAAGGAAAAACAGAAATACAAGTTGACACTTTTTTAAAAGCCCACTATATTTTTTATTAAATGTTTTTCAAAGTAGATAAAGTAAGTATAAAGTTAAAAAAAAAATTTGGCCACACTTACTAATCTGGTTGAAAAGCCACAGCTGCATCTTACTTTATGACAAATTGACTGTTTCATTACTTTGGCATCTGGGCATCTACTTCTTAATGGTCATTTCTGAAATAAAGATGTAATTAAGAACATATTATAACAAAAATATAAAATCTTTAAGGACAATTATCTAAATATTAGTGACTAGAGGGAACTATCAAAACAGTTCTTAAGCAACCTTCTAATAAAAAACATTAACTGGGCTGAGAATGAGGTGGGAGGGACCAGAATTATACAGTTATGCTACACATACTCAGTATAAAAATCTACAACCGCTTCAGTCCTCAATCCCTTTCACCATCAGACTCTTGCAATTCCTAAGGATGCCACTTACAGACCGGAAAAAGATGAAAGGAAGACGTAGAAAAGGAACCCTAAAATTGCACATTTGGCTTTTTGTTTTTGTTTTTTGTTTTTTTGGCTGCACCGTGCAGCTTTCGGGATCTTAGTCCCCCAACCAGGGATGGAACCCAGGCCCAGGCAGTGAAAGCGCCGAGTCCTAACCACTGGACTGACAGGGAATTCCCTAAAATTGCACATTTGAAAACAGTAAGTTAATTGCTTATTTATTATGCTTGTCTGTTTCTCCCTCACATCTTTAGAAATCTAAGCTCCAAAGGAGATTTTTTTCTGTCTTATTTGCTGGTATCTCTCGAGCACCTAAGACAACGACTGCCATGCCATAAGTGCTCAGTAAATATTCATCAAAAGAATGAATAACTTTATGAATGATTTAATGTTAACTGATGAAATATTTAACCTGACAATATGTCAAAATGGCAGTCTCAAAATGCCATTTCTTCCACACATACACCATTAATGTTAATGCCAACTACATCATCAGTATTGTTTCTTTTCGTCAACAAACAAAGCCCATAATTAAAAGAAAATCAAGACATGGTCCCCGAACTTCAAGGAACAGAATAAAGGCATCTATCACTTTGTAATTTTATTAGTGCAACCTCTGGGAAAGACTCCTAGAAGGGGAACTGCTGGACGTGTGATCTTCCTAAATATTGCCAAATAGTGTGGGTGAGGGTCTTTTTCTTTTGCAAACATGTATGTTCTTTGAGGAGACAGCTAGGAATATAAGAAAAAATCTTTTATAAGGAGTGAAAAGTTGACTGATCTCAAGAATAACCCTCAAGGAACCCAGTAGTACCCCCTACTTCCCATCCTGTAGCTGAATTAATATTCCACAAAATTCTGCTCTTTTAGTAAAAAAAAATTGGGGGGAATACAAATATTATTACAGAACTGCTTTTCTTCAACAAGCGGTTGAAGAATAAACCAAAATCATTTTTAAATGGTTGTCTACAGAGAAAAGAGAAAGCAAGTTGGAAAGGACAGGCATGGAAGTTAGACTCCTCAGAATATATCTTGTTTCATAGTTTTTACTTGAAGACATGTTTTAAAGTCAAATGAACATCAAACGATAATGACATTTTGAACATCAAAATGATAACGACTACCACAGACTGAAACATTAAACGTATTTTTTAAAAAATCCATCGTCTTTGGTAGTCACTAGAGCAAGAACTAATTATCCTGAAAATTGATAATGGAAAAGAATCAAGTATGTATCCTGCCTTTCTTATATGAAAGGCACCCCAGAGTAACCAGGCAGTCAGTAAGTGAAAGCCCTCCTTTATAGGATTCCAAAAAATAAATGTAGAAGGAATGACAGAATTAGAGAATACCCATTTTGTAATAGTTAATGAAATAATAAATCTAAAAATTGATCAATGGTTGCTAAAACCATTAGATAAAAGGTTGATGGGAAACTTTATAATGGATAAATCAGGCTACAAAACCTAAACCCAGTGATTAACCTTAACATCATTAAAAAGGGATCAACCAGACTTTATGTGCAGAAGTATTCATCACTATTCATTAGGTATTTATCCTGGGAGCTCCAACTTCAAAAGATATCCATAATATGACCATTTTTACCACCTCCACTCTTATGATGGTCCAAGCCACCTTATTTCTCATCTGCATTACTGTAATAGTTCTCCATCTGATCTCCTAGCTTCTTCCCTTGCTCACCTCAACAAATCAGTCAGATTAGTCCTTTTCAAAAGAAAATCAGATCATGTCATTCTTCTGCTCAAAACCCTCTAATTGAGTCCATCTCACCAGTTTCAAAGCCAAAATCCTTACAAAGACCATAAGGACCACGATCTGATTTTCCCTTCCCCAACTCTCTAACCTTATCTCCTACCACTCTCCCTCTTGTTCACTCCATTTCAGGCACATTGGCCTCTTTCCTTAAACACATCAAGCATGTTCTCACTTCAGTGCCTCAGGACTTGTACTAATTCCTCCTTCACTTCCTTTAGGACTTGGTTTTTAAAAGTTATCTAATTAAAGAGATACACCCTGGTACCCCAGGCAAGCCCAAAATATCTGCCTCGGATTTCCTCATCTGGCAGAGAATATGTAAGGAGAAGTCAGTCATAAATTTTGGAGATGATAATCATTTGAAACACAAATGTAATCAATTTTCATATCTTTGTATCTAAGCATCTATGAAGTTATACTGTCCCTTTTAAAAGATTCTTATGGTCCAAACTTCAAAGAATTAATGAAGATATAGCTACCATAGTGTGTGTGGTTTTTTTTTTTTCAGTTTTTGTTTTGTTTTTAAATCATCTGTATCATAACCCTAGAAAGAAGTGGTGAAAGATTTGAATTATATGAGTCCCATTAAAAAACAACTAGCAAAATAAATGGCATTCCCTTTCCTCCCACTCCTTTAGGGATTTGTTTGAGATTACATTATAAAATTCCAAGTAATCTCAGGAAAAGTTTAACTACTTTCACATTTATCTGTTACCTTTAGGCACCATGACCACCAGAAAGAATCGAAAGAACTCACTAACTCTAACATGACTAGACTAGCTATGACATGGTAGGGATGTTTGAACTTAATTATTTTTCTTTAAATAAACAAACTCCTCCTGGGCTAAGGCCTAGGCTGCCTTTTAAACATCTTGCGTGTGGTGGCCAAGCTTCAGGGTCTTAAGAGAAATAGCCAGGGGACAGAGAAAACAGCAAGTATGACTCAGTGATCATATTTAATAGTCTCTGAAGACCAAAACAAAGATACCAGTTCTGGCAAGAGTTCTCTAGAATTGCCCCAAAACTGACTTATCCACATACCTTTCATCTGAACAATCTATTTTCACTTAGTTTAAGGCTCACAAAGCATTTGTTATGTGCCTATCAGACCTTACGTACAAAAATAAACCAAAAGTATTATGAAAACAATCAGCTGGGGTTCTAAGAGTTGGATGATGAATCTAATGTTAAAATCTGCTTTTTTGGGGAGTGACGTGAAGAGAACTCTTGAATATTGTTGTGCAGAAATGCCCCCACTCATCTGGAAATCAGACTTTCAGCAAGTTCAACCACTTGAAAAAAGGCTAGTGATATTAAAGCAAGCTTTTACTGAGCAACTTCTGTGTGCCAGAAATTTACATTAGCTTGCTTAATTCTCAGAGCTTCCCTATGGGAAAGGTATTAACAAAACAGAGTGGTTAAATAACTTGTCCAAACCAGAAAGAGACAGCTCCAAAATGCAAAATCTCAGTCTTTTTCACTGTTATAATCTGCAGTAAACTGGAATAAAACTATTAGTCACAAATACCACATTTGCCCCATAGGAGTAACATGTAAATCCAGGCTGCTCATTTGAGAAATCTGTTCCATTCTTCCACAGTTGTTTTAAATAAGAGGACAAAAGAGGAAGGTTCACTGTTGTACATTAATAACAAACATGTAGCATTAGGGATGAATCAGAAGAATATGCTACATTTAGCTCTAAGGGAACTGAGTAAGAGTAAGTGAGGCACAGCATAGCTCACTAATTAGTATTCATTCATAATGATTAACCTGAATCAACTCTAAGTGACTGATGGCTATTCCATATGTGCTGAGAAGTCAGGGAAGAAATGTTAAGATTTAATACAATGGGTAACACAGATATTTACCAAAATAGTTTCTGTAGTTTTCTGGATGTCTAAAATACTTCTCTCTCTTTCTCTCCTGATGTACAGATATACACATACACATACATACATTAAAGTTTTTCATTAACTTCTTAAAATTTACAATAAAATTATTAGTTATAATTCCTAATTTTCCTTTTCCGGAAAATTCTCTCATGTGGAACACCTTAGTTCCTGACACTATGAGATAACACTTATTGGCTTCAGTTCTTTATACTCAACAGAATCTGATTTTTTAACATGTCATTAATCAGAAAATATTTTGTAGGAATATTTTCTTTCTAAACTGTACATTTAATTTGTTACTAGATGCACCCACTGCTTATCATACAATGAAAGTAACATACCTATTCTAAAATAAAAAATCAAGGTGATTACTTAACTATCAAGATGCATTACCCTGGGACTTCCCTGGTGGTCCAGTGGGTAAGACTCCGTGCTCCCAATGCAGGGGGCCCGGGTTCGATCCCTGGTCGGGGAACTGGATCCCGCATGCACGCCACAACTAAGTGTCCATATGCTGCAACTAAAGATCCCACATGCCGCAACTAAAGATCCCCCATGCCGCAATGAAGATCCCGCGTGCCACAACTAAGACCCAGCACAGCCTAAATAAATTTTTTTTTTAAAAAAAGACACATTACCCAGGAACTGTGGCCTTACTATACTAATGTCCTCAGTTATTTGGAGAAAGTAAAGACTCCTTGGAACAAATTATCCCTATTGACTAAAAGACACGCCATTTAAATAATTTACTGCTTTACACAGAGCAGAGACTCAACAGATTCATGATTAAAAGTTCCCCAAAGACCTAAATACATTATGCTAGTCTTCTAAATACTTGATTGTGTCCTGGGAATTTTCAGCATAAATTAACACAAAAAAAACCTCCCTCACAATCTCAAATCATTGCACTAATGGTTAAGAATGATGAAGGAAAGGGGAGGGAAGGTAAGAACACACTCTTCCAGGATACCAATTATAAATAATACAACCTTCACCTATGGTGTTTGCTGTTTTGTTTTGCATTTTAACAAAATGGAAGTACACAGCATATGGAGTATGTATTGTTTCTTGAAACTTTATCATACACACCTCCTCTCCCTATAGTTAGTGTTTGTCTCTTTCTCTCTCTCCTTCCCTTCCTTCCTCTTGCACACAATATGAATAACTGTTACTTTTTTAAACTTTTGTTTTATATACAAACATGCTACTCACATTCTGGCCATGACAATAAAATATATTTCTTAGCTTAAAAAAAAAAAAAAAAAAGACCTCTTAACATATGAGTCTATGTAGAACATTAAGGTAAATATCTCCTGGGTTAGTTTTCTTCTATGTGTTCAACATTATACGTAATGAAGAGATACATACAAATAAATATCACAGAACCTGTGGCTTTACTGTTTTTCATGAATTTTAATACCACACACAATAAAATATTCACTATGGAGAGGAACTTGGTATTAAAGCAGATTTACTTTGACTCTATTCCAGGGGGCTGAGTTACTTGAATACCAAAAGACTTCAGTATTTGATAGTCTCTTCTTGAAGATGCTGTAATATGTATGTGCCCCACAAACTGTTACCCAACTGCATTAACTTCCTCAAAAGTGTAAACAACTTTTATAAAGCTCACTTCAGCCCTTTTATTTTCTAGGGGATAACCAATAACTTCAAAAATAGAAGTCAACCTAGAAGAGTTACAATTTTTTTTCTACATTCCTCTTTTACCTGCTAGGAGGAAAATACTATCTTCATTCTTTAGTAGTTCTGGTAGACTCTAAATATTTTTCAGCAATGTAACAGATACAATTTTTCGCCACACTCAAACTCTAATTTCTCATGGTAAGCACTGCACAAAGAACAATGAAAGAAAGAATGACCAATGCCTTCAAACTGGAAATCAGTTTCCAGCAAAATGAAAAGTAGAATTCATGTCTCATGAAAGAATCTTCAATACATCCATATCACAAAGCAATCAATATAAGCTATACCTGTTTTCTCTGAACTACAGCTATGAAATATTGTTTCTCCTAAAATCCACAAAACTTTCAGTTACGGCCATCAGATAATTCAAAGGAATTCAGTGGCCCTCTATAACTTGGTCCTCCTTCATTATACATAAAGAATTTGCCTAATATTCTATATTTAAATTGCATGTAGAAAGAAAAAATGGTAAGAAGGAGGGTGAGAAAGAAAACCTCATAAATTGGCCATATTAGAAATAACAGAACAGATTTTGAGACTGGGGGAAAAAAACTGAAATCATTTTATATTTTATAGGTGAAGAAACTTGAAGAAGCATATGAGCAAGGAAAGAACTGAAGTTCATATTATAAATGGTATTTTACCCTAGAATTACCAATTCCAACAGATCTAAAATAGGTGTTTTAGCTTAATACATACATAGCATATGTAATCAGAACAGATCGCAATGTTGAAGAGTTTAAATGAATGCATGAATTCTGAGTACAGTATATAAATTAAGGGAAATTAGAAATGGTCTATGTATCCTTTAGTGATGACAGAATTCCAATAAGTAACCTGATTCCTTGGTGCAGCTTTTTAGGACAGTCTGTGCCCGATGGATCACTGCTCTGGCCCAGTATGGCATTTCTTACTTAGATGACTAATTAAATGCACCATTAGCTAATGTTCATAAAGATAAGAAACTGTGTATATGCCAATATCCTGTTTTCAACCTGGTAGCTTAATAAAAGGACTACTGCCCATTTGAGGATTGCTGGTCCACTAAACCAGTTCATAAAAGAGGAATAAATCTCAAAGTTAAGTAGTGGAATAGCAGAGTATATATATAACGTCAACTGCATTTATACAAAAACCCATTGTATACAGCCTGCACTGGACCAAAAACAAAAAAATTCACAGAGAAATAAGAGTTCTCAAATTTAAATTTATATTCTAGGGAAGATCAGATTAGGATAAGGACAAAAAGCATAGTATATTTAATATTAAAAATGTAATACTTAAAGAGAATAAAAATCACTTTCAACTTCATGGACATTTACCTTACATTAAGTATTTCTCTATCACCCAACTCACATTTAGACTGTTTACAACAGTATGTGTGTGGAAGGGCATTTGATCTACTCAATTTCACAAAAATTACAGCCTCCCATTTAGTCCCAAAGGTACAAGTGAACAAAATAACATTATTATAAAGTGCTGATTTGGTAGCAAAGAAAAATCTGCAGAACAGACGGACTCGTACTAAAGGAATAATTAACAAGAGCTGTGGTTCATGAAGAAATACTCTAGCTTGGGTGACATCATGGTAACTACGAGAGTTTGCCTTTATGATTTTCCCCCCAAACCAAGCTGGATATGTCCCAAGTTAAATAACAGCTCCTGTTTCACTCCTAGATGTCACTTTTTTTTAGCTTTAAAATAGAAGTACATAAGTCAATTTAAAATGCAAACTGGTATAAAGGCTTAAAACTTATTAAGAAAGCACTGATTCTAACTTAAAAAAAAAAAAGGCCTTAAAGACTTTCCTAAAGCAGAGGAGGAGTTTCATCGTTTTTCAACCTACCAATGCAAATAAAAAAGGCTATAAAGGATGCTGCTTGTAGAATAACATGCATGTGTCCCCCCATTCCTTCCATATATATTTGTCTCTGTCTCTCCCTCTCCCAGGGCTGTGTGTGTGTATATGTGTGTGATGTTTCTTCCTCCCTGCCTCTATTTTGGTCACTCTATGTCCCCTCTCCTTCTTGCTGACCTCTATTACACTCAATAACTGGCTTCTAAGCACTGATATTCAGAAAGCAAGCATTTTATCAGATTGTAGCCTGTGGCAAAGTGAATTAGAAAAATAGCCACAAAATGAAAAAAAGAAAAAAAATCATTCAATTAGTTGAAAATAGATAAAATTAAAGCCACAAATTTTCATTTCCTTTAAAATGTCTAAACACATAGATATACCATACATATGACTTTAATAAACTTAGTAGAGTTAATCTAACAGATTTATTTACAGGATTTTGAGCTAAATATATGGCGAGAGGGGGTATTAAAAGAGTTAGTTTAATACAACAGTTATGAGCACAGGCTTTGGAATCAGCTTTGAGTTCGTGTCCTAGCTCGACATTGACTAACTGTATGATCTTGGGCAGGTTACTTACTCTCTCAGCCTATTACCTCATTTCTAATGTTGTCAGAATGGCCTGTGATAACACCTGTAAGACAGTTTGCATGGTACCTAGCACATAGTGAGGGCTCAGCACACATTACATCTAAAACATGCAGTCAACGTTTATCACTCTTTTTGTCTGCCTAGCATCTGAACTTCCCTTCTTAAGTCTGGGAACTTCCCCACCTTATGTTTTCAGAAGATCAAAGAGTTTTCCACATCTTAAATTTAAGAACTTCACACCATCTCATGATTTCAGAAGGTGAGACACTTTTCCACATGTCCTACACGGCCAGGACACGGGCTATGCCAAACACACATGCCCAGCCCAGAGTAGAAATGGGCAACTAACAAGCAGGACAAGAAGAGACCAGAAAGAACTCTCTCTCACACTAATGGTGGAGCAACTGCAGGAAGGTCAAGTCTGGGGCAGAGGTGGCAGCACTTAGAGTCAGCCAGTGCTAGCTGTGTCACTGGGACAGGCTGTGGCGTCTGTCAGTCTGTCTCTAGATGGCACTGGCAACCTCATGGGAATCGTTGTGCAATGTGATTTCGGGCACTGTTTCTGGCTGCTCAGCCCTGAATCTGGTTCTCTAAGTCTCAAAACAATTTGATGAGCCACTGAGCTCTATCCAATATCCTTTTAAAATACATGATATGCTTTTACTGGTTTTTACTGCCACCAAGAATTGTGATGGAAACAATCAGGCAGGGGGAACATCCATTCTCACCTACCCCACCCCCACAGGGGAAAAAGATTCTGTTTTTAATCTCTCCAAAGAAATACAAAAGTAATGTTCACTTTCAACCAACGGATTTACCCTGTAAGGTTTTGGAAACCTTATTTCTATAAATTTTGGATAATAATTTTCTTAATTTAGAATATGAGAAATGTCTAATCAATTTTAGATTTATTTCAAAGGAACACAGACAAGGAGAAGTGATGACACAGGAAAATACGTATGTGCAAGGAGTAAGTATCATTAAGGTAAGAGAAATTATCCCAACATGCCTGAAATCAACCTCGCTGTATTCCCAAGTGCCTTCTTCCCAGCAGGAGCTTTTCACTTGGGGTTCTATAACCAAGGAGTCCCTCCTCCTCTTAAGGGTTATTTTAAGGTCAAAAATTTTTAAATTATTATCAAAAGGCCTTAAACATTCCTATTTTGTTTTAGCAAATAACTCAGTAAAATATTTGTATAACAAAACCATTCAATTCTCTGTTAAAACAGTGCAGAGCAAGTCAGTGCCTGATTGCCACAGGCTGATTTTTCAGTATGTAAAATACACTCCTCTCCCTCTCCCAGATTTCTCTGCATGGCCATTTTATAGTTCAGTAATGCTTTTTCCACTGTTTAGAATGTTAAAGCTCAAATCTGTTAATTTTATTACTTGTCAATATAAATGTAATATAAGGTTTGTGGGGAGTGTGAAAATGGGGGGTTAAATATGTATTTTTTTTAACCCCAGGAGCCAGTTACCATATAGAGTTGAATGTTTTAATGAATAAAAGAGCAATCTAAACAAAAGAGCAATCTTTAAAAAGTGATCGTCTTTTCAGATTAAAATTTTAAAAAAAAGAATCAAGCATTTAGAAATGTATATTGACATCTAATCTATAGCTATCATATTAAAAACTCAGTAGGAAAAAAACTGAATTTCAACAGAGATTTGTGAAAGAAAATAAAAAAGGCCACAAAATTTTAGGGCTCATGACAATAATACGTTAGAGCTATGTTACAGGACAGAAGCTGTTGAGACCTTGAGAGTTAAGCAACTTACCCAAGGAACCTATCTTCTGATTTAGCTGAGTGATGTCATTAAAACACCTTCAGCTTGTTCTTCAAATAGATTCAAAATAAAGTTAATTGCACACCATATGGTATTAATTCCTGGATTTAAAATGACAAAAAATACTAAATCCAAGACAAGTAATTTCAAAACTCAACTGTTAATACTCTTTTTAATATAAAGTTCTGACTTATGATAATTTATAAATACCCTGGACTTATCGATGTAGAAAAAATCATTAAGAAAAGTAAAAACTTTTCATAGTATCCATAACTCCCAAGGTGTGTAAAATCCTTTTTGCCTAAGTGCTGAGGGCTATTCCATTAATCACCAGTCATAATTTATTGGCTGTTATTTCCCGGATTCTGTCAGAACATAACTTATACTAAACACCACGTATTTAAATTTATGCCATTTAACAAAACAAAAAAAAAATTTTTTCTTGTAATAATCTACCTGCTCTAAAAAGACACCATAATCCCTCATGGAAAAGTTCCTTTGTATTTGGTTACATTATATTAAACATAGAAGGAGCTCTGTACTCAGGAGAGTAAGAAGAAAAAGTTCACAAAAAATCAAACTCTTCTTTAAATGAGGCACGTTCAAGTCAGCCTAACAAACTAGCTATATTTACGTTTCATGAGAGGCCTAGGAGAAGCAGGGCTAAAAAAGAACTAAGGCTAGCTTTGGATGACTACCTTGTTATGAAGAGTAACTTATGCTATGAAACTACAGTTAACAGCCAAAACATTCAAAAAAAAAAAAAGGAAGCTAACAGACTCCCCATCAAAATAAGGTGCAAGAACAAAAAGTACATGATACCCAGAAGAGAACAGGGAGTAAATATGTGTATAAAGAGAGAAAGAAGGTTTACAGCAAAAATGGCAAACCCAAGACACATGTACTGCTATTTCCCCTTCTTCAAAACTGGCCAACGCAAGTAACAGGTGACAGCTCTGTAGAGGTTAGCAAAGGCCTCAAAAACCTCTAGATGGCTATTACAAAGCAATGGGAATTATCAGACCAAGCAAAATATTGCCATTCCTTGTTTAGATTGACTGGAGGAAGGTTACTGAGAAAAACTATTAAGGAGGAAAGGAGTGTAAGGAAAAACAATAACAGTAAGCCACAAATATTTACTGAACTATTTGTTTTATTTTTAAGGTTACATATACTGTCTCATTTAGTCCTCACGACAAACTTCAAAACTACTATTACACCCACTATACAGACAGGAAAAACACCGAGGTTTACAGAATTTTAAACAACCAACTTGCCAGAGTCATACATACACTAGTGGTGGTACTGGAGCTCTAACATGGACCTGAGCACTTTACCACTCCTTTTAATGGATCAGGCAATTCAACTGACCTAACCCTCTATCCATCCTCCCATGTAAATCCACCAGGACAGATTTTTTTAAAGTAAAAGTTTAATTATTTAAGTATTAGCATGTTTCTAACTGAAAGTCTGGAAAATATAATGGATGTACCAAAAGTCCTATCTTTTTTATTGCTTTTATAATTAGTATTTTAATGAACACCTTGTACATAAATCTCTGTGCACATTTTTATTCCATTTATAAAATATTATAAATGGAATTCTGGTCAGTGTGAATATATTCTGCCAGAACATCTGATTTTAATATTACTGAATTGATGAAGAGATTATGGTTCCTTAAGAAAAACAACTGTGCCTTATTCTCCCTTACCCACAATGCCTAGGCACATGAGCAAGTCTTCTCAAGACTGCTGAATGAATGGAGGAGGGTCCTCTCGAGACCCTTAGCACACAGTCTCTGAAGAGAAAAATAAACAGAGCAGGCTCCCACATTAGAAGACAACAGTTATGCCACATATCGAATTCATTAGTGGGCTGCATAAAACTCTTCTTAGGGAGAGAAGAACATGAACATTAACATTGCCATTCAATGTATTTCCATGTGTTTAAAATATATTTCCATGTGTTTGGTTATTTTATAGTACATTTAAAGAATACAGTATTTTAGTAGGTATATAACACACTGAAGACATTATTTCTCCCAGTTTATTATCTATATGCCTTAATCTGCTATTGTCCATGGAAATCATTTCAGAACATGTTCATATAGAAAATTCAGAGCTAAATATTTTAATAGTAACTAGAGTTGCTATTTTACTTTGATTTTCTATATCATCTATTTCCATCAAGTTCTAATGATATCATAGCAGGCAATGTCCCCATAAAGATGAAAAAGACTGACTACAAAACATTGTACCAGCAGGCACTGATCCAGCACTTTAGACGTATTAATTTAATCTTTACGACATTACATGGTATTACAATTATTAATCTATTTTATAAAGAAACTGAAACAGAGAGAGATTAGAAACCTGCTTGTTTTGGGACTTCCCTGGCGGTCCAGTGGTTTAGACTCTGCGCTTCCACTGCAGGCGACACAGGTTCGATCCCTGGTCGGAAACTAAGATCCCGCGTGCCACGCGAGTACGGCCAAAAAAAAAAAAGAAAACTTGCTTGTTTTTTTGAACCTAGGTATTCTGGCAACCACACTTCTAATCACTACACAGAACTGACTCGCGGTATCAAGCAAAAAGTACTGAACAGCTTTCCGTGGACATTGGTGACACAGGGCACAATGAGAGTATGCGTCCCAGAAAATAGGAAATTCAACCAATCCAGGTGGATTATTTACTCATTAGGTAAATAATTATTTATTACGGATCAAAAACTGTATCAAAATTGGGAGTATTCTCCTAACCTTGAGAAATACTAGGTCTAAGAAAGATGGAGACAGACCATCATAAGGTAGATTATCTAGTGTAAATAGACAGATCTAACCTCGCTAGAATAAAATAGAATTTTTACAAGTGCTGTGGCACAGAAGGCGTTATTAACTCTGTCTAGGGCACTCAGAGAAGCTGCACAGAGAAGGAAATACCTCAACTACACCTTGAATAACAGACTTGTACAGAAATTTGTAGCTAACAGTCTATCTCCCCACAGAAGGGTCACTGCTGTGAAACTGCTGCAGTAGCACAAAACATGTCTCAGCACAGCGGAACCACCTTAGGTTTGCTGGAGGAAGAGTATGGGGCCGCAATAGGTCTGAGTGATCAAACCCCTGTCAACACAATGGGAACCAGCAATAAGAAGCGGCCTATCTATCAAGCTTAATTTTATAGCCAGTATAGCTACAAAACTGCCTTTATTTGTTTGACATACCTGCATTTAAATTTCTAATTTAGAAAAACCTAAATTTTAAAACTAATAATAAGGAATGGAGGTGGGGAGTAGCAGACCTTCAGTTAATCATGACTGGCCCTGACCCCTTCCTGAAACCTCACCTTAAAAAGTTAAAAGGAATTTTTAGAAGTATAAAATCCATAAGGATAAGAGAATGGGGAAAGACAACAGCAAATAAGAGAAGGCACAATATTTTGGAAGCTAGGAAAAAAAGAGGTAACTAAACTAACTAGACCAAGAAAGCTGAAACCTAAACCTGAAAGGAAGAAGCCATCAAGCTGATAAACACAGAAAAGTAGAATAATGGTGGCCAGGGGCTGAGGGGGGGTGGGGGGTGGGAGGGGGGCTGGGATAAATAAGCAGTTACTGTTTAATAAGTACAGAGTTTCAGTTAGGGATGATGTAAAAGTTCTGGAGATTGATGGACAGTGGTAATGGTTACACAACAATGTAAATACACTTAATGCCACTGAACTGTACAGTTTAAAATGGTTACAATGGTAAATTTTGAGTTATGTGTATTTTACCACATTACCACAATTAAAAAAAAAAAAGCAGCAAGCTGACTCATGCTGGAGAGATTCAGGTATTGGTCGCATGATGAAGACAAAAATGCAGGGTGCGGCTGGAAACGAGATGACTGGTTGAAAGTTCATTTAAGTGGCCTCACCCCAAAACCAATCTTCTCCCCATCCCTGGAGAGGGTGTACCACAGACCCTGATCTTTGGAACACAGGTCAACACTAAAAGCAAGACAAAATGATTACTGAAAAACAGGAGAATTATTTGAAAGTCTGCATTCTAAATAGGAGGCAGAAGGCTGTCTCCAAGAAGAAAAAGGAAATGACAGATTATCTGATGTGCCCAACCATATTATATTTTATGTTTGTCAGAGAATTGCAAATTAATTAATAGGCACAAAGTACATAAAATTTCAAACTCAGATAATTATTCGAGAAAACATTAAGTTGGACAAGAAAGGAAACATGATCACAGTGTATTTTGTGACAAGGCTGTGAAAAATATTTGCATAGTCATAATAATTTAAATACTAAATAAAGAATTTACCCCCCAAACCTGATATCCTATAAAAGGAAGATGAGAGAAAGGGAAATATGTATAAATGTTTGCAGGCGGCACAGAGATTAAGATGACTAATCCTCATTTTTCTTAGAAGGAAAGTGAGTAGCTACTGTCTTAAAATGAAAAGCCAACAAAAAGCAGAACTGACTTAGAAAAATAAAGACACATCAGAACAGCTGAAGGAATTGAAATTGACTGCCCCTAAAGGCTGGGAACTGGACATAAGAAGAGATGGTGCCCTGCTATTTTTATAAGCCTTGAAAATTATTTGATTTTTAAAACTACATATGTACAAATATCACTTTAATTTTAAAATAAATTAAAATGTACAGAGGCAAAACAGAAAATTGTCAAAATGTTAAAACGATTTGAAATTGTCTAGACTGAGTATACGCCTTTTTTTTTTCGAACTATTGTGTTAGCTTTCTGTAATTCTTAGGATTTTCAGTAGTATTGAGGTCAACATGCTACTTGCTGCTCTGCCCTTCAGTGCTGTTAGGCATCACCAAAATGAGGCTCCAGCGGGAGGAAATGGTGCTGAAAATGTTGCCCCCGACCAGCATGCTAACCCACCAGCCAAGAACGCACTGGTGCCGGAAAACCCTGATGCCCAGGATGACCAGGTGGAAGAGGAGGAGGAGGAGAACAAGGAGGAAGACAACACAGGCGGGGAAAATGCAGCTGATGTCACATGAACTGCAATGCTTTAGAACGGGATGGAGCTACAAAGAGTTTACATGGGGAAGAATGCTAGGACTTGATGGATGACTAGTGTTTCCAGAACATGTCATCTGGGTGGTGTCTTTATACACACTGTTCTTGGTTTTGCATTTTGCCCTGACCACACTGGTCATTTCTCCCTTGTTCATTTGGGATTTGAAGAACACCTCCAAGCATCTCATTTTGAAGGCCTAATCACAACCATAGTAGGGTATGTACTTTTAGCAATAACACTGATAATTTATCATGGCTTGGCAACTCTTGTTAAATTTCATAGGTCTCGTCACTAGCTGGGAGTCTGCTATATTGTTGTTAAAGGTCTCTTTGTTAGTGGTGGTAGAAATAAGTGTTCCCTCTCATTTGTGGCCGGTGACTGGATATCTGTTCCCTGGAAATGTCTGATGCTACTCTGAAAGATCATGTTTCTGCATTAACTAGTAGGAATGGTGTCTGTTTTCTACTTTGCCTCCTTCATTCTGTTGCTGAGACAGATACTTCAACCTGGTGTATTTTGGTTTCTAAGGAATCTGAATGATCCAGATTTTTAAAAATCCAGTACAAGAAATGATTCACTTGACTATTTATAAGCATCTCCCAAGATTTATCTTGTCAGTGATTCTCTTTGGCTCCATTGTGCTCCTGGTGCTTTGTCTACCTATTCGTATAACTAAGAGTCTGCTGCCTAATTTTCTTCCATACAGCGTCATGCTCTGCAGTGATGCTCCAGTGAGTGAACTGTCCCTTGAGCTGCTTCTGCTTCAGGTTATCTTACCAGTGTTACTTGAACAGGGATACACGCAGCAGTGGCTGAAGGAGCTTGTGTGAGCAGGGACTGTTACTGCTGGAAACTTGCTGGATCTTCATTCCTATTTGGTGGAAGACCAGGAAGAAAATGAGAACAGTGCAAACCAACCAGTGAACAATAACCAGCCTGTTTGAAATAATAACGCTATTCCTGTGGTGGGGGAAGGTGTGTATGCAGCCCACCAAGCCATACTTCAGCAGGGAGGGCCTGCTGGCTTTTAGCCTTACCGTCGGCCTTTAATTTTTCCACTCAGGATATTTTTGTTGATTTTCTTCACGTGCAAGAACCTTACTGATGGCCACCCTCATCTGCCTTACTCTAGCAGTATTTGCCAGCCGTCGGTTAATGTCATTTTGGACGGGGACTGCCAAAATCCACGAGCTCTACACAGCTGCTTATGCTTTCTACGTTTGCTGGCTAACCATAAAGGCAGTGACGGTGCTGGCGACAATGGATGCCACAGGGATGCAGAGTGATCTTCAGAAGGTTAAAGGGTAGTCCCGCATGATAATGAAGACTTCGATAGTTGCAGTGCTGCTGGCTGGAGTCGTCCTGCTTCTTCTGGGGCTCCTGTTTGAGCTGGTTATTGTTGCTCCCCCGAGGGTTCCCTTGGATCAAAGTTCTCTTTTTTTCCCATCACAGGACTGGGCACCTGGAATCCTGCATGTGAGAATCTGCAGCTATATAACACTGATGGATCCTCAGTGGTGGTTTAAAACTGTAATTGAGCAGGTTTAGGCAGATGGCATCCGGAACACTGACCTTCACTATATCATTTGGAAACTGGCAGCGCCAGTGATCTCTGTGCTCTTGCTTTCCTAATGTGTACCTTACAGCATCACATCCGGCATCATTCCTTTACTAGGTGTTAACTGCAGAAATGCAAAACTTGGTCCACTGGCGGGTTTTTCCACTTCTACTAATAGTCGTGGTATTGATGGGAATCTTGTCCCTCCAGGTCTGCCAGTTTAAGTGCCTTTATGAACATATTAAAAATGACAAGTACCCTGTGGGCCAATGCCTCGTGAACTATGAATGGAAATCTGGCAAACAAAGCACGTCTCCGCCACCTCCACATTCATCCCAAGAATAAAGTGGTTGTATCAACTACCTTGACCTTCCCCTTGCCTTTATGTGTCCTTTTTTGTGGACTTCTCTCTTCGGAGGTTTTCCCCAGTGATCTCTCAGTATTGTTTTTAAGTTAAACGTATTTGACTTGCGTTCTCAGCATTCAGAGAGCAGCAGTGCAAGGCTCTGCTGCCCTTCCTGCATCTTCTGACATCACTGCTGTCTGAGGTCTGTATACGTGTAAATAGAAGTTTCTGGATACCCTAAAACCTTGGGTTAAACAGAATGTGCAGTGTACATCTTTAAACAAAACGTATATTAATTTATTAAATCTAGTTGTCACTTTAAAAAAAAAACAAAACACCTTTCTTATAGCACAATTCATGAACTGATACAGTATGCAATTCACTGGAGAAATACTTTGGGCATGAGGCAATTCTAAAGCCTAACTGTTTAAAACCACTCTATAAACACAGTATTTTATTTATTCCTTTCCCCCTAAGAATATATATTTGGATATATTTATATAAAGGCTTATATTATTTGTAACTCTTGGATCAAATCCAAATTTTGACATTTCAAATGACTAACATTTGTAAGCCCCAGTGATGGTAGAGCTGAACTTAAATAAAGTCTGAGTGTCAAATGATACAAATGGACAAACTGAAAGGCTACTCATGGAAAAATATATAAAAGTACTAAACATGCAAAAGAAAACAGGAAACAATCTTATCTGCAAGAACTGTACAACTTGCAACTTTTTAGTATATGTGCTGCCAAAGGAGCACAACTTGCAACTTTTTAAAAGTCACATTCTTGTGGGCACAAATTCACCAACTAAATATAATCTAATTAACATACTTCTTCTACACAGTCGCAACCAAGAACTTCATTCCAGAAAAAGAAAATACTTCAAAGCACAAGATTAAAACCATGAGCAACTACATCAGAATCTACTGAATTTTTTTAAAAATTAATAAAGTTCTTTTCATATAAAGATAAAAACTATGAGCCTTGGTTTGCTTTTCCAGCAGTACTAATGGCCTATGCTGACCTACAACATATAGTTGTTCAATTTCATGTATCAACTACATAACAAATGTACAAATACTTAAATAACTATCACAAAGGTTTAAGAGCATTAAAATCATGTGTTATACTGTTTATACTGCACACTCATATAATCAAACAAGAACTAGAGTCAGAGATAGAGCAACCAAAGAAAACCTCAAGTTTTCGTCACTGAGTGCCCACGTGTCAGAGAACATGACGGAGAAATTCCTATGCGACAAGACTCCTGCACTCAAAGAGTTTGAGATTTAGCAGTGCACGAGGAGAGGTAAGAAGTGTATGTGGTGGGGTTGCCAAGACCAAGACGTGAAAACAATTCAAACAATATAACAATATATACAAACAAGAAAACAATATAAAAAACTAAATGACTAAGTACTAAACTACAAAATATAAAGGGTAAATTTAGAGAAGAGGAAGATAACAGTTGCCTTGAGAGAGGAAGAAGGCATTGAACTGGGTCTCAAAGAAGTAGAGAAACATTTGAAGAAATAAAGGAGAAAGATCAATGTCTCTGTCTCTCTCTCAACTTTGCTGTATACTTAAACTACATAAGGACATAAACTACATAAGGACAGCTGAGACTTTCTGATTCCCAGTCCTATAATCTATGCACTACTATACTACACACTATTTTATGTATTAAGTATTTTACACTGGACTTCATTATCAACCTCAATTTCCTAAAACCAAAAACATTAGGATGCTATAAAAAAAGATGCCCATCTTAAAGTAAGTATGCTATAATACACAACGGCCAAATGGGTCTCAGTTAAGACCACAAAACTTTTATAGCCAGAACCATGGCCTTCCCACTAAACTGAGATATGTTACTATTCCAGGACTATTCCTTTCGCCAACAGGCCATTCTAATGGGAGGGTACTGCCCAAGCAACAAACTTCAGAGCTGAAGTCACGGTTCCAAGGAATTCATATATAGAATTTCTTCATTGTTTCATCTAAATTATTTTGATTGTATGCTGATAGCTACCTAAATAGAGATGGAAAATCAAAGAAAAATAATATACCTAAATGAAACACTATAAAATAAACACAGTCATGGAATGCACAAGTCGTTATGCCATACAGTTATTAGTCACAAACTTATTATAAGCTTTCTCAGGAATTATAATATTACTTTTTACACCTAACCTAAAATTTTCCTTCTCTAAATTGGTAAGATCCTATTAGTTTTCATACATCTACAAACGGTATCTATGTTCACTAGTGTACCCCAATCTAAATTAATATTCATCACAAATTGAAAAACACTCATTGGTCCAGCACCTGAGAGTCATGGTTCCTTACATCCTCTCTCACTTCTTTCTCTTTTCCCACACCCAAAGACAGAAGACTCTCATGCTCTCCCACTACACTCCCGCCCAAAACCCCTGAGCAGTAGCCAGGCGCTCCCTCCCCCTTCCATGAGGATCCACTACTTAATTGATCCAATTTATCCAGTATACAGAAGGGTGTAACCAAGTTTTCTTTCAATATTTTTACCTGTGTTTTCATGTGTGACCGAGAGGAGGAGGGAAAAGGAGTTCTAAATGGAGGCACAAAAGAGCCGAAAACAACCTTCAGCCCTCTAAGGCAGCTGTGGCACAGTACAAAAGCAATGTACCTGAAGTGGAGGATCAGGGTCTTAAGCCCAGCTCTGCCATTTAACCATTTCTTAGTTGAATGACCTCTTTCACTTAGCAATTCAGCCTGCCATGTCCAGCTCAGTAGAGTCTTAGATAATATCCATGCTCTTAAACCACTCCACTAAGCAGCCACGTATTTGTAGATGGATCATTATTTCTACTTACCTTTGGATATGTTATGTGATCTTTAGCACACATCTTCGATTATGCCTTAGATTAACATTTAATTATACAAGCCTATCACCAAGGAAATAATTGTAGTGGATATCAAGAGCAAAATAGAAATTGGGATCAGTGTTTTATCAATAATATTCAGATAATCAATAATGAATAGTAACAATCACTAAAGTACTTTATTAGCCATTCAGGAATCTATTATTTTTAATTCTCTGAAAATGTATCAGTTCATACACACACAGAACGTTGACTTTTATGTATTATTAGTTTGTTTCAATGATTATAGATCACACTAGTTAAATATTTGACCAACAAAATTGTATACTCTAATAGTCAGGGTTAGACACTAATTAACTTCAGTTACATTTCACTGGTAACTGTATAAAAGCCTATACAAATTTCTATAACTTACCAAAAATTAACTCATAAATGTTTTATTGCTTCCACCACAAAGTTTTATCTAGTAGCTGAATACAGTATTAACATTTATTAAGCAATCTCCTTAAATATATTTAGTAGTTAACAGTATTAATATCTTATTAAAATTATTTCCACTGAAGAATACATATCAGTACTTTCCCAACTTATCAGCATAATTGTATTTGTAGTACTATTCTAAATTACTGGATAAACTAGAAGGAAGACTAAAAGTTAATTATAATTTTTTGAAATATCTGGGATCAAACCAAATGCTACAGAACCCAAGTAAAACAACAAAATCAAATATATTCTTTGGGGATATGGGACAAAAAACAGACTTCTGGAAGTCTTATTAACATTAAGACAATAAACTAAATTTTGAAACAATTCCTAGAAATGTTAATGCTATAAGTGACTCTTCTCCATGAAGAGAAACTTATGCAAAATAAGCATGTCTTAAAGGCCAACTCAAACAGTGCTAGAGTGAAAATAAGAGACATCTGAAGATAACTTTACTGTCTCATAATTTTTTTTAAAGCACTAGGAGAAATTTTAAGGTTAAAGTAAAAGCATTAATCAAAGTAAATATGAAGATAAAAATAAGAGAAGAAAAACCAATGCTACACTTCTGGAACAGAAGGGGGAGGAGGATTCTAAGTAACCAAAGATGAAGATAACAGGGAAAAAAAAAAAAGATAAGTAACTCATGTGCAAAAACACTTTTGGAATCTGCATTGAAAATTAATCATACAGAGTAATTAATATAAAATATGAGGTCCCATCTACTATACTAAAGCATGAAGAGTTTATATCACATTTTTCCACGCACACTCAATGAAGACTTTTCCTCCACTGTAAATTCACAAAAGGTTTTTGTTGGTGCAATTTACTATGCCTATTCTCAGCCCTAGGATATTTTTGTACCCAATCTCAAATTGGAAATGGGATACTATCTGTCCTCAAAATGTCGAGTTATTGGCAGAAACATAGCTCCATGTCTAATAACTTTTATGCTCCACTACAAGTTTTTTAAGTGGTATTCTTGTTTAGATGTAACTAAGACTACCTGTATATTTTAAAATATAAATAAAAACTTATGGGATACATTGCTCATTGACTGATATAATGCATCTGAGCCACCATTACCCATCTCCCTCCTAGCACTGAAAAGGAAAATGTAGAGACACTGCTCCGCCACTTGGCTACTTCCTGCTAACTACTTCTGCCCAAACTCCTCTTAGGAGCCCAAAGGGAAATCTATTACCACTGCTGCAGAAGCTCACCATCTGTGGCCACTGATAAATGCATTAAGGAGGACTGACACAACAGAGGCAACTGCAATACTTACTGTCAGCTATACAATGAGGACTGTCGGCGATAGGCAGAATTCAAAGACCCAAGATCCCTGCTCCCTGGTGTATTACCCTGCATAATCCTTGGGACTGCAAATATGATGGGATTTCATTCCCATGATTAGGTTAACTTTAAGAAAGTTGACTTATGACGGGAAATTATCCAAGTGGGCCTGAACTAACCACATAAATAAACCCTTTAAATTTGGGTCTAGAAATAAGAGACAATTTTTAATGGCTCTCTATTGCCTATAATACTGGGTTGGCCAAAAAGTTCCTAACCTTGCACCAAAAAACCTGAATGAACTTTTTGGCCAATCCAATAGCAAGGGCTGCCTACTCTACCAGCTTTTTAAGGACTTCTGTAATCTAGCCCCAATCTTACCAATATAAAAAGAAAAGATGGGCTTCCCAGGTGGCACAGTGGTTAAGAATCCGCCTGCCAATGCAGGGGACACGGGTTCAAGCCCTGGTCTGGGAAGATCCCACATGCCACGGAGCCACTAAGCCCATGTGCCACAACTACTGAGCCTGCGCTCTAGAGCCCGCACACCACATCTACTGAGCCCACGTGCCACAACTACTGAAGCCCATGCACCCAGAGCCCATGCTCCGCAACAAGAGAAGCCACCGCAATGAGAAGCCCGCGCACCACAACGAAGAGTAGCCCCCACTCGCCGCAACTAGAGAGAGCCCGTGCGCAGCAACGAAGACCCAACGCAGACAAAAAAAAACAGAAAAGAAAAAAATAGTATTATCATGGGTCAAATAGTCATGCTTAACAGAAAGTTAAATATAAGTTAAAACTAACTACTTAAGACTCCAAATCTAGATACTATTAATAATTCTGTTAGGCACTATTGCTCAGTTCTCCTAAAATTCAAGTCTTTATTACAACCTTCATTTTTGAAAGACTCCATTCTAGAGAACTACACAAACTACCAAGATTGTGTTTAGCATGCAAGCTACAGTCCAGTTAATCAAAAGGTATTAATGGATGTATCCATACAACAAGAATATACTTATACTGAAGCAAAGGCATGAGAAAATAATTAACATGATTTCTAACAGTATAAAATCAATATCAGCAGGTAAGTGCTAGACCACCAGGACCAAATTAATTAGACTGAGTATATTCAATGTACAATTTTTGCTGTAAGTTTTCATTTGTTTGAAGCAACTAGTTTCTTTGTTCTGTAACATATCACCTAAAGATTCTAAGCTCTGTACTACTTAGAAGGTATTTACTTAGCACCTATGAATGCCATTTCTTATTAGTCACTTTTGCCCAAGAGCATATGTTCTGGGATGAGAGAGACAAATTAGGCAAAAAGCCCTTGCTAATCACTGCTCTTCACCTCCCAAGGAACATCTAAATGCCATTTAGTCCTCATGTCCTTACCAGAGAATACTGAATGAAAACCTAGAATCAATAGGCTGGTGTGGGAGAACTTTCTCAAATGTTGTGAGGATTAAATGCTGAGTCAGCGCTTTAAAGATCCTGAGAGTGAGTGATTCCTTAAATTTTGTGCTCCAGATGCCTCCTTTCTTTACCCTACTCCTGGCCCGGAGTTCAGCCAGGAATACTGCTGAACATCCTATAGTGCATAGGACAGTCCCCCACAACAAAGAATAACCTGGCCCAAAATGTCAATAGTGCTAAAGTTAAGAAACCTGGGTATAAAAGAAAGAACACTAAGTTAGAATCCCACCTTTACAACTTATTATCTAAATGACCTTCAACAAATTATGCGACTTCTCTAAGTTTCCTCATGTATAAAATGGATAGCATGCTCATGTTGAAGGATTTAGGAGGATAAATTGATATAGAAACCTTTAGACACTTTACAAATGTTAGTTTCCATTCTTCAGAGTGAGTACAAAAATCTTCTCTATTAGAGGTAGAGCTGTGGACCTCTCAAAGATAACTTCAAACTATGAATGACGCATGGTACTCTGATTTATTTTCTGAATCTCCTATCAAAGTCTAAGCAACTTGAAGGCAGAGTTCTTATTGGACTTGGTATCCTCAGCCTCTACAACAAAGGAAGCACTGAGTTGTAGAGGCTGAGGATACCATCTGTTAAATGGCCAAATGAGCAAATAAGCTCTAAGTATCTACCCACCATAACAAAGCAGTCATCGCATTGCACAGTACAGAATTACCAAAGAATGTAAGAAAACATAACTCTTGTCCTGGAGAAATTTTAAAATAGTAAGAGATATCTAACAACAAAACAAAATATGTAGAGAGATTTAACACACAGTAGGCACTCAAAAAAATCTCATGGGTAAAATTCACATGAATAGCTGAGGTCACAAATGAATATTAGTGGGATGCACAAAAAAAGTTAGAATTAAATAGATTTAATCAGAGAAAGTCCTATTTTTAATTAGTATAATCCTTCAGAGTACATGCTGCTAATATCTTCCAAAGGCAATGAAACAGTACACTTAAAGAACAAACATCAAAATGTCAAGTGCTATCATTTGTCATTTTAGCAGTACTCAGCTAAATTTCATAATTCAGATGATGGTAGCATATTTTAACAGGTTCAAAGGCCATTTTAAGCAATTTTAAAAAACACATTAGATTTTAATGGAAGCTTATCAAATTCCTGACATCCACAATCCATCTTAATTATTTTAAATGGTCTGAGACAGAATAAGACCAAAAAGGCTGATGCTCAAATGTCTGAAATACACTGCTGAAAAGGCTGAGCTCAAGCATACCAAAAGTGTGTTAGAAGCAACTTTTTAAATGCACTAATGTAACAATTATTTTTAAACCAACAATTTTAGAAAAATAGCAGTTCCTATCTGAAGCTTATATAAATATAAGACACTGGGTTTGCAAGTGTCAGCAGAGTTTTAAGATCCCTTTCTAAAGCAATAGTCTCCTTCTGTTTTGCTTGGTATCTTAATTTGCCTTTAGTTTCAAAACTAAGTTTGCTAACACTGTTCCTCTCAAAACCTCAGGAATTCCATTACTAGTTTTAAGCTAAATTAAAGGAAAATAGACCTATTCAACCCATGGCACAAAGTATGCACAAAGTGTTTGCTGATGCTCATAAATAGACTGAGAAATTTAGACATGTCTTAAGGACAACAGCTGTATAGTCAACTCTGGTTTGCCCCACCATGGAACTGAATAGAAAGAGAATTATCGCTACCACTTCAAGTGAGACCAGCACAGATACCTTTAAACCAACTGAGATATAATAGAACATTCTCTTTAAATCAGAGCCTTTGTGTATGTTTTCACTTTAGGGAAAAATGGTTAGAATACTCTTTAAAAAAAATACACATGGAGCCAAGATGTTACGAGCCTCTCCCCCAAAAACAATGCTTAAAATGCCCTCAACACTGCCCACCCACTTGCCTCCAAAAAAAAAAAAGAAAAGAACAAGCTATAAATACTTGACATACAGATGGTTCTTTGTCTTATCACTAGAAATCTTCTTTTCCATTCTGTATCCCTATTCTCAGACTCTATAAACCTTCCTGACAAGCACAGGTATTTTCACTTTCATCCCTCTCCATCACCTCCATCAAATCATAATTCATCTCAACTCACCTGAATCCCAGGTATCAGGATCCTGTGAATGGGACTAGTAAAAGAGGAAAGTACTGATACTTGAAAGAAAGGGAAAGAAAATTCCATCTTTCCCATTTCCTGGCTCCCTCCCTTATCCTGCCCCAGCACTGCAGAGTAGCAACAAATGGAAGGAATAAAAGCACCTTAAGCTCATTCTATTGCTATTTCTCCTTCTTTTACCCCTAACTTATTCACTGCTCCCCAAGCGTCACCCTATCTAACCCCTACTCTCCTGTCCCAGGTAATGGAAGTCACAAACAAGGGCCTAGATTTTGGGTAGACCCAGTTCCCTAAGAGAGGAATGCAACAAGATGAATGAATTTCCACCAGTCTTACAAAGGATGATTCGAATATATTGTGACATAATGAGTTACAACATTTTTTATTGCCTGACCTAGTAATAAGCTAAATATCATTTTTATGACTTATTGGAAAAACAGGCTCCTAATCCCAAATTCCTTTTTTTAAATTCCCCATTTCCCCCACCCCAAGCCTCTAGCCACAATCTTTTTTAAAAAAATTCATTAAAAAAAAAAAATTCATTTACAAGATAGAGGCTACCTATATAAAAGAGTCAAATTACAGTGACTGCTAGTGATTAAAACAATAGATTTTTGACAAAGTAAACAAGTGAATGCCAGTAGCTTGTGCAACATGAGTGAACCGTGCTTACAACCACATAACTAATAAAAGGAAAGAAAATAAATCTGGTTATAAACAGCATATTACCAACCAGTGATCACACTTTTGCAAAGAATATATTATAAAACCAATATTCTAACTTTAGAAATGAATATACCATGAAGAATAATTTGATAATACCTATTAAAATGTTTAATGCATATATCTATTGGCACAGAGATTCCACTTCTAAAATTCAAAGTACTGATATATTTACACAGGTGTGATATATGTATACAATACTCACTGCTGCTTTATAAAAGGAAAAGATAAAAAAAAAGCTACATATCAACCAAAAACGGAATGTACAGTATATTCAATACAATGGATACTATGTAACCAATAAAAAGAGTGGATATGGTTGTAAATGTAGGAAGAAACTTGCTACAAACAGCAGTTGCCTCAGGGGAGGGGACCTAGTAGACAGGGAGATGGGAAATGAGACTTGTTTTCACAATATACCCTTTTGCACCTTTGAATTTTAAATCATGTACACATATTACCCTTTTATTAAAAATGAATAAGCTAAGAATTTGTTAAAGAATTTAGACAATTCTCTCCAATCCTCCGATGCATAAACAGTTCTACTTTCCTCATCTGTAGGCAATGTTAATCAGGACTGAGAATCTGGGCTACTAGAGGTTACCAATAACCAATATACAGGGTAGAGGGCTCATTTCCTCTTTAGTAAGAAGAGGTACAACTATGGCAACTCTGCATCAATCAAAACAAAGTATAATAGGGGAAGAAAGAGGTGAAGAATTTATCTTACCCAAAGCAACCTTTATTACAGAAATAAAATTGGATGCGGTATAATTTTGTCAGCACTCTGAAAACCGTGCTTCGCCAAAAGGAAAAAAAAACTATCTGGCTGGAATTTCTGGTTAGGGTCTAGATCTCAAATGGGTACATGCACCAGAAATATTTTGTAAAGAAGAACCTAAGAAGGGCCAAAATCATTCAAATCCAAAAGGCTAAAAAACAAGGGGGAAGGGGGAAGACAAAGTCACTGGCAATGTTTCAAATGTCAAAAGAACATTTAAGATATTTTTCTATCAGAATTTTTCTCTTTATCTCTTAAATTCCAAGTAAGATTGAACATACCAGTCCCTCAGCAATTAAAACTCAAGCAATTGAAAGAAACAATTCAAACTCTTTTTCAAGCTTATTTTTAAATGTTACTTTTTCATATGATTTTTGGTTTTGCTGCTAAAGAGAACAATTAATATAACAGCAGCTAATACTAATCTGGTTCCCTCTTCCTCTGATTCGAATTCAATTATAAAACCAGGAAAATAGGGGAAAAAAATCTTGACTGGGGGGGGTACATAACATGGTAACATTTAGGAAGAGGATATTTATTTTTTGTGGAAAAAAATACCATTTTTGGGGTCTCTTGTTAACAACACTATGACATTTATGACTTAGCCATCTAATCACACAGCTATATCACTATGTACAATTTAAATTTTACAGACTTAATGACTTGTTTAAAAAATGTAGCTCAAAGGTTTGTTGTCATAACCGATTACAGTATTCTGAAGGCTAGAATATATCTCAGTAAGTGAAAGATGCTAGCTGGCATATCAAAAAAAAATTAGTATATTCCTTTGCCAGATTCACCTGGACTAATGTCAAAAAAGAAAAAGAAATAAAAATTACGAAATAAAGTTACACTTAAGAAAGCAGGAGGGCTTCCCTGGTGGCACAGTGCTTAAGAATCCGCCTGCCAATGCAGGGGACACAGGTTGGAGCCCTAGTCCAGGAAGATCCCACCCACGGAGCAACTAAGCCCGGGTGCCACAACTACTGAGCCTGCGCTCTACAGCCCATGAGCCACAACTACTTAAGTCCCAACGCCTAGAGCCTGTGCTCCACAAGAGAAGCCACCTCAATGAGAAGCCCGCGCACTGCAACGAACAGTAGCCCCCGCTCGGCGCAACTAGAGGAAGCCCACGCGCAGCAACAAAGACCCAACTCAGCCAAAAATAAATAAGTAAATTTATTTTTAAAAAAAAAGTAGGAGGAAAAAGTGCCTTAGAATTAATATGTGGAGTTCATATATCTTGACATTTACAAAGGGAAAGGAGAAGAATGTTATCAACTGATAAGTTTCATTTTTATTCTATTTTATTTTATATTTACTAGTAAACAATTTACTATGGCTCAAGAGTGTCCGAGGTACTTGATAAACTTAACTAAAGAGTAATACTATACTGGACTGAATGTCAATATTATGACATAGTATGAGTGTGTTTCATGTTTGGTAATTGCAATCATTGTTGCTTTTGTTGTGGTCATCCATGTACAATGCTTGGTGTCAGTCTAGTTATCTCTTGTAAAAATAAAATACAGTGTGTGTGTGTGTGTGTGTGTGTGTGAAAAAAAAAATTAACATGATTAAATAATCTATATTGTTAAAAAAAAAAAAGAGTAATACTAATCATAATTAATTATAATCATACCAAAGTTACGGATTAACAACCACACAAATGAACATTTAAATTCATATCAGTGGTTTTCAATCCTGAGTCGAGTACCACCTAAGGTAGAACTGAGAGTTCAAGCTATTTTCAAGATTTAAATAGCCTAAAAGCCTCACATACTGTCTGAAATATAACTTTTTACACTAACTATATACATATCCGTTTCTTTAGATCCTAATGGCTCAACTGATGCTTCATGAAATAACAAGTAATGGACAGATAAAGATTGATCACATTCCAAACTAAGAAGGAAATTTAACAGAAGGAAGAACAAAGTTTATGTCTGTTCCCCACTCCATTTTTCCCCTTTACATTCTTTTATTTCACAATTACCTTAGGAGTTACAACACTGCAAGATCTTAGTCTTGTTCTCACATATACATAGCCAATATAAAATAAAAACAAATGACTGTAAGCCTAATTTTCACCTTGGGATGCACCCTCATTCTTTACATAGTTAGTACAAAAGAAACACTAAGGAGGAAAATGAAAGAAGGGCCCAAGATGTGGGATAACTGCAAAAACACAACCCCAAACATACCTGAAGACCACTCGAGAGTACTTAATGACTGGGTAAATAAGATGACCTAAAAGGCATCTAGCACCTGCACAGGAGGCAAAAGGACATGCTATATTTGAGCCTTATACAGATCTAGATACAAATCCAGTAAGCCCCCTACATATGAACCTTCAAGCTGCAAATGTTCAAAGATATGAACATGCGTTCACACGTCCAATCACATAAGTTAGTTCATGTATCTGGCGTACACTGTCATGTGCGTACATTGTCACGTACGTGCATCCTCTACAAGTGGTTGTGCTTTTGTGTACTTTACTGTACGGAGTACAGTAGTACAGTATCTTTATTTCAAGCCCAGGATGTGAGTGAAATTGCAGCTTACCCTGTCTCCTATTGCTGAGGATCCTTCAGCTCTACCATCTCCCTCCTCATCTCCCTCTCCAGTCAGTAATTCTTTTTTACCTGTTCACTCGATGCCAGCCCCTGTATGCCAGCTGTTGTACTGTACTACTGTACTTTTCAAGGTAGTGTACTGTAAGATTAAAAATGTTTTCTTTATTTTTTGTTTGTTTTTTATGTACTAATTTGGAAAAAGTATTATAAACCTATTACAGTACAGTAAGTCCCCTACATACGAACGAGTTCCGTTCCGAGAGCACGTTCCTAAGTCCAATTTGTTCGTAAGTCCTAGGGCTCCATCATTTATTACCTGCCTGACCTTGGGAATCTTACTTAACTCTGAAGCCTCAGTGCTCTCCTCTATAAAACAGAAATGAGAATAATAATTCAATAGAAACTCATCTAACAGGACCTCTACTTTATCAACTTAGAGAAATAAAGAGCTTAAATTCCTCCATAAATCACTTCCTGATGTCCATCATAGGCTGACCACTTGCAACTGGTAGTCCTCTAAGTCAACCACTTTCTTACTGTGTCCTCACCCGTCTACTCTCACCAAATGAGCTGGAGGCTTAACAAGAGCCAGCTGTTTGTTCCCAAACCCATGTATGCCAACTGCACTTGTTATTGTAATTATGTAATTTAAGATTATGTAAACTGATGAATTATGAGCGTGAAAGGGGTTGTTTCTCTGAAAATTATGTTGAAAAGTTCAAAAAGATTCAAAGGCTACTTATTTTTTGGAAGTTATTATAGAGTTATATGTATGTAAAACAGCTTTAAGAGAATAGCGGAAAAAGCATAAAACTGTAGAAGGATTTTATTTAATACATTAAAAGTGCCTTTAAATTCTCTGTTCTAAAACATATGGATACGGGGGGCGGGAAGGGGGAATGAATTGGGAGACTGGGATTGACATATATACATAATTGATACTATGTATAAAATAGATAACTAATGAGAATCTACTGTATAGCACAGGGAACTCTACTCAATGCTCTGTGGTGACCTAAATGGGAAGGAAATCCAAAAAAGGGGGGATATATGTATACATATAGCTGATTCACTATGTTGTACAGTATAAACTAACACAATATTGTAAAGCAACTATACTCCAATAAAAAAAAACTAAAAAAATAAAATAAAATAAATTCTCTGTTCTATATTAGACAGCGATACTTAATAGATAAATGCCTCATGGGTGTGGCTTATGCTAAAAAGACAACTCAGAACTCTAATGAAAGGACCCATCCATAAAGAAAAGCCCTGAGCCTACAGGGGGGAAAAATGGTGAAGGAATGTATATTCGAGTTAAAATTTAAAATATATATCATTTTTTATGATTCCCTGCTAACCAACTTTTCCAACTTTCTACTCAGCATCACATATGAGATCTTCACATGTAGCTACCTCAAAAATTTACAGGAATATTATGACGACTAAATAAAATTAAGCACAGTGCTGGCACTTAATGACATTCAATTTAAAACTTCTGTTTTACTTTAAGGGTTTTATTAGTACCCTGATGGTATGACTACTACTCTAAGAATATAGTAATGCTTTCTTCCAAAACAGAAAAGTAAAAGGTGCACAATTTCCTTGTTATTCTGTTATTTTTATATTTGGGTACACTATACATACTCCATACATAATTAACCATATAACTCTGTGGTGGCCATCAAAAAAGTGAAGACGTCCAATACTACCGAGACTGCGGGCTCCCAGGGTTACACTGTAAGGATAACATTACAGTAATGCAGGTAATGTACTAACATATCAGAGTGACCTGGCACCTAAAGCTGACAAGAAAGTAGGAAAAGTCAATGAGATGCTGGTGTGGTGCCAGTGGAGGGAGCAGCAGCTCTCTGAAGAGGGAACAAACAGAGGAAAAGGTCAAGGATCCAGATTGAGGAGAGTAACTAGGAGGTGATAATGGCAGAAACCAGAGAGGAAGCAAAGCAGAAACTGGTCATCATTCTGTAGGTAACAAACCTATAAACTGAAGAGGTTACAGGCAAGGTAAAGAAAAGGATGTGGTGATTCAACTTCCTGCTCAGAACCGCTGAACACTGGCACAGATATTAAAATGCTTTTCCAAATTACTTAAAAGCAAAATCACCTTTTTAAAAGTTCATGTCATTTTGACATTACAATCAATTTTACTCTTCATGGAAAAACTGTTACATACAGAAATGCACTCTAAAATTAGAACAATGAAGTACCTTTTCACCTTATTAAGTTAAGGGGGGAAAAGTAACACTAATATCCAATCCAACAAAGATACAGTGAAACAGTACTAGTAATACCGTCCTTTTGAAAAGCAATTTGACTGAATGTCTCAGGATTAATAAGCCTTCATATCCTTTGGCTCAGTATCACACACCTGGGAATCTGCTATAAGGAAATAACTAAAAATATGAAAAAAATATATACTCTTGGGTGTTTTCTGCAACGTTTCTTATAATAGCAAAAATTAAGTATGATTATAACACAGGAAATACTTAATATAATATTAAGTTTAAAAAAAGCAAACAAGGAGGGACTTCCCCGTTGGTGTAGTGGTTAAAAATCCACCTGCCAATGCAAGGGACATGGGTTCGATCCCTGGTCCAGGAAGATCCCACATACTGCAGAGCACCTAAGCCCATGCACCACAACTACTGACCTGCAAGCCACAACTACTGAGCCCGTGCACCAGAACTACTAAAGCACAAACACCTAGAGCCCATGCTCTGCAACAAGAGAAGCCACCGCAATGAGAAGCCCACACACTGCAACGAAGAGTAGCCCCTGCTCGCTGCAACTAGAAAAAGCCCATGCGCAGCAACCAAGACCCAACACAGCCCAAAATAAATAAAATTTTTTTAAAAAACTTTTAAAAATTAGAAAATTTAAAAAAAGCAAACAAGGGAATTCCCTGGCAGTCCAGTAGTTAAGACTCCACACTTCCAGTGCAGGGGGCACGGGTTCGATCCCTGGTCATGGAACTAAGATCCCACATGCCACGCAGTGCAGCCAAAAAATAAAAAAATTTTTTTAAAAAGCAAACAAAATTGAGCATACACTATAAATATGATATAAAACATCATAAAAACGGGACGTAAAAAAAACACCAAATGATGACTGTATTAAAGTGGTAGATTCAAAATCTGTTTTTTCTACCATCTAACCTTTCTGAAATGTTATTTTACATTTACAATTAAAACAAATTATATTTTTAAAACATGCATCTCAAAAGGTTACACACTGTATAATTACATTCTTACAGCATTCTCAAAATGACAAAACTAGTGATGGGGGGATGGGCTGTGAATACAAAGAGGTAGCACTAAGGAGTTCTGTGGCGATGGAACAGTTCTGTATCTTGATTGTGGTAGCGATTAAACAAAACTGTATATGGGATAAAACTGCACAGAACTACAAACACACACAGAAATGTAGGTGATATCTGTACATGGCCTGTATTCTAGTCAACAGTAACGTCCCAATATCAATTTCCTCATTTTCCTATTGTATGATAGTTATCTAAGATGTCACTGTGGGGAAACTGAGTGAAGAGTACACAGGGCTATACTATTTTTGCAACTTTCTATAAATCTCTACCTCAAAATAAAAGTTAAAAAAATATACATGCACTTGCATGTATAACATTAGACTTTTTTGAGGGAGTGGGAGACAAGGGAATGTGAAAGAGCCATGTAATATATAACTTCCAAGACACTACTCCTAGTAACTATTCATAAAACCCCATAGGAAGCAAATGGCAGTCTTTATACTGAACGTAATTTACTTAGGTCAGGCTTTAATAAAAGGCTTCAATTTAAATTAAAGCTATCAGTCAATTTTCAGAACATGCTTAACTGAGTAGTTTTCAGTCTCAAACCTTATACTTATATAATCCATTAAGTAAGAGTCCTCAGAATTTTCTCCCTTGCCAGAAAAGTTTCAGCAGATATAAATAAGATTTTCTTACATATATTCAACTTAAATATATAAATGACTAATACAAAGGGATATAAGAGTTCATCACCTCTGGATTGTGCTCCATGACAACAACCACATCTATCTGAATTCACCATTTTAACCTCAGCACCCAGCATGGTTCTTTTTTTTTTTTTAATTAATTTATTTATTTTTGGCTGTGTTGGGTCTTCACTTCTATGCGAGGGCTTTCTCTAGTTGCGGCAAGCGGGGGCCACTCTTCATCGCGGTGCGCAGGCCTTTCACTGTCGTGGCCTCTCTTGTTGCGGGGCACAGGCTCCAGACGTGCAGGCTCAGTAGTTGTGGCTCACGGGCCTAGTTGCTCCGCGGCATGTGGGATCTTCCCAGACCAGGGCTCGAACCCGTGTCCCCTGCATTGGCAGCAGATTCTCAACCACTGCGCCACCAGGGAAGCCCCCCAGCATGGTTCCTGATAGCTAGTAGGCTCCCAATAACTGAAGCCGAGGGATGAATTCGTGTTCTAACCAAGGTTCTATGCCTAAGTCCCTCCAGCTTTAACCAAGAACGGGAGGTAGAAAGTAGAAAGGAAGAGGGGAAAAAAAGGTGAATGTGGATAGGGCCCAGCTTCTACCAATTCACCAGGTCAAAAGATTACATTAACCAACACTACATTCTAGTATCGGTGAAAAAGTTGACCTTAGAAAAACTTTAAGTCATTTCCTCCGATCAGCAAAATCTTCAAGACTAGTTTAACAATTAGAAAAAGAATTGAACTAATATCAGAAAATCTGCCTCACTGATCTTTATCACCTAATGCCTTTACAAAAGCCAAATTTGGGGGAATCCCCCGGAGGTCCAGTGGTTAGGACTCCACACTCTCACTGCTGAAGGCCCAGGTTCAATCCCGGGTCAGGAAACTAAGGTCCCACAGGCCGTGTGGCGTGGCCAAGAAAAAGAAAGCCAAATTTTCTTCGCTATGTGCAAATCCATTAACTTTTTAATCTGAAAAAAATCTTAGCTACAGTTATGCAAAGCATCAGAAAATCCTTCTACACAAGCTTTAAGCTCTAAGTAATTATGTACATTATCATATACCTATATATACTTACACATTATACATATACCTATATTTATACATAAATATAAAATATGTGAATAAGTAATACAGTTACATTAGAACTGCTACCATATAAGACCCTTAAGTCAGATAGCAACTCATGTCTATATGTTATTTATTCATTCAACAGTCTGAAGTACTGACAACACAGTAAACAAGACATAGACCATGCCCTGAGTTAACAGTCTATCTACCAACTTAAAAGGCAACTGTAGGGCTTCCCTGGTGGCGCAGAGGTTAAGAATCCGCCTGCCATTGCAGGGGGTACGGGTTCAGGCCTTGGTCTGGGAAGATCCCACATGCCGCGGAGCAACTAAGCCCATGTGCCACAACTACTGAGCCTGCACTCTAGAGCCCGCGAGCCACAACTGCTGAAGCCCGCGCACCTAGAGCCCATGCTCCGAAACAAGAGAAGCCACCGCAGTGAGAAGCCCGCGCACGGCAACAAGGAGTAGCCCCCGCTCACCGCAACTGGAGAAAGCCAGTGCACAGCAACGAAAACCCAACGCAGCCAAAAATAAATAAATAAAAATAAATTAAAAAAAAAAAAAGCAACTGTAGCTAGTTAAAGAAAAAAAACTTCAGAAAACAAGGGTTTGAATTCCAATGCTACCTCTTACTAGCTAGCTATGTTTCTGAGTCTTAGTTTCCAGAACTATAAAATAGGTACTATTTCCATAAAGATTAAAATAAGATCATAAAATACAGGCATACCTAAGACATACTGCAGGTTCAGTTCCAAACCACCACAATAAAGTGAGTATCACAATAAAGCGAGTCACACAAATTTTTCTGGTTGCCCAGTGCATGTAAAAGTTATGTTTATGCTATCCTGTAGTCTATGAAGTGTACAACAGCATTACATCTAAAAAAAACCGATGTACATACCTGAATTTAAAAACTTTAAATCAACCATACTTCAATAAAAAGTTGTTTGCCTTAAAAAAAAAAAACCTTTATTGCTAAAAAAACGCTAACCATCATCTGAGCCTTCAGAAAGTCATAGTAGTTAACATCAAAGATCACTGATTACAAATCACCATAACAAATAATAATAATGAAAAAGTTTGAAATATTGTGAGAATTACCAAAACATTACACAGAGACATGAAGCAAGCAAATGCTATTGGAAAAATAGCGCCAATAGACTTGCTCAACAAAGGGTTGCCACAAACCTTTGATTTGTAAAAAACGCAATAGAATGAAGTACAATAAAAGCAATTTTTTAAAAAAAAAGCAATAAACAAAGTATGTATAAAAATGCTTGGCAGGGGCTTCCTTGGTGGCACAGTGGTTAAGAATCTGCCTGCCAAGGCAAGGGACACCGGTTCGAGCCCTGGTCCAGGAAGATCCCGCATGCTGCAGAGCAACTAAGCCTGTGCACCACAACTACTGAGCCCTCGTGCCACAACTACTGAAGCCTGCGCGCCTAGAGCCCGTGCTCCGCAACAAGAGAAGCCACCGCAATGACAAGCCCACGCACCACAACGAAGAGTAACCCCCACTCGCTGCAACCAGAGAAAGCCCACGTGGCAACGAAGACCCAACGCAGCCAAAAAAAAAAAAAAAAAATGCTTGGCAAACTAGAAAGCACTATACAAATGAAAAGATATATTATTACTGTACTTAGCTTTTCATTAAGAAAAAGCAAAACACGACGCTAGGATCTCCCTGCAGGTTGCTTATTAATTGTAAGGGGAAAAACAGTAACTATACAGTGAATAAACCAGTCAACACCCTGACCAAAATTAAAATCGCTAATGAGGGGCAAACGGACATATGTATATCCCCACGGGACATCCTGAGAGGGACACATACCTTTTGTAGTAGTCTGGCTGAAAATAAATAACCTGAAATCATGAGGCAAATCAGGCAAATCCAAATTGAAAAACTTTCTATAAAATAACTTACCTATATTCTTTAACTGCATAAAAGACAAAGAGAAGCTAAGGAACTCTTCCACTTTAAAGGAGACTAAAAAGAAAGGACAACCAAATACAAGATATGATCAAATTTACAGAATTGGAATATAAAGTGTACGCAGGCTAAAGTATTTATCAATGTTAAATTTTGGAATTTGATAACGGTACTGTGATTACATAAAAGAATACCTTATCCTTAGAAAATACACCCTGGGGTATTAAGAAGTAAAAAAGGCATGCAACATACTCTTCAATGGTTCACAAAAATAAATAATAATGTGTGTGTGTGCCTAAGACAAATATGGCAAAATGTTAAAAATTGGTAAATACAGGTAAAGGGTGTAAGAGTCTACTATATCACTCTTGCAACTTTACTATAAGTTAGAAATTATTTCAAAATAAAAAGTTTAAGAACACAGGATACTAATCTCCAGGGGGTTACTTATAAGCTCTAAGCTATATACTATTTTTTAAAAATCACTCTGCAAAATTAATAGAGAGAAAGTTCTAAGGAACTTCACAGTCCACTTACAAAACAAATTAGGAAAACACAGCACCATGAGCAAGAGCCAGCAAAACAAACAGCAGAATCACATCTGCAAAGACTTCAGATACTGTATTCCCTGGTGGCACAGTGGTTAAGAATCCGCCTGCCAATGCAGGGGACAAGGATTTGAGCCCTGGGCCGGGAAGATCCCATATGCCGCAGAGCAACTAAGCCCATGCACCACAACTACTGAGCCTGCACTCTAGAGCCCGCAAGCCACAACTACTGAGTCCACATGCCACAACTACCGAAGCCCACATGCCTAGAGCCCGTGCTCCGCAACAAGAGAAGCCACCGCAATGAGAAGCCTGCGCACCGCAACAAAGAACAGCCCCCGCTCACCGCAACTAAAAAAAGCCCGCACATGGCAACGAAGACCCAATGCAGCCAAAAATAAAAAATAAATAAATAAGTTTATTAAAAAAAAAAAAAAAGACTTCAGATACTGGAATTATCAGACAAATATAAAATAAGTATATTTAATAGATTTTTAAGAAATAAAAGATATCTTGAGAACATGACTAAAAAAGGAATAACTACAAAAAAAGGATAAACAGTCTTAAAAAGGAACTGAACGGAACTTCTAGAGATTAAAAAAACATAGTAAATGGAAATTTTTAGAAACTCAGTAAACATGGTACAACACAGATGAACCCTAAAGACATTATGCTGAGTGAAATGAGCCAGACAAAAGGACAAATATTGTATGATCCACGTATATGAGGTACCTAGAATAGTTAAATTCATAGAAGTAAAATAGTTGTTGCCAGGGGCTGGGTGAAGAGGGAACAGGGACTTATCATTGAATGGG
The DNA here is from genome assembly GCF_028564815.1 of Eubalaena glacialis. Classification (NCBI taxonomy): domain Eukaryota; kingdom Metazoa; phylum Chordata; class Mammalia; order Artiodactyla; family Balaenidae; genus Eubalaena; species Eubalaena glacialis. Next base: position 48,885,884 of record NC_083726.1, read on the forward strand.
TACTGACTTCATGAAGTTTATGATGATGAAAAAAGTCCTGGAGATGGACAGTGGTGATAATTGCACAACAATGTGAATATACTTAATGTCACTGACCTGTACACTTTAAAATGGTTAAAATGGTAAATTCTATTTATGTATGTTTTACCACAATAAAAAAAAATTGATATAGTTGTTAAAATAAAGTGAAAAAATTCAATAAAACAGGTGAACAAAGCTGAAGTGAGAATTAGCTAACTGGAAGAAAAGATACTAATTATCCAGAACACAATACAGAAAAATACAGAAATGGAAAATATAAAAAACAGGTTAAGAGGCCTGGTGGATAGAGTAAAAAGATCTAACATACTTCAAATACAAGTTTCAGATAGAAAGTATAGAAAATAAAATCTGAGGAGAAAATGGCCAACAGTTCTCCAAAATTGTTGAAAGACACCAATCTTCAGATTCCAAAGCCTACTGAATACCAAGCATGATAAATAAAAGAAACCGTCTTCTAGACATATCAAAATGAAAGTGCAGAACACCAAGGACAAAGAAAAGATTCTAAAACTAGCTATAATGAAACAACAGATACAGTCGTCTCTCGGTTATCCAAACAGGAACGGTTCCAAGACGCCACAGGATACCCCTCCGATGTTCAAGTGCCTTATATAAAATTGTGAGTATTTGCATATAACCCATGCATGTCCTCCTGTATACTCTAGATTTCTTCTAATACTTAATACGGTGGAAATGCTATATAGATAGCTGCCAACATGCAACAAATTCAAGTTTTGCTTTTTGGAACTTTCTAGAATTTTTTTCCAAATATTTCAACCCATAGGTGGTTGAATCCAAGGATGCAGAACCTGCAGATATGGAGGGCCAGCTGTATCTCTAAAGGAATGACAAATTACATGAATTACCAATTTTTCAACAGCAATAAAAGCCAGAAGAAAATGGAATAAGATCTATAATAAAGAAAAAAATAATTGCTAGCATTGAATGCACACTCAGAAAAGCTACCTTCAGGAATAAGACTAAGGTACTTTCAAACAAATAAAAAGTTTTTCAACAACAGACCCTCTAAAGGATATTCAGGCAGAGAGAAAATTATCTGATCCCAGATCCCAGACAGGAAGTCTGAGATGCAAATGGAAATGAGCAAAGACACTTGTAAATATATAGGCAAATCAAAGCAACAGTGTTTAAAACAACAATAATATCTAATTTGTTGGGAGTCAGGGAGAACTAAGATAAAGGAAAACTACACAGAATTTAACTTCCAAATGTGAAGAGAGAGGAAAATGGATTTTTTAAAAATACATTCACCAAAATTAAAAAAGAAAAGCAAGGGAATGATTAACACAAAATTCAGATGGCGGTTACTTAGGAAGCATGTCAGAGAACACAAGTGGTGAGAAGTACAAAGGGGCTTCAAAGAGGCAGTGTTCTACTGTTTAAGCTAGTTAGTGGTACATGGTAGTTCATTTTATAATTATTTAAGTTGTACATTTATTATCCTATATGCTTTTGTAATAAAAGTAAATCTTAAAAATCAACACAAGAAAAAAACCGAAAGGCTAGTCATCATTCCCTAAAAATCTAGAATATGTCCCAGACCTTGGTATTTAAAATTGAAAGAATTTTAAAAGATTCATTATTTTATTTAACAACTACCTATTGAGTGCCTAATCGTTGCCTATAACTGAGCTGAGGGGTGGCACGAAGATTCCTTACCTCTCTTCTCCCTCTTGTCTTCCTAACCCTAGAGGGCAGCACTAATACAGTAGCCACAAGGGGCTGTTCACACTTAAAGTTAATTAAAATTAAATAAAATTTAAAATTCAGTTCCTCTGTTAACACTAGACACATTTAAGTGCTCAGTAGCCATTTGAGGTCCACTATATTAAATAATGCAGATACAGAATATTTCCATCACTGCAGTAAGTTTATTAGACAATGCTGCTATATTTTTATAACATTAAAATATACTGATAATTGAATAATCTTAAATTTTCAGACGTTCTTACTTTCATAATTATTAAATCTCCTTTCAAAGTCATTTTATTTCTATGAAACTACAGCTCCTTAGTAGTATTTTAAAATAGTTTGCTGTTTGTTAAGAAATATGCAGAAAGTGTGAGGATCTCTTCACCATCTCCCATGTCTCACCAAAACCATCAGAACACAGGATTTTTTTTTAATGAGCCAAAATTAAATAGTTAAGCACAGTGCTACTAAATTGTAATACAAGCCACATCAAAAGGATACAAAAATCCACAGGATGAACACATGACCCTTCTTGGGGGCACCAACTTTAGTTGGCAGTACTTTAAAATACTGTTTACATACATATAAAATAGCAAAATGCAAAATTCATATGAATTTTTAAAAACAAAACGCTATAGGCATCATGAAATTTTCTACTTATAGCAGGACACTCTGGGCCGCACCTCCAGACTTCTGAACATACCATTCATTTCTGCCGTCGGCAGCACTTAGGAGGAAAAATTTAAGCATTCTTAAAATAAATGAATTCTACATGATTTTTTAATTTAACAGAAACAATGATGTACAACAAAACTCTATAAAACAATAGCATCCTTAATACCTAAAGCAGCAAACCTCCACTTTCTTTAAAATTAAAGGACAGAGGGTCTAAGCTGTTTCAGCTTAACCTGAACATTTTGCTTTAGGCATTCTAACACAAATTAAGTATTTCTATAGCACTCGAATTTTTAAAATTACCTAACCAAAAACATTCGAAGGAAACAAATGTTAAGCCTTAATTTAACAGTCACTTAGGCTAGGTTTGCAACTTAAGTTTTCCCCCAACTCTAAGTGAACCAGGGGGTCAATAAGCTTCTCATCTAAACAGCTGAATGCAATTTCAATAAACACTTATGCTAATAATTGTTTTGTGTCCTCAGGAGGACTTCTGGGGCTCCACTTACATAACCCATTATGCAAAGTACTGAACTATTCTCTTTCTCTAGAAAGCATTCTGAATACCAATATGTGTACAAGGTTTACTTGCTATATTAAACGAAGATTTTCTCACTCTAGCTTCAACGATCCTGCAGGAGAGGTGAAAAGGAAAGCCACTTTCTGCTACTTCACTATGTCAAAGGCGAGGTATTTGTCTTCCTGGCTCATCAACAGAGGATGACTTACAGCAGCGGCCCCCACGGTTCGCTGGTCTCCTCATGGGACTCCGGTTGAGAAACACAGCTTTAAACAAATAATTTGGAGCAACTTGTTTGAACTCAACTGAAAACAATCTGAACTGCTCCTTGAAATGTGCTATAAGTATTAATGTAAAACTTGACAAAATTAGATGCAATGGAGGTGAGAATCACAATACAGCCACTGTACAGTAGTTGAAGGGTAGAATGTACCCCAAACCTAACTTGAATATGCATAAATATGTTGGATGAATACTCCCCCCCCAATCTCCTGGCTCTGTTTAAACCAAGATTTTCAGATTTCACAAAGTCGTAATCTTTAGGGGACAGAAAAGGTGGGGAGCGGGGGGGGGAACGAACACAGAGTTGCCAACTTTTATTCTGCCAAAGACATTTAAAAAGAAAATAACTACCAATTACTATCACCATTATTTCATTAAAAAAAATCTAATATGCTTATACCAAAAATGGTAAGAGATAATTTTAGAAAAAAAAATATTATCTTCTAAATTCAGTAAGTGTAGGTTTATGAGAAGTTCACTCATTCTCATTTCACTTCAGACAAGTGAAAACTTTGTCGTGGACTGACACCGCTCCACAGTCCAACATTTGGGAACCACGGGTCTAAGCAGCTAACTCCCACTTGGAAAAAGAAAGCAATGGTAGCACATGCCCAAACCAAATATTAACCTATTCAATAATGAGGTAATCGAGGCTTGGAGGGGTTTAGGGACTCTCCCAAGGTCACAGACCAAGAATTTTGACACGGGTCTGTCTGATTCCAGAGTCAGAGTTCCTAACCATCATGCTAAATTTCCTCTAATATTCTTCCAGTGGTAAAAAGATCCATCCCAATCCAGTCACCTTTGTGACCAAGGACAACCGAGGAATTTCCAAGACAGCTGGCAGGAGTGAGAGGTGTACTCCCTGGCCATCACTCAGACTGAAGCTAAATGGAACTCCTGACCTTTGCCTCATGAATAGCAGGCTCACGGCAACTAAGCTAACCAGCCCAGACAAAGCACACACAAACCCCTGCCTCCGACAACACTGACACAGGACTCCTCCGTGTTCCCAAGTGCCTGGCTTTCACAGAGTGAAAGCCATATTCCTAAAAACAAAAGGAATGTATGAATGATCAAGAAGGAAATAAACACTTCCATGGTAACTCAGTCTAAAAATAATCAACTTGCCCTCAAAAAGTTACAACTCTAAGCCTCATTCTGCAAATAATTACAATCTTTTATACACTGATACACAGGTTCCCTTAAATATCTAAACAGAAAACCACACGAAGTTCTGTAAATCTATAGTTCTTAAATAGTTTCCAAATTAAAATATATAGTTTTTATATATGTATCATTATATGATGGATAAAGAGTGTCTTATCATTCTATCTCTCTAGGATAGTCCAAACATTAGAGACAAAACTACTCATGTTAATCAAAAGTACTTATAAAAGAGAGTTGAAAGAAAAATATGTAATTAAATACCATTTTCTATGAAAAGCACTATTAGCAGCCAGTAGTAACAGGAGGCACAAAAATTATCTTTGAATAATCAGAAGTTCTTGATATTGAAACCAAAACTGAAAGTCATACATATAAATAAAGAGAATACTATATCAGAGAATTGCTTCCATATCACTTGCCAATGTCCAAAAGGAACGACCAAACAGCTCTACAGTAACCAAAGACTAACACCCTGAACCAAATGAGTCTGAAATAGTACTTCCTCTCTGAAATAGAGTAATGATAGCACAGTATTCTTACTAGCAACGGCAAGAAAGTTTTGTTTCCCAATTAGATTTTCAATGATCGGATTCTTTTCTACTCCATCTGAATCTGCAATGTGAGTGAGCAGTACACAGACTATCAAGTTTTTTACCCATTGAATAAAATTATCTATTTAGTGTCTTTTCCTTCTGTTTTAAATAGATGCCATCTAAAATAAAGGGTTTTTTTTTTTTCTTTCCATCTAAACTCTCCCTTGGCTCTTTCATCTTCATATACAGATTCAACTAATACATCTGTTTATATTATTCTCTACACACATGTTTAATATATGCCTAGCACTGACCTCTCTCATGAACTACAAACCCATATTTCCAAAAACCTCTGAGCATTTCCACTGTTTGGCAAGTATATAAAAAACTTACCATATTCAAAACTGATCTCATTATGCACCTTCTTGTCCATATTTCTAGTAATAGTACCACCACTGCCATCACCCACACTTAAAATGAGTGTAATCTTCAACCTCCATTTCCTCCAAACCTTTCCCAACAATCCCTCCTCCCACCCACCTAGTTAAATCATACCAACACCATTGCCCTTGCCTATTATTTATACTCTATTGAAAGTCGGCTGTCTACAACAAATCATTCTACACACTACACTATTAGACCTTGGTAGTTTCTCATTACTTCCCAAATACTCCTAAATACAGCACTTAACCATGTTCCACAATCCAGCCCCAATTTAAATTTCAAACCTCATCTCTTATTCCCAAAAATGAACCCTATATTCTAAGTAATCTGGTCCACTAACTTTCCTCTGAGGACACAATGAACTTTCCCACCTCCACATTTGTGCTCACATCATTCCCTTTATTTAAAAAGCTTTCTTCATCCACCTACTCCCAGCCCCTACACTTTTGTCTTAGAAAAGTCTTACCCTCTGCAGTGTTGAACTCAGGCTGCTGGTTTATTGCAAGGCAGCATGCTGTAGCGAAAACACACAGGCTTTGGCACCAGGCAGACCTGGATTCAAATTGGGGCTCAGTTACCTGCTAGCTACATAGCCCGGGTAAGTTACTTAACTTATTTAAGTATCAGTGCCCTCATTATTAAGAAATATGCTTAGATGTTGTTACGAGGCTTAGAAAATGTATGTAAAGCAACTAGCATAGAGCCTGGTATACACTAAATGCTCAATAAATAAGAGCTTCAGAGCTAACTTTATAAGTATTATATATATATATATAATATACCTATAATATACCTATACCTCCACCACTTTCCATTTTACTCTAACTAAGAATGAATCCATTTTCCTTTCATACAACTCCAAACTTTAGATCAAACCACTCATGTAGTATTAACGTATATTTCTATATGCTGTAAATTTTTATACAAATATCTGACATCCCCTTCTAGATTTTTCAAATTCCTAAAGACCCAAGATTTAATCTTTGCATCCTATAATGCCTAGCAGTGATTTTCATGAAGCACAAAGAACTCACCTCCAATTAGAAAAATATTTTAATATGCCTAAATATTTAATATGCTCTTCATGATTTCTGACAAACCTTAAAAAAATTATTGCCAAAAACATGAAGCTTAGCTGTACAGGCTGTATCTTTACTTGCTCCTACATGGTTGCCTAACATAGCCTGATGCCTAACATAGCAATATCTGTTGAATTGACTTGAATGATATAATCTCCAATGTAAATGTTCAGTATCTGTTGAACTAAACATAACTAAATTTACTAAGGGTATCTGATTTTCCCCAATTACCTTTTTCTGTTCTTACAATTCTTGAAATCCTTCCCTTCAAAACACATTAACTATCATACCTTCAGTACAGATCCACAACCGTATCTAACTTGACTCCATTTCCAGATTCTCTCAATTCCAATATTCCAACCATAGGCTCTAAACAATTAGAGCATTTCAAATAGCTAAGAATCTACAGTTTTCATCTAAATCTAAAAGTTGAGCAACTAATCTCCACTCCACAATTTTTTCCAGGGACTTTAAAAATCATCCACCCTTTGCCTGTTGAAGATCAACAACCCTGAAATAAATCTTCTTTTGCATAAGAGAGCTCCCTGAACTTGTCACTTCAGTCTGTTTTCCCTAATTCATGAGACTACCTCCCCTTCCAGTGGTGGGAGGTGAGAAAATGAGATAAGTACCCCCAAAAAACTACAGCGTAAGTCCTAATATAAGCACAAGATGAGAAGTGCAGGCAAGTGTCACTGGTTTCACAAAGGTGGTGTGCATATACTTTACACTGCAAAAACAATGGTCATCTACTGGTAGTCAAAATCTGCAGTAACTGCATTCCCTTATGATCATAATTTAAAAATCACCATTAAATGTGGAAAATCCTATTTCCTACAAACCTTTCAGGAGAAGTTTATTACCTAAAATCTGTTCTAAAACAACTACCTAAAATCTGTTCTAAAACAACTACCTAAAAACAACTACCTACATCACTTTCTCCTCTAGGAAATACTCAATTTATCCGAAGTAAACACCTCATACTATAAATTTAAAAAAAAACAACAACAAAAGACAAAAACCAAAACACTTCTGCCCACCTGTGTGAACCTCTGCATTGCAGGAACAGCTGTAACAGTCTAAAGAACCTCCTTGGAGTTACCGAGAACAATTTTTCTTTACAAGTTAAGGAAAATGACCATTCCAAATATGAACTGTTAAGGAAAATGACAATTCCAAGTATACAAACTTCGGGAAAGAGGGGGCGTAATAATTTTCCAACCGTTTGCAGTAAATTCGTGCAACAAACGCAGACTAAACTCATCAACCAACTGCGACTTCTTAGAGCCACAGAATTAGGAATGTAGATTAGAGAAAGCATCATTTTTTACGTCTGCCAAGAAAATAAGGGAATTTACCTGAGCTCCCGATTTTCCTCAAGCAAGTTGTTTTTTTAAGAAGTGACTTCAACAACAGCTTGAGTAAGCTTTCGAGTGAGTAAAGATCATCGGAGGCACGGTGGTGCCACACTGACCTACGTATCCAGAACCCGTCCCAAGCGCAGTCCAAATCGACCGTAGGCAACCCCTAAGCGGGTCTAAGATGGAAAGCCTTGCAAAAGATCTCCGGCATCTACACACGCTTCGCCCCGCCCTGGGACCAAGGAGACACCACCTCTGGGACCCCAGCTAATTACTGAGCCCGAGGACAGACCCAGAGGTCGCGGAAGTCGGGAACTAGAGCCCAAGACTGGGTCTGACGTCCAGATTCCCAGACCCGGGTCGGACAGAGAAAACCAAATCCAGGAGGCAGCGCGACGATCTGGGGGAGCAGAAATAAGGGGGTTGGATGGACGGAGGCCCAGCCCATTCTTACTTTCAAGTCCCAACAGCAACAACAGCTCCGGGAACCCCCTCCCCGGCTCCGCCCCGCCCACCCCACGGCCCCACCGCCCGCTCCTTCCCGCCCCGCGGGCTGGGCGAAGACCGCGGCGGTCGACAACCCCCTTTCTCGAACCCCGACAGCCCAGCCCGCAGCCCGGAGCGGGCAGCGGGGGCCCGAGAGCGCCAGCGCCGACGCGGCCCGCGGCCGTCACAGTTCACTCCGCCGGCCACTCACCGTCGGCCCGGGAGCTGGGAGGGGGCAAGGCGCGGGTTGGCGGGCGCAGAACCCCAGACTCCCACCCGGGCAGGAGCCCCTCCTCGGAGCCGACCGAGCCTCAGCGTCTGTACCTACAAGGCCTCTCTCCGGCCCGAACCCTGGAAAAGCACTTCCGGGGGAGCGGGGGAGGGAAGGGTTTTGGCACCGGAACTGCTCCCGGGCTGGAGTTGCCAGGGCCTCCGAGGCGGGGCGGGGCGGGGCGGGGCGGGGCGGGGCGGGGTCTCTCCGAGGGCTCCCGCAAGTCCGCCCCCGGGCTGGTCGCTAACCCTTTCTGCCCCTTGGCCCCTCGTTTCCCCGAACTCCGGCTGTATCCTTTACCGCTCTTCGACGTGTTCCACTCAGGCCACCTGATTGTACAGAGGAGGAAACCGGGGATCAGAAAATTTAGGTGCAAGGATCCAGCGCCTACACCCGCCCTCCGACTCTCTCCAGTATTCGTACCACTCCAATCTACCTCCTTTAAAAATAATGATAGTTAACATTTATTGATCACTAACTGCGTGATACACACTGTATTAAGCGCTTCGGTGCTTCACTCAGTTAATCGTCCTCAAATCCCTTGAGGTTGGTGCTATTATCTACGTCTTGCAGAGGAGGAAACCAAACCCAACACCACAAACTTCGGTTCTTGATTTTATTTTAACTCATGTTGTGTGTATAAATTTCACTTATCCCTAACACGATTTTTAAGTTCTTCAAGGGCAGGAACCAAATTATATTCCTATATTCCATCATCACTTGAGGCCAAGAGCTGGGAGACTCTGGAATCTTACTGCCTGGATCCTGTTATTTAATACTTTTACTTTTTCAGCCTGGGCAAGTTGCTTGACCTCTCCAAGCCTGTTTCCTCATTTGTAATATATTTGATATATTTGATGTGTGTTTGTGTGTATGCACATATATAATCATCTCTGGATTGTTACGGGAATTCAAAATAAAAATGCTTGATAAACAGTGGTGTACCTAGTACCAACGTATGACTGGGTAAAAATCAACAATTCTCATGCCTCATCATTAACAGGAACAGTTTTTCCTCCAGTGGAGTCACTCTAGCAGGGGGTAATTTGAAAAACTATGGGTTAGCAATAGGCAATAGAAAAGGTTAGTTAAGGAAATAAAGAGTAGAGGTTTTTGCAATGGGAAAAATGAAGGTAGGTGAGACAAAGAATGTCCTGGGGCCAGCCTGGATACTTGTGACGCTGTGAGCTGAGACAGTTTGAGGACCCAGAGTCAGACGCCAGGCAGGGAAAGGAGGGGGAAAAAGAAAAAGGGATTCCTCAGCCACAAAATCAGGAAGGCACCGAACATCTGAGGTAGTTTCTGTATCTGAGTCCAGATTTGGGGGGGGGGGGGGGTTGGGGGTGTTTAGCATGCATACTATCTGCAAAACATCTCTAAAAACTGAGGGGGAGGAAGAGGAAGATTTTTCAAAATTGTCTACTAAGCAAGGCAGGGGAAATAGAAATAGTTCAGAACCCGTTATTACATATTTAAGATGCAAACAATGCCTTTGCTTTTGGCTTTTATTACAGCACTGTGTTATTTTTGTGTGTGTGATCACAGAAGTGTTTGTAAATACTTCTGTAATACCCAAATTTACCAGCCTTTCGTGCCTTGGAGTGTGAAGAAGTAAAAAAACAGAGCCTGGGTTGGCAGGACTCACTAACTTCTCTTTCCACCAAGGGCTTAGAGGGACAGTGAGAGGGAATCCTGAATCACAGACATTGTCAGGCTCCCTGCTGGACGCAGGCATGCTAAAGGTTGGTCATGGAATCTGGTCATCTAACTAGTAAATGGTGCAGCCAGGATTTGAATGTGAGTCTTTCTCCTCAGCTGCTCCTCGCCGCTGTGCCAACGGTTCTCAATCTCGAGAGTGCATCAGAATCACCTGAAGGTCATGTTAAAACACAGAGCGCTGGACCTCACCCCCAGAATTTCACTTGACCATACTGGTGCTTCCCTGAGGTGTAGTCCCTGGGCTAGTATCATCAACATCATCTTTGAACTTGTTACAAATGCGAATTATTAGGCCTCACTCCAGAACTTGTGAATCGGAAAGTCTGGCGTGGGGTCCTGCCATCTGTGTTCAGACAGGCCTTCCTAGTGATTCTAAAACATTCTCCAGTTTTAGAACCTCTGCACTCTACTATCTTGTCTTCCACATAACCCTCTTTTTTTTTCTTCTAATTATCCCCAACAGAAATAACTCTACTGAAGCAAAAGTTCTTCCCAATGAATTAAATGATGTATTGAAGCATTTTTATTCATGTTTTGCTCTCAGTGGGAGAGGAGGCTAGAAAAAAAATTAATGGAGGATTCTGTTTTGATTACTTTCAATTTGTACTGAAATTTAACCAGATAATACTGGGTTGGGGGTGGAACTAATCTCACTTGGGAACTTCTCTGTGCCAGGGCTTAACATGCATTTTCTAAATTGATCTTCACTGCACTACCATGAGGTTTCATGGCCTTAATTGTACAGAAGAGAAAAACTGAGGCTTAGGTGAAGTAATTGACTTAAGGCCACATTCTTATTAAGGGGCAGAAATCAGGGTTGTTCAAACAAGGATCCCTCTAATTCCAAAACTCATGATCGCTCCACCTCATAGCAGGAGCTTGGAGAACCAAATTCCACCGTGGGCTTCACCACCCCAGCTATGCAACATTCGGTGAGCAATTTAATCTCTATGTCAATTTCTCCATCTATAAATAATGTTATCATAAATCTGCCCCTCCCACACTGGAATGTTAGAACAAATGAAGAAATAAAAGTATAAGTGCTCTGAGTTTTTGAAGAAAAACAGTAAAAAGACAAGTTATTATAATATTAATATGTTTAGCCAAGTGTTACTATGTGAGCCTGAGCATTGAATCCTTCCTGGTTATCTCCTGATTCATACATAAGAGGTTCAAAAACTATAGCTGATGCCAAAGAAAAAGCCTTTTGACTTAATTTGTCAGTATCTACTGGAGGTTAAAGAGGATGACAGAGGATTATATGTGTTTCTCTTAAAAATTACAAGAAATCTCTCAACAGGTTCATAGGCTCCAGGTAGTTGCCAAATTGCTGGCCCATCCACATCCTAGACATCTTTTCTCCAAACCCTTTCTTCTCCCCATAACAAGCACCCCTCCACCCTCCTGCCTCCACCCACTAGGCAAAGACTTAAAATTCCTCCCACTTTATTATGTAGAAGGATTTAGCTCTCAATCCTCCTCTCAGACCAGACTCCAGGCCTATCTTTGTTGACAGAGTTGCCAAGATGCACAATTCCAGGGGGTACCATTCACAAAGAATACAACCTGAATGGTGCTCGAGGGGGTGCCAATTGCACAGGCGACAATAGGAATGGTCCCCCTGGAACTGTGCAAGGCTATAGCCCTGTCTATGCATAGCTCCCGCCCCAAAAATCCATTAAGGTGTTTTGTTAAACAAAAGAACCATCTACTTGGGTGTCCACTAGTTTGCCAACCTTTCAAATAATGGGGTTCTTTGTGTTTTTTGTTTGTTTTAACGTAGGACTGATCAAATACTTAAATCACCAGGCTTAAGTCCTGGGTTCCACACTCTACTATGGCATTTTTCACTCTCTTCTGTGACATTATTGCCTATCTCCCCACTAGACTTGTGAGTTTCATGAAGGCTTTGTCATATTTTGTCTTCCTTACCTTTTATTCATGTCTTGGCACAAGTGCTTAAAAAACACTTGCTAATTTGAATAACAGCACGGTGTACTCGTAGATATGTACTAGTATAGTTGGCAGAGATTTGACAAATGGCCTCAAATGTGCTGTTTGACCCACAGAGTTCTGTACCAAGAAATAAACTGAGCCAAAAATTTTAAAATGAGAAATGTCACATAAAATAAAAATCCCAATTTCTGGCATCTCTTGAAAATTTAGACACTGGCAAACTGGGCGTGCATCCCACAAGGTGTTGGCGTCTTTAGCTCAGGTGCAGCTCTCCATTCAGGTAGTACAATGAGTTGGCTCCACTCATGTGTGAAATCTTCATGTCAAGCGCTGAGTTTGGAGCCACTTGTGTGTGGGATCATATGGATGTTTTAGAGAAACAAGTATAGAATTTTGCCTTGTAGATTTTACATGTATTCTTAATGATTTATTTCAGTGTATTCTGAAGTAATTTTAAATTGTTTTTCTGAGGTAGAAAATTGTGAGGTACCATCTTGTACCATTTCTAAACAAGCCAAGCAAGTGCAGACATCAGATTATAAATATGATTACCACCAACATTTTACAGGCATTGTAGCTAATGTTATTTGTCAACTGCCTTGGAAACAGAAACGACAAATAATAACAAATAGTTGAATAAGCTTCATGATAAACTAACTTTATGGATTGTGATTTTTTTTTTCCTGGATGGAGAAACACAAGCACAGCTAGTTCAGGTAGCAAGCAAGTAATGGAGCCAGGATTAGAACCCAGGCAGTCTGTCTCCAGAGACATGGTCTTAACCACTAAATTAATATTTATTGAGCCTTTCCCATGTGCTATGGCCATGACTGCCTCCCAACTCAGAGACTACCAGATTTATAGAAGAGTGCATGTATCTCTTCCAAGCCTTTTATAGGCTGCTATATTAAACCCACACAGATCCTTCTCATCTCTCTCCCCCTCCCAACCCAAGTCATACTGACATGTTTATAATCTTCAGTTTTGAAGTGTACAAACTGCCAGACGTCTAAGACTTCCTTTAATTCCAATATAATTCTTTCACAGAGTTTGTTTTTATTGCAAATTATCATGAAGAGTCTTATGCATTTGGTGAACAAAAGGCATCTTTTAAAGACAACGGAAGCACTTTGAAGCAATATAATATTGACAGTGGAAACCAATATCTGTAGTCAAATTATGCTTGTGTGGAGAAATGGGAGATAGCAAGGTTGAATTTGAGCAAAAATGTCACATTGACACAAATGCAGTAAAAGCTCAAAAATAGAGGAATGGCGATCAACATTCCATCAACATTCAAATATGTCATCAGCATATTTTACATTTAATTTTTAATTAAAAATGGGAAAAAATTTTGGAACTTACGTTTTCCTTTAGGAGTTTTAAAGAATTAAACTTCTGTTGTCCAAAATGAGCTGTTTAGCAAGTCTCAGGAATTTTTTTTTTTAATTTTTATTGAAATAAGGTTGATTTACAATATTCTGTAATAACCTATATGGGAAAAGAATCTGAAAAAGAATGGATATATGTATATGTATAACTGATTCACTTTGCTGTACACCCGAAACTAACACAACATTGTAAATCAACAGCATACTCTTTATTGACTGCCTTTACTTCCTTTACAACTATCCCATTTCCTTAAGGATGTTCGCTGCAATTCCCAAACAAACCATTTTCATTCACATCCTTGTTTCAGGGTCTGATTCCTAGAGAACCTAAGCTAAGATTCCACGATTATCCTTGAGTCAGTTGAGAAAGAACCATGAATGGAGTCTCAGGAATTTGAGTTGCATACTACCTTCACACTTTCTTATGAAGATATAGCCTATCTTACTCTGCCTCAGTTTCTCCATCTGCAAAAATGCATGATAAGTGCATCTTTATATTGTAGAGACGTTGTGAGACATAGCTAATAAATAATTGTAAAGCACAGCTCTTTGAAGTATAAAGCACTGCATAATTACTAAATACTGTAATAATCATCCTCATAGTAATAGTAATTTTCAACCAACACATCAACCAGACCCAGATGCCTTTAGTCACCTCCCAATTAGACAAAAGTGTATATGCCAACTATGAAATAAAGTAAAAACCTTAAATCACGAACTAGTTCCACTCCCTTCCTCTTTCCTATGCAGAATCTGAAGTCAGATGGCCAGAGACAGAGCTCAGTTCCATCACTTGCTAGCTGTGTGACCCAGCTTGCACAAGATAGTTAAACCTCACCAGCCTCTATTTCTTCAACGGTAAAATGACAGTAGTAATAATACCTACCTCACAGGATTATTGTGGGAGTTCAACAAATTAATACAGGGAGCGCTCTGTACCAGTGCTTGGCAGACTGGAAGAGCTCAATGGATGTCAGTGGTGACGATTACTAGCACCAATATCTGGAAAAAAAACCAAAAAACAAACAACTAATAGTGAGCAGCTGTCTAACCATGTTATTGGATGAAAGAGAAAGAAAAATCAATACACTCAACTTGGAGGATGATTTCAGCTGCCCTCTAGATTACATTCACATTTATCAAATATAAGCATCTTAATATGAAATTTTGACAGAAAAAAAAAGGTGAGGCGTTTTACTCTCCTAGTGTGTTCATTTGTTTGTTTTTAATGACTGTGCATGAAGTAAATGACTATAGATGATTAGGGGAAAAAATTAGAGTCAAATGAAAAAATACAATGCTCCCCATTCCCCAGCCCACTCCTCTCCTCAGGTGTAACCACTGTTAATGATTTGGCATGCTCCTTTCCAGACCTATTTTTGTGCATTTACATTTATATAAACAGAATTACCCAAGAGGCAGATGAAGTATGTACTTAAGGCACCAGCAAGCCAGAACTGCAAAAAAAATTTTTCTAAAGAGTTTGATGTCTTTACAAATGCATAGATATAAAAAATCAGAACTTGTCGGGACTTCCTTTACATTTATTTAATTTTAAGATGGTTTTAATCTTAAAGTAAATAATAGGATATTATTTCATATGCATCATAAGCTCTTCAGCGCTTAGGACTTTTCGTAATATCTTAATCCAAGCTTGCTTTATAATTATATATACTCCCATATTTTTTTTTTAAAGGAATTCCTTTATTTTTATTATTTATTTATTTATTTTTGGCTGTGCTGGGTCTTCGTTTCCGTGCAAGGGCCTTCTCTAGCTGTGGCAAGCGGGGGCCACTCCTCATCGCGGTGCGCGGGCCTCTCACTATCGCGGCCTCTCTTGTTGCGGAGCACCGGCTCCAGATGCGCAGGCTCAGTAGTTGTGGCTCACGGGCCCAGCCGCTCCGCGGCATGTGGGATCCTCCCAGACCAGGGCTCGAACCCGCGTACCCTGCACAGGCAGGCAGACTCCCAACCACTGCGCCACCAGGGAAGCCCTATACTCCCATATTTTTAAGACCATAAATATAATCATATTGTTTTGCAACTTTCTCTATTTGTGTGAGTGATTTTAAAAATTGTGATATTTACATAGTGGCAACCTAAATAAAACGGAACTTTCAACATATATGCCATTTTACTTCAAGAACGATCTCTGTATAAGGGTCCTATTAGAACAATTTGAGTTTCAAAATCTTCCTTTCTTTGTAAAGCAAATTTCATCTTCCATCACATTTTCAAGCCAATGTAATTCAATCCTTTTTTAATCTCCACAGAGCGTATGATGGATTGAAATCCTGCCGACCAGGAGTTTTCTAAATGGTGACTATGGAGAGATGCCAAGGAAATTGAATGGTGCCAAAATGTAGAATCCTCAAGTTGCTCTCTAAACCAACGGAAATTCATTCGGGGCTGGATTTCACTGAGGCAGGACGTATTTCACCTACAAAGATAGAGCACATGTGGAGATTATATTTGGGACCAGGGAATAAAGAAGAAAAGTAAAGCTACACTGTATTTCAGTAGACAGTAAGAAGGAAACATTCCCTGTAGAGAAGACCAGTGACCTTCTGTGAGGGAAGAAGGAATGCTTAAGCAATAGTTTAAAACTACAAGTATTTAAAATGTTTCCCTTATAGTAAATTAACTGTTGAATAGGCTCAATGCATTCTGAGGATACAAACATATATGCAAAGAGAGATATCCAGTTATTTCAAATTTTAAAATGTATATGTATGTATTTGTATACATATTAATATATGTGTATATATACATATGTATATATTTGAAATAACCTTGGATCTAAACTATTGCAAATGCTTATTACACATTTACTGTGAACAAGACACAGGGGTGTCAGGGGATACCAAGAACTCTAAGTCACAGAACCTGTCCTCTAAGAATCAAAATGCCAGTTGGGGAGATAAGTTATGGACTCATAGAACCATAATAATGCCAAGCATCCTGTGGTAAATGCTAAATAACAGAGCCACTAATCTTTGAAACCTCTTCCATCATTAATGGTCTTGGGACCAAGTAAGAGGCAGAACTTAAATAGTATCTTAAAGGACTTGTAGAAATTATAGGAAAAGGAGGGAAATAAAAAGGATCTCAGCTCTCAAAAAAGTATAGAGGTAGGAAAGTAAAGAGCACATCCGGAAGACCTTGACCTTTTAACCGAAAAAAAGAGTTTGGGTAAGTAGGTTGGGCCTCTCGTCTGAAGGGTCTGACTACTAAATTAAGATACTTGAATATTATCTTTTTAGGCAATAAAGAATCAAAGCTGTAATTCCATTTCTGGGTATATACCCAAAGGAAATGAAAACAGGATTTCAACAAGGTATGCACTCCCATGTTTATCACAGCATTATTCACAATAGCCAAGACATGAAAACAACCCAAACGTCCATTAATGAATGAATGGATGAAAAAAAGAGGTGGTATAGATACACAATGGAATATTATTCAGCCATGAGAAAGGAAGATATCTTCCCATTGGCAACACCATGGACAAACCTTGCACACTTTATGCTAAGCAAGATAAGTCAGAGAAAGACAAGTACTGGACGATATCACTTATAAATGGAATCTAAATAAGTTCAACCTCGGAATTCCCTGGTGGTCCAGTGGTTAGGACTCAGCATTTTCACTGCTGTGGGCCCAGGGTTCAATCCCTCGTCAGGGAACTAAAATCCCACAAGCTGCACAGCACAGCCAAAAAAAAAGTTAAACCTGTAAAAAACAGAGTAAAAAACTGTGTACCAGGGGCTGGGGGTAGGATAAGAGTGATGATGTTTTGGGGTACAAATTTGCAACAAGTAGTAATTGAGCCATAGAGATCTAACACACAGTATAATGAATATAGACAATGCTGTTGCACTGTAACTAAGTAATGTGATAAATATCACTACATTGGCAATCATATTATAATATATAAATGTATCAAAGTAACATGCTGTACACCTTAAACTTACACATCAAATTTATTCAATTAAAAAAAAATCAAAGCTGTTTTCCTGACTGTGAAGCCACAAAATTAAAGTACACGATTAATTTTTTTTCATGAAGGAAATTTGCAAAACACAGAAAAGCATAAAAATAAAATAAAAGTCACCTGGAAACCCACCATTCAGAAATATGCTATGCTTTTGATGGATAAACTTATAGCATTTTTTCTGGTTATATATCTGTGTGTGTGTGTGTGTGTGTGTATAAGTTGAGATTATGCTTAATTCACTCAACATTATTTTGCAAGTATTTTCTTATTAAAATTGTAACTGCACTGTATTTCATCATATAAATGTAATATGTGGTACTTACCCAATTTTTTATGTTTCATCCAGGCACAAATAACTAAAATTAATCCAAAGTTAACCTAAGCAGTATGTTGAATGGATTGGAGTAAGGATAAACTGAGAGCAGGAGTAACTGTTAAGAAGCTTTTGGTGGGGCTTCCCTGGTGGCGCAGTGGTTGAGAATCTGCCTGCCAATGCAGGGGACACGGGTTCGAGCCCTGGTCTGGGAAGATCCCACATGCCGCGGAGCAACTAGGCCCGTGAGCCACAATTGCTGAGCCTGCGCGTCTGGAGCCTGTGCTCCGCAACAAGACAGGCCGCGATAGTGAGAGGCCCGCGCACCGCGATGAAGAGCGGCCCCCGCTTGCCGCAACTGGAGAAAGCCCTCGCACAGAAACGAAGACCCAACACAGCCATAAATAAATAAATAAATAAATAATTTTAAAAGAAGAAGCTTTTGGTAGAGGACTGCTTATACAAATTAGGCATATTCACAAACTAGAATAGTTTATAACTATTGTATTACAACGTAACAATTATTTCAAAGAATGATGCTGCTCCCTGTATATTATTTCAGTGTGATCTCCCAGATATATTTTCTCTTCTCCCAGTTTCTTAAACTTGGAGTGCTCCAGAACTCAGTCCTTTTCTCTCCATTTACATTTCTTCCCTTAATGATCTTATCCAGTCTCAAGGATTTAAATACTGCCTACATGCTAACCACCTGATGGCCTGTGGAAAGAAAGGGTATTCTATATGCAGAAGTGGATACAAGTTTTATGAAGAAGAATTCAAAACTGTAAGTAAAAAATGCCTGCTCCACTCCAATGCTATCCAACAGGAGAAATTATAAATACAAAATGCTGGTGTTCTGCTCTGAGAGGGGTCCTGGGAAGTCAGGGGCCTTGAAGCTGTATGCTACAGCTTAAGCAAGGGTCTGGAGACAGGAGCAAAAGGATATGATGAAGGAATCAGTAAGGGGGTATCACTTCTCAATGTCAGGGCATGGGATGGGTGGAAAAATTACCCATCAATTTAGGCAATTTGCTCTTTGACCTCTATTCATTCCAATGCTTATAGAATAACAACTTGAAACCATCATTTGATTTGGAGTCCTAAAAAATGGTACATAACTCATTGTGAAAGGGGTAGGAAAGTCTCTGTGGGCTAATTAACAAAATAATTCTCCTGAGATAGAAAGCAAATGTACCTGATTCTTCATTTCCAATACCTTCTCCATGTCAAAGTTTCTGTCATTGGTTTCTACTCCAAGCTGTGCTTTTCACCAAATAACACCCTCAGCTAAAATCTGCAAAGAATTCTTGCTTTCCGTATTGAAAAGACCGGGCTACTTTGATATGACTGTGGTCTGCCCCCCATTATATGTGAGTACAAACAACTAAAAATGCCTATACATCTCTCCAATCTATAGAAAACCATTTTGGGGTCTTGAAAACAGTCTCTTTACAGATGGAGAGAATGTGAGAGAAATGCCCTCAGTGTGCTGGCTAAAAACTGCAATGTCTGCTCAGCACTTCCTCTCATAACAGGGGATGCTCTGCTGAATGAGCCCTTGTATGTCAAGATTCAAAACGTTCTTGTTTGCTCCAGTTGAACAAAGCTCTTACAGACAGTGGGATCTGCAGGGCAGCCACCAAGTGTGTTAGAGCAATGTTCCCTCCACCACATCGCCGAGTAGTTTATCATAATGGCAGTTCTCACCTTCATGTATAGAGGTCGGTGTTCGAGTTGCCATCCTGCACAGAGCTCCCTCTGACTTCAAAGGAAATGACATAGAACAGAACCCCATGGTGTAAGGAGAAACAAGCAGCATCTGAGCAGAATCGGGCCATTTTTTTTCATTCTCTCTGTATAAATGGCTAAATTTATATACAGAATATTTAAAGGCCACCTTTCACTTCAGCAGTTTATGGATTGTCAGATGTACATACACTTATTGGGGAGCTTGACACTGAGCTGTGTTTTATGTAAGAGGGGAAGGGAGGGAGTTGTTTTGCAGAGAAATCCATCCCAATCCCACAGGTTTTTTTTTTTTTTTTTTCTTTTTTGGGTCTGTAAGACCCCCAAGAGACAAAAGTGATTGGGGCTTGCTCAGTGACTCATTTTACTTAAAGCTGGACTTGAGGCAAACCCTAAAAAAGAAGGAGAAGAAAAAGAGGAGGAGAGAGAGAGGGAGAAGGAAGGCAAGGAAGAGAAAAAAGAAAATACAAGTGTACATTTATTAAATCTCTGCATAGGGGAGGTCTCTTTCTAAGCTTAGAAGAAAGAGGAGAAGTCACTAGAGTAAAGATAGGTAAATCTAACTACAAAAAAATGAGCAATTCTACATGTCAAAAATCAAAATAAGATTTAAATGGCAAATAAAAAGCCAGGGAAAATATTGGTGACAACTCTGATGGGTAAAGGATTAATACTGTTAATATTAGAATTTTCTACAGACTAGCTAAAAATGTAACAAAGTAAGTTCCAGATGGGTAGAGAAATGTTTAACCAAATTTCTAAAAATATTTAACAAAAATAAAAATGTTTAACAAAAATATTTAACATTTCTTAAAATGTAAAGTTTCTTAAAATCTTTAACAAAAATAAAGTATAGGTGAATATCTGACCTCTGGAGAGGGAAGGAAATTCGAATCTTAAAGATAACTAGGAAAAAATCAAAATATTAGGCCAGGGCTTCCCTGGTGGCACAGTGGTTAAGAATTTGCCTGCCGATGCAGGGGACATGGGTTCAAGCCCTGGTCTGGGAAGATCCCACATGCCTTGGAGCAACTAAGCCCGTGTGCCACAACAACTGAGTCTGTGCTCTAGAGCCCGCAAGCCACAACTACTGAGCCCATGTGCCACGACTACTGAAGCCCGCGCGCCTAGAGCCCGTGCTCCGCAACAAGAGAAGCCACTGCAGTGAGAAGCCCGCGCACCGCAACGAAGAGTAGCCCCCGCTCACCGCAACTAGAGAAAGCCCGCGCGCAGCAACGAAGACCCAACACAGACCAAAATAAATAAATAAATAAAAAATTAGGCCATATAAAAATTTTCAATTCTGTAAATTAAAAAAAAAAGAAAATTTAAAAGATTCCAACCAGTTAAGCTGGAAAATATTTGAAACAAACAGGCAATTATTCTCCTGAATTTATAAAGAACTCAAGAAAGTTGATTTTTAAAAAACCACAGATTCTCAGAGAAGAAACAAATGATGCATACAATTCACAGAAACGTAAATTAATATGGCTAATAAACATTTGAAAAATGTTCAGTGTTACTAGTAACCAATAAAAGCTATGAAATAAAAACTTTCTAACCTCAGATTGGCAAATATAAAAAATGAAACTATATATTGTAGCCTTTTCAAATATGAGCAATAAACAGAAAATGTAATTTTTTTTGAAGTGCGTTTTAAAAATAGCAACCAAACAAATAAAATACTAAAGAATATATATAATAAAACATGTGCAGAACCTCAATAAAGGAAATGAACTTTCCTTCCTTCCTGACCAGAAGAACTGCCCAAAGGCCAGGCCTGTACAAAGAGAGCATTCTGTCAAGGTGGCAGCCTGAAGGTGTCAGGAGATTGGCCACACACAGGGTGATCAAGCCAACTAGCAGAATACTGAGGATAATGACAGTCAAGCTTTTCACTGCGAGAGAAGAGAGGTATAAATATGGAAGGAGGAACGCTAGAATGAGCTCTGTGGTAATGGACTGAAATGTCAGTGTGAACTCACCATTTTCAATATAGGTAGATATAGAAATAAACACAGATGTAAATGTATGTGTGAATATATGTATATTACTGGCTCAGTCCAGTAAGACCGCCTAGAAGGGACACCCCTAGTAACTGATATAGTGCTTGGTTTCTTTTTTTTTGGCCACGAGGCTTGCGGGAATTTAGTGTCCCGACCAGAGACCAAGTCCGGCCCCAGCAGTGAGAGCACCGAGTCCTTACCACTGGACCGCCAGGGAATTCTAGCTCTTGGTTTCTAAATACCACCTTCTTCGCCACCTAGACTTTGTTCTTTGGGGAGCTCATCCATTTCCTAAGGCTTCATGCTGAGGAAACCTACATTAGTATGTCAAAGCTAGACCTTTCATCTAAGCCCCAGATTAATATATTCAAACTACTAATTTGACATCTCTACTTTGTTACCTCACAAACATTTCAAACTTAACATAGTCAAAATAGAATGTTTGATTTCCTTGTGTCCTCCCTAAGCCATTCCTCCCCATTGTCCCTATTTCTATAAATAGTGACTTTATTCACTCAGCCACTGGAGTCTGGAGTTAGAAAACTGGGAATCGTTCTAGTCTCCTCCCTTTCCCTTATTCTTCATAGTCAATCCGTCAGCAAGTCTAAATTGTTCTACCCCCAAAATACATCTTGAAGTCATTCACTTTTCCCCATCTCCACTTGTGACTATGCTAGTGTAAGCCACCATTCTCCCTCTCCTGGATTACTGCAGTAGCTTTCTAACTGGTCCCTCCACTTCCATGGTAACCTCCTTGCATTCCATTATCAACACAGCCAGAGTGAACTCTTAAAATGTAATTGGAGCATGCCATTTCTCCTCTTTAAAACTCTTCTGTGATTTTCCAGCCTGTTGGAACAAATCCAAGTTCCTGGCTATGGCCAAAAAGACCCTGCATGACTGCCACCTGCCTGAGACCTCCAAATTTATACCATGTACCTTATCCCACCAGTTACAATATCTGCAATCAAAGTGTCCTCTGCAGCCAAAGTTCCTAGAATACACCAAGATTTTTTCTGTTTCGGGATTTTTGCATCTGCTCTTCTTTTTTTTAAATTTTATTTATTTATTTATTTATGGCTGTGTTGGGTCTTCGTTTCTGTGCTAGGGCTTTCTCTAGTTGCGGCAAGCGGGGGCCACTCTTCATCGCGGTGCACGGGCCTCTCACTATCGCGGCCTCTCTTGTTGCGGAGCACAGGCTCCAGACGCGCAGGCTCAGTAGTTGTGGCTCACGGGCCTAGTCACTCCGCGGCACGTGGGATCTTCCCAGACCAGGGCTCGAACCCGTGTCCCCTGCATTGGCAGGCAGATTCTCAACCACTGCGCCACCAGGGAAGCCCCTCTGCTCTTCTTTCTGCTTATAATGTCCTTCTTTTGGCTTTCACATGATTGGCTCCTTCTCATTCTTTAGTTCTTAGCTTAAATGTCAATTCCTCAAAGCAGAATTCCTTGGCCATCCTATTCAAGTAGGGCCCTCTATTCTTCCTTACTACAGCAACTGTTTACTGTCTTCCTAACACAAGCAGCAATTTTTTTGTTTATTTGTTTGGTTCACTGTCTATCTCTCTCACTAGAGTGTAAGTTACATGAGGGGAGTAATCTTGTCTTTCTTGTTTTCTCTTGTATTTCCATAGCCTAGCACAGTGCCTGCTATCTACCATGTAGTTGATGAATTCGAAAAGTATCTGTAGAAATTTACCATATGTTAGGTGCTAGGGATTCAGAAGAACACAAAATTCCCTCAACTGGCTTATAATCTAGAAGAGTAATAAATAGGAAGTTAAATAAGAAATTGCATTCTGCATGATTAGTACTATAATGAGGAAAGTATAATTGGGAAAACATCATATAGAAGAAGCCCCTAATCTGGGCTCAAGGAAGATCACAAAAGGCTTATGGAAAGATGTGACACCATAGTGAAACCTGCAGGATAGACGAGGTTAGTCATCAAAGATATAGTGGGGTAGAGCAGAGGCAAAGAACAGCATGTGCCTGGAAATGAAGCAGAGCATGGTACATTCAGGGGCCTTAGGGTGGAGAGTAGAGATGAGGGTGAGGAGGATGAACGGTGAGAGATGAAGCTATAGAAATAAGCTGATATAATGGTTTGTACTTCATCTTAAGGGAATGGGATGGTCACTGGAAGGCTTTCTGCAGGGAGTAACATGAGCAGTTTTGTGTTACACAAAGGTCATTTTGACTGCAGTATGTATAAGGGATTGAAGACCAAGAAAGAGTCAGGAGGCTATGGAAGCAATCTAGGTGAAAGTTGGCAGGATGAGAGTGACCTAAACTAGGGAAGTACCAATGGGAAGATAAAGAGTAAGACAGATTTGAAGGCTATTTAAAAGGCAGCAGTGGCAGAAATTGGCAATTCAATACATAATTTGATAAATGATGTAGGGATAAATGGTTATTTGGAGGAAAGGAGATCCTTACTTCAAAAACTATGTCAAAATAAACCCCAGATCAATTAAAGATTTAAATGTTAAAAAAATAAAATTATAAAATTATCAGAAGACTTCTGGTCAGGATGATGCTTTGATGCACCCCATCTCTTCCAAATCTACAGTTCACCCACTTATGAGAAGAGGCTAAAAAACAAAGCTGATGCCAACGTTCTTCCTGAGGTTATGGCATTATATAGAACTGTGAACCTGAGGAGGTAGAAAGACAAGACACAGCAACTACGAACTGAACAAAGTTGACCACTGTCTCAGTGACTGGATCTGCAACATCCCTGATGTCCCATAGTTATTACAGGAACTTTGAAGGGCTAATATAGGACGTGATTTTGGATGGAGGGAACAGAGTCTGACTGGAGGCAGCCACAAAACTGCTAGATAAGGAGGTGTGAGCACAGAAGTAGAAGAAGAAAATAAGCAAACAAATAAACAACAACAAAACAAACAAACAAAATCCCTCTTACTTAAAATGAGTCTGAAAACCTAAATTCCAAAACACGTGAAAACAAAACTAACACTAGGGAAAAAAGCACATAAAGTAAACAATTGTTGCATGAACTCACTCCAGTTGTATAGATCAGTCTGAAAATTATTTTTAAACAAATATATTTAGGATACTAAAAGATATAAAGGAATAACTTCTATTAATATTAATAAGAATTTATGAAAATAAATATAAATAAAATTTAAAACATCTGGATATAAAAAAGAGGCAACAAGAGACTATTAGAATTTATAAATTTTTATGACCATTAAAAATTTAATAGACAGGATAAACTCTAGACTAGACACAGTTGAAGACTGACTTTACTGCATTGGAAGACAGTGCTGAGAGATTCATCTAGAAATAGCACAGGGAACCAAAGAGATAAAAATATTTTTTGAAAGAGCAGTTAATTAGGAAATATGGAAAACAGATTGAAAAAAAATTCATTCAATAAAAATTCCAGAAGAATGGAGGGAACGGCGAAGAAACAATATTTGAAGAAATAACAACCAAGTAATTGTAGAATTGACACACACATATGCACTGAGTACTATGTAGGATGTATCAGTATAAATCTCCAACTATGTACATTATAATAAAATGAACATCATCTGGGATAAAGAGCTAATTTCAAAAGCTATTAGAGAAAGTAATATGATGGCAGTAATACTGTAAGAAACAGTAGACTTCAACAGCTGTGCTTCAGAAAATATCAATAGATTATATGAAAAAAATAAAATTTGTTTTCTATCACATACCATACATAAAAATAAACAAGAGGAATTAAAATTTTTAATGTTAAATGCAAACCTATAACTTTTAAAAGAAAACATAAGATAATATGTTTATGACCTTAGAGTAGAGAAGGATTTCTTTTATTTATTTATTTATTTATTTATTTAGGCCACACTGCAAGGCTTGTGGGATCTTAGTTCCCCCACCAGGGATTGAACCCAAGCCCTCAGCACTGAGAGCACAGAGTCCTAGCCACTAGACCGCCAGGGAATTTCCAGAAGGATTTCTTAGTTAAGATATAAAAACGAGAATAATAAAAATGATGAATAATTTTTCAAATTTAAGAAGGAAAACTTTTATTCAACAAAAGCCATCATAAGTAAGTGATAACCCCTGCTTGCTGCAAGTAGAGAAAGCTCGCGGGCAGCAACGAAGACCCAACACGGCCAAAAATAAAATATAAATAAATTGATTAATTAAAATAAATAAGTGATAAGACAATCCACAAACTTCTCTTTTGCAATGGACGAATATATTTTCAAAGCATATATTATGCCATTGAACCTAGACAAGGGGTAGGTGTCTGCCTTGCATTGCTGGTTCTAAACTTTTCTGCTTCCTTCCTCCCTAAAACCCTCAGGTTTTTTTTTTAGTTAGTTAATTTATTTTATTTATCTATTTTATTTTTGGCTGTGTTGGGTCTTCGTTGCTGCACGCGGGCTTTCCTCTGGTTGCGGTGAGCTGGGGCTACTCTTCGCCGTGGGCTTCAGTAGTTGTGGCACAGGGGCTCAGTAGTTGTGGCTTGCGGGCTCTAGAGCGCAGGCTCAGTAGCTCAGTAGTTGTGGCGCACGGGCTTAGTTGCTCCACGGCATATGGGACCTTCCCGCATCAGGGCTCAAATCCGTGTCCCCTGCATTGGCAGCCGGATTCTTAACCACTGTGCCACCAGGGAAGCCCAACCCTCAGTTTTGATTAACATGGTATCTGACTATAGCACTCACTTTACTCTTTGTTATACCTGTCCTCCCATCCTGAGACACTTATCTTTCCTTGAAGATTTCAGCTGGTGGTTCACTGTCACTTCAGTACTATTCTTGTCATAATTCTTGCAGATTTCGATATCCACTTACTGATGTGGTCTTTCCAATAACCTAGCTTCTAAGTTTTTGGCCTCCTCTTCTCCAATAACATTGTCTTACATTTTAGCTACTCACTAACATGGTCATAATCTCTAGAATTGCACTGTCTAATATGGTAGCTACTAGCTTCATGTTGCTTTTAATTTTAAATTTATTAAACTTAAATAAAATTTAAATTTTATTTCCTTAGACAGCCCATTTCCAGTGACCAGTAGCCACCAGTGGCATATTAGACAGTGGATACAGAACATCCCCATCATCAGAAGAAGTCCTATTAAATAGTGCTGCTCTAGATCTTGTCATTTACCCGTAAATGCAACTCCTCCATAGTGTCAGTATTAAGCATCACACTCTGACCAAGACTTTCTACTTTTTAAGCTTATTCTTGTCTCCAAAAATTTGTCAAATATACCTAGACCTATAATCCATGATTCTTCCATCATTTTATTATCCCTAATCTGTGCCATGTTCTACTTCCATTATTATCTGACTTACATGATCAACCATTGTGATGAAACTTCCCTTGCATACACGTGTCTCTCTTGCTTTTTTTTTTTAACTTGACAGATTCTGATTAAATCTAAATTTCTGCCTGTTTGTTACCTGGACACATCCAATTCTTCATTTCACTCTGCACCCACACCTCTGCAGCTGACTGTGGTGGGAGAAAAAAACCCACACAATCATCACTAACCTCAAATAGGCCCTTAATTCTACTACCAATCAATATTGTTCCCTAGTGCATTCAATCTCCCATTCCTCTAGACTACTCATACTTTTCTCTAAGTTTCAAACCTCTCACAACTTCTCCCTATCTTCACTCTCAGTTGATGACTTGCATCTTACTTAGCTGAAAAATAGAGACAATCAAAAGAGAATTTTCCTATGCTTCCATAATCATATCTACTCACCTACCTGCACTTGTGACAATATGGTCTGCCTTCTCACCTGTTACTCTGAATAGACTGTATATGCTCCTAATGAAGACCAGTCCTCCATGGAGCACTAGAGCCCATCCCCTCTAGCCTGTTCAGTACAGTAATTCTCTACTTTCTCTCTGCCATCATCAGTTTTCCCCTCTTTACTGGATCTTTCTTATCATCATGAAACCATGGTTTTATTTCTCCCATCTTAAAAAAAAGGACTACTGTTGACCTCACTTTTCCCTCCAATTACTCATCTGTTTCCTTGCTTCCCCTTTTAGCAAAAGTCCTTGAAAGAGTAGTCTGCCTATACCCACTATCTCTAACTTCTCTCCTCCCACTCTTTCTCGAATCTGCATTGATCAGGTTTTGGTCCCACCATGTCATTAATTCTCTTGTCAAGATGACCAAAGATTTCCACATGACTAAATCTAATGGTCAATATCTGTCCTCACCTTGCTTGACCTATTAGCAACATGTGACATAGTTAATCCCTCCTACCTTCTTGAGACACTTTCTTTACTTGACTTCCAATCTGGTTTTCCCCCTACCTTACTATTTGCTCCTTCTCAGTCTCCTTTGTGGGTTTTTCCTTGTCTTTCTGACCTCTGAACATTGGAATACCTGGCTTTGGATTTCTTCTCTTCAATGTACTCACATCGTGGGAGATTGAATTATGGTTTACAACTATTTACTCCCTCCCTTCTATGATAATTGTACATACACACCGTTTTAATTTGTCTTGAAATGCCTTTTCTGTGCACAATATACATCCTTGTACCAATGCAGGGCTGGGCTATGTGACTTTCTTTAGCTAATGGAATGGAATGGAAGCAAGTGATATAGCCACATGCAAAGAGAAGCTTTAAATTGAATTGCGTTGCTTAGTTTAGCCCCTCTTGATTCTGCCCTTTGCTGTGAGTATGGCATGTGCTGGACAGTGGCTGTTTATTCAGTTTAGGCCCCAAATTAGAATACACTTGAACGAGACACATAGCTGGCCCACAGCCTAGAGCAGAACTGTAATCAACCTGTCACCCACATGTGACAAGAGCAAGAAATAAATGTTTGTTGCTGTAATCCACTGAGATTTCGGAGTTGTTTATTACATCAAAAATGGTGACTAATAAAACTCCCTTTAAATTCTCCTGAATGCCAAGCTCATATACCCAGTTGCCAGCTGGGCATCTCCTCCTGAATATCGAAAAGGCAGCTCAAACTCAATAGTCCATAAATAAGCTCCTGATCTTCTCTACCAAATCTGGTCTTCTTGAAGCTTTTTCACTATCAACTTATGGAAACTCTAACCTTTTAGAACAAAAAAAACCTAAAGTAACTCCTGATTTCTCACTTTTGCTTACATTCCATGCCCAATTTATCAACAAATCTTGTTAGTTACAGTCTCAAAATAAATCTAGATTCTGCAAACTTCACTGGGACCACCTTAGCCCAAGCCATTACCATTTTTGTGTATTTACTGTTATAGCCATACCAATCACCACCAATGTCTTGGTCATTTTTGTTTTCTCCATCCAGAGTCCCAGCTCCTAAACATTAGTAGAGAAAGTTCTTCTAGCATAAGAAAACAAAAATTAACCAATAACTACCCAACAAATGCTACCCAACCTCAATATGGTCATAGTTACTCATGGATTATCTTTTAGTTTTCTCTAATCACTTTTTACCACCTCAGTATCACCTTAGCGCAAGCCACCATTATCTTTCACCTGAATTATTCTTTTTTTTTTTTTTATTTTAATTTTTATTTTTGGCTGTGTTGGGTCTTCATTGCTGTGCGTGGGCTTTCTCTAGTTGTGGTGAGCGGAGGCTACTCTTCGCTGCAGTGGCAGGCTTCTCATTGCGGTGGCTTCTCTTGTTGCAGAGCAGGGGCCCTAGGCGCGCGGGCTTCAGTAGTTGTGCCACGTGGGGTCTAGAGCACAGGCTCAGTAGTTGTGGTGCACGGGCTTAGTTGCTCCGTGGCATGTGAGATCTTCCCGGACCAGGGCTCGAACCCATGTCTCCTGCATTGGCAGGCGGATTCTTAACCACTGCGCCACCAGGGAAGCCCCACCTAGATTATTCTGAAAGCCACTCAGTTTACTCCTCCCCTTGTTCCCAGAATGGGCCTTTTAAAGCAGTAAGTCAGATTGTGTCACTCCTTTGCTCAAATCTTTCCTTCTCTCAAAAGGCTTCCCACCTCACCAAGAGTAAAAGTCAAGTCCTTATAATGGTCTACAAACATCCTTTACATTCTGCACACATACATTCTCCACCTTGCTGTTCAAATCTCATGTCTTGGAGAACGGTATGGAGGTTCCTTAAAAAACTAAAAATAGAACTACCATATGACCCAGCAATCTCACTCCTGGGCATATTCCTGGAGAAAACCATAATTTGAAAAGATACATGCACTCCTATGTTCATTGCAGCACTATTTACAATAGCAGGACATGGAAGCAACCTAAATGTCCATCAACAGAGGAATGGATAAAGAAGATGTGGTACATATATACAATGGAATATTACTCAGCCATAAGAAAGAACAAAATAATGCCATTTGCAGCAACATGGATGGGTCTAGAGATTGTCATACTGAGTGAAGTAAGTCAGACACAGAAAGACAAATATCATACGATATTGCTTATATGTGGAATCTAAAAATAGGGTACAAATGAACTTATTTACAAAACAGAAGTAGAGTCACAGATGTAGAAAACAAACTTATGGTTACCAGTGGATAAGGGGGGCAGGGAGGGATAAGTTGGGAGATTGGGATTGACGTATAAACAGTACTCTACATAAAATAGATAACTAATAAGAACTTGCTGTATAGCACAGGGAACTCTACTCAATACTCTGTAATGGTCTATATGGGAAAAGAATCTAAAAAAAAAAAAAGAAGAGTGGACATATGTAGATGTATAACTGATTCACTTTGCTGTACACCTGAAACTAATACAACATTGTAAATCAACTATACTCCAATAAAATTTTTTTAAAAAATGTGTTCTTACCAAAACAAAACAAAACAAAACAAAACAAAAAAAACTCATGTCTTATGACTCATTTTCCTCATTCAGCTTTGGCCACACTGGCCTCCTTGCCGTTCCTTGAACACACCATTTATGTTCTACCTGCAGGGCCTTTGCGTTTACTATTCTAAGATGCTCTTCCCCCAAACTCCTCTATGGCCTGTTTCCTGACCTCCTTCAGGGTTATACTCAAAAGTCGCCTTCCTTGACCACTATTTAATTAAATTTAATTAATTAATTAATTAATTAATTTGCTGCACCATGCCGCTTGCGGGATATTAGTTCCCCTGCAGTGGAAGCACAGAGTCCCAACCCCTGGACCGCCAGGGAATTCCCTTGCCCACTTTATTTCAAACTGCAACCCTTCCCCAGAATTCCCTAACCCCCTTCCCTGCTTTATTTCTCTCTATAGCATTTATCATAGAGTATGTAAAATTTAATATACCTTCGCTTTACTTATTTATTGTGTTTATTGTTTCTCTCCCTATACTAGAATGTAAGCTTCATGAACTAAGAGTGGTTTTTTGGTCTGTATTGTTCATTGCTGCATCCTTTGAGCATAGTAAGTGCCCAATAAATATTTGTTGAGAGAAGCAGTATAACTAACGAAGTGTAATATCCAGAATATGTAAAGTACTACTACACAACAAAGGAAACATAAAACCAACTGAAAAACTAGCCAAGGATATGAATAATGACTTCAAAGAAGAAATACATAATCAATAAACCTAAGAAAAGGGACTCAACCTCACTAGTAATCAGTGAATTAAGCAGAATGACCTCTCTTTTCATAACCATCAGATTTGCAAAAAGTTTTAAAATCTAACAATACCAAGCCATGGCAAGGAGTAGAGCATCAGGAACTCTCATGCACTGCTGGAACAACTTTGGATATTTGAAATATCTAGTAAATACTAGATATACACATGCCCTTCACCCAGCAATTCCAGTCCTGGATATAAACCCAAGAAATAAGTGCTAACATATATTTTTACAAGAGACATGTAACAGAACATTCATGTTAGCATTATTAATAATAGCCCCAAACGAGAAATTTAAATGTCCATTAATAGTTGAATAAATACATAAATTTGGTACGTGCACACAGTGGAATATTTTACAACAATGAAAGTGAGTGAACTATAGCCAAACAACAATATGAAAACTATCTGAAACAACCAAAAAGACAAATGTAACATCCTGGACAACGTAGTTCCCTGAGATACAGCACGGAGCAGGGAAAGGGTGGGAGATGGTTCTGAGAGCAAACAGGAAACTGACAGGCACACATGGGAAGTCGGGTTTGAGTGCAGCTCCTCTTCCTGGTGAGACAGATGGGTGTGTGGTCCAGTCAGCCCATTTCCAGACAATCCAGAATAAGTTCCTGGAGTTATTTTTGATTTATCCACTTTGTCATTCTACAATATATTTCCCTGTCCACTCTTTACCCCCTCTATTCATCCACTCCAACTGTCACTCCTTCATTTATCAGATAGTACATTGGGTGCTATAGAGACTAGAAGGAAGTATAAGATGTGAACTCTGTCCTCTGGGAGCTTAGAATCTAGGTTTTTTTTGGGGGGGGCGCCAGAGCAGCTTGTGGGATCCTAGTTCCCCGAACAGGTATAGATCCCAGGCCCTCTGAAGTGAGAGCGCAGGGTCCTAACCACTGGACCGCCGGGGGATTCCCCCTAGAATCTAGTTTTAAAGGTAATACTGATGCTGAAGTGCCACATTCATTTGCTCATTAAAAAAATATTATCATACTAAGTATCCTGGGAACTTAGGCCAGAAAGAGATTGCTTCTGACTGAGGTAGACAGGGAGATTTCTAGGAGAGAGTCGAATTTCAGATATATTTTAGAAAATGGCTAAGGTTCCTGTGGGCACACATGGGGAAAAGCTCATGAATAATAATAACTCATGATGGTAGAGAACATAAGGGAGGTTCAGAAAAGGGCATCCAACAGGGGTGGATTGAAAGACAGCACAAATGTAGGGAAGAATAGGGAGAGAAGGGTAAAAAGGAAGGTTGAAACTGTATATCAAAGAATTTGAAAGGGATGCTAAGGAGTTTTAACTTCAATTAACAGGTTTTGACATGGGAATAATTTGGTCAAAAATGTTATGGAGAAATAAACTGGCAGTAATAATGCAGATTAGCTTGGAAAAGGGTGTCTGAAAGCAAATATGTTTATTAAGAAAAAGAGATTATGTTAACTACTTCATGGGAATTCCCTGGTGGTCCATTGGTTAAGAATCCTCCTGCCAATGAAGGGGACATGGGTTCAACCCCTGGTCCGGGAAGATCCCACATGCTGCAGAGCAACTAAGCCTGTGCGCCACAACTACTGAGCCAGTGATCTAGAGCCCACGAACCGCAACAACTGAGCCCACGTGCCACAACTACTGAAGTCCATGCACCTAGAGCCCCTGCTCCGCAACAAGAGAAGCCACTGCAGTGAGAAGCCTGAGCACCTCAACGAAGAGTAGCCCCCACTCGCCGCAACTAGAGAAAGCCCGCGTGCAGCAACGAAGACCCAACGCAGCCAAAAAAATAATAATAAATTTAAAAAAAACAAGGTAATTTTTATTATAGTTATTATTATATAAAAGTAAGCGTGATTAAAATACACTGTGTCTCAGCAGTGAACAATATTTACATGAACATAACAATGTAAACATGAACATTGAAATAATCAAAACTCCTACATTGGGAGGATGGAAGTACAGAGAAAGATGACTTCTCTTTTATGCTGGTTGAGTTTAAGTTATACCTGATGGGACTCCAGGTGGAAATGTCAAAAAGCTATAGAATGTCAGGCTAGAGGTACACATTTTTTTAGCAATCTGCTTGAGCTGTGAACGTGGGTAAGATTACTAAAGTGGACAGTGGAGAGACCAAGTTGAAGACAAAGAGCAGAACTATGACCCTCTTTACAGTCCAATGAAAGCATTCAATAAGGATGTAAATAAGCAGTTAGAGGGAGAGGTACTTGAAATAGGAAACTTTATGGAAGAAAGGGGAAAAGACATTCTTAAAAAAGGTGTAATAATATAAAATATTTCAGAAAGCTCAAGGAAGATGAACAGAGTCTCTTGGCTTTGTTTTTTATTCTTTATTTTTTAAATATGGGTGAAAAGATATATTTAGAATTAGCCATCTGGACTCAGTTTAGATGATCCCAATTTTGTTGGCAATATTCAAGGCACCACAGTCAGGAGCCAGTGGAACATATGCCTTCTTCTTTCCTTTAGGCCTGATGAGAGTGTTGACCTTGGCCACATCAGTGTCATAGAGCTTCTTCACAGCCTGTTTGATCTGGTGCTTGTTGACCTTGACATCCACAATGAACACAAGTGTGTGTTATCTTCTATCTTCTTTATGGCTGACTCAGTGGTCAGGGTGACCTTGATGATGGTGTAATGGTCAAGCTTGTTTCTCCTGGGTGTGCTCATCTGAGGATATTTGGGCTGCTTTCTGAGCTGCAGTGTCTTAGGCTGTTGGAAGTTGGATGACATTCCTTTCTTCTCTTTTATTGTGGCTGTGGATGCCTTTCATCACTGCCTTCCTCGCCTTCAAAGCCTTTGGCTTTAGGAGAGTAAAGAGCAGGGACTTCCTTCTTTGCTTTCGGCACCACCTTCATGAAAAGCCAAAGGCTCTTGGTTTTCGTGGTAAGGAAGTCACTAGTGACCTCCTACAGAAGAGTTTCGTTCGGTGGCGGGGGGAAGAAGAATTAGGGAATAGGGTAAAAGGCAGCAATATGAGAGTCTTAAAAACTTCTTGGCATTACATGGGGGCCAAAGTATCACTCCAAGCATTGGTTATTTACTGATTGCAATGGAAAAAAAGTGTCTCATACCTTAACAGTGGGAAGATCTGGCTGTTGCCTCCTTAACTCAGTAATTAACATTAGCATCACTAAAAGTGAGACAGTTAGAAGTGATGTGCATAAAATGTGATGCAATAGAAAGCACACAGCACCAACTACGAATATTCCCAACAAACATATTTAACTTGAAATCAGCCTTTATATCTCATCTCCATTTTACAGAAAATACAGGGGTAGATGAACCTCTAATGACACCAAAAAATAAACAGTCAGACAAATCCAGAAAGTGGGACATTAAATAGGGACAATGGGCCCAGTCTCTTCAACAACTCAATGACATAAAAAGAGGGTGGGGGGGTCTTCCCTGGTGGCGCAGTGGTTGAGAATCTGCCTGCTAATGCAGGCGACACGGGTTCGAGCCCTGGTCTGGGAAGATCCCACATGCCGCGGAGCAACTAGGCCCGTGAGCCACAGCTACTGAGCCTGCGCGTCTGGAGCCTGTGCTCCGCAACAAGAGAGGCCGCGATAGTGAGAGGCCCGCGCACCGCGATGAAGAGAGGCCCCCGCTTGCCGCAACTAGAGAAAGCCCTCGCACAGAAACGAAGACCCAACACAGCCAAAAATTAAATAAATAAATAAATAAATAATAAAATTAAAAAAAAAAAAAGAGGGTGGGAAGCACTGTTGAAATCAAAAGAGAATTAAGCCATCCTAAGCAATGCATGGTCTTTAATTGAATTTTACTTGAAAAAGACAGCTGTAAAACACATTTTTTGAGACCACTGGGAAAATTTAAACATGATGTGTTATATAAAATGAAGGCTTTATTATTAGTTTTGCTAATTGTGATGATGATATTTTTAAGAGATGCATTCTAAAGTTTTTAGGGGTAAAATGTCAAGATGTCTATCATTTGATTTAATATTTCAGGAGAAGAAAGATGAAGCAAATATGGTCAATTGTTAAATCTGGGTGCAAGAATATAGGTATCTATTATGGTATTCTACTTTTCTGTATGTTTGAAAATTAAAATAAACTTAGTGGTAAGAAGAAAGTGATGAAGTAGTAGCTTGAGGCAATAACTGAGTCCAGGTTGCTTTTACTGTGGACATGTTTGCAAGCTAAAGGGAAGGAGGCAATACAGAGAGAGAGAGAGGACAGATGGAGCAAAGCCAAAGAAGAAGTGGGATAGGATGGAATATAAGGACATGTGAAGAGTTTAGACCCAGAAAGGAAGATCAACACCTATTCCTCGGAGACAAGAGGGAGAAAAAAATAATGAGTGAAGAGATGAGAACATTCTCAAGCGGAGAGAGCCAAAGTGGGGAATGGCCTTCCACTGGAGGAAAGCTAAAGGTAGACTAAGAATAGTGAAGGTAGATTTGGGAACTTGAGGAGAATGAGAAAGTTCTGGAAATGTTGCTGGGTAAATTCTGTAGGGATGCACTTCTGAAGAGAGGTGTTACCCAGATGAAGTTAGATAGCATCTATTTATAGTGCACCCAATCAGCATGATTTTATAATTTCCTTCAGGCATGCTCATCAACCTGGAAATGGAAGAAAAACCAGAGAATGCTAGATCTTTCCTAAAGTGGAGGAAGGGAAGGTGACAATCCCACAAATCAAATAGGTGAGTGTAGGTGTTCCTAGGTTTTTAATAAGCCCGTACATAACTAGCCGCTCATAGGAAACACCCTGTGTGGGGCTTTGAGTAAGACAGGAAGGATATTAATAGACTAGCACAAGAAGGGATGAAAAGGCTAGGAAGTCATGTCTGCTGTGAGTGGAGTTGTGGGACAAGTAGAGGGAATGACAAGTCGTAGTCATGACAGAAAGCAGAGAGGGTGAACGTTTGAAGAACAAAATTCCAAGTGGTGTTGAGGTCCCAGGTATGGCCATACCAATTCATGACTGAAGTAGAAACTAGTCAGCCAAGGGACTTCCCTGGTGGTCCAGTGGTTAAGAATCCGTCTTGCAGTGCAGAGGACGCTGGTTTGATCCCTGGTCAGGGAACTAAGATCCCACGTGCCGCGGGGCAACTGCACACCACAACTACTGAGCTCGCTTGCTCTGGAGCCCACGTGCCACAACCAGAGAGAAGCCTGCGCACTGCAACGAAGAGCCCGCGCGCCGCAACAGAAAGATCCCACATGCTGCAACTAACACCCAACGCAGCCAAAATAAATAAATAAATAAATAAATATTAAAAAAAAAAAGAAACTGGTCAGCCAAGTTATTAGAGGAAAATGCACTTGGATGTAGTAGGCAGCCTCTAAGATCGCCCCCAAAGATCCTCCTGCTACTTGCACCCTTGTGTAATCCCTCCCCTTGAGCGTAGATTGGATTTAGTGACTTACGTCTAACAAATAAAATAAGGCAAAAATAATGGACTGTCACTCCTGAGATGACAGAAAGACTCTGGCTTCCATCTTGCCTCCCCTTTCTTGCTTTTTCACTTGTTCGCTCTATGAAGCCATAGTGTGAGCTGCCCAATGGAGAGACCAACCAGGCAAGTAACAGCCCGTGAAGACACGAGGCCCACCATAAGTCACACGAGTGAGCTTGGAGCGGCTCCTCCCCAGCCCAGCCTTAGATGACTACAGTGCCAGCTGACACCTCGATGGCAGCCTTATGAGAGACCCTGAGCTACAAGATCCAGATAAGTCTTACCCAGATTCCTGATGCACAGAAACTGTGAGATAGTAAATGTCTGTTATTTTAAGCCAGTAAGTTGGGATGATTTTATATGCAGTCATAGATAACTAATACAACGGGTATTGATATCTTAAGGGTAACAGCAGACCAGATAGAAAGGAAAACCGTGAGCCACGAGCAGCGGTCATCATAAAGATGTAAAGCATAGCTTCTCCAACTCTAATGTGTACACAAATCACTTGTGAGTCTTGTTAGTCTATAGTTCTAACAGGTTCACAGGTGATGTTAATGCTGTTAGTCCTTTGAGAAGTAGGGATCTAAAGGATCAGCAGAGAACAGTATGGGTAAAAGGTGAGTCAGGAGAGTCCAAATCAATATGCTTGTGGAGGGGGTCAAATTGTTCAATAAAACAAGGAAGCAGGCTAAAGCATACATAAGCCAGGGCCTAAGATGAGGCCAGAGAATAACAGAAGGATCAAATGAGTAGATCAGTCTGTGAGAAAACGTAAAGCATTAAGTATTGCATAAGACTGGCTTTTATGGGTTCCCCATGGTATAATGTTTGGATAGGTCTCTCCCCGTTAGGGAATAGGATTCATTCTTATCTCTCTCTCTCTCTCTCTCTCTCTCTCTCACACACACACACACACACACACACACACACACACACACACACACACAGATATACAATTGCTCTTAATATCTATCTACATCCATTTAATAAAACCTGATATAGAAGGTCATTAGGGTAGATGGAGAAAGAACTTCATTCATTCACTCATTCCTTCATTCATTTAGCAACTCTGCACTGAGTACTTATGTGCTAGGCATTGAGGAAACAAAAGTGGACGGGGACCCTCTCCCTGTCCCAACTATCTAAACAGCAGGGGAGACAGGTACATCAAGAACTACTAGAATACGAGTGATTGGTGCTATAATATGTATAAAAGTTATGCTAAGCTGGCTGGGTGAGTGATTAATTTTTCCCAAGGGCCCAGGGGTAGAAGAAGTTTCACAGAATAGGTAAGGTGTGAACTGGACCTTTAGAGGAATAGACACTGTTAAAGGGAATCAGGGAATTCTAGGCAGATCAATTTATAAATAAATCTCTCTGAGACCCCTTTCCTCGTACCAATAATTTACACAGCAACAGACTTCTAGTCTTTGTTTGGTTTCCTTTGTGGGAAGAAAACTCACAAACTGGTCAACATAAATATCACCCCACTTGGCCTCTACATTTCTCATTGTAAATGATTAAACTGATTTTCTGATACAAATCAGATTCACGTGAATTTGGGATGCATGAGCCAGTTTTTCTTAGGTCCTGACCAATCCAGGGTAAGCCAAGATTGAGGATCCAGATTTACAAAGACAGAAAACCCAGAGAATCTAGAAGGGCAACATCTTTGACCATCAACCCACTCCTCATCTGTACACAGTGAAACAATAAACCTAAAGAAGATTCAATTAGCGATAATATTGTTTAATGAAAGATACAAACGGCACATACTGTAAGATTTAGGGTCAGGGGAAGAGTCCTGAAAGAGAACTAGGAAGAGACCTAATGAACACATTTGAATAGATACTAAAGTTTGGGTACTTCAGCCATTTGGGTGCATTAATAGTGGGCCTTCAGCACCATGCTTTTATGCCTTTGACGGCGACAAATACCAATACAGAGAAGAGAACTCGGTGAACTGTTCCTGGACGATCTTTGAAACCGCACATAAGGTCAGTTTGACATCACACACTAATGTTCTGCTTGATCAAGTCTGAGCAGTTTCTCTCAGTTAATAGGGCAGTTCTTTTCCTGCTCTGTGACTTCTCAGTGGTTTTGAGCTGCTGCTCAGCAGTCCCTGATGTGACCACAGGCCAAGCGTGCATGTGCATCTACGAGCACACTAAGTACAGCCACAGGCTGTGGGCCGCCTGCCCCATCCCCATCCTGACTTGAATTGATGAAAACACTGACATCCCAACATAAAAAAAATCTGTCACCGTGTCCTTAGCCCAACCTGTTGTACTGGGGCCTTAAGTTTTTAAGTTCCGCTTCTAGTTTTCTCTTCATTATATAAAATCCCATGTGAGTGCCCCCAGAAGAAAATTCCAAGGACATTATTTTCCCTGTTTAAATTTTTATGTCACACTTAAACAGAAAATCTGATTCACATACAATACCAAACATTTTATTACTTTTTATTACTATCTAGTCTTTGTCAGTATGTACATGTGTATTTTTACAGAGGTGAAAGCTGGGTGTTCATTATCCTGTTTGTTAAGTTTATTTCACATTTCCCACCTTTAGACACATGCTCATGCCTCAACACAGACCAGATTCTTATCGTTTAAAGTAGGTACAGAGTATTCCAGTGTATCGATAGAGCAGGTCCTGCTTAGCCCTGCCCTTTATTGTTGGGTTTTGGTTTGTTTCCAGTTTTTTCATATTGTGGATAAAGCTACTACATACATCCTTGTACAAGTTGCCCTTTTCTTCCTTTTAGGTTATTAGCTTGTAACACATTTCCCCAAGGAAGGATTAATGAGCCAGTGGGTGGACAGTGAGGAAGCACTGATGGATTATAAGCAGGGAAAGCGTACGATCAGGTTTTCATCTTTAAAATATCTGTCCAGTGAGGGTGATACCTACCACAGGGTTACTGTGAGCATTAAGATAAGGACAAGAAGGTGAAAGACCAGTAAAGAAACTCTGCAGATATACATTATTATACTCAGAATTTGGGCAGCAAGCCTATCTACCAAAGTCTAATCATAGTTAATTGAAGATTATTGATTAATTTAATCCCACACTCAAAGTGTTTTTCTTGGGTTCTTATTTTATCTTTGCATGCTAAGGATAATGCCGTGCCATGAGAAGCAGTGAATCCCAACAAATAAATACTCAAAATAGACTTATTCTTTATCCTGTGGGCAAATACCTGCTTTAGGAACCCAGGCCTGCCTCAAAAGCATGGAGGTGGCCCACTCTGAAGCATGACAACTTCTGTGAC
Source organism: Eubalaena glacialis (assembly GCF_028564815.1). Taxonomy (NCBI): domain Eukaryota; kingdom Metazoa; phylum Chordata; class Mammalia; order Artiodactyla; family Balaenidae; genus Eubalaena; species Eubalaena glacialis. Next base: position 48,925,861 of record NC_083726.1, read on the forward strand.
CTGACAAAGAGAAAGGAGACATTATCTAGTCTAGACACCGGCTTAAGGGACAGCGCCTCACATTTCTCTTCTCTCTTTTCATTTTATCCATTGTAATCCTCTTATTATATTTAAGTCCTGTTTTTGTGTCTCTCTCTTTTCTTAAATGCTCAAAATTTCCTGGCTTCACCATCTCTGGGCTCTATTTTCTCATCTGGAAAATAAGGAGGTGAACTTGAAGGATGTCGTCTGGCATTTGGAGCTCTGACCTCAGGGGTTCTACGGTTCTGTCCACTCTCTCTAGATGGCAAGGCCCAGTGTCTTGTTGCTGCAATTTCCCCACACCATGAACCACTGGCTCTTTAAGGAAATCTTTGTCAGACTGTGGCATCCAAATCACCTTAAAACAGGCTAAAAATGCAGATTCCTGGGCTCCAGGCCTGCAGAATCAGAATCTTAGGGGTAAAGCCTGGGGAAGCTGCTTTTATTTTATAAAAGACAAACATGTATTCAATACAAATGGTCGCTGCCTTAGAGGAACACCTCCCCTGCAACTCCCTTCACCTTCTAGTCATTACCTCTTATTTTTCAAGGTTCTGCCCTCTAGAACAGGTCAAAACAGTCACATCAGAATCATGTCAAAGACAACAGGTTCAAATGATGGGATTGGCAGGCATTAGATGCATAAAGAAGGCCTTTTCAATCCTACTGATTCTCGGTCCTACCTCATCTGCAATTGCCCACCCTACTACCATTAAGGTTGACACTAAATGTGACATTTCAAGACTGTCATGGATTGAATTGTGTCCCCCTCAACCCTAAATTTATATGTTGAAGCCCTAACCCCCCAGTACCTTGAAATATTTATATGAACTTATTTAAAAACAAGGTCTTTACAGATGTGATTGGTTAAGAGGAGGTCATACTGGAGTAGGGTGGGCCTCCAACACTATATGACTGGTGTCTTTATAAAAAGGGGAAATTTAGACCCAAACAGACAAAGCACACAGAGAAAACACTATGTGAACATGAAGGCAGAGATCAGGGTGATGCATCTACAAGTCAGGGAAAGCCAAAGATTGCCACCAGATGCTAGGAGAGAAGCACAGAACAGATTCTGTCTCCCTGCCAACATCTTAATCTCACTCTTCTAGCTTCCAGAACTATAAGACAATAGATTTTTGTTAAGCCACTCAGTTTGTGGTACTTTATCATGGCAGCTCTAGCAAATGAATACCCAGACCTTGATTATGTTCCTGGCTTAGTCACAGCAACTAGGCTATCACTTCAGCTACTCTGGGCTGGTCTGTGCCATCTCATCAGAAAGACAGAAAATAGGCTGTGTTCATTAGAAGATGAGTGTTGAATGAGATCTGTGTGAAAGCACCTGTGAAGTATTGACTGTTAGTGATGTTATTATTTACCAAGTGGGCAACTGGGAACTGCTGTGGGAAAATCATAAAGGAATTCCTTGGTAACCAAGACTTATTCTTCACTATGTATAAAGATAGGCACCAGATTGTAGGTGACTTCAATTATCCAAAATGTGCTGTTAGCATAGATGAACCCCCTCTGCGCTTGTCCAAAGGCAATCCCTCTACTTGTACGTACCAGACTGCATCCCCTCTCACCTAGTCAAGGACATCAATCTAGCATTTTCCCCTTTCTCTTCTAAAATCTTCAATTTTCTCCTCCCATCAACATACAAACATGCTATTATTTCTCCCAGCTTAAAAAAACCCTTCTTTAACCCTCCTTCCTCTGTGAATTACCCCTCATATCTTTCCTCCCCTTTGCAGCAAAACTTCATGAAGGAGTTGCTATAACCCCTGTTTCCAGTTCCTCTCTTACCATTTTTAATTTTTAGGAAACTTTATTTTAGACATTCAGAAGTGTGCAGAAAATCCTAAGTGCTCAGTTAATTTTTGCCAAGTGAACAATCCTGGTAACCAGCGCCCAGATCAAGAATTAGAAGATCATCAGCACACTTGAAACTCACCACCTGACCCCTTCCAGTCACTAACCCCAAGGTAACCAGCCTGCTTATTTCTAGCACCGTTGATTAGTTTTCCTGTTCTTGAACTTCAGATAAATAGAATCATACAGTGCGTACTGCTTTGTATCTGGCTTCTTTCCCTGAACATTGTATTTTGGAAATTAGTCCATGTTGTTATGAACAGCAATAATCCACTCATTCTGATTGCTCTAGTCCAGAGATGGGCAAACTTTTTCTATAAAGGACCAGATGATAAATATTTGAGGCTTGTGGCCATAGGACGTTAGCACAACTACTCAACTCTGCTGCTGTAGCCCACTAAAGCAGCCACGGATATTGTGTAAACAAATGGTTGTGTCTATGTCCCAGTGCAACTTGATGAAAATAGGCCCTGTGCTGGATTTGACTCTCAGGCTGTAGCTTGCTGACCCCTGCTTAGTCTATAGTATTCCCTTGAATGAATATGCTATAATTTATCTACCCATTCGAATATTGATGGGTATTTGTGGTATTTCTAAGTTTTGGTTATCCTATTTTATACTTCCTCTCTTCTTGTGCTTTTAAGTTAACTTTATTGAGGTATAATTTATACATAATAAAATGCACCCAGTCATTCATATATATATGTATATATATATATATATTCCAATCAGGATTTTCCCTATCACTCCAGTAAAACATTTGTTAACAAAATCACCAATGATCTCCATGTTGGTAAATCCAATGATCATCCTTAGTCCTCACCTTACTTGACTTTTCAACAGCATTTGACATAGTTGATACCCACCTCCTCCATGACATACTTTCTGCACTTGGTTTCCAGAATTTAGCATTTAGGTGGCCCTCCTACCTCTGGTTATTCCACCTTGGTCTCCTTTTTTGAATCCTCTTTTTCTCACAATCCCTTAATGTTGGAGTATTAGGCTTGAAGTCATACTACCTGGACCTCTTCTCTATACATACTCACTTCCTTCGTGGTCACAACCAGCCTTTGGCTTTAAATATCATCTGTATGCCAACAACTCCACATTTATCTCCATTTATCTCCAGACCAGACTTTTCCTCCGACCTCCAGACTTGTATATCCAACAACTTGCCCCACATGCAGTCTTCTCCATCTTGATGGTTATAGTCATCTGACTCATCTTTTTCTTTCTTTCTTTCTTACACACCACATCCAATCCACAGCAACTCCAACTGGCCCTACCCTCAAATTCTACCCAAAATCTGACTACTTCTCACCACCTCCACTGTTACAATCTGGTCTGTGCCAGCATCCTCTCTCTTCTTGATAACTGAAATTGCATTCTCTCTGGTTTTCTCATTTCCACTCTTGCAATCAACTTGCAACACAGCAGTCAAAGTGATCTGGTTATAACATAAGAGAGAACTTGTCACTCCTTTGCTCAAAACTCTTCTAATGGAATCCCATCTCATTCAGAGTAAAAGTCCTACAGTGTAAAAGTAGAAGCCCCGACAGTGGCCTACGAGCCCGCACATGATCAGGTCCTTGCTACCTCTCCCGATCTTCCATGGTCCCCTGCCCCCCGCCATCCTTCGCCCACTGCTCTAGCCACCCTAGCTTCCTACTATTCCTCAAACATACCAGGCACACTCCCGCCTTGCTGTTTCCTTTGCCTGGTGTGCCCTTTCCCCAGATGTCCACTTGGCTGATCCTTTCAACTCCTTCAAGTGTTTGCTCAAATGTTACCTTCTCAATAACGTCTACCCTAACTATTCTACTTAAAATTGCAACCATCCCCAAACGCTTTCAGTCCCTCTTATTCTGCTCTACTTCTTTTTTTTCCCATAACACTGAAAACCTCCTCATATACACCATATAATTTACTTATTTATTATGTCCATTGCTAATCATCTATCTCCCCACACTAGAGTACAAGTCCCACGTGGGCATGAATCTCTGTTTTCCTCACTGATGTATTTCAATCTCCAAGAACAGGGCCTATCACACAGTAGGCACTCAATAAATATTTGCTGAATGAATGAATGAATGAATGATTTAGAAAATGGGTATTTCTATTTCTCTTTAAAAAGCATTAGTCTTAAAAAAAAAAAAAAAAGCATTAGTCTTGTTTTTTTCGTGCAAATTCTCATCCTGGATTGGAATCTAAAGGACTCATCTGTCAAGTTCCCAGTGAGTGGTTTGGCAATTATATCAACTACAAGCAGGTCCTCTTAGGTCGATAGACACCTGAGGCTATTTATTTTATTGGTGAAAGCTTGATGTGAGAGCATTTTGGTCCAGTTCACGAAAGCAGCAGTGTTCTAACCAGCAGCTCCAATAAATCTTACACATTCTTGAGCCCATAAGTCCTGGCCTCTTGCCTCTCTACACATCCATTCATCCAACTAAGAAGAACCTCTTGTTGGAGCACACAGGGGCACTTGATTAGTATGAGCTATGGGAAGGAGTACAATCTTCTTTCCTTTCTGCCCTGGGGACAAGACTTCAGACAACCAACTCTTTGCTCAGGACACACGGACTCTGATGAGAAAGACTTTACATCTCTTTCCACATATACCAGATGGTTTGCCCACTGTCCAGACACAGATAGTTAACACACAGAGCCCTTCACTGATATAGTCTTATTCCAAGGCAAGCTGTGTTTACTTCTGGGACTGGCAGTTACTACATGGCCATCAAAGTCTACAGAAATTAGTAGGCTGAGAGATGGTTCTTTCAAAATAGCGTGTTTCCTATAATAATTTTCTGATTCCAATCTTCCTACCTATATCTCTTGCTCATCCACTGCACTAGCAGTTTCTCATAGCTGGGACTATGGTTTATTAATTTGGCAGCAAAGTATAGTAGTTAAGGGCATGAACTCTGAAGCCAGATTGTGTGGGTCAAGTCCTCGCATTAACACTAGCTGTATGAGCCTGGGCAAGTTATTCAACCTCTTTGTGTCTTGATTTTCTGGAATGTTAAATGAGCATACTAATACTACCTGCCTCATGAAAGTGTTGAAAGGATAAAATGAATTGATATATATATATATAAATCACTTAGTACAATACCAGGCACACAGGAAGTATGAATATATAAATAGATAGATAGATAGATATGTAGTATAAATATATATTCATATATGTGTATATATGTATATGTACATATACATATATGTGTTTGTGTATCCTCATTTTTGTAACTTAGAAGCACTTTGTGACTTGGCAAGGTGACAGAAATTATCCAAGATTGTCTTTCAGTGTGACCCCTGCATTGGAATCAGAATGAACCAGCTGTTTGGTGAAAAGATTCTAACAAAATGGTAAGGAGAAAAATCATTTTGACCCTGTGTATACACTCCCAGAATGCATTTTGCCTTCCAGCAGGGCTGGGCCAATCCCGTGAAATAAGCTCTCCAGCAGACATCCTGGAAGGGAGACCTCAGAGGACTAGGGATTTTGTGTGACATCACCAGGGTGTGAAGGAGGGGAAGTAGCGGCAAAGTTTGGGATAAGTTTTTCATTTGCTTCCTCCCCATCCCCCAAAATGCATATTAAATCTTTGTGATCATCATATTCATACTTGAGTACTGTAAGCTTAGCCTATATTAGTTAGATCCTTTAAGGTTTGCTATTAAATAAATCGTGTCCCACCCCCATCCATATGTTGAAGCCCTAAGCCCCCAGTGTGATTACACTTGGAGACAGGGCTTTGGGGAGGTAATTAAGGTTAAATGAGGTCATAGGTTGGGGTCCTAATCTGATAGGATTGTGGTCTAATAAGAAGAGGGAGAGAAATGTCTCTCTTTGTGCACCCAACAAGGAAAGTCCTTGTGCGGACACAGCAAGAAAGTGGTCATCTGCAAGCCAGGACGAGAGCTCTCATTAGGCACTTAATTGTCCCACACCCTGGTCTTGGATTTCCCAGCCTCCAGAATTGTGAGAAATAAATTTTTGATGTTTAAGTCACATAGTCTGTAGTATTTTGTTGCGGCAGCCTGAGCAGACTAAGACAGGTTGAAGCAGAAAGCGTGCCCAGATGAACTCTGATAGCGGCGGTTTATTGCTGGGATTCATGGAGCAGCATGAGGTGCCCTCTGTTACCTGGGCAGCCATTCTTGGTCACGGAGCTTCCCAGACAGGGATGATCTATAGGCTCATGGAGAAATGAAACAAAGGCTCAGCATGGACTGGATTATTGCCTACTCTTTGTTTATTTAGTATTTACATTTCCTGGCTGACTCCATTTGTCACTGTCCAATATACAGTGTCCTTATTAGGCAGTCTGACACCAAGCACTTTTTGGCCTCCTTCTGACTAGCCCATTCCCATGGGACTCTGGCTCCAACCAAGTGTAGCTGGAGTAGTAGGGTTCGTTTCACATGGCAAGAAATAGAACACCTTTATGCAGAACAGACCACAAGGGGCCTGTTTCTCAGACGGGGGCTGTAGAGCTTCAAGGGTTTCTCCTTAGTGTAGAGTCTAGCCCTTTCTATAACAGAGCTTGAAAACAGCAATTTTGAGGTAAGCTATCCTATAATACTTGTATGGTTTTCTAGGGCTGCTGTAATGAAGCACCACAAACTGAGTGGCTTAAAACAACATAAATTTATTCTCTCACCATTCTGGAGAACAGAAGTCTGAAATCAAGGTGTCAGCAGGGCCATGCTCCCTCTGAAGGATCTAAGGAAGAATCCTACCTTGTCTCTTCAAATTTCTGTTGGCCTCAAGGATTCCTTAGCCTGTGGCAGCATAACTCTAATTTCTGCCTATCTTCATCCTCAAATGGACTTCTTCTCTGTGTGTATTTCTTGTGTCCTCTTGCATTGTCATAAGAACATAAGTCATGGGATTAAAACCCACTGTAATCTAGTATAATAACCCCATCTTAACTAATTATATCTGCCAAGATCCTATCTCCAAATAGGAGATAAGTTCATATTCCGAAGTTCTGGGTAAATATGATTTTTATTGGAGAGGGGAACTATTCAATCCACTATATTGCTTTAGTTAAGATTCTTTAGTTGAAAATTACAGAAAAACACTTGAGCCGTATTATGCAAAACAACAACAACAAACAAACAAAGAAAACAACAAAGGATTTTATTTATAGGACACAGGAGTGTTTTATGGAAACAGTAAAGTAGTCAGGCCTCGGGAGGAAGAACCCAGAACTGTGCAGCTATCAGAAGTGTTAACCTCTCTCTCTTCCTCTCATCTCAAACTCTTCCTGCCTATCAGCTTCATTCCCTCTCTAGACCGGCTTTCTCTGCATCTCCATGCCCTCAGCAGGCAGCAGATGGCCAATCCATTGCTCCAGAGTTTACATTTCTGTTCAAGTGATCAGTTCAAGTTGGATAGTCTTGGTCCCAATTCTAAATTCTCAGAAGACAGAACCTGATTGGTCCATCTAGGATTAGGTGTTCAGTCCTGGTCCAATCAATTGTGGGTAGGTGAGTGGAGTGATGTAGTAAATCCAGCTGGGGGCGTGGAGTCATACCAGTGGATGGGAAGGCAACCCTCAGAGAAAGATGAGTCATTGTGAGCTGGGTAGAAAGCACAAAATAGTCTATACTTATCTTGTGTTTCATAGCATTTAACAGCATACAAAGTGTTTTCATGTACTCAAATCTGATTTGTGCAAATACATCTGGAATAGGCATAATTGGCATTCTGCCCATTTTACAAATGCAGAAACAGACGCAGAGAGATGAGATGACTAGCCCATAGAGATGGTCAGTGTCAGAGACCAGACACAACATTAAGCCTTCTGACTCTTGGCCTGACTCTTCCACCTCGCCACACAACACAGAAATGTAACTGACTTCGTAGTTTTTACTGCAACCAAATGTCACTTATGCAAAGTTATTACCAAGTTTACAAATGTGCTTTCAAAAACAAAAATTTAGTAGTCTGATGATCACAGCCCTTCTACTCTTGTCCAGCTCATCCGAAGTTTTTCCCACCTCTCATTTTCCTTCTTCTTTCCCAGTCCACAGTTTCTTCACAATTCTAACCTCCTCCACATCATTATTCTCCCAGAAAGTTTTCACTAGGATTTAGTATACTAAAAGAAAAAGGGAAATCATCTTCCTTTTAACATTTAAACTCAAATCCCTCCTCCTTTGCATTTTAGGGTTCCCTTCTTACTGACTCTGGCATCCAATCAATTCACAGTGTTTGGGGAAATGTGGCTGTTTTGGGGATACACTTTTGTAATCCTTTTATTCATCTTATATTTTCTCTGAGGCTTGTTTCCCACAGTCACTGGTTCAGGCGCCCTCTTCTCATTTTATCGCTCACTGGATTCCCTCGGCCTCTTCTCATTGGCCTCTTAGTGAATGATTTTGCCTACTGTTCACTGAAACTCTGTTAATTACCTTGGCCTTGTTTAATTCCCTTGAACTTTCTGTCTCTATTTTATATTCATCTTCTTTCCATTACCTCAGGGAAAAATCATTCGTCTTCTCTTTAGAGATAAAAGTTTTCTCTCCTAAAGCTTCCTAAAGCCATTAACCTCACATAATTTCTTCTTTCTAACAATTAAACATTTCTTTCCCAACAACCTCCTTCTCTTTAGTTTTCATTTTTAGCTTCTCTGTTTCTTTCTAGGGAAAAGAAAAAAAAGATAAACCAACAACCTAAGACTTTGATAGGTCTTGCTGTCCCCTTCTGTCTTTGTAGTACTACTTCTTCTTTTTTTTAATAGTTATTTATTTATTTGGTTGCGCCAGGTCTTAGTTGCAGCAGGCAGGTTCCTTAGTTGTGGCATGCGAACTCTTAGTTGTGGCATGCATGTGGGATCTAGTTCCCTGATCAGGGATCAAACCCGGGCCCCCTGCATTGGGAGCATGGAGTCTTATCCACTGCGCCACCAGAGACGTCCCTACTGAAGTCCTACTTCTGAAGTAATCGGTGTTTGCCCACTACCTTCATTTTGCCCTCCTCATCCCTTCCCTGCTTTCAGTCTTGTACCCTCTCCACCGCTCTGTTGAAACTTCACTTTTTTTTTTAATGTCCTCCATTTCTCTCCTCATTGATCATGTTTTCATTTAAATAGTCAAACATAGTTATAATACTGCTTTAACATTCTTGTCTGCAAATTCTATGCATCTCTATCATTCCTGAGTCTGTTTCTTTTGAGTAATTTTTCTTCCTGTTATAGGTCACATATTCCTGCTTCTTGGCATTTTTAGTAATTTTTTACTGGACATTTTGCATTTTACATTGTTGAGTGTCTAGATTTTATTGCCTTTCTTTAAAGACTGTTGTGTTTTGTCGTGACGGGCAGTAAAGGGTACTTGATCCATTGGGGGCTTGTTTTTAAGCCTTTTTAGGGCAGACATAAAGTAGCCTTTATTCTAGGACTAGTTAAGTAACACTACTAAATCATGGCCTTTCTCGGGTCTCTACTGAATGTTCCTAGTGATCATTGAGGACATTCCTCTCTGGCTAGACAGAACTTGAGCAATCCTGCCCTGTGTAAGCTCAGGGACTGTTCAGCTCACAGCTCCCCAACCTCTTTACCCAAACTGTGGAGTTCCACTGTATTCAGCAAAGACTCAAAACGAGCCCATACAGATTTGTGGAACTCTCTTTCTAAGTAGCTTCCTCCTCCCTGCAACTCTGCCCTACAGCTTGCAGCAGCTTCAGGCATCCTGAACTCTGATCTTTGTCTCCTCAATTCAATACAATCATTGGGGTTTACATGGGACCCACTTCCCTGCTCCATGGCCAGGCGTGCGTCTCAGGGCAGAAAGCCAGGGCCATCTTAGGGCCGCCTTTTCTCAGTGATCACAGTTCCATACTACCTGTTGTCCAAAGTCTGAAAACAGTTGTTTCATATATTTTGTCCGGTTTTCTAGTTGTTCAAGTTTAATCCCGGTTGCAATGACTTTATTCTGGCTAGCAGCTCGAGTGTCTGAAACTGTTCTTTAAAGAACACCAGTGACTGCTTCTAAGTAATTCCAAAGGCTTTTCCTTATTCCTCTCATTCTTGTGGCAATATTTGAGTCACTGTCTTCTTAAAATTCTCCTCCCTGGACTTCCCTGGTGGCGCAGTGGTTAAGAATCTGCCTCCCAATGCAGGAGACACAGGTTCGAGCCCTGGTCCAGGAAGATCCCATATGCGCGAGCAACTAAGCGCGGGAGCCACAACTACTGAGCCCACGTGCCACAACTACTGAAGCCCGCATGCCTAGAGCCCGTGCTCCGCAACAAGAGAAGCCACCACAATGAGAAGCCCGTGCACCACAACGAAGAGTAGCCCCTACTCGCCGCAACTAGAGAAAGTGCGTGTGCAGCAACAAAGACCCAACGCAGCCAAAAATTAATTAACTAATTAATTTTTTTTAAAAAAAAGAAGGGAATACAATTCCAGAGCAGCATGAGTGAGTAAAAAGGAAGTCAGTCAGGGATGGAGAAATAGTAAACGTAAAGTGATGCATTAGGGAATTGGCTCTGGTTTCATGAGAAAACAGTGAGTTGCTTGGTCAAGCCCTATGGAATCATGGTGCCCATAGTGGTCCATCAAGGAGGAAGGGGAAAGGGAAAGAAGTGCTGGCTCCTGTCTTTCTTTGACGAAAAGAGACCTCACAGACTTCAAAATGATTGCTGCAGCTCCAAACATTATATCTCCAAAGAGCAACATCCAGAAGCAGAGGAAGGAAAGGGACAATAGAAACTTTCTTCTCAAGCATTTCCTTCTTTTCAAAGAACTGCTTCCCAGAGGCTCCTTGTATACATCCTTTTATACCCTATTAACCTAAAGTGGGCTGCATGCCCCAACCCTAGATCAATCAGTGGATGAAGAGATTGAGATTGCCATTATTAACTTCAATCAATCAAGATATATCCTCCGTGACTGAATATTTTTTGCACATAATTGCACATCGAAATTGGTCTCCTTCTTGACCTTCTTGCTTCTAGCCAGCATGCTCTTTCTAACAAACAAGCTGATGATGTCACTGTCATGCTTGACATCCTTCCAGGGCTTTTCCTCATCTATAGTGCAAGTCCAGGTTCCATGACCATTCATATTTCTTCATGTTAACTCATCACTTTCATCCCCTCCCACTCTGCAAAGGGCACTGTGTTTCAGACACGTGGAATTAGCTGAAATTCCCAGAGTACACCGTGCTTGTTGTTACCTCTAGTGTTTTCTATATACTGCCTCTTCTGACTTTCCCCATTGTCTTCATAGCAACTACAACTTAACTTTCAAACATAGGCTTAAATGCCCCCTCCTCAGAAAGCCTTCCAGGATGTTTCTCCTGTTTTCTCAATAGCACCCTGATTATACCCCTTTTATGACATTTACAGCCTTGTGGTAATTACTTATTTCTTCATCTACCCCCTTAACCTGATCGGAAATCCCAGGGCTTAGCTCACTGCCCAGAATGCAGAAGCCACTTAAAAAGTGCTGATTAAATGGAAAATCCCTGTAGATGTATGCTGTCAATCTCAACCAGGTCTTTATTTGTTTAATTTGTCACTTGGTGAATCCTGACCCTGGGGACTGTTGCAAACACTCCTCACCCTCCCAAGGCCCAAGTGCAGTCTTCACGTCCCTCATCCTCAGCAGGCAATCTCTACTTCTTAGAGTCCATTGATGACATTAAGTTCACAGTCTTTAAACTTCCCTCATTTACCTCAACGCCCATTCCCAACATTTAACATTTCTCTGTTTTTCACTCTCTTCATACCTCTCATCTGAAAGGAAAAGGTGTCTCTTCTCCCTAAGGATCTCATGCCTCTCACCTGCTCCTTGGACCTCTTGCCCCAGAATCTTTCATCTTCCCTTTGACACCAGCTAGCACTCCAGTCTCTAAAACACCCATCAGACTGGTTACTCTTGCACTGCCTTATATACAAAAGATTCCTGTCCTGTCATCAATGCCTTCAAAACTAGCAGAGGTTGCTAGAACTGGTGGCTCAAAAACCAGATACAATTGATAGAAGAGTTTCACTTGACTCCCACAGAGTTTTTTCATTTGGGAAATTTCACTTAAAAATTAAGGATTTTGGTCTTCTCTGTAAAGATCAGACAGCTGGCTGCCCTGGGCCACCCTTTCCACGTGGCAACAGTGGTCTGGGTACAGCAGCTGTGGGTGGGGCCTGTGATCAGTAGGTCATCACGGTCTCCTCTGACCCTCTTTGCTCACTTTTATCACCTGTCAGGTCCTTATAAGCATTTGACTTTGCAATCCCTTGCTAGTGTTTGGTTTTGTCCCTATCTTTCACCTGCAAGTTTCCTCTTGAAAGTCCCTGGTGATTTTCCAGTTATGAGATACACGGGTGTGTGCTCCACCCTCAGTGTCCTTGAACTTTCTGCCTCTCTCTATCACCTCTGTAGAGACCACATCCAGCTTGGCTTCCTTAGCACCTATGCTCCTGGTACTATTAGATCCTTAAGGCCAATTTTGCTGGCTGTTTTCCTTCTGCTCCCTAAATGAAAGCTTTTCCTAAAATTCCTGGAATCTTCTTTCTAGTCCCCATTCACCTCCATGGGCTCACCAAGTCATGTGGCTTTTGCCATCCATCCCTTTATGTGAAGAGCTGCCAAATATCTCTCAGTCTCTAATGTCTCTTCCTTGTGTTCTTTTCACATATCTCCAATGATCTGCTGGAAACATCCTCCTGGATGTATTTCCAGCACCTCAGATTTAATACATCTGAAACACAACTCATCATCTTGCCTTCCGCCCCCTCCCCCCTACCATCCAGGTGCCTGACTAGTTAACTGTTGATGGAGATTTCACAGCAACGCAGTTTGCAAATCACTTCACCCCTTTCCTTTGACATCCAAAGCATTTCTTCAGGTCCTCAAAACTCCTGGCCTCCCAACTGGCCTCCCTGCCTCCTGCGCATCATTCATATCTCATTCCTTATACCTCAGAAAATCATTCTTCTAAAACACTGCTGTGATTATGCCCTTCTACTGCTCGACATTCGGTAGCTGAAAGAATGAAACATGCAGTTAGTCAAGGTTCCTATCCATGTTCTTCTCAGCAATCCAGTTATATTTAAACCTCAAAGCAATGACAGTCCATCCTCCCCACACTGTTCTTGGTAGATCAGAGACTTTTAGTAGTTCTCCATTATTTGAAAAAGAAAATCCAAAACTTATGACTTTCAGCCATCCAGGCTCAATTAGGTTTCCAGCCTTATCTCCCACTGCTTTTGGACACCGACCTAATGTAACCTGGACAACTTGAAATTCACCAGACAACGTGAAGATACCTCATGTTTTCTCCCTTTGCTCATGCAGGTCCATTGCTTTTAAGCTTCTTCCCACATCCTTCCAGGCCCATCTCAAATGTTTCACTGATAATGCCACCTGTCACACACATTCTTATATTGTATTTATGGCTAGGTCTTCTGTGATCCACTACATTCTATGCTCCTTGGGAGTAGAGACAGACTCCTTCTCTAGCTTTCATCCCATTGGAGTGCCCAGCACGTGGCACCCTTTCGATCAACAAGCATTTAGACAAGCCTTCTATAATGGCAGACACTGAGCCAGGTGCTGGCATACAAAGGTGGACGAGGCACAGCCCGGGCTCTGATGGGGTTCTCATTCGAACCAGTGAGAATGACACATAAACACGTGACTATAAACTAGGATGAGCACAGTAGAGGTGTATGCTAAGTAAGGGAGGATCTATTCATGGAGGGATGATTGAGAATGGGAAAGTGAAGCCTCAGAGGATGTGACACTCGAATTGGGCCCCAAGGAAAGAATGGTTAGAGAGGTGGGCAGGAGAAATGTTTGCAGTGAAACTTAGGCCAACCATATTTACAACTTAATGGCAATATTGATGATGAGGAGGTAGCAAGGCTGAAGGATTAGCCCAAATATATTTAGATTATGTAGGTTGTACTTTGATATGAAACAGATAAACAAGAGTTAAGTATCACACAAGAATGGATTCTACCAAGGGAAATACGTGGAGGAAAAACCAACTGAAGTCACTCTGATTCTTGGTTGTTTACTCCCTCCGACACATACATCACTTTGTTGACAGGTAAATGTTTTAGACCAGCATTTATTTATTATTGACGTCTTATTTTATTTTACTTTTTTGGCTGCACTGCGAGGCACGCGGGATCTTTGTTCCCTGACCAGGGATCGAACATGGGCTCTTGGCAGTGAGAGCTCGGAGTCCTAATGGCTGAACCGCCAGGGAATTCCCTATTATCGACCTTTGAAAAAGAGGGATAGGGAGTTGTCGATCAAGATTTGGGGCAGATCAGAAAACAGGTAAAAAGTGCCTTATACAAATTGCAAGCAGAGTATCTGCAGTCCAAAATTGACTTAGATTTTGGAACTCTTCCAACCTCCGAACAGGACTAGAACAGCATTATCACCTGCCAAGGCTGAAGTCACTGCTAAAATGGCTTCCCTAAAACAAGACAATCACCAGAATCTTTGTCAGAACAATGACCTTTGATTTCTTTGCTAGAATACACAGCTTTATTTGACAAAGATAAACAAAAAACCAGAAACTTAAATATAACTGATTTTATTTGATCATCTTAACTGAAATCTCTTTCTATTTGAGAAAAGATACCCTATCAGCAGTTTTTTAAAGGGACATCTGGCTTCAAAAGCTTTGATTACTTTTTTTTCTACTGTAAAAATATTAAGTAAAGCATTTCTGGGGAGGCATGCAACAAAAGTGCCAACATCAAACTAAGCGCTACTGATTTCCACTGGGACTCTTTCCACAATGACAAGGGGTTGCTGTTATTTTTACAGAGACACCAATAAATAAACAGTCCTGGAAACACAGCACATGGATAGTGATTGATAAAATTAAATATTTCTCCACTTTAAAGCTAGTCCTAAAACATCACAGAATTCCTAGTGGAGAACACAGATAATTAGACTTGAAAAACAAAGGATTTAGTCACAGGAGTTTTAGCCTCCCACCCACGTAGCCCTTATGCATTAGCAGTTGGTCATCCTTTCTCATCTGCTCCAAAGCCTCAAAGGTATTCAGCCAAGATCTTATAATTCAGCCCTGACCAAACTGGGAACTAACCATCCATCTCCCACCGAGTGTATTCTTAACATCAAAATTAAGCATTGGAAGTCGGTCGCTACACATGGACCTGAGAGGGAAGTGGACTGTCCTAGGTACCTTGTAATATCAAATCCAGACCTTGGTGAAGCCAACCTAGGTCATCTGATGGTGGTGGGAGGGTTGCAGGGAGGTGGGCAGGGAACATGACCCACTGTGCGTATTGGACTGCCCTTTGAACCAAATCAATGGAGATCTTTCCTTACTTGTGATAAGTGCCTTCACATACTGATAAGCACCATTTGGAAATCTTCTCCATTCTGATAAACATCACAAGGCCACGGTGAGTATTACTGAGTATTACTGAGTATTACTGAGTATTACA
Organism: Eubalaena glacialis; assembly: GCF_028564815.1. Taxonomy (NCBI): domain Eukaryota; kingdom Metazoa; phylum Chordata; class Mammalia; order Artiodactyla; family Balaenidae; genus Eubalaena; species Eubalaena glacialis. The sequence continues at coordinate 48,941,213 of NC_083726.1, forward strand.
GGGTCTCTCCCTGCGACCAATCACTTTGCAATAAGCCTCTTGGGCAAACTCCAGTTCACTAGCTAGAGGACTGTAAATATAAAAATCAGGAGAATTTCTTTTTCTTTTTTATTGCTTGCTAGATAACAAATTAAACACATCAGAGGATTGAAAAGCCTCGAAACTGTTTCTTGTTATGCTGTTTTACAGGCAGGAGAAGAGCTCATTAACCAGGTTGAAGTTGTCCCTGTTTGCTCTTTGAAGCACAGCGTACAGGTGAGGGTTAGTGGCGGCGTCCGTAAGAGGGCATGGAGCTGGGTTCACTTGTCTTCCACTGAGGTGGGACTGAGGGCCTGGAAGGTGCCAGGCCTGGAGGATCCAGCTGCCTTTGGCTTCTAGGGCTGGTGTAATGGCTCTGTTTTCACAGAAGTGCTGACAGAACATGACAAATAGAAAACAGATGTGAACTGACCTTCCACAAAAATGTATTTCAAGGTTTCCTAATCTTCATAGGAATCCTTCAGAGTGAGAGATGCCACCTTCGGGCAGTGACGCACATGACATTTAAAGAAAGGCTGCTGTTCCTGCCTGGAGCCCCCAGCCAGTCCCCTACTCCCTCCTCCTCCCACCCCTCCCTTCCTGCATTGACTTTCAGACATCTTTCCCCTCCCAGTCCGTTTCACCTGTGGTCATGTCCCTGCACACACGCTTTCCCCCCACCTGTCCCCCCATACCTATGGCCTTGGTTTTTATAGATGTACCACTTTTCACCAAGCATTCAGGCCACTTCACTCCCAATTTTGCTTTGAAACCGTCACTGTCACTGGGTCCATTACTAGCTCTAAATACTTTTGTGACACTAAATGTTGGTTTGGAACCACTGAGTACACTGGACTTTTGTCCACTTAATGACTTAAGTTAGAAATACTGGAATAGAGGGGTACAAAGGCCAACTGGGGAAACAAGTTCTCATGTTCCTCTCTTACTGCCTCCAGGGCCCCTGGCTCTGAGGGCAAAGTACTGCTCCTTGTGCACGTGATACGGGCTTGAACCATGCATGATTCTAGGTGTTTTGAATTGCTCTGCTTATGTTCTTCGTGGACACCTGTCTGCATCCTGCAGGAATTTGGGTGGGATTTCCCAAAGTTTTGCCCTTCCAATAGCTACAGTACTTTGTCAAAGACTTTTTTCCTTGCCAAGTTGTTGATATCTCACAAAACAATTTATGGCAACATTGTCCCTGAGAAAGAAAGTCACGTAAACGCAAGGCAGTGCAAATTTATTCCCAATGCCGCTGATGAGCAATCAGCTACATCACCCTGGTTAATCCCAAGTCAGTTGGCTTCAAGGTCTGGTCACCTCTCAGTGGGCCAAGCTGGCTCTGACCCTGGAAGTCCAGGGGATTCTCTGTTTAAGAAGTCAGTGCATTCTCCTACTTCTAGACATCATATGCCAAGAAATTCCCATCTTATTTTGAAGTAAACTAAATAGAAAGTTCTGGACAGAAATGGATCGAGTTTCTGGATGTCAAATATTTGAATCTTTTTTCTATTCCAGTATCACTTAAGACTAAAACATTTGTCCAATTTGTAGGATAATCAAAAATGCACTCTTTATCAGATATGCCATTGTTGTTTAGTTGTTTTTTTTTTTTTGACTTGTGAAGTGACTCCATTTGGGGGATAATCATGGGAAGGACTACATGCTCAGATGTGAACTGGATGGGAGATGAGCACTACAGTTTAAATGAGATAGCATAGCAGGGATCACATCTGGATGCACTGTCATTTCTCTACGGAGAAGGTATTAAAGAAACTGCACAGATAACTTGTTTACTAATGTGCAGGAATAGCTGGAAAAGAAGACTGATAATGGAAAACTTGATCTACCTAACTTTATAATGCGTCCCACCCTTAACAAACTGGATCAGCTTCAGTGTCATCTCCTCCGTCCCATATCATCCTATTACAACCCCCGTCACACCCGCCATCTCTAAGGAAGGCGCTCTGCAGCCCAACCCCCTGCACCTGAATTCTGACTTTGCCTGATTGTGCAAGTTTGGGCTATTCGCTAACCCTCTCAATGTTTGACTTTCCTCACCTTTAAGTGGGGACTATAGTGGTACCTGAGCTCTCGAGATAGGTCCATATTAACTGAGAAGATACCTGTCAAGCGCTTAGAGCTGACCTGACTTGCAGCAAGCCCTCTGTCCATGTTAACCATTACCATTAGCTGTTTATAGTGATAGGGGAGGGAGTGTCACTAGGCTGGCCACCACAGCATCCTGGCACATAGCACAGTGCCTATGAATAGTCACTGGGTAAAATGAATCTCCAGTTGCACAAACATAGCTCATCCCCAGCTCCCAAGCCCGACCATCATCATCTCTTGTCTGGATTCTGAAATAGGGTCCCAGCCAACGTTCCTGCTTCTATCCCTCCTCCCCTCCAGTCCAGCCAGAGGGGTCTTTTCCAAACTTACGTCAGATCATGTTGCTCGTCTGGTCCCCATCTCCCTTGGAATAACAACTAAAGTCCTTGCAAGGTACACGAAGACCCTACATGGCTTGGCTTCCTATTATCCACCTAAGCTCATCTTCCGCTCCTCTACCCTTGCCCACTCGGCTCCAGCCACACTGTCCTCTGTGATACTCCTCGAACACAGCAGGAACGCTTTTTCTTTAGGGAGTTTACTATAGCTGTTCCTTCTACCACTGTTTCCACAGATAATTGTCTAAGTCTATCCCCTCCTTCATGTCTTGTTCTAATGCCACCTTCCCAGTAAGGCCTACATAGATCACCTATTTAAAACTGCAACCTCATCACAAGAAAGAAAGAAGAAAGAAAAGAAAAGAAAAAGAAAAGAGAAGAAAAGAAAAGAAAAGAAAAGAAGAAAGAGAAGAGAAGAGAAAAGGAAAGAAAAGAAAAGCAGGGACTTCCTTGGTGGTCTAGTGGTAAAGAATCTGCCTTCCAATGCAGGGGATGAAGGTTCGACCCCTGGTCAGGGAACTAAGATCCCACACACCTCGGGGCAACTAAGCCCTGGCGCCTCAACTAGAGAGCACGTGCTGCAAACTACAGAGCCCACGCACCACAACTAGAGAGAGAAAACCTGCACGCCACAACTAGAGAGAAGCCCGCGCGCTGCAACAAAATATCCCGTATGCCACAACGAAGATCCCGCGTACCACAACTAAGACCTGACACAGTCAAAAAATAATAAATAAATAAAGAAAAGAAAAGAAAAGAAAAGCATAGAGTGCAGGAAGAAACTTTTGGAGATGATAGATATGTTTATGGTATCGAGATTGGTGATGGTTTCACTGATCTATACATATCTCCAAACTCATCACGTTTTTTTTTAAAAATATTTATTTATTTATTTATTTATTTTATTTTTGGCTGTGTCAGGTCTTAGTTGTGGCACACGGATCTTTGTTGTGGTGCTTGGGTTTCTCTCTAGCTGTGGCGTGTGGGCTCCAGAGCATGTGGGCTCTGTAGTTGTGGCCCACATGCTCAGTAGCTGCATCACGCAGGGTTAGTTGCTCTGTGGCGTGTGGGATCTTAGTTCCCAACCAGGGATCCAACCCGAGTCCCCTGCATTGGAAGGGGGATTCTTAACCACTGGACCACCAGGGAAGTCCCTCATCAAGTTTTATATTTAAATATGTACAGCTTATGGTATGTCAATTATACCTCAATAGTTTTTTTTCAAAAGCAAAAAAATAAAATTGCAACCTCGTCTATGCTCACCCCCAGCAATCCCAACCCCCTTACCTTGCTCTGATTTTCTTTAACTTAACACCTTCTGACTTGAAGCTTTAGTTAACTTATTTATTATTATTATGTTTACTGTTTATTTTCTGACTTTCTCTTTTAGAATGCTAACGCCACAAGCACAGGGACCTTTGTTTATTCACTGATATATTCCCAAGTGCTTAGAACAGTACCACGTGGCACACACAATTACTAAATATTCTTGAATAAATGGTTCCATATGCATGCATATGTACAGCTAAGGTTAACAGGAGACCAAGTCTTCCAGGTGAGAAAAGCAAAGACCTCTTCACTTGCAGTTTTGACATAATGCCCTAGCTAGATTTCATCTAAGTGGATCTTTTCAACAGAAGGGGCGTGATACAAAGCCCCATCTTTGTGCAGCCTCAACATTGTCTTTGGCAGTTTGGATGCTCTGCCGTCTAGGTGTGGCCCCGCACACGTGGGCTTGATGGAATGTCCCGATTAGTTATCAGATGTGCCTGAGCGGCTCTGGGGAAGAGCTTGTCAGCTCAGGTCTCACCAAAGAAAAACAGTTTCTCACTAGCAGTTCGACTGAAATCCTCCTTGGACTGTCTCAATCCTTCTGCAGCTCAAAAAAGCACCCTCCCTCATAGTCTCTTTTGTCAAACTTTTCCCCTATTGATTGCTAAAAACAAACTTATAATTTCTTAATTTATGACTACAGTGCTAATTTTGACTGAATATTTCAGCCCTATTCCAACTATTCGGTGGTACATGTAATAATTTTTGTCTTACTTATATTGGAAATAAACTATATCAGGAATATGTTACTGTATAACATATTCAGTATGTTATACTCAGTTGTCATATTCAGTATGTTATATTCAGTATGTCATATTCAGTTTACAGGACATATCTGGGTTCAATATAAGAAGATTTAATAAACAGATTATCAAGGTATAGAATGGGCTGACTCAATATAAAAAATTTCCTAATCATTGGAGATTATTTATATGAAATGCCCAGAAAGGCAAATCTATAGAGACAGAGAGGAAACTAGCGGTTGCCTGGGGCCAAAGGTGGGAATGGGGAGTGACTGCAAGTGGGGACAATGTTTCTTTGAGGAGTGATGAAAATAATATTATATCGTACAACTCTGTTAATTTACTAAAAAGCAATGAATTATACACTAAAATGGGTGAATTTTATGCCATGTGTCTTAGTTTGCTAGGACAAAATACCACAGACTGGGTGGCTTAAACAATAGACATTAATTTTCTGACAATTCTGGAAGCTGAAGTCTGAGATCAAGGTGTCAGCAGAATGGATTCCTTGTGAGGGCTATAAGGGAAGGAGCTGTTCCAGGCCTCTCTGCTTGACTTGCAGATGGCCATCTTCTCCCTTTATCTTTACGTTATCTTTTTTTTTTTTCCTTTTTAAAAAAAATTATTATTTTTGGCTGCATTGTGTCTTCGTTGCCGCGCGCGGGCTTCCTCTAGTGCGGCGAGCAGGGGCTACTCTCTGTTGCGGTGCTGGGGCTTCTCATTGCGGTGGCTTCTCTTGTTGCGGAGCACGGGCTCTAGGCACGTGGGCTCAGTAGTTGTGGCTCACCAGCTTAGTTGTTCCGTGGCATGTGGGATCTTCCTGGACCAGGGCTTGAACCCATGTCCCCTGCGTTGGCAGGCAGATTCTTAACCACTGCGCCACCAGGGAAGTCCCTTTACATCAGCTTCCCTCTGTACATCTGTATCCAAATGTCCCCTTCTTATAAGGACACCAGTCATACTGGTTAGGGCCTACGCTAATGATCTCATTTTAATCTAATTACCTCTTTAAAGACCTTATCTGTGGATACAGTTCCATTCTGAGGTACTGGGGGTTAGGACTTTAACCTATGAATTTGCGGGGTGAAGTGGGGGACACAATTCAGCCCATAACAATATGTAAATTATACTTCAATAAAGCTGTTTTTAAAATATCATATCAAATGAGCACTTATTAGGTTCTAGGTGCTATGCTAAGTACTTTACATATATCATCTCATTTGATCTTCTCAATAACACTATGAGGTAAGTATAATTATGCCCACTTTAAACATGAGTAAAGTAAGACACAGGGAAGTAAATAATTTGCCTGTGGTCACAAAACCAGTAAGCAATGGAGCGACGATTCAAAGATTCAAACCTCGTAGTCCAACTTCAGAGCCCGCGCTTTTAATCCTTATGATAACACCCACATGTGCTGGGCAGTCAGGCCCTTTAAATCATTCCCCTGAAATCGGTTTTATAATTTCAATTATGCAAGAGAATACTGAGGCTCAGAGAAATTAAGCACCTGTCCCAATTCACACAGTCCATAATTGGGCTTTCTCCAAAACCCAAGTCATTTCTAAATATTATGGTATTTCTAATTATGTGTAACTGTGGCTCTCACCACTTGGGATGGGAGAGCTCTAGGGCAAGAAAAAGCGTCTTAGCACACGATAGATGCTCAATAAATAGTTGTGGAATGAATGAGAATATATTTAAAGGGGCTGGTCTGTGGTTTTAATGTCAGTGATGGACAAAGTTAATATGCTATGTTGGAGACCTGAGCTGCCTCCAGCCTGAAATTCTGGAGATGACTTGGGCTGCAGGTCAGGGGATCGTTTTGCATGTGAAATTCTTGATACAAACTCCAGAAGTCACCTCTCAGCTGAATTCCTTTGTATGGGGAAATGGGCACCCTCATAGTCTGCTGGTGCAAGTGCAAACTGGGGAGAAGTTTTCTTGAGCAACCTGGCAATGTGTATCAAAAGCCTTAAACACACACACACACACACACACGCACACACACACACACACACCCTTATGTCCCAATAATTCCTCATAAGTGTTAAGAAAAAAACTGGAAACAATCTAAGTATCCAATAATAAAAGAATATGGCACAGTCATAGAATGGAATAATGTGCAGTCCTTACTTACAGTGTTGCTTTTTATTATTGTTCTAGATAAAGTTCATGCTATATAATATTAAGTGAAAAAAGAAATAAATAAGACCAGCTGCATGGCAGTTCACAAAAAAAGAAACTCAAATGGCCAATAAGTATATGAAAAGATATTCATTCTCACTCAGAATTGAAAGAAATGCAATTCAAAACAATGAAATATTTTCCACGTAAGACTGGTGAAGAGTTGGCCAGAGAGTAGGGAAACACTCTAATGCACAGTTGTAGAAAGTATAAATTGGTACAAACTTTTGGGAGAAATTTGGCACTATCACTAAAATTTAAAAATACATATACCCAGGGTATTCCCTGGGGGTCCAGTGGTTAGGATTCCGCACTTCCACTGCAGGGGGCATCGGTTTGATCCCTGGTTGGGGAACTTAGATCCCACATGCTGCGTGGTGTGGCCAAAAAATAAATAAATAAATAAAAATAAATTGCTTTAAAGTGATTAAAAAAAAAAAAAAAGTACACCCTTTTTTGACCTAGCAATGTTACTTCTAGCAATTTTACTTTGTCCTATAGAAATACATATATATGCAAAGATGTTCATTATAGCACTAACTGTAGTAGCAAAAAACTTGGAAACAAGTTAATTGTTCATCAATAGCCAAATGATTAAATATATGGTGGAACATTCAAGAAAGTGAAACATAGGCAGCTCTCAAAGTAAATGATGTAGATCTCTATGTGCTTATTTACAAAGACATTTACATTAGTTAAGGTCCAGCCAGGAGCACAAAAGTCATGTTAGACAATGCAATAGAGGGAATTTAACATAGGAATTAATTGCAAAAGTTTAGAGGCTAATTATTTTATATCTAGAAGGTGGTGATCCAGGGATACAGGCAGCCCTGCAGGCAAGGCACAGGCAGATGGAGAGTTGAGAGGGCAGAATCAAGATTACTCTATCTAAGGCCATTTTTTCTACTCTTTCTGCTTTTCCTTGTGTATCAACTTCAATTTCCCCCTGTACACAACTTTCAAATTCCTCTCCATGCACATAGCTGCACCAGTTCTAGTTCAAGCATCAGTGATGGTTGAAGAAAATCCCAGGAGATAATCTGATTCAGACTGGGTTAAGCATCCACCCAAATCCAATCATCTCTAGCCAGGGGGAAGGGCCACAGGACTCACCTCTGTGAGTAGCGACTGCAGTTCTCACCAGAGGAGCCTAGGTTGGGAAAAGCCTGTCTACCCTTGACAACATGGAAAACTGGATTGGTACTGATGCTGTCTATCAAAGGAGGGAATTCATGATGGGGAGAGGATAGGGATGGAAGATGATAACATAAGTTTTGAACATGTTCAACTGAGATGCCCACAGAACATCCAAATATATTGTTTAGGAAGTAAATGAATGTAAAGTCTGGAGTTCAGCATGGGAATTTGGACTAGAAATCCAGGCTTCAGAGAGTCAGCATAAAAACTGTATTTGAAACCATGGGTACATGAGAAAACAATTGCTGGTTCAAGATACAATTCTAGAGACTAAAAAATATAGAATAAACAGAGGACGAGGAAACACTAAAAGAGACTAAGGAAAATTGACCAAAGGACTGGTATATAAAAAAAGAAACAACACAGAAAAAAAAACATGGAAAGAGGAAAGAGAGAAGTTTCAAGGAAAAGAAAGTGGTGAATTCTATTAAATAAGATAAACCCTGAAAACCGCCCAGTTGGATATGGCCCCAAGGTCTCTGATGAGGGGCATCAAAGTGAAGGAAAACAAAATTGCAATGAGTTTAGGAGGTTAGGAAGTGAATTCCTCATGATTTAATGCTTTTGTAGCCGTCCATGAGACGACAAGGTGACAAGCCTTGGTGAAATTAAATGGAAGGAATAAGTCCATGTGCTTTCGCTTCACAGTTCTTCAGCAAATCTGTTTTGTATAGAGTAACTTGGACTAACCTAGTCAACTGTGGACATTACAGGCCATTGGGACATTTAAGGCCCAATCTCAGGTTTTTACTCCGAATTTGCAGAACAAATCCTAGAGCTCCCTCTTGGGGTTGGCAACTCTTGTATATTCCTAGTCTTAGAAATACTAAAAGGATCAGCAAACTGTGGCCCTGGGGCTGCATCTGGCCCTCTGCCTGTTTTTGTATGGCCTGTGAACTAAGGATGTTTGTCGCATTTTTCAATGATGAAAAACAATGAAGGAAGTATTCTGTGATGTAAAAATTATATGACATTCAAATTTCAGTGTCATTAAAGACATTTTCATTAGCAGACAGTGCTCATTTGTTTCGGTATGGCTACTTTCATGCTACAGTAGCAGAGCTGAGTAGCAGTGACAGAGGATGTATAGCCTGCAAAGCCTAAAATATTTACCATCTAGTCCTTTTCTGCAAACATCTGTGGACCCCTACTCTAGAAGAGTGGAGAGGGTGGTCCTGGGACTTCAGGTTGCCTTTTAGAGATATAAAAATAGCTTAGTTCTGGTCACGGAACCTCAGTAAAAAACAAACTATAAATCTGTCTAATCTCTGAAAATCTTAAGTATAGGAACAACCCCAGCATAATTAGACCCACATAAATGCCTCCATTTTAGTCCAAATCCAAGCGTTTTTACCTGACTTATTTGTGCTTCTTTGTGATATCTGGAGACAGAGCTGGGCAAGACTCTGTGCCTAGCACTGGGACAGGCTAGAGTAGATGAAGGGAAAGCCAAGATCTGCAACTAGACTTGTGCCTTGGTGTGGAATAGATCCCGGTGCAGGTGCTGGAAGTTAAGCGGCAGAGAATAGTAAAATGACAGCGACCATTTATTGAGCACTTCCTGTATGGTAGGCATGCCAAGTGCTTTACATTCTATTATCAAGACAAACAAAACTAACTCCCTGCTCTTTACCAAGAGTGGAAAGTCTGAAGGCTGGTAATACAAGTATAGGGTTAACATCAGTTTCCATATATTTATATATATATGTATAGTTTCCAAGCGGGAACCAGGAGTTCATCAATTCCAGTTTACCCTTTTGAGGTATGCGAACTACAACACAAAAGAGAGGGAAGCAAGATGCCATGGTACTTCAGAGTAAGATGAACTTACTTGGGAGTGGGAAAGGGAAATTTAAGCCTGGAAGAAAGGAAATATTTTAACAAAGGAAGATGGAGGGTGTGAAACAGGAGAGTGCAGGGTACATTTAAGGAACAGCATGGAGATTCTACTCGTTGAAAAGGAGGGTGTGTATAAACTAATTTTTTAACTTACAGATTTATTTTCTCTTTGTCATAAAGGCCCTTCCAACCATGCCCATCACGGGCTGGGGCGGGGGCGTTCTTCTTAGGTTCAACTACACATTGACTCACAACTCGAGTATAGACCACACTTGGATACTCCAAAGGGTACAGAGCAGGAACCACAGATGTCTGCCAGGGCGTGGGCGAGCACCCCCGGGATTCCTGGCGGTAGACCCCTGAGCAGTGCAGCTTAGACTCAGGGAAGCAAGGCGCCCATCCTGCAAGCATGGAAGCTGCCTTGGTTTACAGGCATCACTCCCTACAGGAGCTGATATCTCTTGTAACAACTTCATAGGCATAGCTTCCAGGTTTCTAATTACTAGAGTCACAGCATTCAGGGAAATCCAAAGATAGGACTTCCTGCTAGGGATTGAGAAGTTCTCTCACTCCAGATGTATTTTACCAAACAGGGGTCATTTATCCTATGTGCAGTGTTGCCTAGCAGCATGGTTGACACATTATCCTTATCAAGTTGCCTGAGAAACAGAACTAGAAAGTTAACCAAGGGTCTAATTGTCAAGCAGGAAGGGGAAAGGTTTTGTTAACCTTTTACCCATCTTCCCCAACGCCCAATCCAATTTCAGTTCTTCCCTCAAAAGTAACTCCCGTTAATAACCTTCCTAAAAATTTACATAAAATCGTGTACGTATCTGTAGGCATTTAGTTTACATCCAGTTTTTCACTATCAAAAACAATGAATATCCTTATGTACACATGAAAGTATTTCCTAGCAGTGAAATTATTTGATTAAATGATAAACGTAAAATTCTTATAGATTAAATTGCTGTTAATCTTACTGCACACCAACAATGTATGAGTACCGATTCCCCTTCACTCTCTGTGACACTGTGTATTAGAAATCTTTAAATTTTGTCATTATAATGAATGAGAAATGGTCTTGTATTAATTTGCATTTCTCTGAATACTGCTGAGTTCACACATCTTTTCAAATGTTTGACCACCATTTGATTTTTCCTTTTCTGAATTATTTGATCATATTTTTTGCCCATTTTTCTATTGCGTTGACTTAACCTTTTTTATTGATTTGTGGGTAATACATATATTATTATATAACCTATATTATATACTACTTATATACTTCATATTATATAGTATATATAATAGTATACATATTACTGCATATATATACAATACTACATCTATATTACTACATATTTCTATATATTACTATAGCATATATATTGAAGTAGTGTTTATATATACACACATAAATATTTTGAGTATTAACAGATATGTAATGGGAACTATTAACAATTTTTGATCAGGGAAGCTTGGTGCTGGGAGTGATTAAATGTTGGGCTTTGGAGTTAGACCTGAGTCTCAGCTCAAGTGCTTCCTTGTATATGTGACTATGGGCAAAGCATTTAATCTCCTTGAACCTAGGTTTTCTTATTTGTTAAGTAGGGATAATAACATGCACTCACTGGGTTACCTTTAGCTAAGTGTGCGGCCATTAAGTCTTCAGTAAATGGTAACACTTAGCATTATTATTTTTTAAATTGAGATATAATTCACATACCATAAAGCATACAAGTTTTAGTATATTCACAAGGTTGTGCAACAATCACCACTATCTAACGCCAGAACACTTTCATCACCCCCAGAAGAAATCGTTTCCCCATCACTCCCCACCTCCCATACCCCCATCCCCTGGTAACCCCTAATCACTTTCTACCTCTGTGGATTTGCCTATTATGGACACTTCACATAAGTGGACAATACAATATGTGGCTTTTGTATCTGGCATCTTCCATCTAGCATAATGTGTACAAGATTCACCCATATTGTAGAAGATTTCAGCATTTCATTCATTTTTATTCTGAATAATAACCCATTGTATTGATATACCACATTTGATTTATCCATTCATCAGCTGATGAACATTTGTGTTGTTTCCACTTTTGGCTATTATGAATCATGCTGCTATAAATATTCAGGTTCAAGTTTTTGTGTGGACCTATGTTTACAATTCTCTTAGGTATATAGCTAGGAGTAGAACTGCTAGGTCATATAGTAACTCTGTTTAACTTTTCTGGAACTCCCAACTGTTTTCCTTAGCAGCTGTACCATTTTACATTCTCACCAGCAACATATGAGAGTTTCAATTTCCTCACATCCTCACATCCTGGTAAACACTTGTTATTGTCTGAGTCTTTTATTACAGTGATCCTAGTGGGTTCTGATTTCCGTAGTGACAAATGATTTTGAGAACCTTTTCATGTGCTTATTGGCCATTTATATTTCTTCTTTGGAGAAATGTCTATTCAAATATTTTGCCCAATTTTTAATTGGTTGTTTTTTTAAGATATATAGTTTGCAAGTATTTTCTCCCATTCTGTGGGTTGTCTTTTTACAACCTTGATAGTGTCCTTCGAAATATAAAAGTTTTTAATGATACAGTCCAATTTATCTATTTTTTTCTTTAGTTACTTGAGCTTTAGGTGTCATATTCCTAAGTATTTTATCCTTTTTGATGCTATTATAAATGGAATTGTTTTCTTAATTTTACTTCCAGTTCATTGCTAGTATATAGAAATATAGGGCTTCCCTGGTGGTGCAGTGATTAAGAATCCACCTGCCAATGCAGGGGACACAGGTTGAAGCCCTGGTCCGGGAAGATCCCACATGCCGCAGAGCAACTAAGCCCATGCACCACAACTACTGAGCCTGCGCTCTACAGCCCACGAGCCACAACTACTGAGCCCGCATGCTGAAACTACTAAATCCTGTGTGCCTTGAGCCTGTGCTCCGCAACAAGAGAAGCCACCGCAGTGAGAAGCCTGCTCACTGCAACAAAGAGTAGCCCCTGCTCGCCACAACTAGAGAAAGCCCGCGCACAGCAACGAAGACCCAACACAGCCAAAAATAAATAATTAAAAAAAAAAAAGAAAGAAATATAACTGATTTTGGGGGGGAAAGCAGGCGGGCGCTGGGATGAACTGGGAGACTGGGTTTGACATATATACACTAATATGTATAAAATAGATAACTAATAAGAACCTGCTGTATAAAATAAAATAAAATTGAAAAAAAAGAAATATAACTGATTTTTGTATATTGATCTTGTATCCTGCAACCTTGCTAAACCCATTTATTAGCTCTAATAGTTTGTGTGTGTGTGCGTGTGTGTGTGTATTTCTTAGGATTTTCTAGGTACAAGATCATGTCATCTGCAAATAGAGGTACTTTTACCTCTTTCTTTCTGATCTAGATGCTTTTTCTTCTTCTTGCCTAATTGCCTTGGCTAGAATCTCTAGTAACTCAATGAACAGATGTGGTGAAAGCAAACATACTTGTTTTGTTTCTGATCTTAGGGGGAAAGCATCCAGTCTTTCACAATCATGTATGATGTTAACCGTGGGTTTTTCATAAATGCCCTTTATCAGGTTGAGGAAGTTTCCTTATATCCCTAGTTTGTTGAAAGTTTTTATCCTAAGAAGGTATTGTATTTTGTCAAATGCTTTTTCTGCATCTATTGAGATGATCACATGTGGCTTTTGTCTTTTATTCTATTAATATGGTATACGTATTAGTCTGCTAGGGCTACCATAACAAAGTACCATGGACTGCATGGCTTAAACAACAGAAATTTTTCTCATAATTCTGGAGGCTAGAAGTCTGAGATCAAGGTGTTGGCAGGATTGGTTTCTTCTGAGGCCTCTCTCCTTGGTTTGCAGATGGCCATCTTCTCCCTGGGTCTTCACATGGTCTTCCTAATCTCTTTTACAAGAACCCAGTCATATTGGATTAGGACCTGTCCTAATGACCTCATTTTAATTTAATTACCCCCTTCAAAGGCCTTATCTCCAAATACAGTCACATTCTGAAGGACTGGGGGTTAGTTAGGACTTTAACATATGAACTTTGAGTGAACACCATTCAGCCCATAACTGTATTACACAGATTTTTATATGTTGAGCTTATCTTGTATTTCTGGAATAAATCCCACTTGGTGATGAGACGACTTAATCCTTTCTATCTGTGGCTGGATTCAGTTTGTTAGTATTTTGTGGAGGATTTTTATGAGCAGCTACTAGCATTATTATCTTCTTTATTCCTACCATTCAAAGTGCTTTTACATGTACTATTTCACTTACCTTAAACAGAATTGCATGAGGTGGGTAGTATGCTCATATTCACTGAAGCAAACTGAGGCTCAGGAAAGTAATGTGATTTTACCCTAAATATAAATTTGCAGTAATACATCATATAAATTGAAACCAAAACCACAGATGAGAAGAACATTAGGGAGATGAAAGAAAGCAGGGTTTGGTGAGAACAAAGAGAAACTTTGTACAGCTAGAAGTTTACAGGGTCAATTTGAATGGCATCTGTGATCTCAATGACATGAGAACTGAGGTCATCTGCTGATGTGCATAATAAGAGTAAATAGACTTGTGGTTTCAATTCATGCATGTAATGAAACCAAGTTGGGGTGACAATTCTCATTAATTTTGAGATCATGATTTGACCAGATAAACTGGAAGGAGAATAAACCAAAATTTTGATGATAGAGATTTGACTGTATCAATAACAGCACACTGCAACTTAGAGATTCCTTTTTCCTTGGAAAGCTTTTCCCCAAGTAACCTGCCAATTCACACACTCTTCTCTAAGCCTTGGTGGAGCCGTACAGTGATATACCATGACTGCTCGGTCAGAGAAAGCTGAGTTCAAATTCTACCTCTGGCCCCAAAGGACTGTGTGACTTTGCAAGTCATTTAATATCTGCAAGACTTTACTCCCTCATCAAATGAGGGAATTGAATTAGACGTTCTCTAAGCTGCCTTTCAGTTTTACGACTCTATTAATTTAGTGAATAAGGGGAGTGGTGATTCAGTGGACTGGGAATTTTCAAACAGCATTGATGGGGAATTCACTAAGGGTAGATAAGGAATTACTGAAGAGCAATGAAGCCTGGTAGGGGACAGAGAGCAGGTAAGCCAGAGTGGGTAGCCAGTGAAAGTGAGAAAGTAAGCAGATTGGGGTGGGGGCGGCTACCCAGAGTTGGGGATGTCATGGGGCATATTACACAGGCTACTGTAACCTAGTTGGTTAACTAATTACACATTGTTTTAATTAAAAATAACTAAAAGTAATTAAAAATCCAGTTCAGAGCATCCAGACTGGGACAGAAGTCAGATAAACCCCACACCTTTCACCACCTATTTTTACATCAGGATTATCATCCTAGTTCACTGGATGATGCACTGAAGAGCAAGGATCTTACCCATAAGTCCCTCCAATACAATTCCAGAAGAAGTCCTGGCCCATCAGCTTCTCACATCATTCACAGGTCACATTTCATTTCTCTGAACTGTCACATGACACTTCATAATGATCTGGTTCATCGGAGGCAAGGTTCTGATAATCAAAAGACATCAGTTTTTCCTTTTCATTTAAGTTTTAAACTATTTTAAAATTCTCTTTAATGCAAATGAAATGCACTATTACTGTAAAAAATTCTAACATTCACACACATTATGTAGATACTGACAGTCCCTATAATTCCTTTTCCTATTGTTAAGATGGGTGAAAATTCCTCCAAGTCATGCTTTCTCTCTATACACTAATGTAATATTATTTACAAAAAATGGAATCATGAACGCTATTTTGCAAAGTGCCTTTTTCTTGCTCACCAACCAGTATAATCCAGGTATTTTTTCATGTCAGAGCGTACAGATGTGCTTTATCCACTTTGACAACTACAGAGGAGTCCATCATATCACTGTATCATAGCATAATTTATGCAGCTCCTATTGATGGGCATTTACCTTGCTTCCAATTTTTTGATATGTAAACAATAGTGCAGTGAACATTCTTGTATATATCTTGCATATTTGTTTTTTTTTTTTTAAATTTATTTATTTATGGCTGCATTGGGTCTTTGTTGCTGCACGCAGGCTTTCTCTAGTTGCAGCGAGCGGGGGCTACTCTTGGTTGCGGTGCGCGGGCTTTTCATTGCAGTGGCTTCTCTTGTTGCGGAGCACGGGCTCTAGGTGCGCGGGCTTCAGTAGTTGTGGCACGCGGGCTCAGTAGTTGTGGCTCGTGGGCTCTGGAGTGCAGGCTCAGTAGTTGTGACGTACAGGCTTAGTTGCTCCGCAGCATGTGGGATCTTCCTGGACCAGGGCTCAAACGCGTGTCTCCTGCATTGCCAGGCGGATTCTTAACCACTGCACCGCCAGGGAAGTCCCGCGTTTCTACCTTCCTTGAAATAATAAAGCATAATATGCTGAAAATGTTGCTTTTTTTTCTTCCATCTTCAACATTAAAATGGCTACACAAAAATTCACCAATTTTGATGTCTTTTAAATGCATGCTGATATGACAGCTGTCACATACAATCTAACAAAATTGTTTCAAATGAAGTTAAAGACAAGTAAGTGCTACTAGAGCCATCTTATGGAAAAAAACAAATGAACCTTTCGGCGGACCCAATAGAATGGGAATTTTCCCCCATTCTTTTTTCTGATCTATCCCCAAGCCCTACCCTATACTGTGGGCATTGAGGTAAGAGGTAGGGGAGAGCTGAATGATGCCTAGCACAACTAGAAGTGCCATCTCCAACCCCCCAGAGAACGCCTGGCAGAAATCTCAGACCACAGCTTTGTCCAACCTCCATAATGCTTATAAATGTCACAACCTAGAAAGTAAAGCAACAAAGTAAAAATTAACCAATCCACCAGGGCAGATAGATTAAAAGTATCTTAAAGTACTAGAGTGGCTAGTTATCACTCTGTAGAAGGTATAGAATCTGCATTAGGCATACGCGTGGTTTCCATTTTTAGGAGCTTTGTAACATGTTAATATTACATGTTTTCCAAAATACTTTCCTACTTATTGTTGCTCCTAGGTTGCCAAGATGGGTCAGCCAACATGGCCTTAAAAAGTAAGTACCACTAATGTTCAAATTAGATGAGTCAAAAATAGAGGACTCACCATGTGGATCTGAACAGGACAGCCTGAGGAGAAGGTAGAGAAATTAGGGGTAGTATGTGAAATTGATGCACAGCTGCATCCTATATGTCAGCAGTCCCCAACATTTTTGGCACCAGGGACCGGTTTCACGGAAGATAGTTTTTCCACGGACTGGGGATGGGGTGGGGATGGTTTTGGGATGATTCAAGGGCATTACATTTATTGTGCACTTTATTTCTATATTATTACACTGTAACATATAATGAAATAATTATACAACTCACCATTACGCAGAATCAGTGGGAGCCCTGAGCTTGTTTTCCTGCAACTAGATGGTCCCATCTGGGGGTGATGCGGCTGCCTCAGCTCCACCTCAGATCATCAGGCATTAGATTCCCATAAGGAGCGCACAACCTAGATCCCTTGCATGCGCAGTTCACAGTAGGTTCCCCACTCCTATGAGAATCTAATGCCACCTCTGATCTGACAGGAGGTGGAGCTCAGTGGTAATGTGAGTGATGGGGAGCGGCTGTAAATACAGATGAAGCTTTGCTCGCTTGCCAGCCTGCCACTCACCTCCTGCTGTGTGGCCCTGTTCTTAATAGCCACAAACCGATACCGGTCTGTGGCCCCGGGGGATTGGGGTCCCCTACTATATGTCTTTGGAACATGCATGAAGGACTGAATATTGTTCTATGTGAAAACTAATGACACTGTGGGAGTTAGGCAGAACAATACTTAAGATATGATCTTGGCTGTCAGAGAGCTTCTGTATTCTACAGTGACTGCAAATAAGAGATGCATGGTCACAATACTATGGAGATACATTAATCGTAATGAGAGAGTTCGAACTGCTTCAAGGCGAAGAAACACATCAAGAGGCAGAAACAGCATCTGTAAACTGCATTTATTGAGTGCTTATTGGGCACTGGGCACATCAGATACAAAAGAGTTGGGATGGGGGCAGGTAAGAACTTAAGAAATTAAATACACACGTTAATTTTACCACGAATTCTAACTACTAGGGAAGTACAAAATTCGTACAAGTTATACTTTATAATGAAATTTTGATGTCTGTCAAAAGGATAAGCTATACATACAATGCAATAAAAATGTTTTAAAATTGTGCTTAATATCACAGAACTACCCCAAAATGGGTTGATAAAATGCCTATACAGCATTAGACACATATATTTTACGTTAAAGATTGCTTGTAAAGTACAAATACTTTGCCCCCATTGCTGAGAAATCTATGGCTGACAACTATATGTGCAGTTCCCCTAAGAAACATCGCAGCATTTGTAGTCCATCTCTCCTTTAAACTCCACCTCATTTTTAGTTTCACTTACTATCGAGTTCTCTTCAGAACTGTTTATATTTCTTTTGTCTGATCATCTTCTTCGAGTTTCCTGATTTCATTTTTTAAACAATTTATAGTTTCACGACTTGCTTTTAATCTCTCTTTAAGCTCTGCAATTTCAAAGCTTGTTTTTTTTTTTGCAGCTTCTAATTTTTCTCTGGTTTTCACTTCAAGTTCTGCAACTAAAGAAAACATACACTTTTACTGATTTATTTCATTTTTCTCACATGTACAAGATATGTCATAGAGCAATAAATGTGGCATTTCCTTAGGTCAATGTTTTCATGATGAAATGCGGACAACTTAAGATACGTAACTTTAGACACAGGGGGGTGGGTAAGAAAGTCTGAACTCTCCAGAGAGGATCTAAGATGTTTTCTACCACTAAGAATGAAATTCTGACCACTAATATTTTAATTCACAGTTAACATTTTAAGACATAATGTCTTAAATTATGTCTAATTTCCTAATGTGATTTGGAAATGAGGGAGTATACAGTCCAAGAGACATCCAGCTAATAAGAGTTTACTAAAAACAGTACTCTTAAATTTATGTACAGGTAAAACTTACATAATCACACTGGTAAAACAAACCTGTATCTTTTTTCAAAAAGATATCAATAAGTGTCTAGGTTTGAATTCCAGCTCTATCATTTACTAGATGTGCCACTCTGAATAAGCTACTTATTATCTCTGCTCTATTCCTCATTGCTAAAATGAAGATTATAATAGCAAACACCTCATATTATTTGTTTAAAAGATTTAAAAAGAATACTGTCTGGTACATAAAAAGCCATATTAACTACTATTATTATTATTACTGAATATTTAAAACATTCTGGCTGGCTACATAACAAATTACAAAAGAAAAATATCATTACTGCAAAATAGATTATATCGATTTAACTATTCCACTTGGATAGTGTAGCATCAAGTTTTACAGAGAAAAATGACTACTATCATCCAACATTTCCACCTTGTGGACATTTCAGGTAATTGCTGCTGATGACTGTTGAGGCACAGTTGTACTTTTGTTAACGTAAAAGGATCACTAATTGGAAGCAGTGTGGTTTGGTGAAGAAAAAAAACCAAAACCATTGAAATCGGAAAGACTTGAGTTCAAATACACCCTTGGCCCCTTAATAGCTGAATGCTAATATCTCTAAGTCTCCCTTCATCTCTTCTTTCTATATGATACAGTTAAAACTTCGTATTTCTCAGAGGATTTATGAGGATTAAGTAATATACCTAAAGCATCTAGCGCATTAAAAACACGCAATGTGGGACTTCCCTGGTGGTGCAGTGGTTAAGCATCTGCCTGCCAAGGCAGGGAACATGGGTTTGAGCCCTGGTCCAGGAAGATGCCACATGCCGCGGAGCAACTAAGCCCGTGCGCCACAGCTACTGAAGCCCGCGCGCCTAGAGCCCGTGCTCCTCAACAAAAGAAGCCACCGCAATGAGAAGCCCGAGCACTGCAACAAAGAGTAGCCCCCGCTCGCCACAACTAGAGAAAGCCCGCGCGTAGCAACGAAGACTCAATGCAGCCAAAGATAAATAAATAAAATAAATAAATTTATAAAAAAACAAAAACAAAACACGCAATGTGTCCTTATTTTCCTCACTGCTGGTGCTTTCTTTTTGTGATATATTTTGTAACACAGGTAAACTTTTATATTGCCAAAACAATCCATATTTTTCTTTGTAATTTTTCATTGCTTTTATTTTTTAAATTATTTTTGAAAACAGGTAGTACATACACATGATACAAAATTAAAAGGCTAAAAAGTGTAGACAATGGAAAAAAATGTCTCCTTTTAATATGTGTATGACTGATTGACTTTGCTGTACACCTGAAACTAACACAACATTTTAAGTCAACTATACTCCAATAAAAACAAAAACAAAAAAAGCCTCCTTTTACCCCTGCCCCCCACCAACCAGCACTCTTCCCAGAGATAACCACTGTTAGGTTTCCTTGGTATCTTTCCAGAAATAATTGGTTCAGAGACGAGCATACACCTAAGTGTGACTTCTCCTCACCCCCAACACAAGTGGTGTCACACTATCCACACTGCTCAGCACCCTGCTCTTTCACTTAACATTACTACATCTGAAAGCTCATTCCATATCACAGGGCTGTCTCATTCTTTCAAAGGCTGCAGAGGACCTCATTGAATGGACATACATAATTCATTCATCTGTCCCCTCTGATATACATTTGGAGTATTTCCAGTTTTCTCTATTACAAACAATGCTATAACGTGTATGCTGCGCATAATCATTTCAGTATACTTGTGGGCTAAATTCCAGTAAACAGTAATTGAAGGACATTTGATCTTGTAAATCTGGAAGAATGCCAAGTGACTCTTAGAGGTCCTCTTAATTTATAATCTCACTAGCATTGTACGTCTATTTCCCTACTGCATCAACTTTTTGGTCTTAGTTAATCTGAAAGATTAAAAATGGTATTTCAGAATAGTTTTAATTTACATTTCTATTACTTCTGAGGCAATCTTTTAATATGTTTAGGGGACATTCCTCCCTTTCTTTTTATGGATTGTCTGCTTTTCCTTTGCTCATTTTTCTTTTAGGTTATCGGCTCTCCCCACCACCCTTTTAAAAAAACTGAGGTATAACTGACATATACTAGTTTCAGGTGTACAACATAATGATTCAATACTTGTATATATTGCAAAATGATCATCACAGTAAGTCTGAAGTTAACATCTGTCACCACATATAGTTACAGATTTTTTTCTTGTGATGAGAAATTTTAAGATCTACTCTCTTAGTAACTTTCAAATATGCAATACAGTATTATTAACTACAGTCACTATGCTATAAATTACATCCCCAGGACTTACTTTATAAGTAGAAGTTTGTACCTTTTTGCCCACCCCTCACCTCCCGCCTCTGGCAACCACCAACCTATTCTCTGTATGTGAGCTTTTTTTTTTTTTTTTAAGATTCTACATATAAGTGAGACCCTACTGTATTTGTCTTTCTCTGATTTATTTCACTTAGCATAATGCCCTCAAGGTCCATCCATGTTCTCGCAAACAGCAAGATTTCTTCTTTTTATGGCTAAGTAATATTCCATCGTGTATATATGCATGTGTGTGTGTGTATGCATCTGTGTGTGTGTGTATGCATCTGTGTGTGTATATATATATATATATATGTGTGTGTGTGTATATATATATATATATATATATATATGTATATATAAATAAAACACCTCTTCTTTATCCAGTCACCTGCTGATGGACACTTATGTTGTTTACCTGTCTTGGCTATTGTAAATAATGCTGTAATGAACATGGAGTTGCATATATCTTTTCAAGTTAGTGTTTTTGTTTTGTTCAGATATGTATCCAGAAGTGGAATTGCTGGATCATATGGTAGCTCTAATTTTATTCTTCTGAGGACCCTACATACTGTTTTCCATAGTGGCTGCACCAATCAACATTGCACAAGGGCTTCCTTTTCTCCACATCCTTGCCAACACTTGTTATTTCTTGTCTTTTTGATAGTAGCCATTCTAACAGACATGAAGTGATATCTCATTGTGGTTTTGATTTGCATTTCCCTGATGATTAGTGATACTGAACACCTTTTCGTATACCTGTTGGCGATCTGCATGTCTTCTTTGGAAAAATATCTACTCAGTTCTTCTGCCCAATTTTAATTAAATTGTATGCATTTTTTGGCCATTGAGTTGTATGAGTTCTTTATATATTTTGGATATTAACCCCTTATCAGATACACGATTTGCAAATATTTTCTCCCATTCAGTAGGTTGCCTTTTCTTTTTGTTGATGGTTTCCTTTGCTCTGCAGAAGCTGTTTAGTTACTGGTTATCAGCCTTTTTAAATGATGTGCAGGAGCTCTTTATACATTAAAGAAACTAGTCATTTGTGATATGAGTACAATATTTTTTCATGGCTTGTCTGTCTTTAGACTTTGTTGACAATGCTTTTTTACTATGCAGAAATTTTTAACCCCTTGCTCTCCCCCTCTCTCTCCATATCAATTGTAAAACATATATGGAGTGAAAGGCACATTGTGAGATGGTGGGATACAGAAGTAGGAGATAGACAAGAAAGAAAAATGCATTACAGTGTCATGAGGTAATCATAGGGCGCTATGACATACCAAGGGGAAAGGGTGTGTGTGTATATCAAAGAAGGCTTCTTGGCAGTAGTAAAATCTGAATTGAGTTTTAAAGAATGAGAAAGGAATTAGGTAGATGAAGTGGACATAGTGGGCCTTGGAAAGAGTACAGAAAGATTTGGGAAACAACAAGGAGTCCTATATGACTGTAACAGGTAGTTTTAAATCTAGTCAGGAAGACCTGATTTAACTCATTTGTCAGAGGACAGCATGCACTGTAGATACAGATTTTTGTGGTCTGATTTAGTCACTATACTTTATTTTTGACAAATCATAAGACTGCAAAGGGTACCATATATTGAAAGAACTGGGTTAATTACCAATGAGATGAGAGGGGAAAACATTTAAAAACTTCTTTTAGCCTGTTCTGGTTTTCTGCTTCCAATATATTAAATGCTTATACATACATTTAAGATATATATATGTGTGTGTGTGTGTGTATGTGTGTGTGTGTGTGAGTGTATGTATATATATATGTATATATAAATATAAAAATTTCTGTTTTAAATTTCCAAATAAAGCCTCAATTTAGAGTAAGTCAATCCAAAGAAGAATTACTATTTTTGCAAAGCCAATGTAACTTACTGGTTAGAAAAATAGACTGTAAGGCTTTTTTTTTTTTTTTTTTAAATATTTATTTATTTATTTGGTTGCACCGGGTCTTAGTTGTGGCAGGCTGGCTCCTCTGCTGTGGCATGCGAACTCTTAGTTGCGACATGCATGTGGGATCTAGTTCCCTGACCAGGGATCGAACCCGGGCCCCCTGCATTGGGAGCGTAGAGTCCTAACCACTGTGCCACCAGGGAGGTCCCTGTAAGGCTTTTTTACAAAGAGATAGAACAGTTTATCAGTTAAGAGCACACACTCTGTCTCGGTTTAAATCCTGGCTTTGCTGAGTGATTTGGGGCAAGATATCAAATCTCTCTGTGCTCTAGGGTCTTACCTAGAAAATGCGGCTAACAGTAGTACCTTCCTCCTAGAGTTGTTAAGGGTATTCAATAAATTAAGAAATGCAAAGCACTTATCTAGTACATGTAAACTCCCTTTAAGCATTCACTATCATTTTAATTATTCCTTGTAGAAGCAATTTCTATTAAAAGCTAGATCATTAATACTTAAGTAAATTTCCATGGGTTTACCAGTATAAACATCTTTATAAACTTTTAGTGTGTTTTAAATTTTATAATGAGCAACCTCTATCCTGGCTATTACTCTTTCTAAAAATATTACTATGTTTTTAAAGCCTAAGTTCTGAGGACTGCCTAGGATAAAGTCCTGGCTCTACCACTAACTCATGTTAACTTGGGCAAGTTTCTTACTCTCCCTGTGCCTCAGTTTCCTTTTCTAAATGGATTACCTAATAAAGTTATTGTAGATGTAAATGAGTTTATACAAGTACAGATTTACAAGAGTACAAACAGTAAGCACTCAGTAAAGCTAACTGATATTATTACCAAATATTGAGTATAATGCTCTCAAACTGGTAAAAGTATACCTATCTTTTTTAGACCTTTGATTAATATTCCCAAGTTGCTTTCCTAAAAGGCCTACTCACACAAACAATTCATAGAACACAGGGTTCACCACATCCTTAATAGGCACAACTATTATAAATTCCTTTTGCTTATTTGATACAAATATAACCACCCATTATTATTTGGTTTGCATTTTAAAAATTACTAGCAGGGTCAAATATTTTCCCTTTTTATTTACTAGTCATCTCCTCTTTCATCTGTCCATGTCTTTTGTCCATTTGTCAAGTGAAGTTTAAAATTTTATTCTAGTTTATTTATTTTAGGGTTTTAAAGATACTAATCCTTTGTCATATTTTCTACAAATTTATCTTTCTTTTTTGCCCTTTTGAAATGCAGAAGTTAAATATTTTTTTGCAAAATCAAGTTTGCCTTTGTTTCAATGTGATTTCTTCTAACACCTCAAATTTAGAAAGTCTTCACTAGCCAGGACAGACAGTCATTTCTCTAATTATTTAAACAGCTTAACTGACTTTAAAAAAAACAGTTAACTATCATTAATTAAACTGGAATTTGTTTTGATAAGTGCTATAAAGCAATGATCTAAATTAAGTTTTCTTCTCAAAAGTTATCAATTGTGTCAATACCATTTACAGAATTATCTTTTTCTTCCTTATGGATTTGACACTGTTGAGAAAATAACCTGAAGATAATACAAAACATGCAATTTACTGATAAAAACTTCCCAAGGTTATAAAGCTCCACACATAAACTTCAACACATTAATAATTAATTTGTAGAAAAGTTTTTTCATGAAACACATTTGTCTCTACTATTACACATATATGAATTAATGATATTATTTTTGTTGAAAACACAGAAATGTGGGTACTTGAATTTAAAAAGAGAAGTTTCCTCTATGAATTGGGCACATTTCATAGTATGAGAGAAAGAAGATCTATAATGGAGAGAATATGACCAGTAACAAATGAAAATAGCATATGACTAGTGTTTTTTACCTTTTCAAAGTGATCATATACATATCTGTTTTATGTTCATAACAAAGTAGCCCAAGTATTTTTTCAGATGTAGAAAGTGAAACATAAAATTTTTTAATGAGTGTGATTTTCAATTTTAAATGACTACCAAGTAGCAATTATCATCAGTATTCAGATCTTTTAACTCTTGGTCAGGGTTTCACGAAAATACAAACAAAACACTACTATAACCAACAATGGTTAAACAGCAACCTCTTTCTCTCCTGCTTTCTCATCCCCCACCCCCCTTCTTTTACTGGATCGCTTCTTCCAGCCTATAACGATACTGGTCTATTTCCCCCGAAAACTCTGCTCTCTTGACCCCAAATCCTGCTTCTGCTACTGCTTCAAGGGCTACTTTCCCTTTATAGTCAAGCTCCAAGACAGAGTTGTCCACAGCACCTGTCTCCAATTTCTCATCTCACTTGCTCTCTCTTTTTTTTGGCGGCACTGCACGGCTTGCAGGATCTTAGTTCCCTGACCAGGGATTGAACCCAGACCACGGCAGTGAAAGTGCCAAGTCCTAACCACTGGACTGCCAGGGAACTCCCTCATCTCATTCTCTCTTGATCCACTTCAACTGATCTTCTGTCCTTACTATTCTCCTTCAACTGCTCCTGTTAAGGTCACCAAGGACCTCCACCTTGCTATAGCCTATTTCTTGGCTCTGATCTTACTTGACCTATCAGAGGTACTGAACGCAGTTAATGACTATTTCCTGATACACTTTCTTCACCTGGCTCTAGGATATTATGTGCACCTAGTTTTTCTCCCTCCACACTCACTGTTCTTTCCTAATTCCTTTGCTCGTCATCTCCTTAATCCCTAAATGTTGGAGTGCCCAGGGCTCAATCTTTGAACCTCTTTTCTATCTTCACTTACTCTTGTGATGATACCATTTGGCCTCACAATTTATAAATCCATGTGTATATTAACTTCCACATTTATATCTTCAGCCTAGACCTCTCCTTGAATACCAGACTTTGAGTACAATTCCCTTCTCAACATCTCCACTTAGATGTCTTACAGGCATCCCACATCCATCATGTCCAAAACTGTACTCCTAATCTTTCACCTCAAAGCCGCCCCTCCCAGACTTCCCATCTCTATGAAAAGCAACAATTTTTTTTTGTTTGTTTCCTCAGGCCCCAAACCTTAACAGTCATTCTTTGTTCATCTCCTTCTTTCACATCTTATTATCAAACCATCAGCAAATCCTACTGTACCTATCTTCAAAATAGAACCTGACCCCTTCTCACCACCTCCATTGCTATCACTCTGGTACTACCCACAATTCTATATCTGGATTACTGGAATAGCCTCCTAACTATGCTGTTTCTACCCTTTCTGCTTTACAGTCTATTCTCAACACAGCAACCGGGGTGATTGATCTTTTTAAAATATTAGTCTTATACTGTCACTCTTCTGCTCAAAACCCACAAAAGACTTCCCATCTCCTTCAGGTTAATAACCTAAAGTCCCTATATGAGCTGGTCCCATAATAACTTCTTTGGCCTCATGTCCCACTCCTTGTCCCCTTGTTCACTCTACTCCAGCCACACTGGCCTTCTTGCTGTTCCTCGGATATGCCAGGCAGGCTCTTACCTCAGGGTTCCTGCCCTTGCGGTCGCTCTACACGTAACATTCGTCTCTCATGTGGCTGCACGGCTCAGTTCCCCACTCCTTTTGGTATTTGCTCCAATGCCACCATTTCAGGAAGCATTCTTTGACCTGATATTTAAAACTCTTAACCATATCCTCCCACCAAAAGCGCTCCCTCCCCAGCTTTAGTTTTCTTCATGCCATCCAATCACTACTTCACACTTCACTGTTCTGTTTATTTAATATTTGTCTTCTTTCCACTAGTATGTAAGCTCCATGAGGGCAGGGCTTTTGTCTGCTCTATCCTCTGAACAATGCCTGGTGTCTTACTGTTGCTCAATATATACTGTAAGCAAATAAATGAAAGATCAAAGGAAGAACCAAATAAATGGTGACATAAATGTCAACACAGGGTTGGTAAGCAGATTTCATCTTGAATGACAACTGCAAATGGTTGGCAATAGCTGCATGAAACGATGTGTAGGGGATTCTGAGGCCTCATAAGCTAAAGGGAAAAGATAGCATGACTGACTATCAATAAGGCATTCTGGTCTTCACCACCCCAGCGTTAATATAAAACTATGTCAGGTGACAGGTTAAAAAGAGAGAGAGAGAGAAACTAGTTCACAGTACACTCAAGTTTATGTTCTGCAAGGTTCTTCACACCAATTTTGTTAGCAAAGACTAGTAAACAGAAAATGATTGAGTGACAGGTTAAGCAAGATTAATGAAAAGCTATGCTTAAATGTAATTAGTGAATAAAGACAAACAGTATTTCAGAGTGTGTCAGAGGCTGTCTTTTACCTTTTTAAAAGTAGGCCTACTTTGAGAACTATTTACAACATCCTTCTTACCTGTTCTTTAGTAATACATATTTTGTTTAACTCCTAAAAATTTTACCTGTATCTACTAAGGAAAAAAATTTAATAGTCGCTAATCATACAATCCTTTCACCATTACAGAATACATTATTTCTCAGGATTAATTATGAACTCATGGCACTTACATTCTGTTTCATGCTTATAGGCTCCTAAGGTAAGCTGACGAGATGTTGTTAATAATTGTTGCATCATTGCTGTTGGGTCTTGAAATATCTAATGGAAGAGAATGAAAAAAAGCCCAATAACTGCAAAATCTACAATTTAAAATGCTTTAAAAACTCTCATTATAAAATTTTCTTACCATTTCATCATAGAACTCTGAAACCACTGTCTTTTTTCCCAGCATTGCATTGGTGTCTGATTGAAATAGCTTTAATAAGTGATACAGGGTTACCTGTGAAATAAAAACAGACATGACATCTGTGCAATGGTTTTTATCATCATCATGAGACATCATCATTTCTGTAACTGATTCAGAGACTGAATTAGTAAACATATAAAATTCAGGATCTTGTTTCAACTACAACTTACTGTGGCAGGTCACCCAAATTCTGCGTGTACTTTTATTTTCCTATTAGGTATTACCATTTATCCACATCTATTCAATATGTATGTTTTGAAGAGGGTAAGCAAACATTAGTTACAAAGCATCTCTAGAGAGTGACTATATACAAAAATAACACAAGATACAGCTATGGAAATTAAACTGTTAAGTCACTAAGATGAATTCTTTTACTTACACAGGTGAAATTTGATTAACTGTGACAGTTAAAGTTTACAAATTTACTATGGTGAAAAAAGATTTGATACTTTCAAAAGGAATGATCAGTACTAAAATGCTCAGTGAGGACAAGTTAATTTCTTTAGTGTAATAATAAAATTAATACATAAGTAGCATAATAAACAAACACAAAGTTAGTCAGTGATAATTCACTTCGGCAAGAGCAGTATGTCTTCAAAATATTTAAAAACAGATACAGTAAGACATCAAAGGAAAAGCTTTGCAGCACAATGTGTGATTATTTGAGCAAAACAAAACCTAGCTGGTAAAACATCAGGGTTCATGTTGAAGGTATAGAAACCAATTCAGAGGCCTGAAAGAATTTTCCAAAAAGTTAGCTAAAATCATCATAAGGAGTATGGATCATATGCCATATTTAAAGCAGATAATTTGACAAATTTCTGGAACAGACAGAAAGCAGATGAGACTACACAGATGGATAAACCATAACAGGGAAATCCAAAACCTAAAATCTTAAAGAAGAAAACTGCATCAGAGGTGGGAGCCACTGCCCCCAGTGGAGCCCCAGAGAGACTGCGAGCGCAAAGTTGGCAGGTATAGAAATCAAGAATGCTGGGGGGGCGGCTAGGCTGGCCAACCTTCCCTCTTCTCCCCTCACTCACAGACGAGAGAGCGCATCCTCCTGTGGAACCTAGAATTCTTCACCCAATCAAGTACAAGGTAAACAAAAATAAAGATATTTTCAGAGAGCAATGGCTCTGAAATTTTACTTCTCACGCATCCTTTCTGAAGAAATTCCTCCAGCAAAACGAAAAAAGAAACCAAGAAGGATGAAGAAAAAGGATCAGCTGTCATCACTAGGAGCTGACAGGCACTATCTAAAATTGAAAAATCCAACCTCAGGGATTTAAATACATGAGATGAGTGGGAATAATTTCTAGAGGAACTGAAAACAGTAACTGTGGTATTCCCGAGGAAGGGGTCAGAGATGGGGGAAAGAAGATGTTACGGGTTGAACTGTATCCCCCAAAAGATATGTTGAAGTACTAAACCTCAGAACATGTAAATGTAACCTTATTTGGAAATAAGAGCCTTTTGCAGATGTAATCAAGTTAAGATGAAGTCATTGGGGGGGGGGACCCTAATCCAATATGACTGGTGTCCTCATAAAAAGAGAAGTGACACAGAGACAGGGAGGGAGAGAAGGCCATGTGAAAATGGAGGCAGAGATTGGAGTTACGCTGCCACAAGCCAAGGAACGCCTGGGGCCACCAGGAACTAGAGGAGGCAAGAAAAGATTCTTGCCTAGAGGCTTTGGAGAGAGCATGGCCAACACCTTGATTTGGGACTTCTAGTCTCCAGAATCGGGAGAATAAATTTCTGTTGTTTTTAGCCACTCAGTTTGAGATACTTTCTTATGGCAGCCCTAGGAAACTAATACAGGAGACTTGTACTTTTTATTTTTTAAATCTTTTTTAAAAACTATATGCATGTCTTTTATAATTTAAGAAGTATTAAAAACTACATCATAAAGCCTTCCTTTCCCAAATTATTATTCAGACCTGGAGAGACATTCATGCAGATGAATAACAGGCAATGAATAATTTCAGGACAGATGTCTCTAATTTTCAGTGGTGTTTAAAGATTCTTAGAGCAATGAAAATGCCTATACTTGCCAGAGATATTTCTAGGAATAAAAACCCAATATTAGCATTTTGCTTTTAGAAACAACCATTCCTTTTACAGTGGTTTGATGTGTAATAGGTTACTGGATAACAGAAGTAAATCACAAGTTACCCATATCTTTCTTTTATATTTTAAATAAACCTCATATGACTTATTTTCTGTAAGAGCCAACTATTCAAAAACTATAATGGTTTCATTATACTAAAAGAACACTACAATAGTTTGGAGGGGATAAAACTCAGGCCTATGTAGATCTATATGGAAACCTATTCAATAAATGAATCACTCCAGAAAGGCAAAAGATCATATTACCCTACTTTCCCAAGAGTAGACTTCGAGAGCTGTCTCATAATGAGGTTACATTATATAATGATTTCTTTCAGAGATGTATATTCCAATTGAGGGCAGGGTAGGGAGGAGAGAAGGGGGAGACAGATGAGGAGGCAGACAGGTAAGGCAGCACATTCTCAAAATAAAACGAATTCAAAGCAATCTTACAAAGTTAACAAGAACCTCTGCTCTAGTAACATGACCAACTTCTCCCTCTCTCTCAACATCTGCCATATTCTGTGCTCTATTCTCCCTAATAGACTACTTTGGTTAAGGATAGGTGTAGTGTCTCATCTTTGTATCCCACCCCTTGGGCAATATCTTCCAAATATGGATATTTAATAATTTCTTGTCAAACAGAATATAATGTCTGTGAGAGTATCCCAGAAGGACAAGAATGGTAGGAGACCTGGAAACCTTATCACATGGAAGATATTTAAATGAGCTATAGATGGTTCTTCAGGAGAAAAGAAAACTGAAGTATGAATAGTTACCAGTAAAAAGTTCAAGGAAGCTTAACATAAAGTACAGCTTTCTTAAAACTAGAACTACCCCAAACCTGAATAGGATGTTTCACTTAATAACGGAAGTCAATATTCTCTTCTTGCTATACTGGACTGCCTAAAGGAACTTCTATGTAGGAAGAGTATGGTCTACCTCAATGGGTCCTAAATATTACTGCGCATCAAAATTACCTGGGGTGCTGACCCCTCTCCAAACCTGTGAATCACGCTCCATGGAATGGGGCCTAGAAGTCTGAACTTTTAAAAAACACCTCAGGCATTTCTGATGCAACTAGTTAGGAACTAATGCTCTGTATCACTGGCCCAGGTGACATTCAAATCCTTTAAAAGCACATAGTTTTACAAATGTAATCTGATAATTAAAGTGTCAATGTTTGGTGCTAAAGGAGCGAGCTGAATCTATCAAGATGAAAATTAATGGTGATGAACATTAAAGCCCTGAAACTGGAGTTAAACACCAGCCACACAAATGTGCAATGAGACAGCCTGAGTTGTGACCCTTTAGGTTTAAAAATAAAACAGGCTTAGTGGTTTTAGTCAAAAGCAAGAGTAAAGGAAGGAGTGTGAGGTCTGAATGCAAATACCTGGATTCAAAAACTAGCTCCACCACAATTAACTGTGTTTTTGAGCACATGACTTCATCTCTGAGCCTTAATATGCTCATCTCTAAAACGAGGATCTCACCAACCTCACAAAGTTGCTGAGGGGTCAAAGTGAAAGCTTTGAGAGACTTTTTACATTATCAAGCAACAATCTGAAGAGATCAAATAATGAAAAAGTCAGTGGTTATAAATAAGGATTCAGGTATAAGATAAAGCTGCTAGTACTGATGACAGTTTGAAAATGTAAAAAGACTTTCTAGGGCTTTTAACTGTAAAAAACCGGACACTGCCATTTCAGAGGGCATATGGACTCCACTTGTTTGTTACTAATAACCAAACGATACTAATGAATTTTAAATTTTTTTGCTGTAGTAATCATGTAATTTCCATGATTCCTTTCAAATAACTGTTCACATTCTATCCCTTCTTTTTATACTTGAAAAACAAGAGAGTTTTGAAAGGCACTTCACTTAAAAATGAAAAACCTTAACTCATAGCAAGATGAACCAAGCCATAAGCTTACATAAAGTATACCTGAATGAAAATGTCAACATATAACAAGCTATTGAATATTGTAAAATTTTCACAATTACTAAAAAATTCATTTTATATTTGCAGAGATTAACATTACTCACAGGTCTTTCATTAGGATCAATGAAAAATATTTTGATGATTATTTCGAATTCACCCCAACCTGTCTCAGTAATTTCATATGGAGGCTTAGTAACAACTAAAAGAAAGAACAAAATAAAACAATTATTAATTGTAAATTACTGATACAGTTTCCTAGCTCTTTTAAAATTTATAATATTATGAATTTAAAAAAACTATTGTACCTCTTAAAGGATTGCCATAGCTTTCATGTAATTTAAATTGGATTTTCTTCACATATGCTGACATATCCTAAAATACAGAGGAATTAATTAATTAGTTCTGCCATCTACACATAACAATTAGGAAGGAAATACACAGAGCACCTGTGTCAATTTTATAAAATACACTTCCCCTTAAATTTTATGGAAACCAATTTTCTAAGAAACATGAATTATACCCTGGAGGTTTGTTTTTTATCTTAAACAAAGGAAGCCTGTGCAGAATTCTTTCAAAATTCATAATATATGGAAATATATATGTCCTTAATTCATTGTTTTGCATTCCTATTTTTATATATCTCTGTAGACAATACTCAAAATCAATTTTGATTTTTCCATAAAACAACAGTACACTTCCAATATTTTCTACAGAAATAAACATATACACCAAAGCAAATCTAAGAATTAAGCAACTTCAAAAAACAAAATTATATTATACAAAGGTCAACTAAACTAAGCAACCTAAAACTGTTGGATATAAAACTCTTCCTTTCCTTAATTATATTTTGAAGCACAAAAGCATATTCATTAGTTCCGGCACACAAAAGGGATTCTGCTAGCGAAGGAGGCCTTTTCAAAAATAATTCATAATAGAAAAACAGGAAAATGCAAAACAGAGTAAGTCGCACTCAACAGTAATGTTCATTAATCTTTTTATTTGCTTTCAGGAATTTTTATGTGCTTATTATCTACATATTTTTTTAACTGGGATCCTACTGTAATAATATATTACTATCTGCCTTCATCACTTAACATTATTTTGTGAACATTTTTTCTGAGGCAGATTTTCATAAGCATCTTTGAAGACTATTTTGGGAATACTTTCATTCATTTTTTCTACAAATATGAGTGACTACCAATATAGGCAGATGCTATAATGATAAATAACAGAATCTTGTCCTCAGGGTCTCACTGTAAAGTGGGGGGCAGACAAGAAAATCAGCATTTCAATGCTGTAATCTGTAATCTGTTGTGTGCATATTAGGTCATGTGTTATGAGGACATTAGGTACAAATCCATAGGAAAGGCAGCTATTTTAGTCTTTGGAGATCAAGAAAGTAGATCTAAAGAAAATACACTTGAACTAAGACCTAAGGGAACAATAAGAATGGAGTGGGTGGGAAGAAAGGAAGGGTTTAAGAGTGTTCCTTTGGGAAACTGAGAGTAATTTAGTATTGGTAAAATGTAGGATATAAAGAAATGAGGCAAACACAGACAAGGGATAAGGCTGCAGAGATAGGATAGGGAAAGGTCATGGCAGGCCTTCTAAACATGATAGCTTTATGATGAGGGCAATAGGTAGTCACTGAAGGTGTTTTTTTTGTTTGTTTGTTTGTTTGTTTTTAACAGCTCTATTGAGATATTCACATACTACACAAATCACCCATTTAAAGTTCACCATTCAATGGTTTTTAATATATTCACAGAGTTGTACAACTATCACCACAATCAATTAGAGAACATTTTATCACACAAAAGGAAACCTCATACCCATTCTTCCTCCCACCCACTGTCAACCACTAATCTAGGTTCTATGTCTATGGATTTGCCTATTATGGACATTTTAAAAAAATGGAATTATACAGTATGTGGCTTTTGTGTCTGGCTTCTTTCACTTGCCATGTTTCCTAATTTTTTCCATGTGTTAGTAGCATGTATCAATACTTCATTTTATTCCTTAATAATATTCCACTATATGGATACACTACATTTTATTTATCTATTCATCAGTTTAGAGACATGTGGGCTATTATGAATAATGTCACTACAAACATTCATATACAAGTTTTTGTGTGGACTTTGAAGGTTTTTTATTTTCCTTCGTCTTTTAACTTTACTTAATAGAGAATAGTATAAATGCTGAAGAAAAAACATTATCAAGCTTAATTGGTTTCAACATGTATTAACTCAGTCTTTTGGTGGAATATATGAAGAAAAGATAAATAGAACTCAAAAGTCAACTGCCTTATTCTTTGTCCTTGAAATTAAGACAACTTTGGGTTGCATCACTACTTGATGTCCTGTAGATGTTTGATTTCAGCTCAAGAGCTCTACATTCAAGTGGTCACCTTTAAATTGTGGCTACAGCTGCACTGAGTTCAGTTACCATAAACTGTCCTACATGGCAGTTTAATGTGTGGCATATTGGCCTTCTTTTGATTTACCTCTAAATTTATCATCTCTTAATTTATTAAATGTGACTGAACATACTGTGGGGTTACATGGGAAGAAAGAGTATTCAGCATTGGAAGTAATTTTGAATGATAAGTCAGCATTTCTACTCTTAAAATTGACACTATAAAGTTATTTTGAATAATTATTAAATTTAATTTAAAAATGTGACCCCTTGATAAAGTAAATGTATGTCCAAAATTCTAGTCTCTTACATGTGGCAAAATATAATTCAAAGTGTTTGAAGCAGACTACCTTTACCATCATCAAGCTGTGAATCTACCCTTGGGCTATTTGGCACCATTTTCATCTTTTCAGAAGTAACAACTCTTCGTGACATCTCTAAATGCTTTTTCAGATGTTTCTAAAAAGTGACGAATGATTGCAATGATAACATAAATTCTCACCTGCCTTTTTGCTTCCACTATATTGGAACAATGATATTTGAAATACAGAATGAAGGGTTTTAAATAGAGGAATAGTTTATTCATTCATTAAGTATCTGTTGAATACCCACTATGTACTTACTGCATTCCAGGCATTAGAGATTCAGTAGCAAAACCAAATTACCAGCAGCTAGATTATGTAGCAGTTTGTCTTTCATCTTTTCTGATGGTCTGATTACCAAATTATCACTTAAATTTACTATTCCTGAAATACCTGATTATATACTAGGCTACCTTAAGGTGCGGTAATTGGAAGACGTACTGTGCATATAGCATAGTTCTTTTTACCGTAACTTAATTTTAATTAGAAAACATTTTTGGAACGTTGATTCTACTAACAATTATAGAAAGATGACAGCTCTTACTTTATTCTTTCAACATTTTTGGTAACATTTCTACAATGGGCCAATTTTATTATCAGTTACTATACAATATTACAATTTAACTCTGAGCAAAAAAAACTATAGCTTCAAAAAAGTTTTAGGAAAAACAATTACCTACCTCATTTCTATATGGTTTTACATATACTGTCCACTGATGGGTGTGCCCATCCTCTTCTCTTTTCTTTCCAAAATATCGAGCAACATTACCATAAACTATTGGTTTAACGATAGTAACCCCCTACAAGAAAACAATTTCAACACCAGTTAACATTGTATTGGGCTTCCCTGGTGGCTCAGTGGTTAAGAATCCGCCTGCCAATGCAGGGGACACGGGCTCGAGCCCTGGTCCGGGAAGATCCCACAGGCCGTGGAGCAACTAAGCCCGTGCGCCACAACTACTGAGCCTGCGCTCTACAGCCCGCGAGCCACAACTACTGAAGCCCGCGCATCTAGAGCCCGTGCTCTGCAACAAGAGAAGCCACCGCAATGAGAAGCCTGCGCACCACAACGAAGAGTAGCCCCCGCTCGCCGCAACTAGAGAAAGCCCGCGTGCAGCAACGAAGACTCAACGCAGCCGAAAATAAATAAATAAATAAGTAAATTTATTTTAAAAAAAAAACCAACACATTGTATTATTACCCAAATAAACAGAATTCGAACTCTGAAAGCTTGTTTTAAGCAATGGCAGGCAGTCTAACAACGTAGAGTTTGCTTATAACGTGGATTTCCCTCAACAAATCATTTCCAGACAATTAGCCTCATTTCATAATACCACAAATGACTAAACACCACATTAATTACAATGTTCCCACTTTGAAAACGTGTATTTAAATCATGTGGAGTACTTTGAGAGTTCCTTTTTTCTTTCTCTCTCTTTTTTTTTTAAAGAAACAAAAAAAGCTCTATTTACAAACTTTAAAGAGCAGCCTGCAATAACGCTCACCAACTTTACCATCACCTGATGGTTATGTCCTTATTTATCAGCTTACACCAGGGTTCTCCAAAGCACAGTACAAAAATGAAAGACAGTTTGGAAGGGGATTTTAGGTAGAATAAGGGCAAACATTTTCATTTTATTACTTGTGTTTAATCTGTATTAGAAAAACCATAACTATAACTAGCAATTCAAACCCACAATTTCAAAAATAGTAATGCTTAGGAAGGGACTTTAAAAAATTGATTTAAACAAAAATGTTAAACACTACATTTCGATTCAGATAATGGCAAAGAGGCACCTGGATGACTCAAGCTCGGTAAACCCTGGACTGATGGCATGTGTGCTATATTTGTGTTCAGTTCTGAGATGTACATACATGTTTCTCATCACATCCGGTTAAGTGTAAAGGCAGATTATGATGGAAAGGAGATAGAAAAAATTCCAAGTGAAGAATATTGCTGAATGTTGCACATGAATTTGAAACCAATTGTTCAATAGTAAGACTGTATCTGAAGGTCAAAGAGCAAGATATATCACACGTGAAAAGTGCTGTGCCAATGTAATCAACAATTAATAAGAAATGAGGAAAAGCAGTGAACAAATGGAAAAACTTTTCATTGTGACTAGATAATTCACAAATAAAACCAATACCTATTAGCCTAAAGTTAGTTCAGAAGAAGGCAAGCAGTTTGTACACAAACTTAAAGAAAAAAAAATCACAGCAAGTGCCCTTTTGTGGCACCCAAAGATGGGGCCTCGCATTCAAGGCTCGAGTGAATAAGTACAAGGAGCACTGACATGGTGAGGGATAATAGATCCTGAACTGCTACAATGTTGCTAGGAACTTGGGGAGTTCCTCAATGATGAAAAGTGGGCCCATCTGCCAAAAGACTTTCTACCTGGATCAAATTTATCTAAATTGGGAAAAGATGCTTACAAGACCACATAATCAGCATGGAGAAGAAATAAGTCCCTAATTTTAAAGTTTTACATGACTAACTCGGACCCATTTTCGGTGGAAAAGCATTTGAGGACTACAGGCCTAATCTCCTCAAGTGATTTTGGACTTAAAAGACTTTTAGAACCTAACATGATTAAAAGTAGAGAGAGTTCTGTAAGTTCTTCTCCAAAAGCTAGTGTTCTAATCCTTTGTTCAGTAGTACTTTATCATTCCAAAACCTCGCCCAAAAGTGGGGGAAAACGTATGTTTATGAACCTTACAGTACTATGAATTTTACCTGGCATCTGTTTCCCCTTCCATTAAATTTCAGTAGCTTTTGAAACTTTCAAAGCACTGTGTATGACAATTGTATATTCAGTATAAAATTATGTGAAAACAATATGACACAGAGAAAGACTCAAAAAAAAAAAACAAAAACCTAGATCAACTAGATTGGTGCAAAAGTGGGTGATTTCTTTTTTAAAAAAATTTTCCTTTCTGCGGTAAATAAAAATCAGAAGGGGTAAAAATAGGTGTTATATCAGGAACCAGTTGGTCGTCTCATAAAAAATAAATGTGCCAGGGGATGTAGTAAAGTGGGAGGGAAATGTGTCACAGTGTCATACATTACGTTAGGCTCTATGATCACTTTAATTAAAAACTAAGAAGCTACCGTGTACTGAATGTTCCCTATGTGCCAGGCAGTGTTATGTTCTTTGCATGCCTTGATTGGTATCTTGGCTGTAGCCTTGGGACTTTAGGAACACCATGGACTTGGGGAAGTCTTCTGAACTTTCCTAGTTGTAAATACTGGGGGTGATACTGCCTTTGTAGGGACTGAATCAGAGAATCGGGTAAAACGTCCACCCACCGTGCTTACTTCGCACGGTATCTGCTACTGTTATTATCCTCACAATAGGTGGGTACTGCCCTCCCCACCGCCTTTTTACAGGTGACCTGGGTTGGCAGAGGGTGAGCAGCAAGCCAGGATCTCCCAGCCCCGCAAGTGGCTTTTTCCTCGGCAACAATGTCCAGCTCTCCCCCAGGCACCACCGATTATGTTTGTTTTTTGTCTGGGATGGAAGGGAGGCGGTGACACATGAAGTTGGGGCCACATGAAATCATGATTTTCCCTCTGGGGCTTTGACTCGCCGTCCGCCTGGAAACCGCGGCTCCAGCCCGAGGCGAGAAGGCGCGAGAGGAAACAGGCAGGCCCTCCCCAGGCCGCGCCAGGAGGAGCCGGCGCGAGAGAGCCACTCCCGGAGGGGAGGCGCAGGCCGGACACTGACCTTCACTCTCCCGCCGGAGTCAGGCCCAAATTCGGCCATTCTCTTGAACATATTGTCCTACGGAAGAAGCCGCCGCCGCCAGGGAAAGAGACCGGGGCCGGCGGACTCGCCGCTCCGCTCAGAGGCCCCGCTCCTCCCGCGCGGGCCCAGGAGGAGGGTTTCTGGCCGAAGGAGGACGAGTCAGCTGAGCTCGGGGTGCTCAGGGATCGCCAACGCCTCACAGCGGAGGGCGTCGCGGAAGCCCACTCAGCCCCGCGCGGTTGGAGAGCGGGACAGGAAGGGTGGCACCGGCGACGTTCTGTGCGCAGGCGCGACGAGCTCGCGCACACTGCGCACGCGCCGACCCGCTGCTTTTAGGCGAACGGAAGCCCGGTCTTGGTAGCCAGTGCCTGTCGACAGGCCAGACCGCCTGGCTTCGTAATGACCGAGAAACTGGCTTTTGGAGGTAATACCTTGCCATCGCCAAAGCATGGCAGTTCTGAAATTAAGTTCATGAAATCTCGCCCACCGACAGCTTTTCGTTGTGTTCATCCAGACGTTCTCAGACTTGAACCGCTAATTTCTTTTTTTTATTTACTCCCTTCTTCCTCTCCTTCCTTCCTTTCTACTCATTTTGGATTCTCAGGTCCATAACGTGACGCAAACCTCCCCTCCCTTGCCCTTCTGTGGCGCTAACTACTTTGCAGGTTAGTGCAGTGCTAAATGAACGACCTCCAATTTAATTGAAATCTGAGGTGCTAGTCAGAGGTTCGCTCTCCTTTTTCTTCTGTTTTAAACTGGAAGCTATTCTATTTCCCTAGTCTCCTCAAACCTCCAACCTTGACACCAAGCCTCTCATTCTGATCAGGTGACTTTGCATCTTATTTCAACAGAGATAACGGACCTCCATGCCACCAGACCTAAACACAAGCTTTGGTTTGCCCAATATCCACCCTCCCTTCCTTTCTTCTCTTCTGTTCAAGAGAGAATCGCCTCCCAGTTTATTTATTTATTTATTTGGGTGAAGTAGAAAAGAATAGCTTTATTGCTTTGCTAGGCAAAGGGACACAGCGGGCTCGTGCCCTCAAAACTGTGTGTCTGTCTTCCAGTTTAAAATCAATCCTTCAGTGTTCTTGATCTCATTCTTTTTCACTTTCTTGAGGATTTTGCCCCATCAGCCGTCTCCATTCTGCCCTGTACCTCCAACTTTTCTTCTTAGGCTTTTTCCCTTAAGAAGAGTTAAACAAACTTTAATCTTTCCTGTTAAAAACCAACCAAACACATCTCTAATCCTGCAAAACTCTATCTCTGTATTATCTTTCAAAGTCAAATTTGAACCTGAATTTCACCCTCACAGAAACCTCTCTGACCAGTTACTGACTTTATCAGTAAATCCAACATCCACTTTTAACTCCCTTAGCTTCTTGGCAGGATTTGACACTGCTATCTACTGCCTCCTTTTATAAAATACATTCTCTTGGTTTTTCTCCTATCTCTCTGGCAGCTGATTTCCGGGTGGTTTATAGTCACACTGTCCTCTCTGTTTCCATGGTGCCTAAGGGATTGAAACACTTAACAAGATTATATATGAGTTATTTGTGAACTCCACGAGGGCAGTAATCATATCTTATACCCCTTAATGTTCTTACGCCCTAGTAAACATTTCTAGTAATCAATGTTTGTTGACTAGTGAATAAATGAAAAATGGAGAAGTTAAGAAGACTTGAGGCTCTTTTTCCAAAGGTGGTTGAAATCAGTGAGATCTGTTGAAGTCCGCTCTCATACAACATCCTTCATACCACAATATAGGATTGTTTGTCCCCTGTGAAACAGGAGTGCAGGAGGCAGGGCACAACCTTTGAAAGAATGACATAGACCAAGAACATGACATAAACTGATTAGAACCAAATGGGTCCAAGATGGCAGACAAGTCGACTTCCACTAGACCTTGAGCCTCAGTATACACTCACTGTAACTCATCAGCAAGCTAAATGACACACCCACAGGCACCATGACTGTTCCAAGGCCGACCATAAGGATCAAAAAGTGGGCGGTGGCCCAATTCCTGGAAATCCCTGCCCTTTCCCAAAAGAGCTGGAATACTCCTCCCCCTCATTAGCCTATGAAATTACCCACCCCTGTAAAAACTGACAAGCCCATACCCTGGTGCCACTCTTGCCTTCTGAGCTGGCTCACACTCTGTCTGTGGAGTGTGTATCTCTCTAAATAAATCCACTTCTTACTTTGTCTCTCACTGAATTCTTTCTGCCATGAGACCTCAAGAACCAGGTGTGTGATCTCAGTTGGAAGACCGTGGGTTTTGGCTGGGTTTGAGTCCTGGCTGTGTGGGTTCAAGTCCCAATCAGGGTTTTGGCTGACTTTGAGTCCCGGCCGCGTGGGTTCAAGTCCTAATCTGGGTTTAGGCTGGGTTCAAGTCCCAATCTGAGGTGCAGTTTCACCTGTACCCTCTCCTCCATTTCACCTTTCAGAACATGATCTCTGGAGCACAAATTTGCCCTTGTAATTATTTCTCCAGCTTTCGTATTTCTGCTTTCCCCCTGTTTCTCAACGAATTTTTTTATTCTTTGCTCAAAGTGTTACCCTAAGTATTTTTAAAGCAAAATAACATTTTAACATTTAATAAAATGAAATTAATACGTTAAAACACATTGGGAACTTTGAGGGAAAGATAGTGGATTGAATACACATCTTCTGCTTCCTTTCAAAACTCCTTTGAAATAAGTAAAGAGATTTTCAAAAAGGCATAAACCTTTTAGAAAGGGTGGGGAGAATGGGAGAGAAGGCAGAAACAAAATCTTGAAACTTGGAATACAAAAGGCAAGTGGTATACAGCAGTCCTAAGAGCTGAGTAGTCAGAGACAATAAGCTATTCAATTCACACTGCAGAAACCCCCTGAATCTCAAGAATTTGTGGTTGTAGGGATCTCTGGAAATAAGGGAAGGGAGGAGGAGGAGAAGAGTTAGCAAAAAAAGACTGGTTGAGATTCTGTTTAAGAAATATTCAGGTCCTTACAGCCCAGCAATTACCCCTTACTTATCCCCAAGGGATAGAACAGTGGTAAAGCAGGGTCTCTGCATTGAGGATCACCAGACAGGATTGAGGGAGGAATACCCTACAGAAAATAGGTAGATTAGCCAAACACATGCCGGGTACTAAGACCTTCATCGCATCAACTATACCTCAATAAAGAAAAAAAAGACCTAGAGTTTGGGAACTGAACTAATGATAGATACAAAGAAAGCTAAGCCAATTTAAAAATCATGCAGGTATTAGCTCTAGGGAAAATAAACTCTTGCATAAGAGAAGAAAGTAATTGTATTTATGGCTATGTAAATACTGAGTACTGATCTAAAAACATATGTAACTACACTGGAAGGATGGGTTTTAGGGAAAGGTGCCATGTGTGATGGAGATGGAGGAGAAAATAGAACTTAATCCTTAACTTGCATAGTGGGAATCAATATCTTAAAATGGAAAAATCCAGAAGGAGCAATACAAGCCTAATACTTAAAAGCATGGGAGTAAATATAAAATTCTTTTTTTTTTTTTGGTCGTGCCACACAGCTTGTGGGATCTCAGTTCCCCGATCAGGGATTGAACCCGGGCCACAGCAGTGAAAGTGCCAAATCCTAACCACTAGGCCACCAGGGAACTCCCTAAAATTCTTAACATTAAGCTAAAAGAGTAGAAAATTGTGCATGTGAAGGGGGAGAAATGGGGAGTTACATCTTTCAAAACAAACCTTGTAGAAATATCTGACTCTGTAAACATTGAGAATTTATAACCTTGTTAAAATTTAAAATGATTCAAAATATAATTTGCATAAAAGACATGCATTTAATTGAAAAACACTATGAATGACATTAGTCACTCATGATTGTAACTTTTAGTAATTCCCTTTAGCAACTTATAAGAAAATATTTTTTAAATAAGTCCGCTAAATACAAGTTCAAGAAATGTGCTCAGGGCTTAGTTACAATTAGTGCTACATGAAGAGCCCCGTTATCATCTGGAATATCACTCTGCATTTCAAATAATATCCTGAGGTGAAACTAAGCAACATAGGAATTGAATTTCTTTTAAAAATGATCAAAGCTTTGATATTGATTTTTACTTCATTCTCAGAATAAGGGTCGAAATTTGGTTTGGGAACTTGATTGTATTAATGTAACAGGTATAAGTAAGACATACTTATCAAAAACACTAAGCAAAATCTCCAAAAAATATTGCTTTCCCTCTTAAGCCAACTTTTGCTAATCTCTGATTGTTTCTTCAGTCAGCCATTGTATGGGTCTGTCCTGGTGCTTCTTGGATATATCCTATCTCTGCATCTGAGCTGTCATCTGAGCTGTCACTCTTCAAGCCTCTCTCCCCTACCTTGACTCATTCTTCATACACCTCTGGATATCCTGATATGAATAAACCCATATTTTTTGTTTAATCATATCAAAATGGTCCCAGAATCTTTTTTTTTTTTTTCAAAGTTGGGTTTTTTATTCATTTTTTTTTTTTAAACTTTGGGTTTATTTATTTATTTATTTATTTATTTATTTATTTATGGCTGTGTTGGGTCTTCGTTTCTGTGCGAGGGCTTTCTCTAGTTGCGGCAAGTGGGGGCCACTCTTCATCGCGGTGCGCAGGCCTCTCATTATCGCGGCCTCTCTTGTTGCAGAGCACAGGCTCCAGACGCGCAGGCTCAGTAGCTGTGGCACACGGGCCTAGTTGCTCCGCGGCATGTGGGATCTTCCCAGACCAGGGCTCGAACCCGTGTCCCCTGCATTGGCAGGCAGATTCTCAACCACTGCGCCACCAGGGAAGCCCGGTCCCAGAATCTTGAAGCCTGAGGCTGCACCTGTATTGGGGCCCTTTGCTGTCCTCCCATGGCTGGTCACATAGATTTGAGACCTGACCCTTGGAACCCCAGAAGCTGCTGTACTGGAATCATGTGGGATCAGAGAGTAAGAAAAATCTCAGAGGGACTTCCCTGGTGGCGCAGTGGTTAAGCATCCACCTGCCAATGCAGGGGACACGGGTTCGAGCCCTGGTCCGGGAAGATCCCACAGGCCACGGAGCAACCAAGCCTGTGCGCCACAACTACTGAGCCTGCACTCTAGAGCCCACGAGCCACAACTACTGAGCCCGTCCACCACAACTACTGAAGCCCGCACGCCTAGAGTCTGTGCTCCACAACAAGAGAAGCCACCATAATGAGAAGCCCGTGGTCCTCAACGAAGAGTAGCCCCCGCTTGCCACAACTAGAGAAAGCCCGCGTGCAGCAACGAAGACCTAACATAGCCAAAAATAAATAAAATAAAATAAATCAATTTTAAAAAAAGAAAAGAAAAATCTCAGAATGCCCAGCATGGGGGAATATACTAAATAATCGGAGAGATTCAATCAGTGGATATTTATTGAGCACGTATCATGTTATAGGCACTGTTCTAGGTGTTTGGAATATGGGTGTAAACAAGAGTAAAACATTTCTGCCCTTCTTCCTGTAAGGACAGTGGCCCAGCATGGTGTGTCAGAGTAACACATGTAACACAGTAAAGAAGGTGTCCAGATGTGGAAGTAGGGGTGGCCCAATGAGGGGTATCAAAGCCTGAGTGCAGAGCATCTATTCCATGGTGTGGCAGTGTTTGGAGATTGGTTACATACAGGCAAATTGATCAAATATATGCATGTGCTAAGGATATGTTTTCAGGCTATGAAGGACAATGGGTACCAGGTTTCTCACTGTCATAGAAGGGAGTTACCAACATGAAAAAGGAAAAAACTAGAATTAACCTTGTGGTGTGGGATTGGAATTGGACGTATTATACGAATTCAATTTAAATAGATAAATATTATGTCAATACACATATCCTCTAGCCCTGGCCATTGATGGGGCCTGGGAACAATGACACTCTAGTGACCAGAACTTGTTTTTTAAATACCATTATCCACTATGAGGAATAAGGGCTCTTTGGAGAAATGGCTGATTCCAGGCTGAAGCAGGAAAAGAACAAGGTGAGCCTTAGAATATCTTATGCCAGAAAACAAAAAAGTGCACAAAGAATGATGGGGACATGTCAAAATGACACAGAAACTAGCTTGCAGAGGCTCTAGTGGCCAAATCAGGGACAATGTGAACATCAAAATAAATGATAGTAATGGATTATGACTCATTATAATTTGAATAAAGTAGGAAGCCAGGGGTCCATACTGATATAATAAGTAAATGCATACATTGACATTTTGATGAGGAACAAAATTTCTCAAAGTAACTTACCCTCTCCCAAATACTTCACAGTGGAGGTGACTTGCAGACATCACCTTATTCAAATGATGAATGTGAACACCATCAGTAACAGAATATTTAAAAACTGCATGTCACCTGAAAGGATCCAACGAGAAGAGCACAATCACTTCTGCGGTATCCCTGCCAGAGATGCATAACCTAATCTAATCAAGAGAATATCAGAAAAATCTTAGGTCATTTTACAACATAGCTGGTTTGTGGTCTTCAAAAGGGTTAAAGTCAGCAAAGTCAAGAAAAAAAGTGAAGA
The DNA here is from genome assembly GCF_028564815.1 of Eubalaena glacialis. Taxonomy (NCBI): domain Eukaryota; kingdom Metazoa; phylum Chordata; class Mammalia; order Artiodactyla; family Balaenidae; genus Eubalaena; species Eubalaena glacialis. The sequence goes on from NC_083726.1 coordinate 48,986,097, forward strand.
AGTGATCTAGATTGAAGGAAACTGAAAAACATAACAACCAAATATAACACATGATTCTGAATTATACCTTTTAATTAAGAAGGACCTATGGGAACAGTTGATGAAATTGAATAGGATCTGATGATTAGGTGGTTCTAATTAGTCAGTGTTAACGTCCTGATTTGGATGATGTTTTGAGGTTATGTAGGAATTACACACAGAAGGATTCAGAGCCACTGGGCACCATGTTGGCAGTGTATTCTCAAACTGTTCAGAAAACATAAAAGGCTGTACTTTACTTACAAATTTTGGGAAAGATTGAGATTATGTCAATGTCTTTAAAAAGTGGGAAAAACTCTTATTCTTTTGAAAGTTATAATTCAGCAAGAAGAGACAAATAAATAAGTAAAACATGTCTATCAAATGGTTATAGGCTTGAGCCCGGGGCACTCCCACAGTTAAAAATCAAACAGCAGAGAAACAGCCAGCCAAGAAGGACTGAGAAGGAGCCATCAACGAGGCAGGATGTAAATGAGAAGAAGCTGAGGAAGAAACCAGAAGTATGACAAATGCTGCTGAGAGATCAAGTAAGATGAACAGAAAACAAGTGATCACTAGAACTGGCCCCAACGCATCATGGAAGGAGTCAGTTGGAGCAGTTTTCAGCTGAGTGAGGATAGCAGTCAGATGAAGAAGAGTTGAAAAGAGAAAGGGAGGTGAGGACTTGGAGTTGGTAAATATAGATATCTCATCCCACAAGGGCTGCTGTAAAAGAAAGCGGAGAATGATGTTGTAGTTGGAGGGTTATATAGAGAATACAGAGTTCTTTGTAAGATGGAAGGTTACCAGGGCAGTTTGTACAGTGACGGGGGTGATCCAGCAAAGAGGGAGAAACTCAGGATGCAGGAAACAGCCTAAATTGGAGTAGTGAGAGGGCTTCGATGACGATTGCATGTGGAGACACTGCCATCGGCAGGAGCAGAGGCCCTTCATCCTAGTAATAAAGGGGAAGGAAGAGACGATGGGCCCAGGGAAAGATGTGACCTCTGTTAATGGTGGTGAGGAGGGGGAGAATTTTGTCTAAGGTTGTGTCTATTCTCAGTGTAATATGAGGCCAGGTCCTCTACTGACAACAGAGAGTGTGGAAGGCCAGTGGTTGGGCATGTGTGCTGGGACTTTGAAATGAGAGAAGTAAATAGTGATAGTCATTTTGGAGAGTGGGGACACCGACACAGAAGGATTGCAGAGAAGTGACTAAGATGACCAGGCAGACTTGAAGGCCCATTTGAGATTTGTGGTTATGAGTTTAAAGTGAGGGGAATTCCCTGACGGTCCAGTGGTTAAGACTCCGCACTTTCACTGACGAGCGTGTGGGTTCAATCCCTGGTCGGGGAACTAAGATCCCACAAGCCGCGCGGCACGGCCAAAAAAATAAAAAATAAAAAAAATAAAGTAACATCTGTCAGCATGTTTTTGGATTTTTCCAGCAATATGCGGCTGTTTCGGTACAGGTGAGGATATAGGAAATACTAAGTGTCAGATCATTTTTTTCCAAATATATACATATGTATTTCTTCAGAGATACTAAACGGCTCTAAACAAAGAGACAAGGCATGAATTGCAAAGCTTTTAATGAAAATGTTTGTATTTTTTTACAGCATGCAGAATTTCACACCTGTGGTTAATTAGCAATTATTTCAATACTTGAAAACTCATCTGCCTCTGAATTTGTCATAATGCATGAATCTAACTTAATAAAATTAAGGAAAAGCAACAGGTCATCTAATCCCTCTTTATATTCCTTCATGATCAGCAAGATGCATAAATGAGTTCTTTAAAAGGGATAAGATAGATTGATATACAAATTGTGAGTTTATTTTTAAAGCTGTGTAAATGCAACATTTCTAAGAAAACATTTAAATCAAAGGTCACACTTTATGGAAACAAAATTCTTAATTCAGGCTGTTTTTATTTTTAGCCACTTGGCATTCTGCTCTTTTTAAAATTTTATATTGCCCAACAAAGAGTGGTTATCTTTTACTGTTTTTGGAGATGACAGAACAGATGAAGGCGTCACATGCCTACACAAGTGGGATTTTGCCTAAGATCAATTTGTTTAAACACATTCTTTGGTTATATTTTTATTGCATATTGGGGAGTACTTATATCATTCAAGATTAAGTCTGGGTTATTTGTTTAAGAACTGAATGTACTGGACATATATTTGATAATTAAGATTTTAGACAAATATTCACCAGCATTAGTTCTATTAGCAAACCGAAAAATATTGTAGGCCTACTATCAAACAATAAACACATGAGGTAAACATTAAGCCTCTTAGAAGAAAGACCATATGCTCCTGCTTCTGTAAAAACATTATTTGTTTGAAAGAATGGTAGTATGACCTTTCGCTCAACTATTACTTCCTTAATGTGAAAAAGAGACAATGAGCTGAAGAAAGAAAACTCCACAGTTACACTCCGCAACCCTGAACGTAACTCCTGAGATCTTGGTTTTGACAACGATTTCTCCATGCCACCCTGCAGAGAAAGATGAAACAAATGGTAATAAGGTTAAAACATACCTTCGTTGTAATACACATACTTCAAATCCTTTGGGAGAACAAAATAGTTTTTCAGTACTGAAATACAGGCTACAGATCAATCCAAGTATTAAAAGGAGATATGTATACCAAGTACTTCCTGTCTCCCCCCAAGCCTTCACTAGAGCACAGAATGCTGAAGAAGAATGTTGAGTCCCGTGTAGTCCACAACTGCAAAATACATTCCACATTTACTTAATTACAAAAATAATTTCAAGATATGACAAGGAGTTCGTAGAGTGTGGAAAATCTTAAAAACTTCCCTGGTGGTACAGTGGTTGAGAATCCGCCTTCTAATGCAGGGGACGCGGGTTCGAACCCTGGTCAGGGAAGTAAGATCCCGCATGCCGCGGGGCAACTAAGCCCGCGTGGCACAACTACTGAACCCGAGCTCCACAGCTAGAGAGCCCGTGTGCTCTGAAGCCGGTGCGCCAAAACTAGAGAGAAGTCCGCGCACGGCAACGGAGCCCGCGAGCTGCCGCGAGGACCCGACGCAGCCAAAAATAATAAATAAATAAATAAATATTTTTAAAAAGAAAAAAACTCTAGAAATCCCCTAAAAAAAATTGAGGAGTAAAAGAATAAGATTCTGAATCAGTTAACGTAGATGGTTTCTATGTGATACGTTGTTTAGCATATACCTAAAGCTGCAATTTTCAGTTCTCAGTAGCATACGTTGGTCTTTGGAAATATTCCCTCACTTCTCTCATAACAGTAGGGTAAAACAGCTCTCCCCTTTAATGATTAACACATAGCATGCTCTGTAACAGGAACTAACATCGTGTTGTAGGTCCATTATACTGCAAACACAGAGAAACGAACATACAAACAAACTCATAGAAAAAGAGGTTGGATTTGTGGTTACCAGAGGTGGAGGTTGTGGGTGGTGTGAGGGGAGGGGATTGGATGAAGGCAGTCAAAGGTACTACAAACTTCCAGTGATAAGTACTAAAGATATAATGTACAACATGATATATATAATTAACACTGCTATATGTTATATACGAAAGTTGTTGAGAGAATAAATCCTGAGACTTTGCATCACACACACAAATTTTTTCTTCTATTTCTTTAATTTTGTATCCATATGAGATAATGGATGTTCACTAAACTTACTGTGATAATCATTTCATGATGTATGTAAGTCAAATCATTACGCTGTACACCTTAAACTTATACAGTGCTGTATGTCAATTACATCTCAATAAAACTGGAAGGGAAAAAAAGAAGCATACCATGCTCTAATGCCTTGTGGATCACGGACAACCCTCTTTGCACATTTTACAGCTTCAGTGATGTCATCTTTCAGCAACACTGAAAAAGAATTGGTGAGAAATGGAAACAACGCTCATAGAAATTTCATTTTAAGTTTAGGTTCAGCCAGCTTCATTCTCTTAGGCTGAGAAAAGAACAACTAAAATTATTTTTTAAGAGTCCATGTATCTGTGAATGTTGGGGGAAAACTCTTTCTTCATTCCATCCCATTTGGCATGAAATAAAGCATTCTGTTTCTCATTTACCAAAGTCATAGGAAGCTCTGGAATTATTAACTAATATGATAGAAGGTTCTCTTTTTACTAGGCACTGTAAAAAACAAAACAAAACAGAAACAAACCAACAAGCAGAAACCGGTCTAGCACTTTTTTGCTCAGCAATTCTACTACTGGAAATTCACCCTAAAGAAATAATAAGAGATGTACCCAAAGATGTATGTACAAGCTGTTTCATAGCAATTAATAATAGGGGAAAATGGAAACAGCCTAAGTGCTTAACATTAAGAGTTGGATTGATAAATTATAGAATATTTATAAAGTGGAATTCTATTCATCTTTAAAAAATAATAAAGATTGGTATTTGTTGACAAAAATAATTTGGTGTAATAAAGAGCAAATTGTAAAGCAGTAAATATAGTACAATTTCATTTTTGTTGAAACACACATTGCTTACATGTTTGTATGTGTGTACATCATATGTGTATAACATAGCTTTACATTCATATATGTAAGTGATACATATCCTCAAAGAATATATGTATACCCAAAGTTTCCAGTGGTCATACATCTCTGGGTAGTAAGAATTTTTATTCAATGACCACAGATTATTATATAATACAGAATTTTTTTTAAATAAATTAACTGGATACAAAAGAATATTCTAAGACGAATCTTCTCTTTTAATATTTAAAAATTTAACAATATCAATTTTGTAATACTTCTCCAATATTTTATGTACTAAAGATTCCACATGTTATCTCTCTTTTAAAAGGAACTGAATAGAATATTTGTTTCACCCCAATTAAACAAATCCGTAAATTAACTTGTTAGAATAACAATGTTTATATAGGAACTATATTTTTTAGAGATACAAACTAAAGAATTTAGAAATGAAATGTCATAATGTTTCTAATTCACTTTAAAATCACTCAGCAAAAAAAAAAAATATATATATATATATAATATATACATAAAAGAAGTAAATATGACAAAATGTTTTACTGTTAAAGTACATGATGAGCATATTGATGTTTATTATACTAATATACTAATGTTTCTAATTTTCCATATATTTAAAACATTTCATAATAAATAAAAAGTAAAAACAATTTTTTAAAAAGGACCACACATATTCCTCCTCTTTGGTTAACTACTAATCCTTTCATTTTCCAATAAAGGAGGGTAGATTAAAAAAAAAAAAAAGACCACACACCAAATTATCCCTAAACCTCCCCAAACAAGGTAAGTAGGAGGAATGGCATTGTTCTTTTTTTTCCCTTTTTTAAAAATTTTATTTTATTTATTTATTTTTTTAACACCTTTACTGGAGTATAATTGCTTTACAGTGGTGTGTTAGTTTCTGCTCTATAACAAAGTAAATCAGCTATGCGTATACATATATCCCCATATCCCCTCCCTCTTGCGTCTCCCTGCCACCCTCCCTATCCCACCCCTCTAGGTGGTCACAAAGCACCAAGTTGATCTCCCTGTGCTATGTGGCTGCTTCCCACTAGCGATCTATTTTACATTTGGTAGTGTACATATGTCCAATTGGCATTGTTCTTTACAGAGCATCAACAAGTCCAGTTATAATAAAGTGATGTCATTCCAGAAGCTTTTGTATATTAGAAAACAGCAACCTTTTATGATACCAGCTCTTTAATTTCTTCCTTAAGGAATTATGAGAATAATAGTTTCTAGAAGTTAAGATGGAGTTTTTCTAGGTCTCTGATGAACCCTTCAAGGCCTTTTCATTTGTATTGAATCTCTATTCTTGTAAGTATAACCAGATGGATCCTGTGCCATCACTCAACATTATCTTGTCTTACCGCTGCAGGGTATGTGACAGCCGTTAACTGCTCGTGGGGTTTTGCCATCATTACACCAGTAGCGGCTATTGATTTGAAATATCCCATAATCAGTGCTTCGGCTTCCACGATTGTAGTTTGTAGCTCGTGTGTTATAACTGCTTTCCCATTTGGCCAAACACACCCCTGAAAAAAACGTATTTTAAGTAATAAACAGCAACACCATATGATTTATAGTTCATAGCATAATTATATAGTTCTATTTAACTAATTCTATTTTACTAACGACTTTATAAAGATGTATTTTACTTGTAAAATATTTTAACACTTTGGCGTTAAAGGGCCCTTAAGAGAATTTTTTTGTTAGCAAATCATTTGGTAATACTAATGAAACAAGGTAACATATTTTTTTAAATATTAAAATAGCTGTTTCTTCCATTGCTATTACCCTTCCTCTGCTCCCATCCCTCAGGTAAGATTCAGCCTAGAATAGGAAAATCAACAGAGTTGTTGAGTGGGTTTGGTAATTAGCAGCAGATGCATATGCTAATGCTTTTTATTAGGAAAAATAAGGATTTTCTGGGAGAAAGAAAATTTCTTATGATACCTAAAGGTGAATTTGGATATCAAATTAGAATCCAGACAACGGGAGTCATAGAATAGGAAAGACTGTGTCATCCATCTGCCCATGTAGCCATTTGCTCATTCATTCAAAAATAGTTATGGAGGGGAAATGTCTGAATTCAATCTGAAAAATTCAGTGATTACATTGACAGATATGGACTAAAATATAAAGTAACTTTTACTTGGGGCACATCTTGAATTCTGTGGAAGAAAATGAAAAATAATCAACTAGAGTAAGAATAATAAAATGTCATTTCATGCTGCATTTCAGGAATCCTTATATAGATATTGATTGAGGGGAAATAGGTTCCTACTGTCCCTGTTTTAAGAATTCAATGTAATTTTTTAAAAACTTTGCTGTTAAAAACCCAACATCATGGTAGGGGGATTACAAATGAAAAAAATACTACATTACTCAGGCTTGCAGAACCCAAGTTCCAAACTGGAAATGGCTGGAGTCCAACACCAAGGGCTTGATAGACATATCCTCGGTGCACAAATGAATCTTTGAGTCAGCCTACATCTGCCAGCTGGCAAATTTAGTGGCACTAGAAGAGTACAACGGATCCTGGCATGCTTAGAACGGTATAGAATTTGCTCCTCCCATGCCTCAATCCTTCACCTGGTACATCTGATTCTGAAGGAACAAGTTGATGTTTTTAACCATTGTAAGTGTACAAACCATCAAAGGAATAAAAAAGTCCATTCACTCAAAGTCCCTTTCTTATTCTTCATCCTCTATGAGTATCTGTTCCACAGCTGGCTAACTATTTGGAAGGATGAAGAAGAGTTAACTTACAGTTTGCCAGGCTGATTCCCTGAAAGCCATCCAATCCAAGTCTTTTCAGAGTTCTGGCAAGCTCACACCTCTCAAAGATCTTGCCTTGGACAGCGACAGAAAGGAGGAGAAGCCCCAGAATAAGCACAGCCTTCATGTTGACCGAGAAGCCAGACCTCCAGGCTGACCAGGCTGAGCTGGCCCTGGTATTTAACATCTTTTCACTTCCTTCTTCTCCGAGCGGTCTGGCAGCTCCACCCTTTGAGACATGTGGAAAACAGGAACCGTTTATTGGTCCACTGACTTTAAAAGTTTTCTTCCTTATGTTTGAAGAAGGATATTCTGAGGTCCTAAGGATGACCTGCAAGAAAATAATGAAATGACATTGCTTAAAGACATTGCTCAGGAAGAATTGGGATTAGCACTATTGCCAAAAGAGGAACCTCCTCCTATTTTATCATGAATTTCAGCAACTATAAAGGGAAAAAACTGAACATTTTACGTAACTGCAAATGAGCTCCAACCGTTGATTAATATTCATTTTCATTAAATTGTTTTATGTGCCTTCACTATGTTGTCTTCATCTTTTTCACTTAAAATTACTTTATATAGTTTCCACAAAAGAACACGACACTCTGTTTGTTGTTTTGATAGTTATATAGCACAACACCATGTTGCTCAGCCAGATTCCTATACTAACTTTTTTGGTTACTGTTGTAAACTCTTAATTTATAAATCAATGTTTACTATTATAAATAAGTCTCATGTGAACAACATTCCTAACTCCTTTCTGACAATGCCTTACTTCACATTTCCATGTGAGAACATAAAGGGTCATTATAAAGCAAGGGAACTTTATAGCAAAACCTACAGAAGAATACCAGAATATGTCACCAAAAAATCTTGCCCTTTGGCATGAGAATGATTTTGAGCTGAAAGCAATTGAAAAGAAGCAGATCCAAGAAAAGTTCTCTGCCCTCCCCCTATTTTCTTGAAAGCAGAACATAAATTTGTGCAGAAATTAATCACCTACAACCTTAGACACTTAGCCCCAAGACAGCACCAGAGGACTCTACAAAACAACATTTACTGACTAGCTATTATCTTCCATTGGTTTCTTATATATTGATCGTCCCACAATTTGCCACCCTTGGAAGCCTAGTGCTTGTTGCTCCTCTAAAAATATATTGTTCTTTGGTTAAGATGATATGTAAGTCCAAGTTCTAGCCACCTCTTGGAGTTACTCATCCCTGCATTTCTCATAAGTATATATGAGATATACATGTTAATAAACTTGTTCTCTTGTTAATCTGTCTTTTGTTCCAGAGCCCCAGCCAAAAACCTAAAAGGGTAAAAGGAAACAAATTTTTCCTCCTGTACAGTTTCTGGTGATGGGACAGTAAAAGGCTGGAACACTCCACTCTCCCTAGAGACTATAGTTTAGATATGGGATAACTGACAACAGACCAGCAGAAGGTAAGAATTCTTACCATGTGAGTCTCCCAGATCTCTGTCTGTAGTGCACAGTCAAGAGAGGAGGATAAACATTTCTCCTTGTCCCTTCCTTTCCAAATGCACAGTGGCAGGAGAAAAACATTTGTGAAGATAGATCTTGAACCGTGACTTTTGTGATTTTGTTGTTGGTAATCAACACCTATGGGTATTGATTCTTAGCCTCCCAGAAAGAGTCATGTTTTCCTTTGTCTCTGTCTTTTGCGTCATTTGTCATAAGGATGAAAAACCGTAAGATGAGAATCTCCTTTTGTCTCATTTTATGTACTGAGAACTTGGCTTTGTAACCAGTGAGCATATTCCCTCTGGTTTCTGCCACTTGGGGGTGCAGACTGTCTGTCAGGCTTGCATCAGCAGCTAGTCAGCCAGCTAAGAGCCTAAGACATGAAGTGACAGGCAACATTCTCTTTGTCCAACCATGCTGGCTCTCAGGGGAGTTTGTCTTAATAAAGGGTCTCAGTCCATAAGGGGCCTTTATCACCCCTACCTTTATTGCCTTGTTCGTGAGGGAAAAATTCTCATCCCAGTATCCCGTTTCTGGTAACACAGATAAGTAGGTCAGTGATTTTAGGTGTCTCACTTTGTGGGAGATAGAGGTTTCTTTGACACCTGTGACAATGAAGGTCTTTGCTTTCTTAGGCTATCTCTGGAGTGGCTCTGCATCTTGAGAGGGCTACATTTCTTAGGGGACACCTTTTGTGTCCATGGTTAAGCCTTGAAATTGGTTTTAAGACATAAAAAGACTTACTGGTTTGGAGTCACAATTGAAATAGGTATATTAAAGATTTGGACTTTTACATCTGAAAGGCTTTTTAAGAGAGCCCTCATCTTAAACAGATGTCCTACTGGTACCTATGGGAAGATCAGATTAAGGAAGGAAGAAAGGAAGGAAGGAGGGAAGGAAGGAAGGAAGGAAGGAAAGAAGGAAGAAAGAAAGAAAGAAAGAAAGAAAGAGGAAGAAAGAAAGGAAGAAAGAAAGGAAGAAAGAAAGAAAGAAAGGAAGGAAGAAAGAAGAGAGATACAGAGGAATACCTTGGCTAGTGTGAGAAAAAACAAAACACTTCCTTTACAAGATTAGGAGGGGAAGATCAGAGAACAAACGTCAAGAAGTGCAGGTGGCACTCAAGCAGGTGTACAACTTACGTAAATATTGATAGCCAGGAAACAGCTTTGATAAAGGTTCAGAAAATGCACTGGAAGAGTTGATTTATTGTCCCTTACTCTGTAAGCAGACCCCACCAGGTCCAGACCTTCCCCGTATTTTGGGCTGGCACTACAAAAAAAAAAAAAAAAAAATCACTGAATAAGTACATGGAAAACTAAGCAAACAGAAAAGTAAGGCAATTATTAACTCCAAGGAAACCAAAAAACTTAAGAAGAGAAATGCAACCAAATTATACCATCAAATTATACTCATCTGTGAGTGTTTGTGCATGCTTGTAAAGGGGAACAACAAGGCAAGGGGAGCTGAGAGAGAGCTAAATCTTCATCTTCCTTGGTGGAAATAAATAGAAAATGTCTATGACTGAAAATCAAAACTGAGAAGAATAATCGTGCTCTTGAGATATATGGCTGTAATACTAGAATATAGCTAAAGAAGCTAAAAATAGCTAAATAAGTTGAAAGGGATTATTACCTCTAGTGTTGGGAACTGGATGAGAAAGGTTAGGGCTATTTTTCATCATTAAACTTATAACACTTTATTTGACTTTAAAAATATATACATGTATTTTATGATAAAAAAAAAGTTAAAAAATGTATTATGTAAGAAAAATAACTAAAAGACATACACCAGAATGTTTACAGTGGTTATTTATGAATACTCTTCAGAATTTTTACTCAATTTGTATATTTTGGCATTTTTCAAGTTTTCTTCTTTCAGCATATATTACTTTTGCAATTAGCAAAATAATAAATAATTACACACACAGAGAGGAATGTGCAGAATCACTAAAAAAAAGGATGATTATTTTGAAGTCCTCGACATCCCTCTGTGTATATGAACTCAGCCATATTTGTAGAAATATTCTGCCATTTAACTTTAAAATTATCTTTCTCCTATACAGCTCTTCTGTACCCAGATCAGTGGTCTCTTAAGCTTCAATGGAAAGGAGTTAAATATTAATTTTCACTGAGCTTCATGAGCCGCATTAAAATGGCATATAAGCTACATAAAAAGAAACGTGAGAGAGTATCTTGGAACAATGCTGTTTTGGTAGGATCATTTTTATTGTATAGTTAATTTTTTTAAAAGGCTAAAAAATACTCTTACAAGAATAGAATTTATATTCCTTGGAATAAAGCACAAGTTGCCAAGCTCCTGGAACACTATGTCCCATCCAGGTTTTTTCTTTGGGAGACTATATCATTGAAGGAGGATAAACTGGGGAGGAGACTCCCTGAGGCCAGGGGTATTGAGGAGGCAAATTTGGCCAGATCTAAGATGATAGTGGTAGCAGGCTTAAAAAGTGGCAGGGCCCTGCATCCCACTCCCATGGGGTGCCCAGAGCAATGGCAAGAGGTCTCTTGGATGGCATGTAGTTGCTGGGGAAATTGAACACAAATTGCCCTGCCTTGGGAATTGATGAAGCTTTGAAAAGGAGCTTCTGCCTGCAAATGAACCACGTCAGCTTGGGTAATAACCACCGTATGAACATCTCAGTGATGGACCGAAACTCTAAGGTCTTCCTCAAGTTTTCTGGATTTTGTAGTTTCTTGAGATGCTTGGAAGCTCCTGGGCAGGGGATTAGCTAAAGAAGTTTAAAAAGACTATCACTGACTCACCATTTGGGGAAGTGGGGCTTAGAGACAAATTTTGTTTGATCTAGAAAAATAAAGCAAAGTGGTGTTTCTCACACCCATTTATGGTATAGCAAATTTATACCCACTGCACTATTTGATCTACACTTACCTGCTCTGAATGGGATTGGAGAGTGGGAAGTGAGATGGTTCTTGGGAGCCCTAGAGATGAAACTATTTTCCTGAAAATGGCTCTTTGGTTCCATGATTCAGGTCACCATTAACTCTGGAGGTAAGCCTAGGTGTTTCAGTTTTCAGTGACTCAGACCATAGGGACAGACCACTCTGTCTTGATAATCTTGTTTTGCTATCATCTATCCCATCATTTTTTTTGTTGTCGTTCCTACAATCCTGTTTTTCTCTATTAGCACAAAATTAAAATCTATTTGTGTCAGTATATGAGGGACATGAAAAACTGTATGAAAATAGGATAACCTTAGAAAGTAACTGACACTGGTAAATCAAAATTGTCTGTATTAATGAAAAGAGGCATTGGCATGAGTTTTGTCAAAAGGTATAAATAATCACTTGTTAGTGAAGCAGTGCCATTTTCTTGAAGCCATTATGGACCTTGGGAGACCACGGTCAGGGCAGCTGCACTCACTGCATTCTCCAGCTGATGCCGTCCTTGTGTAGTTTGGCTCAGGGGTGCAGAGGACCTAGTCTCATCTCTGCTGTGGCAGCATGGCTCCTAGGAGAATTTGGAGGGGTGGGGCAGTTGGGAGGGCTGTGGCGGGAAACACCGCTGGGCTCTCTGGGGAAACCCACATGTTGACAGGTTAAGGTGGAGTAAATTCTTCTTCAACTAATGTAGCATGTAACAGCCTTGTGAAACAGGACCAGCACACAGCTGCTCCCAGCAAGTCCAGCAGCCTGGCCACAGGTCAGAGTGGCTCCCTGTGGGGACATTCCCTGACTTAGGAGCAGTGCTTGACCCCAATCCAAAGGTGGCATTTTGTTGGCCCCTCAGGTATATGGGTCATTGAAAAATGGTAAATGGTTTGGGTTTGCCTAATCCAGACCACTGTATTTTTTTCCTCAAGGGTTAGTGACCACTTTCTCTTCTTTTAGCTCTCGATATCCCTGTAATTTAAGTTCCCACTCTTTGCAAAATAGATCAAACAAGATAATTTCCTGTGTTCCCTGACACCATCCAAACTCCAGAAATCATCTCACTTTTGTACTTAATTTTCTCTATGGTCTTGCTGTTTTTGTGTTTTGAGTCAGGTAATTGGTTCATACTGAGAAAAAATAATACTATTTAACATACACAAGAGAAATTATTTCTACTATGGTAGCAATACTGTGCTGTAAGAGTCTCTAGTTACTGTGCTCTAGCACAGAGCCACAAGTTACTGACCCATCAATTGATCATTAAGCCTAAAAAACAGTACTAGCCTAGTAATCTGCCATGTACTTTACTGCTAGTCATAGAGGAGATTTTACCATTCCTGACACTTGCCACGTACTCACTCTCTTCTGTCTTCATTCCTGCTGTTTCCTCAGTGTACTATGTAGACAATGAAAGAAATGTTAGGATATCTGGTGGCAAAGAGAAAGTTGGAGGGGTGAGCAGGACCAGACCTGGAAGCTTAATCCCCAAAACTGTGAGATTTAGCGCTTAATCCCAAAGACAATGGGAAACTATTCATGAGTATTAAACTGGAGAGTAACTGGATCAAAATCTTAACAAAACAAAACAAAACAAAACACTCTAGATTGGATTCAGGGACCGCTGCTAGAAAACTGGCAAGTAATCCAGATGGCAGGTGGGGGTGGGTAACAGAGAGAACTGGGAGGGTTTCAGAGATATTTAGGAGGTTTGAATAATCAGGATTAGAGATTATCCAGACCAGTTCGAGATACAGGGGAAAAGGAAAGGTAAATAATACTAGCTTTTGTTTATCAAATGCTTATGAAGTGTTAACCACTTAATAAACATTACTTATAGTTCTCACAGGGGTCTTAAAGGTAGGTATTATATCTATTTTACAGATGAAAAAATATGTGTCCCAGAGAAGAAAAGCCTCTTGCCCAAAGACATATAGCTAGTGAGTGGAAGAGCTTGGATTTGGATTCAGGTCAGTTCCATGGTCTTTTCAGTCTACCACATTACCTTGTAAAAGTTGAAGTGAATGGGAAGAAATACTACCGCGACCCAATTCTCACACTTTGACACACTATAACTCCTTTGTCTACCTTGATTTTAGTTCCCAATACAGTTGTGCAAGCCCATTTTATGTATTTATTTTAAGAGTGTGATTTTTCTCTAAGAGGTTGATCTAACACCAGGCAATGCCATGGAACAGTTAAGAGACTATTTAAAAATCAATATTCTTGATATGTGAACAACTGATAATTGTGGCAAGCTTTTGATTTCTTTGTGAATACTTTCTTTGTACTATTACTTCTGTTATCATTATGCAATCAGAACTTAGGCTGGATCTCACTTCACTTCCCCTTTTCACATTATGAACAAGTATTTCCCTTCCCACAATCGGTTGGGTTACAAAATCCTATATCAGTTTACACAATTGGGCATTCATCATTGAGAAATTATAATGAAATAGGTAACTGACTTTTCAAACATGTAATAAAACAGTCTTGTTTACAAAGAGATGGAAATGCTCCCACTTTAGTTTCCTCTTTCCAGAAGAGTATTCTGATTTCATTTCTCTATTAAGTATGACTTTTGGGTTTCAGGTTTGTTTGATCTTTTTATTTGTGCCAGTGCAACTGCATAATCATTAAACTTCTTTCATTGAACTAGAAAACAATGATCTCAATCTGTACATTAGCTCTGGTAACATCACAAAATGTTGGGGGAGGAGAGAAGAAATTGTTGCAAATTGGGGAATAAGGTCCTGTATTTGGGTTGTATTTTCCCCCCTCTCGACAAACAAACATTTTATTGCTACCCTTAGCAAGCAAATAAGATAATATGCTTAACTTCTTATTAACAACAATTTATATGTACACATTTAATTGGAGATGGTGCTGTTCTCCCTTTGACATCACTCTAAGTTGTTTAAGATGCAGCCACACATTTTCTCACCCCAATCCCCCATCTCAGGTCAATATCATACCTCTGTGAGGTGGCTGGTTTGCTGGCATGGGAGTGGTTTATTTCCAACTCAGAAAGGAACTGAACTCACAAACATAGCACCATTTACACACAGGTCTCACAATGACCTGACCCAAAGATGATGAGGGCTAGTGTCAGTGCCTTACACATTTATTTTGGAAAATAGTTTCTTTGACTGCCGATTCAAAATGATTTTCAATTAAAGAGTAACTTAGTAAATTAGAAATACTATACAAATATAGAATGGTAAACTCTAACCTGCTAAAAAAAAATGAATGGATGTTTTAACATCTAGGAAGTTAAGATAATTTTCAGTTTCCTCATAAGAATACTATCTTCTAAAATGGAAAAGTTTACATACACACATATACATACACACATGACTACTAATTTTTGTGAAAAATAATAGGAATAAAATAAACCTAAATACAGAAAAACTACACTTAAAATATCTTCCTCATGTAAGAAATTCAATTCACTGCAAGTCAAATATCCTCAATGTACTCTGGCATGTGAAATCTAGTTTAGATCTGAATTTTGTGACAGGACTACTGACATGTCTTTCTAAGTAGTCTTCTTATGTCCAGTTTCTCTCCCCTCCAACCTATTTTGCATCCAGAGCATGCCAACCCTGAACTCAGAGGACTCAGAGTTTATAACACACATATGTCAATCACATGTCATCTATGACTTTATTGTCTATTTTGTGGTTTGCTGTCATATTGTCCTCATATTCATCATGATGAGCTCTTTGAGGACTTATGCTCCTTTAAGGTTTCTCCTCTGCCGTCTCAGAAAGAAGCACACTCGTGTGTACAGTGTAGACATTCAACAAAATTGGTAAATTCCCTGTATAAAAAATGCATTCCACCTACAATTAAGGTGTTATTCTTCTCTCTTGACTACCTGTGTTAAAACAGTGTTTTGATATTACAAATGATGCAAGGAAATAATACACACTTACAAATAAAAACCAACCACAAACTACATAAGGATGTGCTTCTCCAACATGAGAAAACAATTACAAAAAGGTAACCTAGAATTTTAAAGAAAGAATCATTTTTTTATAAAGAGTTAACTCAGGCCTCTGGAATAAATTAGAAATAAGACAATAAGTTTGAGACACAGGATTCCTCATGCCAATATATGTAAAAATTTTTGAAGGTATTATTCAACGCTTCACTAAAGTTAGTAAGGGAAAAAAATTTCTACTTCAATTGTCAAGAAATTATACATGAATAATTGTATTATGGAAGAAGGTTCTGTGTACATTTGGTTGTAAGTTTAGGAATTTGTCCATTAATTAATTCAATAAATAATGAAAGTTGATTGATTGGATACTTTCTATTTTAGAGGCACCATGTTAATGCTGAGGATACCAAGGTGAAAAGGCATGACTGTTTTCCTCTATAGGACTTGCAAACCAACAGTTACAACCCAATATATACTTGCTTTATTGTTGGTCTGCACAGAGGGCTGATGGAGCACAGAGGGGACCTGAAGTCAGTGGGGAAGAGACAGTGAAGGCTTCACAGCATTTCAGCTGGATGAGAACTGGAGGGAGAATAGGATTTTGTATGGTGGGCAACTGGGGTAGGAGACTTGTGATAGGAACTTCCCATGTCTGGTTCTCTTCCTTCCAGGCACAGGGGAGGATTATACTTCCCTACACCCTTGAATTTAGGGAGAGCTATGTAACTAATTCTGGCCAATGAGCTATGGGTAGAAATGATGTGAGTCACTTCTAAACTGAAACATTTAAGTGCTAGTGCAAAACACTCCAGTACTTTTCTATCTGCCTTGGCAGCTGGTGAAGTTGTATGTGTCAGAAGGTGTAGCTACCTGTTGGTAAAACCTCTGTCAGCCCGGGTGCCTGAGTGACTGTGTGGAACAGAACCACTTGCTGAACTATGATAGACATTGTGGCATGAACAAGAAATCAACTGTGTGTTTAGCCATGGAAATTCTGGGAGTGTTTTGTTATTTCATCTTTTCAGATGGAGGTAAAACAATTTTAAAAACAAAGGAAAGGGAGGGAGCTGCTGTCACCATGTTGTTGGTCGCCGCCCGCTCGGGCCCTTTCGCGCCCGTCCTGTCGGCCACTAGTGCAGGCCGCGGTGCCCGCCACCTCGGAGTCGCCAGGGCTGGACGTGAAGCAGTCCTTCTTGTGCTGGGAGTCGCCGAGTGGCCAGGCCGCGCAGGCAGGCCTTTGGTCGCCTCCGTGGGCCTCAATGTCCCTGCTTCTGTTCGTTATTCCCATATGAACATCAAAGTGCCTGACTTCTCTATCATTGCGCTCAAGTGTTAGATAGTACGAAGTCTTCAAAAGAGAGCAGTGAGGCTAGAAAAGGTTTCTCCTACTTGTTAACGGCAACAACTACTGTGGGTGTCGCGTATGCTGCCAAGAATGTCGTTTCTCAGTTCGTTTCCAGCATGAGTGCTTCTGCTGATGTGTTGGCCATGTCCAAAACCGGAATCAAGTTATCCGATCTTCCAGAGGGCAAGAACATGGCTTTCAAATTGAGAGGCCAACCCCTGTTTGTGCGCCATAGAACCAAGAAGGAAATTGACCAGAAAGCTGCAGTTGAAGTACTCCAGTTGAGGGACTCACAGCATGATTTAGAACGAGTAAAGAAACCTGAATGGTTTGTCTTGATAGGTGTTTGCACTCATCTTGGTTGTGTACCCATTGCAAATGCAGGAGATTTTGGTGGTTATTATTGCCCTTGCCGTGGGTCACACTATGATGCATCTGGCAGGATCAGGAAGGGGTCTGCACCTCTCAACCTTGAAGTTCCCTCATATGAGTTCACCAGTGATGATATAGTGATTGTTGGTTAGAGACCTGGACTCAAGTCATAGGCTTCTTTCAGTCTTCGTGTCACCTCAGAAGAGTTACTTGAGAACAAGCCTTCTGTACTTCGAATTAGTTGATTTGAAATATTTAAGAATTGCTAATAATATGTTTGCAAACATGTGAAGTAAATTGAATTTCATGTTGAATACTTTCAAGCATTCACCTAATAAAGCCACTGTTAAACACTGTTATGCTCAAAGACTTCAAAGGTGCAGTGTCTTTGAGAGTTAATTCTAATTAAAAATTACAGACTGGTGTACGGAGAGAAAAAAAAGAAAAAAACAAAGGAAAGGGAGAATAGACAAATCTCCCATGCCAAAGTATTCCAAAAAATTTACGTAGATACTCTGCCCTCAAGGAAGTGGTGTGTAACTAACCACTCCTTAAGTGTGGGCTGTGCATAGTGACTTTCTTCCCAAGAATATAGCATGGAAAGGAGCAAAAAGAGTAATTTTACTGCAGAGAAACCTGACAAATGCTACTTCAGCCAGTGGATCAAGGTTAATATCAACAGTAATAAGTTATGTTGATAGTATGTATCCTAGATACCATGTGATGAAAATGGTATCTGTGGTCTCCCTCCCCAAGACACATAATCCTTGCCTAGCCATGAGAAAAACATCAAGACAAATCCCAGTTAAGCATTGTTCTACAAAATACCCCATCAGTGCCCCTCAAAACTGTCAAGGTCATCAAAAACAAGCAAAGTCTGAGAAACTATTAGAGCTAAGAGGAGTCAAAAGAACCTAGCAACTAAATGTAACGTGGTACTCTAGATAGGATCCTAGAACAGAAAAAGGACATTTGGTAAAAACTAAGGAAATCTAAATAAAGTATGAACTTTATTTACTAATAACTTTTCGATATTGGTTCATTAATTGTAACAAATGTACTATGCTGAGGTAAGATGTTAAAAATAGGGGAAAGTGGGTTTGGGGAATACAGAAACTATATGTACTATCTTAGCAATTTTTATGTAAATCTCAAACTATTCTAAAATTAGAAGTTTATTTAAAAAAAAGAGGTATAAGAGAGAACATAGTATGTTCTGGAAATTCCTTTTGAAGTGGGGAGTGGAAGTAAAGAGTTTGGCTAGGTAGGCAAAAGATCTTTTATGCTATTCAAAGGAGATTCAATTTGTAAATTGTATAGGCTGGGTGAGGAATTCCTAGAAGATCTGTGGATGGGCTTCAGGGGTGTTGCAAAACCTCTGAAGTTGTATAAGATTTTATTGTGTGTATGTGTATATGTACGTTTTTCTCAGAAGAATGTCAAAAGCTTTAATTATTATTTACTTATTCTTAAAGGGAAAAACACCTAAATGTGTTAATAATCATTGCTGAAGGTAATGTTGAAACGGAAATATTCTGAGCAAGAGATATGAAACAATTATATTTTGGTTTTTTGTTTGCTTGTTTGTTTTGGCAGTGCCATGTGGCATGCGGGATCTTAGTTCCCTAACCAGGATTCGAACCCATGCCCCCTGCATTGGGAACATGGAGTCTTAACCACTGGACCACCAGGGAAGTCCAAAACAATTATACTTTGTGTGCAAAAGAGATCCCTTCTTGGTAGTACAGACTAAAGTGATAATGTATGTGTGTTTGGAGGAGGAAGGCAGGAGTTAAAAGCCAAGATAGTAATAAAGACCATGATCTTCAAACTCTTTTGATTGTGGTCTACTTTGCAGGGGGAAGAAATGATCCCATAAGATACCTTACCCTACTGTTGCCGCTTTCCTGAGAAACAGGTACTGAGTCTTTAGGATGAAGTATCATTTTTTTTAAACCAAAGTTTGATGGGATTATATATACATCTACTTTATCATTAGGGTTGTGAATGATTAATATTTGAATCAAAATGAATATATGTCTTTAAGGGTAGCTATAAACCTAAAGCACTATGATATGAATCTACATTTATGGGAAATTATAGTTAAAAAGCCAAAAAGCAGGAACTGAAAACCATGACACTGGTAACAAGGCATCCTTTCTGAAAATTAGGGTAATTCCAACTATTGATGTACAATAACATTGCATTCAGCCAGACTTCTTTATAGGGTATAGTTTAATCGGTAAATCCTATTCGTGTGCTAATTTTAGCTTATTAATACAAAATTTCAGTAGTCCTTAGTAACTCATGTAGGTGGTTATTAATAATTAATCCTTTGTTGTATATACAAATGAAAATATATGGAGTTATGCATCATTAGCCCATAAAAATGAGGGAAAAAAGTTTTAATGTGTTTTTTTTTTTTCCAATTCATGGTCTCTTAGGAGGACCATGGACTGCAAATAATTCTTTGAGAAATTGCTGTTACAATCTACAAGAGAAATAATGAAAGACCAGGACAGAAGCAGTCAGGAGGTACAGAGAACAGGAGACAGATAAGACAGATATCAAAGGATCAGAACCAGGGGAATTTTTGGATTGCTTGGATGGGGAGATACAAGGTAGAAGGGGAAAGCTAGCTTGATTTTTTGGTTTCTGGCAGGCCAATTAAGGGGAATACAGGACAGTGAATAAACTTAGAGGAGGACAGGGTGGGTAGGAGATAAGTCCAATTTTTAATATGTTGTGTTTGAAATCCCAAGTCCATATGTCTGGTAGGCAGCTGGGTCCTGTGATCTTTCAGCTTTAGAAAAAAGGGTCTGGGCTGGAGCTGTAAATTCTTAACTTAGAAAAGTGAAGCATTCATATCATAGTGTGACTTCTCTAACATTCACAACAATAAATAGGAGTTCCAATTTTTAAAAAGAATTCCATTATATATCCAGAAATAAATATAGGGAGGGGGGAAGTCAGCAATTAAGAATTCCTGAGATACAGCAAGAGTAACTACTTTTTATGATTAGAAATTCTTGGTGGGGGAATTCCCTGGAGGACCAGTGGTTAGGACTCTGCACTTCCACTGCCGGGGGGCCGGGTTTGATCCCTGGTCGGGGAACTACGATCCTGCAAGACGCATGGTGCAGCCAAAAAAAAAAAAAAGAAATTCTTGGTGAATGAAGTTTCCATTGCCTCATTTCTTGAAATTATGTTCCACTCATCTTTGTTTCTCCTTACCAATTTCTCTCCTCTTTAAATCATGGAATTCAGGTGTCCATTTATTTGTTGCTGTTGTTGTTGCTGCTGATTTTCCTTCTTTTTAAAAAAAATTTTATTATTTTAAATTTTATATTGGAGTATGGTTGATTTATAATGTGTTAGTTTCAGGTGTACAGCAAATTGATTCAGTTATACATATATCTATTTTTTTCCCATTTAGGTTATGACAGAATATTGAGTTTCCTGTGCTATATAGTAGGTCCTTGTTACCTATTTTATATATAGTAGTGTGTACATGTTAATCCCAACCTCCTAATATATTCCTCTCCCCCGCCTTTTCCCTTTGGTAACCATAAGTTTGTTTCCTGTGTCTGTGAGTCCGTTTCTGTTTCCTAGATAAGTTCATTTGTATCATTTTTTAGATTCCACATATAAGTGAATCATATATTTGTGTTTTGCTGACTTACTTGGCTTAGTATGATAATCTCTAGGTCCATCCATGTTGCTGCAAATGGCATTAGTTCATTCTTTTTAATGGCTAATATTCCATTGTGTGTGTGTGTGTGTGATATATATATATCACATGTTCTTTATCCATTCATCTGTCAATGGACATTTAGGTTCTTTCCATGTCTTGGCTATTTTAAATAGTGCTGCTATTTACATAGAGGTGCATGTATCTTTTTGAATTATAGTTTTGTCTTGGTATATATCCCCAGGAGTAGGATTGCTGGATCATATGGCAACTCTATTTTTAGTTTTTTGAGGAACCTCCATACTGTTTTCCATAGTGGCTGCACCAATTTACATTCCCACCAAGAGTGCAAGAGGGTTCCCTTTTCTCCACACCCTCTCCAGCATTTATTATTTGTAGACTTTTTAATGATGGCCATTCTGACTGGCGTGAGGTGGTATTTCACTGTAGTTTTGATTTGCATTTCTCTAATAGTTAGTGATGATGAGCATCTTTCCATGTGCCCATCGGCCATCTGTATGTCTTCTTTGGAGAGATGTCTGTTTAGGTCTTCTGTCCATTTTTCGACTGGGTTGTTTGTTTTTTGTTACTGAATTGTAACTGAGCTGTTTGTATATTTTGGAAATTAAGCCCTTGTTGGTTCCATCATTTGCAAATATTTTCTCCCAGTCCGTAGGTTGTCATTTCGTTTTGTTTATGGTTTCCTTTGCTGTGCTAAAGCTTGTAAGTTTGATTAGGTCCCATTTGTTTATTTTTGCTTTTATTTCTATTGCCTTGGGAGACTGACCTAAGAAAACATTGGTATGATTTATGTCTGAGAATGTTTTGCCTATGTTAGTTTGAATAATTTCAGTGGGCTCTGGGCTATAGGAGTGGTCTCTAGTTGTTTGGTCCCTGGGCCTGGGGTGATTTAGGGCAGGAGAAATATTGGCTCAATGTGTGAGAGTTAGATAAAAGAGGTAGTCAGAAGTATGGGCTCTCAACTGGTCGGTTTGCATATGAAAGGTATGTTCAGGCAAATTATTTACTATCTCTAGGAATTAGCTAGTCCTGGGAGGGGCAGTCTCTCCCCAGCCAACAAGGTCCCCAAGATGCTAACTGTCATAAAATACAAAGAATAAAAACATGATTAATATGATAAAACAGAATAATACATATTATTTTTGGCATATTAATACAGGCTTTATGAGTGTTTGTTTCTTTCATAGTCCCTCTTGTCTTTGTCAACCCCATTCTCACCTCAGCAGCTTCTGAAAGATGATTCAGTTTTTTTTTCTCTCTGGGTGATCCAGGCCTTGCCTTCCCTCTATCATAGCCACATTTTAATGCAGCCTGCCTGGATAAGGCTGAGAGCTCCACTAAGAGGAAGACCTTCTAGACTGTTGGAGGTCAGGGGTGGGCAAGACTAGGGAATAAGGGTACTTTGGAAGGAGCTTTCTTCGTTGGAAGACCGACATCCAAGTTCTGGGGCTGGAAGAGAGGGAGTCCCAGTATAAAACCCAATGAGAGGTCAATCATGGGTCACCAAGCAATCAGCATCCTGCAACAGAGAATAAAGTCTATTCTCCCTGCCAGGGCTTCCCACATGCTTCAGCAACAACTGTCTCCAGGCTGGTGAAAGGTACAGTATATTGGCCTCTCCCTGAGAAGGGCTGAGGCTTAGCAATAGTGGTAACAGCTATGAGGAACAGGTCATTTTCTTGAGTTGTCTGGGCTGTCCAGTTTCAGGATGAAGTGAGAGTAAATAGGATAGATACTCTGGACTGAGTAAGTATCCTTGGATTCTTTGAACTTCAAAGGAAGAGGTGTTTAAAAGAAGATAGAACACACTTTTCTGTTAATGTGGCCAAGTGGGATCTTAATTGGGAAAACACCTCTGAATGGTGAAGTAGGACACTAAGGCAGGGCACCTTGCAGGATATAGAATTACGCAACTCAGGTACTAGATAAATATCCTTTCTTTCCAACCATCCTACCATGAAGAGGTTATCCATGGCTGAATTAGCACCATCAGAATCTACATTTCCTATAAGTGATATAAACTTGGCTCCAGGTGCCTCATACATATTTGCCCAAGTAACTGCTCTCTCTTCAAAAAAAAAAAAAAAAAAGATTAAAAAGCTGCACTAATCTCTATGATCCTAACCAGGATCATCCTCAAGAAGTCATACTCTATGAAGTATATGCTCATACTCATTATTCATACTCTATGAAGCTCAATTTCTTCCTCTATAAAATGAGAGTACTAATGTTTACTCTGTAGCTTAGTTGAAATCATACCATGAAGATTATGGCAAATTTTAAACAATCAAGAAATGACAGCTCCTCTTCTTCCCCTCTCAGTTCTTTCTCTCTAAACAATAAAAACAACTTATTATTTTAATACATCACATGCCACAGCATTTACATATAATACTCTTCTGACTGTCTGAATAAACCACAAATCCAGAGAGACAAGAATAAAATGAGAAGATTTCATCACAGCTGATACAATATAAGAGCATAGTTGATACTAGAATAAGAATGAGAGAAAACAGAGAAAGTATATTACCTTCATGGCATCTATTTATTAGTTAATTTAAGAAATTTTTGAGGAAAAATAAACAATAAAAAGATACACCTGGAAACACAGCTATTAAAAATCGATCATAGTAATCAAGAAAGTATGATGTGGAAGGAAAGATAGACACATAGGTCAATGGAACAGAATAGAAAGCCCAGAAATAGACTTATACAAATATGCCCAGTTAATTTTTGACAAAAGAGCAAAAGCAACTTAATGGAGAAGGGATAGTCTTTTCAATAAATGGTGCTGGAATAATTGAATATCCATTGGCAAAAAGAAAAAAAAAGAACCTTGACCTAAACCTCACACTTTATGCAAAATTATGCTCAAAACAAAATTTGAACTTAAATGTAAAACTATAAAACTTAAAACTATAAAACTATAAAACTATAAAACTTAAATGTAAAACTATAAAACTTAAAACTATAAAACTATAAAACTACAAAAGAACACAGGAAAAAATCTTGAGACCTAGAACAAGGTAAAGAATTCTTAGACTTGACACCAAAAGCATAATTCATAAGAGGAAAAATAGATAAATTGGACATCATCAAAATAAACTTTTGCTCTGCAGAAGACCCTAGTCAAAGGATGAAAAGACAAATTAGAGACCAGGGGAAAAATTTGCAAATCACTTATCAGACAAAATCCCTTTATCTAGAATACATAAAGGACCTTCAAATTTCAACATTAAAAAAATAATAATCTAATTAGAAAACTGGGCATTGACACGGAAAAGACATTCACAGACATTTCTCCAAAAAGGATAGATACACAGGTGGCAAATAAACAAATGAAAATATTTTTAACATTATTATCCATTAGAGAAATGCAAATTAAAACTACAATAAGATATCATTATACACATGAGAATGAAAAAATTAAAAATAGCAAGAGCACCAAAAGCTGGCAAGGATGCAGAGAAACTGGATCACTCATACATTGCTCGTGGTAATGTAAAATATTACAGCCCCTCTAGAAAATATCTTGGCAATCCCTGTCAAAATTAAAAATGGACTTATTATACAACCCAGCAACCCACTCTTGGGTATTTATTCCAGAGAAATGTCTTCTTTCCACATAAGAACTTGTATATGAATGTTCAAAGCAACTTTATTCTTAATAGCCAAAAACTGTAAACTATCCAAATTCCCTTGAATGGGTGAATGGTTAAACAATCTGTTGTGTCCACACCATGGAATACTACTCAGTGATAAAAAAAAAAAAAAGGAACAAGCTGTTGATACACACAACATCTTGGAGGAACCTCAAGGAAATTATACTAAATGAAAAAAGCTAATCTCGAAAGGATACATACTGGAAGATTCCACTTATTTAACATTCATGAAATAACATAATAAAAGAGATGGAGAATAGAATAGCAGTTACCAAGGGTTAGGGATGGGAGGAAGGAGATGGGTATGGCTATAAAGTTGCGAAAGAAAGGAGTCTTGTGGTAATGGGTACAGTTGAATATCTTGATTGTGGCAGTAATTATCTAAGGCTCCACATGTGATAAAACAGCATAAGGCCACACATAACATACTCACAAATACGTACATGTATAACTGGTGAAATTTAAATAAGCTCTCTAGATTGTATCAATGTCAGTTTTTTGACTTTGATGCTGTTCTATAGTTGTGCAAAATGTTAACATTGGAGGAGGCTGGAGGGAGAGTGCACAGGATTCTTCTGTACATTTCTTTGCAAACCTATGAATTTATAATTATTTCAAAATAAAGAATTTTTTAAAGCTGCTATGAACATTTGAAAAATATAATTTATGATAAATAATTTTGTCAGATACACTGAAAAGACTTTCATATTTGTTCAACTTTACTGAATCTAAAACCTACTTTCTTCTCTTACCTTTTATTGAAAACCTTTCGACAGAATTATTTTGACACTTAGAAGCTGGTATGGACAAAACAGGCCAGTGAGAAATGTGTAACTGCCAGGTGTCCATAAATGATCTGGGCATTCTGTCATTTTAGGAAAGAGAAAATAAGCTGGGCATGAAAGTGTACCCTTTATCTTTAAATTTTTTCCTGTATCTGTTGCAGGTTGCTTGAACCTCAACATTGTTTTTATTTTTGTTTTATTTATTTTATTTTTATTTTGTTTTATGACTGTAAAAAGAACATAGATGTTGCAAAATTATATACAATATAGAATTGTTTTTAAGAAGAAAGTGAATTCCCCTGCCTACAAATCAAAATAGATCCTAATAAAGAGACCAAGAGGAATAGTTTTATTTTTTGGTGGTATAAATCTGAAGCTTATTTTGATAACTTAAGATAAAGATGGTAAAAACTAGAGCAACTACTAAACAAAACCCCTAAAAATAGTGAAAAATCATTAAACACATTAAAATGTTATATTAGAAAAATTCGTTTAATGCAAAAAAATGCAGTAAAGGACAAATAGTGGAACAAAAAAGACATGAGACATAAAAAACAAAAAGTAAAATGGCAGAGGTAAATCCAGCTATATCAATAATAACATTAAATGTGAATGGATAAGAGAATTAATACCAATTCTTCACAAACTCTACCAAAAAATAGAAGAGGAAGAAACAGTACCTGACCCATTTTATGAGGCAAATATTACCCTGATACCAAAACTAGAGAAAGACATCACAAGAACAGAAAACTACAGACCAATATTTCTTAAGAATATCGATGTAAAAATCCTCAACAAAACACTAGCAAATTGAATGCAACAACACATAAAAAGAATTATACACCATGACCTAATGGATTTTATCCCAGGAATACTAGTTGGTTTAACATCTGAAAATCAGTGTAACACATCACATCAACAGGATAAAAAATAAAAATCACACGATCATCTCAGTAGACAGAAAAAGAGCACTGAAAAAATCCCACACCCTTTCATGATGAAACTACTCAACAAACTAGGAATAGAAGGGAACATATTCAATCTGATAAAGGACATCTATAAAAAACCCACAGATAACATTATACTTAATGATGAAAGACTGGATACTTTCCCCCTAAGATCAGGAACAAAACAAAGAAGACCACTCTCACCACTTCTATTCAACACTATACTGAAGGCCCTAGCCAGGCCAATTAGTTATGAGAAAGAAATAAAAGGCATCCAGATTAGAAAGGAAGAAGTAAAACTACCTCTATTCACAGATGACATGATCTTGTATATATTAGGTTGGCCAAAAAGTTTGTTTGGGTTTTTCTGTTATAGCTTACTGAAAAACCTGAACAAACTTTTTGGACAGCCCAATAGAATATCCTAAGGAATCCATTTAAAAAAAAAAACCTATTAGAACTAATAAACAAATTCATCAAGGTTGCAGGATACAAGATCAATATACAAAATCAACTTCATTTCTATACACTTTCAATGAACAATCCAAAGATGAAATTAAGAAAAGAATTCCTTTTACAAAAGCATAAAAAAGAATAAGATACTTAGGAATAACTTTAGCAAAAAAAAAGTGCAAAACGTATACACTGAAAACAACAAACCGTTGTTGAAAGAAGTTAAAGATCTAAATAACTGGTAAAATACCACATGTTCGTGGACCAGAAGACTTACCATTGTTAGGACAGCAATATTCTCCAAACTGTACAATAGTCAGGACATGGAAGCAACCTAAGTGTCCATCGACAGATGAATGGATAAAGATGTGGCACATATATACAATGGAATATTACTCAGCCATAAAAAGAGATGAAATTGAGTGGTTTGTAGTGAGGTGGATGGACCTAGAGTCTGTCATACAGAGTGAAGTTAGTCAGAAAGAGAAAAACAAATACCGTATGCTAACACATATATATGGAATCTAAAAAAAAAAAAAAAAAAAAAGTTCTGAAGAGCCTAGGGGCAGGACAGGAATAAAGACCCAGACGTAGAGAATGGACTTGAGGACACGGGGAGGGGGAAGGGTAAACTGGGACGAAGTGAGAGAGTGGCATGGGCTTATATATACTACCAAATGTAAAACAGATAGCTAGTGGGAAGCAGCCACATAGCACAGGGAGATCAGCTCGGTGCTTTGTGACCACCTAGAGGGGTGGGACAGGGAGGGTGGGAGGGAGATGCAAGAGGGAGGAGATATGGGGATATATGATATATGTATAGCTGATTCACTTTGTTATAAAGCAGAAACTAACACACCATTGTAAAGCAATTATACTCCAATAAAGATGTTAAAAAAAAAACAAAAAAAACAGTGGTACATCCCCCCCCCCCCAAAATCTCCAAACTGTTCCACCTATCAGAATTCCAGTAACTTCTTTGTAGAAACTGACAAGCTGATTCTAAAATTCGTATGGAATTCAAGGGACCCAGAATAGACAAAACAATCTTGAAAAAGAAGAACAAAGTAGGAGGACTCACTCTCCCCAATTTCAAAACTTACTACAAAACAATAGTAATCAAGACAGTGTGGTACTGGTTAGGAGGGCTAGATTCAAAAAGACAGATAATAACCAGCATTGGTTAGGATGTGAAGAAACTGGAACTGTCATACACTCCTGGCAGGAATGTAAAATGGGGCTATCATTTTGGAAAATAGTCTAGCAGTTTCTTAAAAGGTTAAACACAGAGTTACCTTATGACCCAGAAATTCAACTTCTAGGTTTCATTTCAAAAGAAATGAAAACACACGTTCATGTAAAACTTGTAAACAAATGTTCATAGCAGCATTATTCATAACAGCCCAAAAATGGAAACAACTCAAATGCCCATCAACTGATAAACAGATAAATAAAATGTGGTACATATATTTAACAGAATGCATATAATGGAATATTATTTGGCCATAAAAAGAAATGAAGTACTGATATAAGCTACAACGTGATGAATTTTGATAACATTATGCTAAGTGAAAAATGACAATCATAGAAGACCACACATTATATGCTTCTGTTTGTATGTTGTATAGAGTTGTCCAGACAGGCAATCTTATAGAGACAGAAAGTAGATTAGTGACTGCCTAGTGCTAGGAGCATTGGGAAGAAATGAGAAGTGACTATTAATGGGTGATGAAAATAATTTTATCTCAATAAAGCTGTTATTTTTTTTTAAGGAGCCAAAGAACAAAGACTTGTTACATATGGAGAAACAAAGGGTGACATCAGAATTCTTGTCAGAAATAATACAATGAAGTCATTGGAGTAACATCTTTAAAGTACTGAAAGGCAAAAACTGTCAACCTAGTATTCTATACACAGAAAAATATCTTTCAAAAATAAAGTTGAAGCATCACACTTCTAAATAATACTTGGGTCAAAGAAGAAGTCTCAAGAGAAATGAAAAAATTGTTTAAACTAAATGAAAATAAAAATACAGCTTATCAAAGTGTATGGGATGCAGTGAAAACAGTGCTTACAGAGGAATTTATAGCATTAAATACATATATTGGTAGAGAAGAAGATGTAAAATAAAAAACCCTAAGCTTCTACCTTAGGAAACTAGAAAAAGAAGAACAATTCAAACCTAAAGCAGAGGAAAATAATACAAATTAGAGCAGAAATCAATGAAATTGAAAACAGGAAAATAGAGAATATCAACAAAGCCAAAATCTAGTTCTTTGAAAAAATGATTAAATTGATAAACCTCTACTAGGCTAACCAAATAAAAGAGAAAGAAGACACAAATTACTAAATTCTGATACATGTGCTGATTAGTACAAGTACTGATACAGGACGAACTTTGAAAAATTATGCTAAGTGAAAGAAGCCAGCCACAAAGGACCACATATTATGTGATTCCATTCATATAAAATGCCCAGACCAGGAAAATAGAGACAGAAGGTAGATTAGTGGTTGCCTTATGCTGGGCTTAAGGGCCAGGTGGGTGATAGCTGAAGGGTACCTGGTTTCTTTTTGAGGTGATGAAAATGTTCTGAAATCAACGTTGGTGATGATATACATTTCTGTGAATATATTAAAAACCATTGAATTGTACACTTTAAATGGGTGAGTTGTATGGTATGTGAACTATATCTCAATAAAGGTGTCTAAGAGAAAAAGCAGGGTACAGAACATTGTATATAACAGGCTAATTGTGTCAGAAAAGAGGGAGGGAGGTTACCAAATATTTCAGCACAAAATGCTTATCTATGCATAATATTTCAGGCAGGACATAGGAGACAGAATATATTTATTGTCTCCAAGGAAGAGAACTGGTGGCTGAAGGACATGTTTGGAGGAAACTTCACCTTACATTATCTTCTTGTACTTTTTGAATTTATACCTTGTGCTACATTATTAGGCAGATTTACCCTGAAGCTAATGAAGCTTAAGTTTTGGGGCCCCTCACTTGCATGGGCTCTTCATGAGGCCCCAAGAGGGGCCCTAATAACATATTTACGTGGTCATATGTGTTTGTAAAAATTCCAAAAATGAGATGTGTTAACTTCAACAACTAACCTTGCTGTTTCTTTCCACTCCAAATTCCCCTCCTTTACTTCTCCTTTTGTGTGATGTGTGGGGAAGGGAAAAGAGGGAATCTGGCTGTAAACATTTTGGGGAAATGGTTAAGGGAAAGTAGACTAAAGAGACAATTTTAGCTTCGGTTATGTGGATGGCAGTCACTTTCACATACAGCAAAATTATTCCTAGTTGACCTGGTGTAGAAATGACTTCCAGAAATATTATCTTATTATCCACTATGCCAACTCATCTGGCATTGCAGTAAGAAGGTGCAGGGATGGACCTTGAATTTAGACATAGGTAGGCAGAATGATGGGTCCCCAAAGATGTCCCGTGTCTTAATTCCCAGAACATGTAAATATGTTATGATACATGGTGAGGGAGAATTAAGGTTGCACAGGGAATTAAAGTTGCTAATAAGATGATCTTAAAATAAGGAGATTATTGTGGATGATCTGGATGGGCCTAATGTAAGTTAAAGGGTCCTTAAATATGGAAGAGGGAGGCAAAAGAGTCAGTGTCAGAGTGATGCAACGTCAGAAAGACTCAACTGGCCATTACTGCCTTTGAAGATAAAAAGGGACCATGAGCTAAGGAATAAGGTGGAGCCTGTGGAAGCTGGAAAAGGAAAAACAACAACAACAATAAATCAAAAGCAAACTCTCCCCTGGAACTTCCAGAAGAGATGCAGCCCTACTGACACCTTGATTTTAGCTAAGTGAGACCCATCTTGGACTTCTGACCTCTAGAACTGGAGATAATAAAAGTGTGTTGTTCTAGGCCGGGGTGGATAAATTTGTGGTGACTTGTTACAGCAGCAATAGGAAACTAATATACCATGTAACTTACTTTAATGAAACATGGGAGTGACATTTAATTGCCAGTGTGAGACACCACCGCACTCCCTTTGACTTGCCACCATTGTAAATTTTTGTAGATAGAGATGGAGTGTTCATTCAACTTGAGCTCCTGAATGAGGATGAGTGATCAAGCATGGACACGTAATATGAATAAGGAAAAAAATCTTCGTTTTTAAGCCACTGAGATTTCAGGACTTTGTTGTTGTTGTTGTTACTGTAGCATAACCTAACCTATCCTAACTGACTGGCCCTCGAAGGAAGGAATCATACGACCAAGTGGTTATTTTCACTATATAAGGGTGGTTGTTTCAGCTTCTGGTAAATACTGCATCCTCATTAAAAGGAAGTTGTATAATAAATGAGGCAATGAAAAATGTTGTCCTAGTGAATTATTTCACAATTAAAGTGGGAGAGAAAGCCCCTCAAAATCCTTAAGGCTTATGCAAACATGCTTGATGCATTTTACTTTATTTTTGAATAGGTAATACTTGGGGATAGGTACATGTTTGCTGAAAATTTTCATAATACTTCCTTCCTTAGAATTTCATAGTGTATATTATGTGACTACCTTTATATGACAGCAATTTTGTAATATATCCTATGGGAAATGGAAAGAGAATTCAGTCTTTGTTCTAGAGTGGTTGGTCAAAATTTACTTTTTGCTATTGAAGATATTTTAAAAAGTTCCAGCATCACAAAGTAAAGGTATTTTCTAGTAAATGTTTAGGGTGGCGATCAAATTTGACACAACTTCTATGAAGTTTTTTTTCATAAATGAGCTGTCAGATTTCAGGGCATTTCAAAATTTTCTTGTGCAATTGACTAATTTTAAATACTCAACAACCAGTTTTTCACCAATATCCTTGTCATAGTGACATGAATTTTGTGTTATCTTTGTAGATGTCACTATTTTGTGTCAAATCAGCGAGAAATTTTAAAATTTCCTATTGTGTTCTTATAATTCACTCCTCTTCTTTAATTGTATTATCAGACAGTCCATAAGTCTATTACTTTTATTAAAATTTTCTCTTATGAATTACTGCTTTTGTATGATCTGAAAATATTTGTTACAATTTGCTACTCAACGTCAGGATAACTTTTATTCATTTATATGCTCATTTAAAAAATAATTTTTGTTTCATATTCTATTAGTTTTTATCTGAATTTCCCCTTGGTTCCTTTTCTTTAAGAAAAGAAAAAACCCAACTTTATTGAGGTATAAGTAACATATAATAAACTGCACATTTTAAAATAATACAATTTGATAAGTTTTTAAATATGCATATACCTGTGAGGCCATCACCACAGTCAAGAGAATGATCATATTCTTCACCTCCAAAAGATTCCTCTTGTTCCTTCATCAAATATGTGCTTTGCAAAGATTTTCTCCCAGTCTTTTCATTACCTTAGCAGTGTCTTTTTAAAAGCACAAGTTTTATAAATTATGTTGAAGTTCAATTTATTTATTTGTTCTTTTCTTGATTGTGCTTTTGGTGTTGTATCTAAGAAATCTTTGCCTAACGTACAGGTCACAAGATTTTCTCTTATTTTTCTTCTAGAAGTTCTATAGGTTTTTCATTTAGGTCTACAATCCACCTTGAGTTATTTTCCATACGTAGTGTAAGGTATGGGTTCAAGTTCATTTTTTTGCATATGGATGTCTAATTGTCCCAGCACCACTTGTTAAAAGGCTATCCTTTCTCCACTACATTGCCTTTGTGCCTTTAAAACATTTTTTATATTTACAGAAAAGTTGCAAAGGTAGTACAGACAATTCCGTCACTGAGTTTCCCCAATGTTAATTTCTTAGATTTGACAAATGAACTAGAGTTACGTTAAGATGTTGACACTAGTAGATTACTATTAACTAAATTCTAGGCTTTATTTAGATCCCTCTAGTTTTTCCACTAATGTCCTTTTTCTGTGCCAGGACCCAACATAGGATACCACATTACATTTGTTTTCATGTCTTATGTTTTCTTGGTTTACACATAAATCAAATAAAAATGCACTAGACCAAAGTCTTAAACACAGACAAGAAAGAACGTTAAGTGTTATTCTGAAGTGCTAATAGTTGTGGATCTTAAGATTTTAAAGCAAAAGAGAGAATTTCTTTTCAGAGGTCAGAATGAACAGTGGCATTCTTAAATAACAAATATTTCATAGGAATCATCAAAATAATTGCTGCTTTTAATCCATGAGCATTCGGGAAAATACTAAAATGAGAAAAGCTAATTTAACATTTATCCAAAACACTTCATTAAAAATGAATTTTAAAATGGGAAAATATGTATAAAATTAGCTGGTAAATAAATCAAACAGCAAGTAATAGTCCATTATTGGAGATTTTATTTCAGATATGACAGCCCTGACCAATTATTGATTTTTGTGTAATACGGTTATTATAGAAAACCTTATGAATGATTTTTAACTTTCTTGTCAACTATAAACTAGCTATGACTTTATTCAAGAAACTGAAGCAAGTTTTGGATGATCTGAATCTGTTTGTGAATGACATTTGTGGTCAGCTGTATGATAACAAAGCTGTAATGAAAGATGTGAACAAAGCATTCTTTTAAAGCATGAACAAGTACACAATATGTGCTCTGTCTAGTTTCTTTAAATTCATTGGAGAAAATGTCGCTTCCTCACTACCAGCCTGTGTTGACTTGGATTCAACGTTTTGCAACTATTATTTGTGTTCTTTTCAGGTTCATCTGGCAGATGAAGTATTTTTAAACATACATGCCAACTTAGAAGATCTGCCCATAATAAAGCTGTTCAAACTTTGCAACACGGGTTCAAAAACATACTAAGGACTCTAAAACAAATTTTCAAAGATTTGGAGAGAAAACTCACAAGAAGGTGCAACATGTTTTTTCCTAAAAGTTGATAAAGCTCAAATAAACCATTAAAATTTTAAAACAATCATAAGATTATAGGAAAGGTGAAAGAGAATATTATAAAGAACTGTTTTCCCTGAATCATTTGAGAATAAATTGCTGAACTAATACCCATTATGTTAGGTGTATTCTTACAACCAAGGACATTCTCCTACATAACCACAATCAAAATCAGAGAATTAACACTGATACTTTACTACCAACTCAGACCCTATTCAAGTGTTGATAATTATCCCAATAATGTGTTTTAGAGCAAAATAATCCAGTTTACCATCACACATTGACTTTGTCATGTCTCTATGGTCCTTCTGGGCTAGAACAGTTCCTTATAGTCTTTTCTCGACTTTTATGACCTTGACAATTTTGAAATCATAGTAATTTACTTTGTAGAACTGTCCCTCAATTTCAGTTTGTCTGATTTTTCCTCATGACTAGATTCAGATTGTGTACCTTTGGCAGGAATATTGCAGATACTAGGCTGTGTTCTTTTCAATGCATCCTATTAGGTAGCACATGGTTTCTGTTTGTCTCATTACTGATGATAATCACTTTGATCACTTCAATTAAGGTGTGTCTACAACGTACCTCCACTGTAAAATTAATGTTTTCCCCTTTATAATTAGTAAGTACTTTGTGTGGAGATATTTGAAACTGTGCAAATATCCCATTCCTTATCAATTCACCCATAACTTCAATTTATTTGTTTATATCTGTATAAGCTCACGCTTATTTTTACAATATGGTAAAATCTTTTATTATCACTTTTTTGCAATTTAAAAAATGGTGGTAAAATACATAATATAAAATTTAACCTCTTAACCATTTTTAAGTATACAGTTCAGTAGAGTTAACTGTATTCACAACATTCATTGTTGTGTAATAGGTCTCTAGAACTTTTTCATGAAAAAGTAAAACTCTATATCCACCAAAAAACAACTCTCCATTTTTCTCTCCCCAAGCCCCTGGCAGCCACCATTCAAATTTGTTTCCATGATTTTAATAGAAAATTTGGAATCATAATTTTGACTGGGGACTAAACTAGATGTTTCATGGTAGTGGAATAATATAGTATTTGTCCTTTTGTGACTGGCTTATTTAACTCTGCATAATGTCCTTAAGGTTCATCCATGTTGTAGCATGTGACAGGATTTCCTTCTTTTGTTAAGACTGAATAATATTCCATTGTATGAATAAAACACACTTCATTCATCTGTTGATGGACATTTGGGCTGCTTCCACTCTTGGATATTGTGAATAATGCCGCAATGAACATGGGTGTGTGAATATTTCTTCAAAATCCTGCCTTTCAATATTTTTGGATATATACTTAGAAGAGGGATTGCCAGATCACATGGTAGTTCTAGTTTCAGTTTTTTAAGGAACTTTCATTCTGATTTCCACAGTGGGTGCACCATTTTACATTCTTACCGAAGGTACACAAGGATTCCAATTTCTCCACATCCTCACCAACACTTATTTTATTTTTTGTTTTGGGGTTTTTTTTTTGATAGTGGCCATCTTAGTGGGTATGAGGTGGTATCTCATTGTTGGCTTAATTTGAATTTCTCTAGTGATTACTGATGTTGAGCATCTTTTCGTATGCTTGTTGGCCATTCTTTGAAGAAATGTCTATTCAGGTCCTTTGCCCATTCTTTAATTGGTTTAATTGTTTTGTTGTTGAGGTGTTAAGAGTTCTTTGTATATCCTAAATATTAACCCTTTATCAGAAATATGATTTACAATTTTCTCCCATTCCATAGTTACCTTTTCACTCTGTTGTTTATTTTCTTTAACGTGTAGAAGTTTTTAGGTTTGATGTGGTCCCACTAATCTATGTTTGCTTTTGTTGCCTGTGCTTTTGGGTGTCATATCCAAGAAATCACTGCCAAATCCAATGTCATCAAGTTTTTCTCCTATGTTTTCATCTAGGAGTTTTATAGTTTTAGGAGGAGACAAGGATTGAATACAGTTTTCAGAGGGAACATGGCCCTACTTACATCTAAATTTCCAAATTCTAGGTCTCAGAACTGTGAGTCAATACATTTACTGTTTTTGTGGTGCATTGTTATAGCAGCGCTAGGAAACAAATACAGAGGGTGTCTCCCCTGCCCCCTTGTTGCTCTGGCTGGTTTCTAGAAGGTAGAAGAACTTTGGATCTAAACTGTCATCAAGTTCACTGCCCACCATTATTCTCTACTTTTACAAAAGGATTCTGTTACTAGAATTGCTTACATGATTTCCAAAAAAAAGGACTGGGTCCTAATTCCATATGCTAACTCACAAATTATCCTGAATAAATAAATAAATATATATAATGAGTATATTCGTACATGGAGGCAAATGAACTTCTCCATAGTATAAGTGTGACTGCAATATGTAAAGCTATTGCGTTACTGTGAGTTTGTGTCCTTGTCAAGTACTTGCATTGTTAGAAAAAATGGGAAGCTCCATTGTTAGGACTGTGGAGGCCTTAATGAGGTCACTGTTCCAGACTTTTATGTACTCTCACTTTTCCCTGACCAGTTAGTAGCTTACTGGAGGGTGGGTATTTTGTAAAAATTTGTGCTCCCTGGGAGCTTCAACTTTATATAAGGCAACAAGTGGAAGATGGCCTTTCAAATGTGACTTGGCCATTCCTGAATATTCATCATGACACTCGGTTTGTGTGAGACCCCAGACATCCACTGATTAATAATAACATCCCCTTCCAGCTACTTTCCCATTTCTTTGCTCTTTACAACAATACTTCTAAAAACTATCTCCTTTCTCTCCTCCCATTCCCTCCTGAATTCACTCCAATCATCCTTTTATCCTCACCACTCCATTAAAATCATTCCACTCAAAGTCACCAATGAATTCCAGATATCAAACCAAAAGGTCAATTCAGTCTTCATTTTATCGAAACCCTCAGTAGCACGTGACACACTTCACTCCCTCTTTTGTGAAACTTGACTTCTGAGACACCCTCCTTTTCTCTCCCTCTCTCCCTCCCTCCTTTCTTCCTTCCTTCCTCTCTTTCTCCCACCCTCCTTCCCTGTCTCCCCCACCCCCCGCCCCCTTCTTTCTCTCCTCTCTCTCTTCCCCTCTTCCTTGGTTCTCTTACTCACGGGCTGCCGCCTCTGTCTTTTTGGTTGCATCATTCTATTTTCCCTATTTCTAGGCATAGGAGTCCTCTATGGTTCAGGCTGCTGACATTTTTTTCTTTATCCATCACATTCTCTCAGTGACCTCACCTGGTCCCACAGCTTTAAATAGTATTTAGACACTGATACCTTGCACAGTCATATCTTTAGCCATGAAATTGTCCCTGAATTCCAGATATGTACATCCAAATGACTACTTGATATCTCCACTTGGTAGTCTAATCGTTCTCTCAAACTCAACATGCCCAACATGAAACTTTTTATTCCTGCTCCCACCAGAAAATGTTTCTACCCCACCCTCCAGTCTTCTTTATCTCAGTGGAAGATAACTCCATTTTTTTATTTCTTAGGTCAAAAACTACAGAGATAGCCTTGATTTCTTTCTCTCACATTCACCTTTTGTCCATCAACAAATGTAGTTGGCTCTACCTTTAAAATATACTCAGTCTCACTGCTTCTCCACTGCTATTACCTTCATCAAAACCACTTTAGGGACTTCCCTGGTGGTCCAGTGGTTAAGACTTCGCCTTTCATTGCAGGGGGTGCAGGTCTGATCCCTGGTCGGGGAGCTAATATTCCCACATGCCTTGCAGCCAAAAAACCAAGACATAAAACAGAAGCAATACTGTAACAAACTCAATAAAGACTTTAAAAAAATGGTCCACATCAAAAAAAAAGAAAAATCTTAAAAAAAAAACACACACACTTTAATTTCAAACCTACACTAATGCAAAATCATTCCAATTGGTCTACCTGCTACCACAACTGCTCCCTAACAGCCGCTTCTTCAGATAGCGACTTGTGATAAAATTTAGGATATCACTCCTCTACTCATATCTTTCCAAGTTTCCTGTCACACCATGAGTAAAAGCTAAAATCTTTACCATTCCCTATAAAGCCCTACACAATCATGCCCCCAAACACTTCCCTAAACCCATTGCTAACCATTCTCCTCTTCCCTCATCCTACCATCCTTTGTTGCTTCACTTACCCTTTAGGGCATCTCCACTTACCATTCCCTCTGCTAGAATGGTCTTCTCCTTGACATCTACATAGCTGACTCCCTCACTATCTTTGGATCTCTGTTCAAACTGCACCTTATAAAAAAGGGCCTTCCCTGATGAACCTGTATAAAAATATCCTGCCTTATTTCACTTAATAACTTTAACACCAATTGGTATATTTGACCGTTGTCTATCCTTCCTCATTAAAAATAAGCTCCAAGAGAAGAGGGATGTTGTCTGTTCCACTCAGTGCTGCATTTCTAGCTCCTAGATCTGTGGTCGGCACATTTGTTAAATGAATGAATCTCTCCTACCTGGAGAGAGATGCTAACTACACAATGTCCTGATTTGGACACCATATATGACTTCACATAAACCCCTCTTCCAAGACATCCTGAATACTGCAGCACCACCTCTTTTGGGGCTAACCCTTAAAAGCATGCACATAAAAGCACTCAAAAAGTGAAGTTCATGAGCTA
The DNA here is from genome assembly GCF_028564815.1 of Eubalaena glacialis. NCBI lineage: Eukaryota > Metazoa > Chordata > Mammalia > Artiodactyla > Balaenidae > Eubalaena > Eubalaena glacialis. The sequence continues at coordinate 49,024,534 of NC_083726.1, forward strand.
TATCTTCTTCAGCCAAGTTAGCTCCATAATATGCAAAAAGAACTCAGTCATAGAAGACTGGGAGCCCCCCAAATTGATGAAAATATATCCACTGCTTCAGAGAAAAATTACCTTTTCATTTCTTCACTAATCTTGAGATGAAGGGATTTTTTTTTCCAATCTGGCCCTTAGAACAGTGCCTGGCATCTAGTAAGCAACTCAGTAATTCCTGAAAGAATGAATACACAGAACCCATTGGTAATTAAGGCCTTTCAAGTATTGGAAGACACTCTTCACTGCCACCCACATAGTATCGATAGCTTCCCTAACCCATCTTGGCCTGCCACCTAGTGGTAGTTGCTTCTAACACTATACTAGGGCCCATTCTGTCCCAAGAAGACTCGTTCTGGTAATCCCCATCTTAGCTAATTTCTTCAAGAAGCAGACTCCAACTGAGGTCATCATTCCAAGATTTGGCAGCCGTTAGCACAAGTAGCTGTTTTTCAAAACAGTTTTTGAAAAAAAGGAGGCACCACATCACCGTAAGGAGGACAGAGATGGTTTGGCACGTTTATTACTGTCTAAGAGCAAAGGCTCTCACCCAGAGTGGCTCTAGGAGGCATAGAACTCCAGAACAGTCTGCTCGATGAGGGAGGACGACTGTTCAGTCTACATCCAAGTACACTGATTGTACTGACCACTGCATCCCATCTACGACAATGAATACACAAAATATACTTGTGTGCAGCCTGACATGCAACTCAAAGTTTCAGAATGTTTATCTTGTTACTGACCATTGTTGGCAATTGCACTTCTCCCAACACCCACTCCAGTATGCTGGGACACTGGTGACCAGGCATGTGGCTTCCTTTAACCAGTACGGTGTTAAGACTAATTTTAAGGCTGTTCTGAGAGCAAGTAGTGTCATAAGCTCACTTCTAATATAAACCTTATGCTTTACATTGATGTTATTTGAAATTTTGAAATAAAACACATCAAAGCAATGGTAGTGTTTCCAAACTACACATCTTTCATGTTGAGAACAGAGCAGGAGGCTGGTTATAACATTATCTGCTATCGCCATACCCTCAATGGATTGTGCTATCTCCCACTTCAAGTCAACTCGTACTCAAATAAATCTTCAGATATAAATAAGAAATCAACTGTTTTAGAGTAGCATTTGTAATGTTTTTGGAAAAATACCTTAAGTATTATCTTAAATACTCGTTAGTAGCATTATCTAGGTATGATGATAGCTTCATCTAGAATTCAGTTGTACTTAACACAACAAAAGGCTATTTCTATCACTGCAATTTTATTGTGTATTAAATATATCTAAAATATATATATTTACAGTCCAAAGAGTAAAAACACATGAGTGTCAACCATTCCGATTAACAAATACATTATGCCACCTTAGGAGCCTCCTGTGGCATGCTCCCTTGACTGTATTCCTCTACCTCCCTGCCTCCGGAACTACTATGCTAAATGTTGTTCATGACTTCCTTGAACTTTTCTATTGTTTTCCTTACATAGGAATCTCTAATACACACTCAAAATTTTGCCTGTCTTGGAACTTTATATAAATAGAATAATACTGTGTGAATTCTGTGACTTGCTTCTTCCAGTCAATATAATTTTAAGACTCATTTATGGTGTTGTGTGCAGCTAGAGTTCTTGTCTTTCCAGCCTATGTAGTATTTCATTGTTATGGATGCCCTGCTATTTATCTACTCTGTTGTTGGTGGGCATCTGAGCTGTTTCCAGTTTTTTTGCTATTGGAAATAATGTTGCTATATACATTCTTGTAAATGCCTCCAAGTACACAGATACAAGTTTCCCTGGTGTATACATGCACATTTACTTTACAAGGTAATGCTAAACTGTTTTCCAAAGTGGTTTTAACAATTCACACCCTTTCCAGCAGTATTCTTCATTGCACCATCTCCTAGTCAATATTTAGAACTGATTAAACTTTTTTTGGGGGGGCCAATCTAGTAGGTGTGAAATGGTACCTGTGATTTCAATATGCATTTCCTAGATTACTAACGAAGTTGGGTAACATTTCATATACTTATGGAATATTTTTGTGTGAAATATCAGTTCATGTCTGTTGCCCATTTTTCTACTGGGTTTCTGTCATTCTCTTATAGGTCTGTAGTTTATTATATATTCTTGATATTAATCCTTTGTCAGTTTTATGTGTTCCAAGTGTCTTTCCCCAGTTTGGGGCTTCTCTTTTCACTCTCTGTGGTGTCTTTTAATGAACAGAAGTTCTTAATTTAATTTATTCACATTTATCAATCTTTCCCTTTATGATTTGTACCTGTATCTTAAGAAATCCTTCTCTAATCCAAGGTCATAAAGTTATTTCCTATATTTTCTTCTTAATAGACCAGCTTTGCCTCTCCCTCCCATTAAGTCCACATTTAATACACCTAGAATTGATATTTACATTTAACATTAGGTAGATCCCATTTTTCTATTTCAGTATAACCCATAGCAATTTCCATCTTAGCATAAAATCTATCTTTCATATATATGTGGTCTCTGGTCCCTCTATATTGTTCCATGGCCTACTTACTTATTCGTGTACAAAGTCTGCACTATCTTATTACAGGCCTTGATATGTGACAGAGCAACTCTTCCCTCTCTTTCTTGGTTATCATTTGCTTTTAATTCCGCATAAAGTTTAGAACGAGATTGTCATATCCAGTAAGACCTGACAAACCTCTTGGAACTTTAATTGGATTTGCACTGATGCTAAGTTAATTTGGAGGGAATGGCCATATTTACATTAAATCTTCCTATTCATGAACATGGTATGTCCATTGATTTGGGTCTATATGAACGCCTTCCATTAGAGGTTTAAAACTTTCTCCAAAAGGGCTTGCACATCTTTTATTAGATTTAAAACTAGCTACTTTATATCTAGTTTCAATATTGATGTTGTGCCCACAGAGCTTTCTAACCTTTTGATTCTAATAATTTATCTGTAGAATCTTTCATACCAACTCCTATCTTCTGTAAGTAATGACCAGTAAATCCCATTGTCACATTCTCTAGATTGGCTCTTCTGACCCTAAAGTGGATTACTACTCTGCTATTGAATCTTCCTAAATTTGTTTCCTCACCTGTAAAATGAGGAACTCCAATGGAATTGATTTGATGCTCACATTAAAAATACCACCTGGGAAAGTGGCCAGCATATATTAGTCTCTTCAATGGCTTTCTTCCAGACAGCACATGGTTTTCTTTCTTTGTGTATTCATGGTATTTTGCACATGGCAGTCATTTTGAGTATTCACTGAGTATAAATTACTTTATTTCCTGACTCTCGAAGGGCAGAAAGAATATTCCTTGGCTTATGTCCCCTTCCTGAATGCCACGTATAGCAGAGAGTGGGCACTCAAATGCTAAAAGATAGGCTTTTTCACCTAGGGTTAAAAACAAAAAAAGTATTATATAGCTATGTAAAATTAAGCCCACACTCTTATACCTACCACAAGAATTCTATTCAGAATGACATTAGAATACTATACTTTTCAAAGAAATGTTAAATATATTCTCCATATAAATAATCTATATATAAATACAAAATATGTAGGTACAAAATTCCTTCTTTTCAAATGACCCTTATTACGTGCACTGAGAAAATTTAGAAGTATTTTCAGTATAAAGATGGAAATAAAAAAGGTTTTATTAACTGATTTCATCAGAATATTATCATTATTACTCTGATCTTTTGGTTTGACTATATTGCTGTGACTTAACAGGGACAATGGATTAGAAAAGAATCCTTCAGATCTTTCTTGGATGAGAGCCTGGCTTGGATTTTTCAGTTCTTGAGTTTGTCCTTAATTAGTTATTACTTTGGGTCTGAATGCATACACTTAACTGTTTCCTCAATTATAAAATGAACTTACTAAATTACAACTTACCCTTTTTTTTCTTACATAGTTATCACTAGATGGCAGCACACTAATATTTTAAAATATTAAGCCTCTGTAAAAAAATCACAAAATATTTTAAAGGATACCAATTTTCACCTCTAAAATCGATAATTTTTAAAGCACCCATTATTGAAAAGGATGTGGAGAAATACGCATTTTCACATACAGCTGTGGTGAAGGTCAATCAGAGGGCAACTTCATGTGTCAAAAACCTCAATTGTTCATACTTATTGAATCAAGCACCAAAAGACACTTTTTGGAAAAGATGTGCATTTAGATTTACTTGTAAGGATTTTCATTATAATATCCTTTATACAAGTCAAAAGTCTAGTGAGATAACCTGAATACCCAATGATAAGAATTAAAATGCCCTCCACATAACCTACCTGTACAGTCCCTCTATAAAACTGACTTATTAACACAACATTCATGTCCAAGAACTTCTGCTTACTAATTACATTACATAAGACTCAGTGCGTGTGTTCCTAAACTATATCGATAGTATTTTTTCCTGTGATTTCATGACTTAACACTATGTAAACCAATAAAATGTGAGTGCAAACACAACTGGTTCAATGAAAACTACGTTAAGTGCTTTGGAAAGACTGGCTAAAGATGAGTCACTTTAAAAATCACAGTTGATAAAGAGGGACATTACACAATGAGAAAGGGGTCCATTCTCCAAGAAGACATAACAATTCTTAATGTGTATGTGCCTAACAACAGAATATCAAACTACATGAGGCAAAAACTGATAGAACTCCAGGAAAAAAATTAAATAAAAATCACAGTTCACAATGTCATACTTCACACCCAACAAGATGGCTATTAGAAGAAAACTGGAAAATAGGTTTAGTAAAAATGTGGAGAAACTGAAATTCTCACGCATGGCTCGTGGAAATATAAAATGGTACAGTTGTTGTGGAAAAGCTTCAGGGTTCCTCAAAAAGTTAAATATAGAATTACCATGTGATCCAACAATTCCACTCCTAGGTATATATCTAAAAGAATTTCAAGAAGAGACTCAAACAGATACTTGTACACCAATGTTCACAGCAGCATTATTCACCACAGCCAAAAGGTGGAAACAATCCAAATGTCCACTGACGAATTGATAAACAAAATGTGGTATATACATACAATGGAATATTCAGTCTTAAAAGTAATGAAATTCTAACACATGCTACAATGTGCATTTTGAAAACATTACGCTAAGTGAAATAAGCCAGCACATAGGACCAAATATTGTGTAATTTACTTATATAATGTACCTAGGACACACAAATTCATAGAAAGTACAGTAGAGGTTGCCAGGGAGGGGCTAGAAGTGGGACAGGAATGGGGAGTTACTGTTTAGTGGGTACAGAATTTGTTTAGGATGTTCTAGAAACGTATAGTGGTAATGGCTGCACATTGTGAATGTACTTAATGCCACTAAAATGTATATTTAAAATGGTTTAAATGGCAATTTTTGTTATATACTTCACAATTTGAAAGATGCTGAATTAGCTCTTACAACTGTACTACCATAAGCATAAGCTAACAGGATAATGTGGTAGACCTAAACCTTAAGGACATTCATTCATTATTTACTGAACATCTATGTGCCATACTCTTATGTAGGCACTTGGGACTTACAAGATCCACGCTTTCATGTGCCTTATAGTCAAACAGACAACAAAGATAACATATTGTGCTAGGTAACAACATATATTGTGTTAGGTAACACATAGAAAAATAAAGCAGAACTAAGGGAGATACTGGGTTCCATTCTTCAATAGAAAGGTGAAAAAAAATCTCATTAAAATGACACTGTCATGCAGATATCCAAAGCATTCCAAGCAAGGAAAACGGCCCATACAAAGGCTAAGAGAGAGGAATATGCCTGGACTGTTTGAAAAAGGCGGCCAGGGGAATTCCTCGGCAGTTCAGTGGTTAGGACTCTGAGTTCTCACTGCCGAGGGCCCAGGTTCAACCCCTGGTGGGGGAACTAAGATCCCACAAGCCACGTGGCATGGCCAAAAAAGGAGGCGAGAATGGCTGGAATGCAGCGAGCATGGGGAAAGGTACTGGGAGGTCTGGTTAGACAGGTAATAGGAGCCAAATCATGGAGGAACCTTTTAAGGACTGGAGTTTTACTCTAGTACAAATGGGGAGCCATAGCAGGATTTTGAACAGAAACCACAGAAGCTCTGACAGCTGTGCTAAGAACAGACTGTAGGGAGGCAGGAGCAGAAAGCACGAAGAGCTATTAGGAATCATTGCAGTAACACAGGCAAAGAATGAACGTAGTGCAAGCAGTAATGGGCTGTCAGATTCTAGGTATTTTCTGATGGTGGACAAAAAGATTTCCTGATGTACTGGATATGGGGTGTGAGAAGAGTCAATAATTTCAAGTTTTGACCCTAAGCATTTGAAATGATGTTGATGTTAGCTGTTAAGGAAGACTGTGGGCTGAGCAGGTGGTGGGGAATGGGTGAGGATGAAAGAATTCAGCCTTGTCATGTTATGTTTGGGATGCCTGTTTGATATTCAAGTAGAGATGTCGGTAGACACTTAAGTCTCCAGTTTGAGAAAAAGGTCTGAATCGGAAATATAAGTTTAGAAACTGACAGCATATTAATACTTAGAGCCATGAGACAGGAAAAGAGCACCAAGGAATGCAGGGAGGCTAAGCCTCCTGGGAGTACCCCACAATTCAAAAGTTAGGGAAGAGAAACAGAAGACTAAGAAGGATGTAAGGAATAATAAAATTTTAAATTAAAAATCTTCATTTATGACCCCATTTTATCTGCCTATTTATGTTCAACTGATCAACTTCTAATAAGAGGGCATGTTCCATCCTCAACATTCACGTAAGCATGCGAAACAACTGGTAAAAGGTACCTTCAGGTTATCTCACCCAGGGGTGAGGAGTTGTGCCATTTATCTCCCTCCTCCCTTTAGTGTTCATCTACATACTCGGATCATTTAAAAAGCCAAGGACAACATAAAACTGATTACCACAGAAGTTTATAGGTAGGCAGTTTCCCAGTGTGTAGATATACACAGCATGTTGGTTGCCAGCCATCCCGAAACAATTTCTGAGATGCCTAAAAATGATTTCAACAAATGTTTACAATGGATATACTACTATTAACTGTGAAAAGCCAGCCATCACTAAATTCAGCGAATAACCATTAGCTCCAGTCTTCACTCTGCAAATCACTTTCTAATAAAGTGAGCATGTTCTCAGGTTAAGTTAGATGCTTAGATTCCAGCATTTTGTGTTTTCATTTTCTCCCTTACTTGGGAAAAGCTGAAGAAAGAGTAATGTAAAATGACTTACCAGTTTCAGGGGAAAAAGAACTAAAGTGGTACACAGTGATACTCGAGTTTCTATACTGCACTGGGGTGCGGCCCAATTCCTGAGTCAATGCCAAAATTTCCCACAATGTTAACATTTCCACAAATGTTACTCACTGATCTTTTATCTAATAGGATAGCTATAGTAATTATGTCAGTAGAACCTGTACAACTATTAATATGAAATATTTTTTTAAATAAAAATAACAAGATACAATTGAGTTGCTATGGCCCGTCCTATACAGCACAGTATATTTTACAGAACAGGTATGCTCAGTATTTGTGGAAATGAACATTTTTGTTTTGTTTTGTTTGGCCGCACTGCACGGCATGTGGGATCTTAGCTCCCTGACCAGGGATCTAAACCCTGCAACTCCCCCCCACTCCCCCCACCCCCGCATTGGAACAGCGGAGTCCCAAGCACTGGACGGCCAGGGAAGTCCCAGAAATGAACATTTTAAAGTAATATACTCCTAAATGCTTACAGCTATCAATAAAGCTTTTTAATTTAGCACTTAAAGGCACTGGGGGCTTAGTTTGATAACCATTCAGCACACAAGCTGTGTGGCTTTGCAGTCGTAAACCTACTCTAACTTCAACTCACCATTCTGCTAGCCATAACCCCTCAGAGCCTGTTGGCTCACTTGTAAAAGGAGAAAACCACCTTGTGTATTCGACAGGGTAAGAAACTCTATCGAGATAATAGGTACAACAGCAATTTTTAAAAAATGCTCATGGATGGACGTTGAGCATATGCTAAGTAAAATAAGCCAGACAAGTACCCTATGATATCATTTATATGCAGAATATAAAAAATCAAACATGTAATAAATCCTGATAGCAGTCCCCCCCAACCCCCCAAAAAACAATGAGGACATGGGTGATTCTATTCTGCAGCTGGGTTGACAGCCATTAAAGTGAAAAATGATGAAGACTCTCCCCATTATTTAGTTTCTTTTAATTGTTACTACAAAGTTATGGCTTTAATCCACATGTCTTCTAAACTCCAAAACCATATAACTATTGGATACATGACTACTTGCTATTTCTTGGATCTCAAAGGCATTAAATTCAGTGTCTCTCCATCTTTTTCCAATGTTTCCCAACTCAGGCAATGACATACCACTAGGCTCTAAACATCATCCTTCCAAACTTTCACAGTTATTACCAGTTTTGTCTCAAGTCTTTCACTAAATCAACTTTTCTCTACCACTATTATTCCCAATCTCTCTCTAGTCAAAGGGCTCTTGTAATGGTTTCACTGGTTTACCTCATCTATTCTTTACCTGATTTAATGTGCAGCCAAGAAGCTTTCAGAAATGCTTTGACACTACACACACTTCAATGATGCCACATCATTCCTGGGACAATCTTTAGTGTGATTTACAAGCCCTGCAGAGTCTTGGTCCTTGTCTGTTTCTTGAGCCCCCCACACAGGCCATGTTCTACACTCCCTACTTCAGTCAAACTAGTATTCTTCCTAATACGCTCCCTCACACCAAAAGGCCTTTTGTGCAAACCTCCCTTTGCCTAGAAGGTACTCCCCTTCCCTTTTCCCCAAGTTAAATCTTATTCCTTCTTCAGGACTCGGTGTAACTTAAGGAAGTAAACTATTTTCTCAAGTTTTCCTATAAGCTATAGGTTTTTTGAAAGGTTTTTAAAATATATATATATATTCCTAATCTAACACTGAAAATAGCAACTGACTGGAATTGATATAACATGAAAATTCAAGAACTCTGTTAGTAAAATATAAAAGAGAAACAAAGATACAAGACAGCATTAGAAACCATTTCTAATATCATTTATTTTTGGAATTAAAACTAGAAGACTGGTAAAATTCTGTCTACGAATCCTTTATTATTATTATTTTTTGGTCGTGCCACACGGTTTGCAGTGATCTTAGTTCCCTGACCAGGGATCGAACCTGTGCCCCTGCAGTGGAAGTGCGGAGTTTTAAGCATTGGACCGCCAGGGAATTCCCTTACAAATCCTTTATTAAAAAACTCCCTCTTTCACCAAATCAGGCCTTGACTGACTCCTAATTAAGTTTTGTGTAGCACCTGATTAAAAGATGTTCCCAATAATCTTTTCTTTCAAATACTCTTCAAGAGACTCAATTAACTCAATGCAAGTGAGGATCAGTGAACACAATCCTCTTTAAAATGTAAACATATAACAAAGAGTATTAGCGAAACTAATAAAACCTCAAGCACAATTTTAATGGGGTCGTGGAAAGAGATCCTAGTAATGGTCATTTATTTCTTATATCGTTATTTCAACTGTTCAGAATTGCTACCTTCAACATACACTGAATCATACAGATGAGAAATCTGGGGCCTGATTTAACACCTGGCACACAAATCTTTATTGAAATCATAATTTGTTCCTGTTTAAAAAGTACTCTATATTACTTCAAAGCTAGTATGAAATATTTTTGCTGCAACCTAGAAACATTTTTACTTGATTAAAGTCTAGTAAGGTTAATAATCCTCTAAAATTAGACAAACGTTTTCTGAATCTTAGACTTAAAAATAAAGCAGCCTAGAAATCTTTTAGGTTTCTAAATCCTAATTTTAGTCAGATATCATCTGCTTTAAAGACCATCAAAATGCCAATACAAAAGAAAATGACCGGTATCTAGGAGGCTGGCTTAAAGATAAAATACAAACAGTACAATTTCTGTTATACTGCATATTGCAATTAGATATGAATTATTCACACCATACACAATGGTTAACAAATTATAAATCAAACAAACAAGACAAACTGCAAAGTATTATGAAAACTGTGTTTTATTTTCAATACAAGATAAATACCATGCGCGTTACTAGTGCAGTTTAAAGGCCAACAATGGCCATATAGCAAACTGCTGAACAGTCACCTAAATGCTAAAGAAAGAAAAGACAGAAAGTAAACATTAAACACAAAATTGCAATTACAAACATTTTAATAAAATGGGATGAGCTTTTTAATAGACACTAATATGGAAGTCTAGTTCTCAGGGACACCAAAAAGATGTTTATTTGATCAAATATCACCTTACCTTTTGCACAGAAATCTTATTGTGAAGTCACCATAGAGTCAATAGCTAAAATTTTAAGACTTTCTTTGGCCTTCTGGTATTAGTCAAATTATTTACAAACCATGGTTCAGTAATGCATGTATACTGGTAATACGATACAGTTTTTTAAGGGCTTTCGATTAAAAATTGTAAAACAACTTTGTAAGGCTGTACAAGGCTGTAAACTACTTTGCTAACATACCATGGAATGAAGAGGAAGAAGGAATAATAGACCTTTCTTTAAGGCTAAAGTCAATGTTATAGATGCATTCCTTAGAATACATTATGATTTACCCCAAAGGATCCTTTCCCATTAAATACCACCTGAGTACTACAATTTTCAAAGTAAAAAAATAAACATGAATTCACCATTTTAAAATAATTTAACTTACAGAATGCTGAGAAGTGTTACGCAGTAACAATGAGACAAAAAGAACACATCTTCAAAATGAAATGTTTTCACTAAATGCAGGGTCTGTCCAATTATGAAATTAATGTAAAACATTTACACCCATGGCGGAGTTTTAGGATACTCCCACAGGAAAAACTCTCCATAGTATTTATTATCTGCAGATACCACTTCAAGATTTGTGTGACTTCAATTAAACGCCACCTAATATTTTAAAGAACTCTCATTACAATATGCTAATTAATATAGCAGGAAGTCTTTAAAACATTAAAATCTGTCTATACCTAACGAAGTGTTTATATGTCCCATACAAAAACCATAGTAGCTGCATACTCAGAGTGAATGCCAACAACCTGAAATTTTAAAGAAATTGGTTAAGACAAACCTAAATCAATCTGAACAAGATACAACTGCCTGAATATTTTGAATATTCATAGAAATTCATAATGCTTCTTTCTAATACCAAGAAAGAAGAGTATAAGAACTTCCTCCCAGAAGCCTAGACACTTTAGACATTTTAACACATTTTCTATTTCAACTTACAATAAGATACTTTAATCCTCAATCTTTTGAGTTCTCTAAATCAAAAATCTCACATTACAAACACAAGGAATGCTATATGTAAGGCCACATCTTAATAAATTTATAATTTTTGGTTGAATATTTATTAAAAAATTAGTCTAAGGCTTCTAAGAGTCAAGTTGCTAAAAAATAAAATACACCAGTGTTTAAACTGAAGGTTAACATAAAAAACAACACACACACACTGTAAAAACAGAAAAATGCTTTGCTACAAAAATCCCACTTAATATATTTTAGCACAAAAATGTCTAATGTGTACAATGGGTAAGCGTGCACTTAAAGTACATACAACTACGGGAAATATTACAGATGGCTATGGGATGCAAATGAACTTAATGAATAAAATTTAAAAGGCAGTTATCTGTAAAACAGCTAGGATCTCAATACTGTATTCTCAGTAAAGAAATAGAACATAAACTTCCTCTTAAAATAACAAGCTGAAGCTTAAAACACAAAAGTGAAGCCATTTTACAAGATACAGAAAACGCAATGATTATTCAGGTATGAAAACCAAAATGTCAAGAGCATGCCAACAGAAAGTCTTGTAGTAGCATCTCATTGTATAAAACAGTATGTATTTAGGTTATTAGCACATTTAAATACATAAGGGAAAGAAAGTCTTTACCCTTCCAACAATTTTTCCCCCTCACTATAAAATGTTATACAACATTCATTAAAATCTCCATGTTTATTTTAAGAACTGACCTTAAACTAGTAGAAAACAAAGCAATATTCTCCACAGGAGAATTAACTGAAAGTAATACCTTAAGCTACAATCCATAAGTTTTTTGTGAACTCCAAACTGTAGTTAACTGCTTAAGAATATTCTAGGTAAATGGGCTAAACTATGATCACTAGCCACTGTAACTTACTCCAAATCTTGCTTATAAAAATTGACAAAATAAACACTTATAAATTTATACTGGAATATCCTTTCCAAAACCTATGTCCATTAACCAAAAGAAGCACATTCAATTCAAAGTACTGCTTCAAAAGCAATACCATTCAGGTGCTGCATCACTCATTCATAACTTTACCGGCTGAAAGGAATGTGATGGCATAGCACTAACAAGTGCTATGGTTTAAAATTAAATTCAGTTTTGTTTTCATATCCACTATAATTATTATTAGGAAGAAATGAAAAGATCTCTGGGACTCTTTTTTTTTTTTTTTGGTGTCTATGTAGAGATTTATCTCTTTGGATTGTTTTTAAACATTTAAAAAATTTTTTTTCAAATAACATCAGCCCATTAAAAAAAAAAGGGATATGAAGAATAAAACATAGCTTGCATTTTCACCTTCACTGCTATATATTCATGTATCAGATAGAGAAAGACTTTGCAAAAATTGGTCAAATCAAAAAGTTATTCCCTTCTGATAACTTATAATAGACTAACAGCAAACAATTCTAGTACACTCACATTGTCTGCAACAAAAGTCATGTAATGAGATCAGCCAAGTAGGGAGAAGAATGATAAAGTATGAGCAATTAAAGGGTTCCACTGATAAAAAAAAAAAAAAAAGAAAAGGTAAATGAAGGATTTAATTAGTACAAAATTTCCAGCTTTCATTTCAAGTTCAAGCACGGTTAAGATTTTTATGATTCCATTTTTAAATTGTTCAGAGAAAATTGTATCCTCATGGACATTTACTTACCTTTTAAGCTTACTATTAACTAATTCCCTTGTAATATATTTATGTCCATACTTCTTCGCATTACAGCATTGTAATATTAAAAAATCTAAGAAATAACAAAAACTAACAACATCTATACACAAAGCAAGAAAACGGATTTTGATACAACTCCCAAATGTTAAAAAGGCAACTGCATTTTCAACAACATAGAACACTTAAAAAATCATTTCTGAGAGCAAACAGTTCTGATAAACACCAATGATTCCATGCACAAATACTCTAACCACAAAATGTTTTAAAATAAAGCTGGCAATAATATGGATAATTTAAAACAGCTAATTCTGCAGGAACTGGTATGATGGTGGACAACATGAAAGTAAAGAACTGCAGTTCTCTGGAGGGCTTCTAAGGTTGCACTTACATAATATTTAGGGTGCCTAAATAAGCAACGTCCTAAAATTTGGCTATACGTTTAAAAAAAAAAAAAAAAAAGTGTATTGTCAGAAGATCTCTCAAAGATAATCAGATTTTAAAAACATTAAAAACAAATTAACTTGCTTAAGGATTTTAACTCAAATTTCTGAAGTAATGATTCAAATGAACTTTCTATAAAAATGTCTAATCAAATTGACACTCTGCCTATGCTAATTTTACAATTAAGAACACATGCTAGCCAGGTGCTTTTAATGTGGGCTTATATGCAAGGCAGGTTTGAAAAAAATCTTTGATTAGGTAACTTCAGCATGAATTAATAGGTTGCATGAATACATAGAACTCCTTAAACTATGGAGATAGGTACACCTATAATCTCCTATTACACATATAGGAGAATACAACCCAACGTTAATAAACATCACACCCTTCAGAAATCTATTTCCTGTAACTGGAAAATAAAACTAAGGCTTTCTTTACTCACATTTGTCTGCTGCACGGCTGCCTATATTTACGTTGCCCATGGCTTCAAAAATAAACCATAAGCACTATCAATATAAAATAGCAAATAACTGCCACATCAAATCAGAACTGTCAAAATATTTCTTCAATGCTAGCAGTTTACAATTAAGCGTTTCAGTACATCTGTGTTGTAATTAAGCTTCATTACTGTAGCAAATCACGTGTGGGTTTTTACTAAAATGTTAAAACCACAAAATCTTTGTTGACCCCTAACACAATGACTGGATTGCTATGTTGTGAAATTTCAGTTTTTACAAGTTTACATACCATTCAGCAAAGTCACAAGCTTAACTAGGTAAAAACAGCTAGAAAAGCAGAATATAGAAATATTAAATACCCATGTAATCACCTATTCTAATATCAAAATCAAGGGCAAGAGACACTTAATTAGTATGTTTAATTCACTGAACGCAAGATTAGATTGATGCATATCCAAAAATGCTATTGCAATGTTTTTTTAAAGGACAGTATAAATGTCATAGTAACATTATCTTTAGATATTGCTGAACACAAGACTTTCCCTGAGGTGTAAACATCAAATAACTTGAACAGCTTTACACATCAGCCCCATTAAACAGTTTATTACAACACTACATCTATTGTAATCAAAGTGGTGCTGTTTACAGACATTATCATATGAACATTTTTAACAAGAACAAACTACTATAAAACAAGCATTTACTTGACGTTTTTCTCCAATTGCTTGCACATTATAATGGCTAAATGTATATAACCAGTAATAAAGTTGCAAAAGCTATAACTTTTTAAATCACACAGGTTTCCTTCAAATAAAACAGGTAAGCAACATAAAAAATAAAAGTAGAGCTACTGGTTACCATTTATGCAGATTTGCTTTATTCAGATCTATTCCTGTTCATTTTATCCATGAATCCTTACAGGTTCAGTTCAATCACAAGAAGCAAACTGCTGGACAAGCGTCACTTTTCCCCCATGAAGACTGTTTTGTCTTGGAAGGTGTTCCTCTTCCTTCAGCTGTAATGTGTCAAAATTTATGATGTAGATTTTGCTATTCCCCATAATACACAGAAAAATGCTGGCTTAACTATACATACACAAGTCGTGCATCTACACTGTTATGTATTCTAACACAAAATAAGAATTAACTGAAACAGTAGCTGCCTTTGTGATGGAGAAACGCTCCCAAATTTATGTGATGATTAAAACTGAGACATTCTGATTTCATTCTTCTTAAATATTATTGCCTTATAAATTTAATGACTGAAACAGAAATGAAAATGTAGCAGCTACTGTTTCTGTGAAGATGGAAACAATTATAAGTCATTTTTCTAAAGTATGCGTACTACAAAAATAAATGGAAAAACGCTTGGATGATTTTAATGTAAATATTTTCATTCATCCACATAAATTCTATATAACTCATAAACAATTAAATGAGAACTGAATATAAATGCAATAAATTATTTTACAAATTAGTTGTATTTATTTGACATACAGGAACTTCTGCAAATGTTATAAATCAAACGGTCCTCCATGTTACAAAATTTATAAATATAAGCTCAGTATGCACATTTAAATAAATATGACATCCACGTACAAATCTTTAGACATATACAAATTTATAACATTACCGTCCCTCTATTCCACCTACACTGAAATATCTAATGTAAGTATATAAACTAAGCCAAAACAAGCTAAATGGGAACCTACAATGATAAATTTCATTGAAAACTCACATAAAGAAAAAAAACCCCAATAAATGAGATAACCTAAAATTTCAGGAATACATAAATATGCAAACTTCAGGTAGAGGTTCACAAAAGAAACATTCAATTAACATGGATATAAGTGATCACTTGAAACACCAGATATTTAAAATATAAATTCCAAGAGAGTGTTTCAATAATATGATGTAAGAGGCAAAAGGGCACAATGTTTAGTGATAGTCTTCCATAAAAGTAACTGAAAAATACTTTTTGCTCTACAATTAAGAGTAATTAATATTCTGTCACAACTATAAATTTTCTTCTATGTCCTTTCCTCCTCAATTAGGGTGTAAGCATCTTAAGAGCATCAGTACACATATGCATTCACAATGCCTAGCAGTAAAAACTTAAATTTTACAACTACAAAAGGAAAAAGCAGATGTTATAATCCTGGACTTTTAAATAGTTTTTAATTTGCCCATATTTTTCAAATAGATACTTAAGCCATTTCTAATGTTACCTTTCATTGTATTCTATCTTATGCTGATAAAGCTTTTGGTGGAATTATTTCATGGAAAAAAATCTAGAAAGGTAGCTTTCACACATTTTATCTTTACTACTTTGCAATATACTTAAAAAAACTGGTATTGAAGTATTAAAGAGAGACAAGGCATATGTTCTAATCTGAAAAAATAGATTAATGGGAAATTCATAAATCTTATTGCAAAAGGATGTTATCTCCCTAATTATTTTGTCATGCTGGAAGGGATTTAAATAAGAGGGAAAAGTTAAGTCACAGTGAGCAAAACAAAAATACCCAACCAACCCTTCCAAAAAACATAGCATACACTGCAATTTTATATCACTCCAATGGAGAATTTTTACTACATTTTAGGTAAAGAATCCTGCTTGTGAAATTACAACACATATCTTTAGGATGAATGCACTTATCTTTTGCCTTATAGATAGACCTTTACTATTAATAAGTCTCTAATTTTCACCATACAGACAAAATCTGGGGGATAATCTGACAGTTTTTATTTCTATTTCTAAACACTTTACATTTATCCATTTGGAAATACAAAATTTTACAATCTTAAAAAAAAAAAAAAAAGAAAAAGCAAATTTGAAGGCAATACAACCCATTTCCAATAACCCAATTCCATATTATAGTCTCAAGTTTCTAAGTAGAAATCTACATGAACAAAGATATCAAAAAGAAGCTTAAAGTGACAAATACATTCAACGGTCATGTTTTCAGAATACCATGTGGTCAAATCTATAATGTCAAAGCCACACAATTTCTTGCTTTAGCTATCAGTTATAGAAGGAAGATCTACGTAAGCAGTTGTTAAAAAAAACTAAGACAGACAGAATCTATGGCTCTTTAATGAAGTATATAAAGTGAGCACTAAGTTAAAATTTCAATACAGAGAAGCACCTGCATTTTGAGATAATGCAAGATCAAGTCAATACTAACAACTCAAATTACGAGTGTTTCTGTTAGAAAACTTATCCAAGCAAATTTATTGGTATCAGTTAATTCACCTTTCAAGTAAAAGATTCAAATATATATTAGATATGGATCTTTTACAGGTTTTCACATTAATACACTGAATTAGAAGGATTCTAATATAATTTTAGAGATATACTTTTATTAACGCAGTATAATAAAATTCACTTTTTTCTTAATGAGAGGAAAGGAGATGAAGTGGGCAAAAGAACTAGAAGTATCTAAATACAAGTGAACTCTTTAAAATCAAAATCCCTTCTTGCATTGACTAGAACATATTACACAAAATCCTGTTTGTTGTAGATGTTTACAAAAAACTCCCTTACTACCAAAACATTTCGTACTTTCATCTTTGCACCTCTGGAGATAGTACTTACCTCATTTTAACTAACGCATTTCATTACACTATAAAACATATACAGGATGGTTGCTCTAGGCAGTTCACTAAATAGTAGAAATAAACTTCACAGTTAAAGAATACCCAGCTTTGCCCAAAAAATTTGACAAAATGGACATTTCAAAATAAGCTGCTGTGTGATTTAGATTTCACTGTGAGAGTTAAAACATGCTACCACCAAGGCAAATTAGTAAATTTGGACAGCATATATGACACCCTTACTCCTTTTTTGGTTATTAGATTTCCTTTAAACAATGCTAACTATTCATTCAAATCATTATTTATTCAAACAATCTAATTTACAAGCTAAAACAATGGTAATAAATTTCACACTGAGATGAAGGTGAGAGATCAAGGTGACTCACATTGGCACTGATTTTTTTTTTTTAAACAAGGAACATTAATCATTTGTAAACAAAACCATATTCTTAAACCACAGTGAGCAAAACACACACTATACATCCATTCTAGGATCACTTCTTACCCTCTTCTCACTTTAATTAACATAACTGTGTAGTCAGGCAGGTTTTGCAAATAACACTAAAAGCAAGGAAAATTAGAGCGAAAAAAGTGAGAGCTGGCATATCCAGATGAAGCAGTTAGGATATATGGGGAAACCATAAACACAGGGCTGGACAGTATTAGTCAGATCTCAGATGACTTAAGAGTTGCAGAAATAATTTTTAAATCTCATTACCACCAGTATCATTCATCAGATAATTAGAAGAATTTAATTTTCACATAAGACTCAAAGTAACACTAACTCTTCAGGAGATAAAAACATCTTAACATTTATGCAAGAACTTTTGATTCTTTTGGCTTTTTTTCCCCCCAAAATTAATGCAAAGCTATAAATTGAATAAGGAATGCAAAACACCCTAAATCCTGTGCAATGACAACAAAATCTAAGATCATGGTATTTGTGATAGGAGAAAAGTAATCATACAGCAAAGGAAAGTATAGTTACTTAACCTATACCCCGTACATGATGCTTAAAATCTATCAAAGGAATGGATAATGATTTGAGAATGTGTAAAACATCATGTGTCAGAGAGAGAAAAAGCATGAATAAAGAGTATTTAAAAAAATAATTTCATTTCATTACTCTTCAGTATACAAAGAAAAGTGGAACTGTTAACAGAAATCTGCTGAGTAGGGTTGTTCCCAGCAAATAATAAGAGGAACACAGAAGAAAACAACTATGAAAACAAAATTATTTCTGTAAAAAGCATATAATCTTAAAACACTGAACTACTTTTGTTTTGCTCAGAGTGGTCTGAGAATAGAGGCAGAAATTACAGAATATGAAGCACAATATATTTACATACTGAAATTTACAATACCGATATTCCCATTAAAATATTATATATTTGAATTTAGATATTAAATGCTTTTAGAAAAACTAATACATTTTTTAAATGAGAGAATGCAATTAACATTACCAACAGTTCAAACACACAAAAAAATTAAGATGGGACAGACATTAACAGCTTGCCAACATCATTTAAGTTTCCAGTTAAATTAAGAACTCGCCCTTTTAGCCATTCATCATCACTTTAATAATAGATTACATTATTGTTTTATTTGTATACAGACTTACTACTGACATTCACTTTAGCTTCCAAGTTACTCTTATTCCATTCAGTCCATTTAAGATTTACATGGAAGTTCAAAAGGACTCATATTTTAAAACTTCTAAAAAAGGTCAATAGACCTCATTATGATGGTGATTAAATGTGCAGATATTTTTTATTTGCTCAAAAAAGTTTTTCACTCAGATATATTTAATCCCAGTCCCTACCCATTTAGTCACGTCTATGTTCACAATAAATACTGTTTGGTATAGCAAAGGTACAATATTCCAGGATAACAGAATTTTTTGCACTGGAAATGCTTAAGTAAAATTTTGCTTGGATGAAGGCACATAACAATATTACAACTCAATTCTGATTAATGCACAAACAAAACATGGGAATTTGGGTATGGTACACATCAGTGATTAAGAAAAAATGTCAACAATAGTTTGCAAGTTAGGAATTCATAGTTAATGTCTGAATGTAATGAAACTCAAACCATTATATAGTTAGGTGTACCCATTACCGGAATGTAATGTTAATTCAAAGTATTTAAAATTAACAATGGACCTTTCAGAAGGAGTTTACTTAACTATGCTAAAACCGTTAAGAAGACTTGTTAATTAACTTTGGGTATAAACTGGTTCAGAATGCCCTTGATGGGCATATCCAATCTTGGAGATGACTGAAAATGTATGCAAGTTCCATTATCATGACTTCAGTAACTAGAAGCTTGCTGATAACTGACAAAGTCTAAATAAAAATATAACTTGAAGGACCTGTATCTTACTTTAAATGAAATGGCTGATATACGTTAAGCATTTCCCTAAGTTGGCCACAATTCACCTTAAGCACTGATGGACACAGAATTTTTTCTTAAGATGGGATCAGATCTATTCAACTGGGGGGTGGGGTGGGCAGGAGTGGGAGAGGCGGAGGGCTACATCTTTAAAATTTAGTATTTAGTCTTACATGATACAACATTCAGTTCTTACATCCAAAAACAGTATCAATTTCAATAAGCTTAGTTTTAAAAATAAAAAGTTTTGCCTCATATTAAAATAATGTTTGAGAATTATTTATATTAAGTTCTATAATACAGTACATGGAGAACTATTTTAAAATTAAGGTTTTGATATATATTCAAGATGCATATTCAAAATGCAAGGAAAAGTATTAAAACTTGCCTTTTTACTTCAAAAAGCCCTTAAAACTGTAAATAATGTAATAGGTTATTTGTGTACCATAAAAATAAGACTTACATGCTTATTTTCTAAGTAATATTACTTAAAAAGGATCTTGTTTGCTAAAATATATCTACTTTAAAGAAACTGTTATTTTGTCACAGAATTACATACAAGCCTTTGATTTTGCCCATAACAATTTAAATACTAACAATTACCATAACTGAATTTTCAATATTTCCCAATTTTATTTATGGAAAATAATCATGTAAAGAGTAATTACCAATAAGGGGTTTGTTTTAGCCTAATTTATTTTGGATATGCCACCAACATATGAAGAAAAAAAAATCTGTTTACAGAATAACCTTTGTGTCACATGCACAAGCCTTATAGTGCCCTCTCCCCACTTTTCACATGAATAAACGCTGTTCACAAATATAAAAATAAAATTACACGTGAAAATGAAGTATAAACAGACTCTTCCCGCTTTATGAAAAATGTACACAATAGTTTTAAAATACAGAAATAAAAGACAATGATTATGGTTTATGAATGAAACATCAAAGAAAATTATTTCAAGGTTATTCTAACCTGGGATGTATGATTTGATACAATTTAAAATTCTCTATATGGAATACCCTGAATCCATTTTAATTGAGTAACTTTCTTATCTTCTTTGCAAATTAAAGAATACTGTTTCTTTTCTTTTAAAAACAAAACCCAGATGGCAGGAAAAGTGTCTTTTCTAAAAAAAAAAAAAAAAAAGTTTTCCTCAATGCTGAGAAACCACCCTCCTATATTCTTCCTGTATTATAAACTATTATACTGTCAGATTTTCTTTAAAATTTTTAGGGATAAATAAAGTTAGTTCAGGAGAGAAACTTTATTTTTTAAAGTCCAAGCATATTATATATAGTATGAATTAACTCCCTATATTTTATATTTTAAATCACATGCAAACTATGTATGTGATTAAGAGAATTCCAATTTTTAGATTTTTAGAAGTAGACAATGAGTCCTCTTGATTATTTCTTAGGACCATTAACCTGAAACCTAAAAGCTGTAACTCAAGCAAGCAACACAATATTCAAGGATAAGAGGTCAAAATGTTTACCTGTTATTACTCACCTGTCATTTATCTCAGATGTTTCCAGAAGATTAAATTCAGAACAAGTAGTTGAACCATGTAAAATGTGGGTATATACTGTATAAACAATAGCCTCGGAGTTATAATTACTATTAATAATACATATGTTAAATACAACAGGAACAAGGAATACCCACCTTCTAACGATGACGATACTCGCGCTCTCGGTCGCGCTCTCGATCACGGTCCCGGTCCCGGTCCCGGTGTCTCTCTCGTTCTCTGCTTCTCTCTCTGTAATAATCATCATGACGATCTCTACTGCGGGATTTATGACGCCGACTCTTTTCTCGTGATCTACTATGATCCCTTTCTCTTGATCGTTCACGTCTTCTAAAAGAAATTACTGGATTAATGCTCTCCATAATTAGATAGCTTAAAAAGATATTCAATATTTTGGTGTTTAAAAATACCTAAGGCAAAAAATAACTTATAAATCTAATTTAAACTAAAATATCCTGAACTGCCAATAATGATTTACTCACATACAAGCATGAACTAGAAATCCCATTTTTAAAAACATTCACCCGGGACTTCCCTGGTGGTCCAGCGGTTAAGACTCCTCGCTCCCAATACAGGGGGGCCTTGGGTTCGATCCCTGGTCAGGGAACTAGATCCCGAATGCCACAACTAAAAATTGCATGTGCTGCAACTAAGACCCGGCGCAGCCAAATAAATAAATAAAAATTGGGAACCAGACACACCATGGCAATACACCATATCGTCTATTACATCTATTATAACTAGCAGCCTAAAACAGACATGCAGTATTTACTGAATGAAAAGCAGAAAGGTAAAGGAGAGAAAATTTCAAAGGACTTGTGTTTCAAGCTAAAGAACATATAGAAGGTAGTTTTTTAGACATAAAATTCATGAAATCACTCAATATATAATGAGACTTAAATACATAAAACTACCACCCATTAATACAGGTTACCTAAACCTATATGTAAATATCAATTTTACATGTAAAACTAGCCAAAATATGGTTCATCATGAGTGTCACCCCACTAAGAAACTTTCTAATGAAATATATACATAGGTATGCTTGGGGGGTGGTGGTTCTGAGGGGCATGGTGGGAAGCAGAGAAGAAACTTAGTAAACATGACCACTAGAAAAGACTGAGATACTATTCTCATTTTTATTTAATAAAGAGAAATGTTTCATGAACTGCCTTTAAAAACAACAACAAAAAACAGGTACTTTAACCAAAGTATGTATCTTAGAAATCCTACTATTCTAAATTCTGAAATTCACAACAAGGAAATAACAACTGGCTATTAGTTTAATCTCTATTTTGTATTTCTGCACCAGACAGCTCAACTTAGCAAACATTATTAAGTGCTAAGCCTGTGATCAAAGTAGAAGTTATTATTCTGGACTTAAATAGTTAAAAGAAGACTATATAAATACGGTCTTTAGGTATGACAAATGTGTTCACAGCCAAACATCTTTATACTGGGTCAAAAAGGTAATAATTATAAAGCTGGGGACTATGACAAAGACAAACTCTCTTTTCCTAATTTAATGAAGACAACTCTACCACTAGATAAAGTACACTAAAGACCTAAAAGTATCATGTCAAGGTTAAAGATCTACCTTTTGAAAATATGTAAAATTTCAAGGTCAGCAGTAATGCCAAAAAAAGGGAACTGCTTAATTAAAATAAAAATACTAAGAAATAGATTATTCATTAACTCCTTTGTTCAAGAAATATTTATTTAGCACCCATTCTGTACCAAGCACTGTTTGATCATTACAAATATTGTAGTGAACAAGACAGGTAAGGTCCTTTCCATCTTTCGATGTGTTCTAGTGAAAAAAAAAGTGCATTAGTAATAAATAAGAATAGACTATAGTAAGTATTATGAAAGAAATAAACAGAATGAACATGACAGAATAACCTGGGAGAAGACCCCTCTTAGCAAGTTAGACTGAGTTGAGGCATGAAGGATAAGGAGCCAGCTATTAGAGCCAGGGAAAAGGACTCCCAGCAGAAGAAACACCAAGTACAAAAACAGCAAGGTGGGCAGAAATACCAAGTACAAAAACAGAGAGGTGGGCAAATGCTTGACGTGTCAAGAAGAAGAGAAGGGAGACCAATGTGGCTAGAGAACAGTGAGCCAGAGGAGAGGTCCACAGTGAGGCTGAAAAGATAGGCAGAACTATATCACACAGCACTTCAATATTTACAGTCTTATTCTAAGAATAACTGGAAGCCATTGAAGGGTTTTAAGCAAGCAAACACCTAACATTTGATTTAGGGTTTAAACAAAAACAACAACAAAATCACACTAGCTGCTAAGTAAACAGTAATAAGTAAAATCAAAGTCCTATAAAGTCCCAAACACAGTATTTTTTCTATTTGCAAAGCAGCAGTTTTAAATAGACATGAGACAGGAAAGTTTTACCTTGATCCAGAACCGTAAGACTTGGATTCAATTCCATGAAGGCAATCTTGCAAAGAGCTAATAAGAACTTTGCAACGATCATCAGCAGATACTTTGGATTGTTTAATTAAAGAAATTGCAGTTACCAATGTCTCAATAGCACTCCCATAATCACCTGTGAGTGGAAGGAGATGGGCCAAAGTCAAACAAATTTTGTTTTCAAAATACCACCAAACCATTTGGGGCAACCATTTTACAAAAGCAATGCACTTTAAAATCACTACAGAAGATGTCTTAATTTTTTTCAGAGTTTCACCATTCTGAAAGGCTTTAATGTACATGAAGTTAACACCATTTGTTACTATTATAGCTGTGTGAAACACAATCATTTAGTAAATATGAGAATAAATGAGCTGCCTTAAGGTCCCTGAGCCATTAAATGTCAGGGCTAATATTTAAATTTACACCTAAAATTTTTAAATTAGGGGTTTTTCCACTACACTGTGACATACAGTTCCCTTCAATGCCTTTTAAATAAAGTATAGGTAATGATTTGGAAATAACTACTACATGTAGATTACCCATCTTCAAGACTGTACTTTTTAGGTCATTCCTAATAACATAAATAAGAAATGTTAATACAGAAAGAAATATACAAACCAGCACTGGCATCAGACACAGCTCTTGAAATAGCACTGCTTGAGATTGCCCTGTTTCTATTCATGATTTCTTCAAACTCAGCTTCACTCAATGGTGTTCTTGCAGTATCCATTTCCCTGTAAAATCGAAATAAACCTTAAATCATACTCAAAAGATTTTCTAAATCAGTCACAATAGTGTAAAGCAATTCAAATAATTGCTTTTGACAAGTGCCTTAGAGCTAATAGTTACTCTTTCAGATTGAAATGTGATCTTCTTCCTACAAAGAGAGAAGGTCTAAGCAAAATTCCCTTATCTTTCAGCTGAAATAAAGTAGCAACTTAGAAACCTCATCTTTCTGGAGGCCAGAAATTATGTTATTTATGTAACTATAATATACTATTTTTCAGAGTCATACAAAAACAGATATAATAAATTGTTCTGATGTCCCCCCGACACGTATGTATATCTAAACAAAAAATCCTGACTGCAAAAAATACAACCCTACACAATCAAGGGATGGAATTTGGTTTCATTTATATTTGGATCCTCTAGGCGCAAGGCCCAGTTCACAAGAGGAGGATAATAAATGTCTGTTGGACTAATAAAATTTCAGGAGGGAGAAGATTTTAGACTTATCTTGTTTGCCACTGAATCCCTAGAAGGCTACCTGGCAAATAAAAGGCACTCAGTACCTGTAAATATTTGTTGGAAAAAACCAGTAAAATCCCAAGATTTTCTAAAGCTGCTGGACAACTTTAAAAATTGTGACTACATGTGTAGTATAGGAAAAGGTAAACTTTTTGCCATCTTAGTTATTAGTTACTAGGTAGGATGTTGAATTGAGGCAAGCAGTAGCAGTTCATTCCAATGAAATGAGGAAACAGCTAATATAACCTTCCTCATGTTTATAAGGTATTACTGTTATTCCCAAAACTTTATAAACAGCCCAACCAAATCACAAGTTGTTCAAAATCCATGTATGATTTCAATTAATTTCTGTGACTCATACCCATCTGATCCCCTAAAAAAAAAAAAAAACCCACGCAAGATAATCAGTTTTCTCCAATTTTCAATTAAAAATTACTCAATAATAACCAAAAATATATACACAAATGTATTTTTAGAAAAACTGGCACTATAGAAATTCTATTATGTTAGAAAAAGGACATGAGATTCAAATTTTAAACTGTCAAACCAAGCCACCTAACCCACCCCTATACACTGAGTGGACACTTAATAGGTAGTTGTTCACTGGAATTAAGCTGAACAGGAGAAAAGTTGTGCTAGCTTCCTAGTTATAACGTTTTTCAAAAGAAAACGAAGCAATTTTGGCAGTCACATAAAGACACAACCTCTATGGATAAATAACTGTCAGGAGACTTTGTTTACAACATCAAATTTATTTCCCTGGCCCTGTGCAACTGTATGGAATTAGGCAGATGCTCAAATCCATCCCTGCAGAACACTGTCAGACAAACCGAAATACAAAGTCATTCAACAGTGATAGTTAAAGAATATAAAATCAAATGATAAACTCAAAAGAAACTGAACGTGGCAAATTCAAGTAGTTCTTAGAGATTAATCTCCAGATTATGATTTGAGTATGGATAGCTTTAAAAGTACTTTGAAAGGGGGCTTAGGGATCACTTAGTTCCACCGTGATTTCCACGCAGCTTTTTTCTAAGGATTGCCATTAACCATTTTAATTTCCATAAAGTCTGTGTTTTATAAGTCTTTGTCTACCCAAATATGCTTGTAAATTATTTAATGTTCCCATTTTAATTAAAAGTTAGTAATTCTGCTACTCAGGACTCCTGATAAGCATGAAATAATCAATAGTACCTATCTAATAAACTGACCTAATTCCTAAACCAATGAAGAAACTTTAATATTCTATGTAGTGTCATCAATGGTAAATGAGATTGACTTTAAAACCTTAAAAATAGCTTAAGGATCCCATTTGCTAGCTTAAATTATCTTTATTAACCTCTTTTAACTTAAAAATGATGAAAACAAAGTGACTTGCCCTAAAATCACATGGCTGTATAAGTGGCAGAGCTGGATTATTCCCAACCCCGTTCAGTATGTTTTTCACCATATCACACTGCTTCTTCTAAGAGAAAACAATACAGAAAATTATGTACCTGGGGAAAAGGTCATGATTTTTTTAAAACTTCACTGACAGAGAAAAATACCTTTTGCAGATCAAATACACCAAGTCTACTTTTATAGATACATACTAACTTACCTTCCAGGAGGCCCATAGTCACCCCTATCATATGGTGGAGGCCGGCCATATGGGTCCGTTGGTGGTGGACCCCGGCTATCTGATGTAGGCATGCCGCTGTTAGTTGGTGGAGGAAAGAAAGCGGGGTTCACATGTGGAGCTGGTGGTGGGGCACCTGGAGGTGGTCCAGGAAGATGCGGAGGAGGAGCGAGTGTAAGGGGTGGCCCAAGAGGGCCAGGTGGGCGAGGTGGAAAGGGGCCTGGAGGTGGAGGTGGTCCTTGTTGTGGAGGTGGTGGACCAGGAGGGGGGCCGTAGCCTGGAACTGGAGGTGGAGGACCAGGAGGAAGCGGACCCAATGGAGGCTGCCCAAAAGGTTGTCCAGGAAAAAGAACTGGTGGTGGAGGGCGATCTCCTCGATTAGGAGGCCCAGCTAAAGGAGGAGGCAGAACCTGACCAGGAGGTGGAGGACCTGGTGGACCGGGTGGTCCTGGAGGACCTAAGGGTGGACGTGGTGGAGTCTGTCCAGCTATAGAATAAAGGGGAGAGAGAGAGAGAGAGAAAAAAAAAAAAACTTCAATAAGGTAGTTTAATCTTCATGCCAAAATTATACTTTAAAGCGTAACTCATAGACCAAGACTCTTTCTCTTTAAATGAAACCCATATGGTAAATGCTACACTAACAATTACAAAGGTGAAGTTTATCCTTACACATTTAACTAGCTCAATTTATGCTTAAGAAAAATTACTGAAACAAAAACTTCAATAGATTACATTGCTTAGAGATAGTTTCCATCTTTCAGCGTACACACACTTCTTACAGTGAAATCACCCACCTTATAGTCTACTCTGATGCCAAGCTAGAAAGTGAAACAAGGAAAAATGGTCTTGAAAGGATTTTTTAAGAGGTAAGAAAATAAGACGGATGTAAATATTCTATATATAAGTCAAGCAAGTTTGGAGAAAAATAAAGACCTTTTAGGCCAAAAATGGGTATTTCCTCTATGCTGTGCCCCATATGCCATGGAATCCTAGTTTCCAGGAACAAAGGCCGAGTTCCTTTAACAAGATGCTTGATCAAATTTCCTGGATTCCAAAAATAGTATAACAAGGAGAGTAAGTCACATTAATAATGCATTACTTGAAAAAGAGAGAAAAGGAAAAGAGGTATTAGGTAGACACATTTTATCCATGGTAATTTAAGAAAAATTTTACCTGGAAAAGGTGGAGGTGGCCCTCCTGGTCCTGCTGGCCCAGGAAATCTGTCCCCACCAGGAACAGCCCCTGGAAAACGGGCCCGTCCTCTACCACCTTGTGGAAAGGCTGCACGTGAACTGCCTCCCGGAGGACCAGCTTTACCTTCCCCAGACATTTGTCCTGACTGTGTAGCTGCAAATATCCAAATACTCATAAATAGCATTTATTAAAATAGCTGATACATAACCACTGTTAGATATTGAAACAACTCTATTTCAAAGTTCATTTACACTATATACTAACTTGCAGATGCCTTGGGCCTGTCCAAACTACATGAGAAGTACCGGTTTAGGAAAACATTCATATCTATTTAAGTTCTTTTGAAGCCTCAAAAGATCCAGGCTTAAATGTATTTCCAATAAGCAAACATGAGTTACTTTCAAAAAACCAGTACTCTGCAGCTGCCAAGACCAAAATTCTCCAACAGAAATCTAAATGTCAGTAAGTATAAATCATTTAAATTTTGTAACATTCATCAGTTGAGTTTTAAGTGCTAGAACATTAAAACAACCACTTGAATTTCTGTTAATTGCCTGATCATCCATTTATCTCTTTAAGTGATAACATTTGTAAGTGTATAATGGCAAATCTTCTCTATAGCCACTTTACCAAGTGGTGAAAGGTCTTGGTGCTAAGCGGAAAATCAACAAATACTTTCTGATTATCAATGGTTCCTCCCCCACCATAACAGACATCCATGTAACTTTCCTTCAATCTAAGGATTAGAATGTAGTTTCTTCCTTTCTTTACGATGGGAATGACAGGACAAGAATGGCAGGGCTACAGAACTTGCACACTGTTGTATAATGCTGGGTCTGTGACATCTAGAGAAAAACGGGAGTAGGTTCCCAGTACATGGGACCAGTCATAATCGGTAATTTAAATCAAATTCAAAGCATGGACTTTCTAAAATGGATTCTACAATGAACTAAATACTAAATATAAATATTAAGATGACTTCTCCAATATAACATCTAACAAATGCTAGCAAGATTAGTTAAAATGTACAACTTTTAATAAAAGCCTTTGAGGGGTTGCTTACTTTTCCTGGACTGCATTTCAAATTGACTCAGGAACTGTTTATTGCATGGAGTTACAACAGGATTCTGACCATGAAGTTCTCTTTTAGGCAACAGATCCATTAACTTTTTTGAGGATGCTTCAGATCCAACACCAACAAGGGCAAACCTAAAAGATGTTTAAAGGGGTGTGGGTAGAAAGTGAGGAGGGATTAACTGTTACTACTCTTACTAAAAAGGAAATGGTCTGAATTTAATTTTACCTAAGAAAACGGAAAATATTTCTTAGAAATATACAAAGCTCACACTTTGATCTTTAACTTTTTTTTTATAACAACACATCATACTACCTACTCACTTAAAGTGTATAGAATTCAGTGGTTTCTTTTTTTTTTTTTTAATAAAGGCTTTTTTTTTTTTTTTAAAGATTGATTGATTGATTGATTGCTATGTTGGGTCTTCGTTTCTGTGCTAGGGCTTTCTCTAGTTGCGGCAAGCGGGGGCCACTCTTCATCGCAGTGCACGGGCCCCTCACCATCGCGGCCTCTCTTGTTGCGGAGCACAGGCTCCAGACGCGCAGGCTCAGTAGTTGTGGCTCATGGGCCTAGTCGCTCTGCGGCATGTGGGATCTTCCCAGACCAGGGCTCGAACCCGTGTCCCCTGCATTAGCAGGCACTCTCAACCACTGCGCCACCAGGGAAGCCCCAGTGGTTTCCTTTTTTTTTTAGCATATTCAGAATTTTACAAACATCACCACAATCAATTTTAAGAACAACTTTCATCACTCAAAAAACCCCCCATAACTGTTAGCTGTCACTCCATTTCTTCCCATCCTCCAACCCTAATGAATCACTAATCCACATTCTGTCCCTACAGATTTGCCTATTCTGGACACTTCATATAAATGGAATTATACAGTATGTGGTCCTTTGTGATTGGCCTTTTCCACTTAGCATAATGTTTTCAAGGTTTATGCATGTTGTAGCATGTGTCAGTGCTTAATTCCTTTTCACGGCTGAATAATATTTCATTATATGGATATACCACATTTTCCAAAAATCGATAGACATTTGGGTTGTTTCCACATTTTTCATTATTACAAATAATGTCACCATGAAAAGATGCTCAATATCATTAGCCAACAGGGAAATGTAAATTAAAACCACAATGATACCATTTCACATTCAGTAACCAAAAAGACAATTAACAAGTGCTGGTGAGGATGTGGAGAAAACTAGAACCCACATACACTGTTTGATGGGAAATGTAAAGTGGTGCAGCCACTTTGACAAATATCCCAGCAGCTCCTTAAAAGGTTAAATACAGAGTTAAAAATACAATCCAATAAATCTTCTCTCCTGGGAGTTCCCTGGTGGTCTGCCTAGTGGTTAGGACTTGGCGCTTTCATTACCATGGCCCAGGTTCAATCCCTGGTTGGAGAACTGAGATCCTGCAAGCCTCATGGCAGAAAAATAAATCTTCTGGTGTATACGTGTACCTAACAGAATTGAAAATATATGTTCACACAAATTGGTACATGAATATTCACAGGGGCATTATTCATAAGAACAAAAATGGAAATTTTTATAAATATTTATAAATTTAACTTCTTTCACTAAATATTTGTCTGTCTATATGAAAGGGTGGTTCTGGAACAGTGCCAAATCATATGGGGACTACAGTGTAACCTATCTTTTTTTTTCACATGCTATGCTGATGCTGTTTATTTTTTATCAGTATTATTACAGAGTTCCCTGTTTACACAATTAACATACATAAATCAGGTATAATGTGTTGGACCAATAATAAACTTCCCCCCAAACAAGACAAAAAAAGTTAATAGTGCAATTCAACCTATTGTTGGCTCAGAGAATTTGCACCTTAGAATGAAGAAGAAATGGGATGCTTAGTACACAGTTTCCAGTCAGATCTCATCTCCATGTGCTTCTCACAGTATGAGTAGCTCACTTTGCTTATGAGAATCTAGTGTTTAAAAATACAAAATTATTTTTCAAAATTAACATTTTATAAAACTGCCCCAAATTCAAGCTATTTAATCGAGTAGTAGCAGTGGTAGAAGATACAATAACAGTGTAACCTATTTAGATGAAACAATTTCCTTAAAAAAATAAAAAATAAAAAAAATATATATATATATGCTCATGCAAAAACTGGTATATGAATATTCATAGGGGTCTTATTCATAATAGCAAAAATGGAAACAACCCAAATGTCCACCAAATGATGGATGGGATTTTTAAAATGTGGTGTATCCACATGGTGGAATATTATTTAGCTATAAAAAGAAATTAAGTACTGACACATGCTACAACATGATGACCCCTGAAAATATGCTAAGTGTAAGATGCTAGTCACATGGGACCACGTTCTTTATGATACCATTTCAGAATAGGCAAATCCACAGAGACAGATTGCTAATGCATATGGGATTTCTTTTGGGGGTGATTAAATATTCTGGATATTTAGACAGTGGTAATGGTTGTATAACTTTATAAATAAACTAAAAACCATCGATTTGAAGACTTTAAAATGATGAATTTTATAGTATGTGAATTATATCTCACTAGGAAAAATAAATTTAAAATAGAAAAAAAAATGAACGAGTGTCAATTCACAGTTATATGATATTCTAAATTATTCTCAGAAGGACTCTTAGGAGCCTTTTCTCCCTGGTATTCAAAATGGTCCTTTGGGACTTCCCTGGTGGCCCACTAAGACTCCGTGCTCCCAATGCAGGGGGCCCAGGTTCAATCCCTAGTGGGGGAACTAGATCCCACACTCACGCCGCAACTAAGAAGCCTGCCTACCGCAACTAAGAGTCCGCATGCTGCAACGAAGATCCCGCATGCCACAACTTAGACCCAGCACAGCCAAAACAAATAAATAAATATTTTTAAAAAAACTAGATCCTTGGTCAACAAAGTCTGCTGTTTGATTCAAGATTATCTTGGCTCACAACATTTAGAAATAATTTAATTAATTCACTAATTTAACAAACATTTATTGAGCACCACCTCCTATATCCCAGGCACCATTCTAGGGTTAGGGATACAACAGTGAGCAAAGCTCTTATGGAGCTTACAATCTAAACCTAGCAGGAGACAAGACAATAAATGAGTAAAATACACCATAAGAAAAACTAAAAAAAGGAAACAGTGATGGGAGCAGAAGGTCTTGCACAGGGTGGCCAGGGAAGGGAACTCAAGCAAAATCCTGAATGAAGTGAAAGATCCCAAATGTGGACATTTTGGGAAAAAATAAACCAAAAAGAAGAAACAGTGTAAAGGTCTTAAGTAGCAATGTGTTTGAGGAACATCAGAGACTAATGTGGCTGAAGCAGCATAGGGAAGGTAAAGAGTAGTAGGAGATGAGGTCAGAGAGGTAGTGGGGAAACCGGTCTTAGTGCCTTGTAGACCACAGTGAAGATTCTGGGTTTTACTCTGAATAAAATAGATAACCATTAGAAGATTCTGAGCAGGCAAATATTGATGTCACTTTTTTTCAACTTCTGCTATGTGTCATGTATATAGACTGTAGAGAATCAGAGTGAAGGCAGGAACACCACGTAGGAGGCTATTGCAGAAGTTCAAGTAAGAGATAACAGTGGCTCGGATGAGGTAGTAGAAGTGAAGTTCATGAAAAGCAGCCAGACTCTGAACGTATTTTGAAAATATTCCTAGTTATTGAAAACTGGCACATTAAACAATATAAAATAAGTACATTAAGCATATTTTTTACTTTATCATTCTGCATCTAGCAAATTACCTTTTAAAAAGTCCAAAATCTGCACCTAAAGATTTATATAAAATGAAGCCTGCCACAACATTATTTATAATAGGCAAAAACTGGAAACCCAAATAACCAAAAATAAGAATGGTAAAATAAATTACAGTAGCATACAAGGTATGATGGAAAGAACTAATACATTAAGGAAGATATATGTTTATTGTTAAATATTCGTTTTACTCCGTGTATCAAATACATTAAAAAAGTGAGTTGTAATCCTATTGTTTTTGCAGTAAAAATTTAAAAACCTGAAAGTATATTCACTAAAATGTCAAGAGCGATTATCTATGGATGGTGAGACTGTGGCTTTTTATTTTCTTACGTTTGGACATCTGTATTTTATAATGATCCCGTAATGATCCTACCTCATTTGTGTAGTTTAATAGTTTAAAAAAATAAAGCAAAACATCCATGTTACATTATTCTTCAGTTGCCCATCTTCCACTATACCTTAATTACAGGGATAGCAATGCTTCTTCAAACTGTCATTTCAAAAATCATTTCAACCATAGATGGAGAAAATTCAGGAAAATTGGAAAAGAGACCTAATCTATCTACACTCCCAGCTCCACTAGTTTTAGTGAGGTAGATCACAGGATACATGAAATGAGTATGAATCTTTGTCCAAGAACCTCCTGACAATGTAGAAATAAAACATCCTACACATGCGTAGTTAGCATTAACTTCAAGGAAAGTTACCCCCAAAATTGTAATCACTAGCTACTAACTTCCATTAGGGAAAAAAAAGAATTAAAACAAAAGTCTTACCCCTTTGACTGGCCATTTGCCCGATTTTCAAAAAATTTTATCTCCAAAATATCATTTACTCCCAAAGAATGAACTGCTTCAGTTAAGTCTTCATCTGTTGTCCACTGCAAGATATTTCCCCCTCATTAACCATCAAAACATATCCAAGATTTTTACTGTTTCCATTTATTTTTTAAGGGTAAACTCAGGATAAACAAGAGAAAATGCTCAGTGCAAATTACAATTACTGCCAGTCAGCCTTCTATTTTTAAATAGCACAAAAGCACCTGAGGACATAATTTTATCCCTTGATAAGAGTTTTGGAAATTAGAAGGTACATACCCTTAGAGAGAACATAGATTTTTTTTTTTTTTAAACTCTTAATGAGTTTTTGGTCTCTTACAGCTTTCAACTGCTACAACTTTAAATTTTCAATAAAACCAACCTCACTTGTCACTTCCTTTCCTTAAAGGAAATTATTTGGGGAAATAAACTCCATCTTCTGTTTCAATGTAAGATGAAAAAAAACAAAACAAAACACCTAACATGTACTTTATATCAAGTATTTAATTCTTAAAACATAAAAGTCCTATATCACTCCCATCTTACACATCGGATAGAGAGGTTATAGAGAGCTTAAAGAGCTTTTCCAAGGTTATAAAATTAACATATGTAAAAACTAAGATTCAGAGGCTTACTTAGCAACCATACTCTTCATAACTACATTGTTACTGTCTCCAATATTATAAAAATTGCTCAGGGACTTCCCTGGTGGTCCAGTGGTTAAGACTTTGCCTTCCAATGCAGGGGGGTGTGGGTTCGATCCCTGGTCGGGGAACTAAGATCCCACATGCCTCGTAGCCAAAAAACCAAAACATAAAGCAGAAGCAATACTGTAACAAATTCAATACTTTAAAAATGGTCCACATCAAAAAAACCCCAAAAAACTTAAAAAAAAAAAAAAAAATTTCCTCAGACTGGGTAGTGGGAGATAGATCAATTAGTTTTTTAAAAATGTAAACATTTAAAAATAAAATGCTATTAAGGAAATGGAACAGTAACAAGTTTTGATTTCTAGACAATTTAAAAATTTTCAAGTATGTGTAACAAATGTTTCTAAGTAGAGATGCAAAAATTCTATAGGACTATTTTAGTAAATATTTAAGATTTAATACTAATAAAATATAGATAACACTGAACATCCAGCTAATGAAACTCCCAACCAATAATAATCCTACAGTCTCATAAGTAACCCAAATTAAAATACAATGTATATAGCAGCATTTCCATAAATCAGATTTCAAATTATGAGCGAAAATGAAACTCAACATGTCTGTAGTATGATTTAGATAATGAAAACTCTTAAAACCAGGAGTTGTACTGTGTTTCTCTTCTGCACTTCTGAATCCCAGTTTGAGACTTTATGTGAGCATTTTTCTTTGTAAAACTGGGATAGCTGAAGTGTTGGAGTAGTAAAATAAAAAGAATTGATTTGAAGATAAAATCAAACTATAATTAACTGGAATCTCTACCAAAACAAGGTGAATGTCTACAAAATTCAGAACTAGAAGATCTGGAATTTACGATATTTTAAAGGTACTTGTATTTCATTTCCCTCCTCGTTGCATAAGCAAGCATGTAGAACCAGTCTAGTAACTTCAAATTCTTACTTTATAAAACTGGAGAAAAACAACTACTGAACAGTTTGAAATCAATCACCTATGATTTAATTCATATGTTAAGTCACTTACCCATGTTAGATTTCCAATATATAATGCAATTCTCTTTCCAGTATACGTATAGACAACATTTGGTGCTGCTCCTTTACCCACATCATCACCAACAGTTGGTGGGAGAGTATCCATGTAATCCCGATCTTCTGGGGCATCTCCATTATTTGCAGATGGAGAGATGACATCATCATACAAATCTATCTGATCATGCCCACCATATTCAGCTTCCTGAGATACAGAAATAATGCTCTAGATTATACAATAGTCAGACTACTACTAAACAGATTTGAATGCAAATTCATTCAACTACTTTGTTTTAAACATTTGGTAGAAGATAGAAACAGCCAAAGATCTCAGGACAAATCTTTTCACTTTATGCCACAGACGTATTCTTCTGGAACAGTGCCTATAAAGCGAATTTCTATACAATCAATCCTATTTTCCCACCGATATTTATTATAATACAGGAAATAACATTCCTCTAGGAATAGAATAACATGTAGACAAAATAAATAATTAAAAACTTTCCATGGAAATAAAATACTCTAAAAGTAACAACACATGAATACAAATAGATGGGCTTAAAATTTTTTTTGACACAAAAATATCACAAAAATCAGAGCCATTACAAATCTTTAATATTTAACAGAAAAATACAACTACTGTTTTCTTTGGTATTCAGTATCTTGCTTCCCAACTCTGTGAAAGCTATTAGTTTTAGAAAAAGCATAGTGAGCTAAGCCATAGGAAAGGGATAAAGAAATGTGGGTATGTAAATGATTCCGTATGTCACAACAAATGAACAGGGGAAAGAGAAACAATAAATAAAACACAGGTTAAACTATCCAAATTAGTATCTATTAATAGTTTCATTATTCTCAGTCAACAAAGAGTTAATGCTTACCTGACTTCTTAGATATTAATCAATTGGCAAAAGATATCTACATACCCAAGAGAAAAGGGATACGAACAAGGATCTAGTA
The DNA here is from genome assembly GCF_028564815.1 of Eubalaena glacialis. NCBI lineage: Eukaryota > Metazoa > Chordata > Mammalia > Artiodactyla > Balaenidae > Eubalaena > Eubalaena glacialis. The sequence goes on from NC_083726.1 coordinate 49,060,755, forward strand.
AAGCTTTGCCACTGTCACCAGCAGAATTAAAGCAATGCTAGTAGATGCCACTTACATGCCCAAGTGATACGCAAGTAAGAGGTAAACGAAAAAGAAGCAAATATGTGAACAGGAGAAAAATGGAAAAATAGGGTTCAATCTGTAAATAAGCACAAAAAATGAAATGCAGGTACTGGCAGAACACTGAACACCATTTAAATTGCCTTTGGTAACAGTTACTGGGCCATAGGCTTGACTAGCCAGTATCAGAGGAAAAGTTCTATTTTTATCTTCCTCCCTTTCCACCGCTAAGTACCTAGATGGATGTGAACTATTTTATTCTTATGAGGTAGAATATTTGAGATAATAAGAGAAGAGAGGCAATTACACTTAGAAAACAATAAACTTAAAGAGTTCAGACATAACTCATATCCTCTCCATCAATACAATTCACTAAGGATGAATACAAATGGCACATAAGGAAAAGCTAATAGTTTTAGGGACTAACTATTATATGGATAAAGAATGACACAGAGAAGGTATTTGTGATGACTGTGAACAGATCAACAAAATATTCTTATTATAGGCCCCAAGGGAACATGGCTGTTGTTTTGTTATTCAGAAGGGAGCCAGAAAAAGATTTTTTAAAAAAGAAACAGAAAAAGAAGAAAAAAATCTATAAGGGGAAATACCACTTATAACACATAGCCAAAGGGACCTGAAATTTGTAAAGTCATTTCAGGTAACCTTCTGCATAACGAAGTTATCCAATTTACTGATTATGTAACAGAATCTCTACATAACAACATTGTTAACCAGGTTGAATGTCTGTAACATTTAATAAGGAACAAAAATCTCAAGGTAAGTCAGAGAACAAAACTATCATTAGCAATGGGCAGAAACTAAGACCACAAGTCACTGAATAATGCCATAATTTTGTTTGTACAACAATACCAAAATAACCTTTGAGAACTGAGTTTTTAAAAACCAAGCAACATGATCAAATCGCAGTGATAGCAAAAATTAGAAAAAAGAAGGGTGAGTTTTGTTATGAAGTTTCAGTGTAGCTGAAGCTTCGGGTGGCATGGCTGCAGCAGTGATTCCACACACTTAAGATACTAAAAACCTTCCCGCAAGGGGTAGTGGGCACTTTAGACTCTTTGGCAATCCAGTTCTGTACATCAAGTAGAATTATTATTACTATCATTCAAAAACAGTTGTGTTTCCATCCTCCTCAGCAGAGACTATAATCACACTATATGGTCTGAGGGAGAGTAAAAGAGAATGCAAGGGTTATTAATAGCAGCACTAAAATAAAAGTATTTAGATTTACACTTTCATGAAACAGGTTAACACATTATGATTTTTCATTAGTTGTAAATCTAGGAAAATGTTCACATAAGTAGACAATCGTTTACAAGCATAATTGCAGCTACACTAACCTGGTGAATCACCATGACTTACTATTTTTGTCCATCCACGAATTCCTATGTTGACACCAACCAATTTTCCATACTGATATGATTCTACCAATATTTAGGATCAGCCATTTTGTCTGGTAGCTGGACTGCTTCCAATTGGTTGAAGTATGATGCTAATTGAGACCATGGTCCTGGGGTTTGATCTCCATGTGGACTAGTTAGCTTCGCTCAGTTCCAAGGCCACAGCCTGTACTTCTAGCCCCAATGGTATGCATTTGGACTTGGTGAAAAAATATTAATGAAGCTGAATACATTTGCCACCATTACTAAAATGCAACTCAAAACACATACTCTTCTGTAGTATCAGTAATCTTCCTTTTCAGCTTTAGCATATCACACCTATCCTCCAGATTAAGGAAAAAAAAAATATATATATATATACACACACAGAACACATCCTACTTTCTGTTCCCACTCTAAAAAGGGGGAAAACATGCACATTCTGAAATTATGGAAAATGTATATCACAGGTCACATATAAAGAAGGTGAGCTCTGAAAGTCTATTGGACAAACTTTGTCAAAGAGAGATAGTCCACAGTGTCAAGTTCTACTATGTAGTCTTTTCGATTATTACCATTAGGAAATTTTAATGGCATTCAAAAACAACAACAACAAAAAATAATCAACATTACCCCTCTAATTATTTTAGATACCAAATACTGCCCAATTGTAACTATCTACTTTTCATAGCAGCTAATCACCAATAGAACTGTACATTATATATAAATTCCAGTAGGCAACAGCTCTTAGGGTTTGTTAAAAAATCCACTAAGTTATTTCATTCCCTACATTCTAATTACTATAATCATTTTAAAGGCAAGGTATCCTTTCAAGATTGTACACTTCAAGATTATGTTCCTCATGATATATGAGTAGCTGTTGCCGAGTCAGAGAAAACACTTAAGATGGATAGTAAAATAACCAAAATTCAATTAGCTCCTTTTAAAAGCAGTGTTTCTCAACCTTTTTTTCATTATCATTAACCCTCCCTCCAAAGAGTTATTTTTTAGACACACTTTCCCTAATCACCTCCCATAAAATTTTAATGTCACAGATATACTGTATACCATTATTGGGATGACTGCGGTATAGTTGTACTATACCTTCACTCTCCCTGATAGGCCCAAGACTGCTTTTGGTGGTCCTAAAATTGTATTAATACCACTCCTGCATTATATGATACTACCACTAATGGCACAGCAAAGGCCACTTGTTCAAAGTCCCTGTAGTTTAAAAAAAAAAAAAAAAAGGAAATTTAATAGTCATTTCCATTTAGAGAAATATAGCAGGGGGAAAGGTTTTATTTTGCATTTACAAAATGTACTCTATACCATGGACGAGAATATAATATACCAGCACATAAAATCCAACAGCAGATAATCTAATACATATTTATCTTTTTAGAAAATACTTCACTTTCTGATTTTGTCTATGTTTCAAGTAGATATTAAAATTAGTTTGTAATCCCTGTAAAAAGCTCAACTAATGGTAAGGAAGCCAACTTGGTACTAAAAATATGCCACATAAACCACAAAGTGGGCAACTGAATGAACTACTCATAAGTAATAAAACTGAGTAAGAAGAGTTCCAGCTCCCCTAAACATTTCTATCCAAGTTTCTGAATCAATCTCTACCTACCTCAGTTTCCACCTTACAAGCCTTATCTTAGAGGGTTCTCTATTCAACATAAATTTATTAGAAGTAAGATTTCACTGATATTTGCCTAATAAACTTATTTTCCAAAATTAGCTAGACATTGGCTATAGTAGATACACAATAACTAAATATAAACTATAACGACTCATAAAGGCAAGTAGTTATAAGCATGTCTAGGTCTCTAGCTTCCAAATGAATTTTTTCCCACTACCTATATACATTTTCATTTTAAAGTTGGATAGTCAGATTACTAAGTGAGCACTGCTATCAGTGACCTACCACCAGGTACATCAATAACTAAATTCCACATTAAGAGCTTTTGCTCCCCAAACAAGCAAAATACACACTATTTCGACGCACCCAGTATAAGCTTTCCTGAAGTTCATAGAATCTGACTTTCCTCTCCTCTGCCAACAAAAATTCTACAGATAAAGATACACATAAAGGAGTAGTTTCTATAACACATGACCTGTCAGAGTGTTATATTTATGTATGTGTCTCTCAATCCCACCACAGTGCACTCTAAGGACAGACTATCTAAACTTTGTATCCTTCCTTGTTGGCATATAACAAATACTCAAGAAATGTATATTAAACAATTGAGTTAAAAAATTTTTTAATTTAGTTTTGGTCAAAATAAAAATCTATAATTATTAAATATTAGGCTAGTAACTACTACCTTCAAGTACAAATCCCAGTTCAAACTGAATTGATACACACTATAGAGGCTGAAACCAACCACTTTCTTCTCAACTCCAAATCCAAGGTAGAGGTTTGGAAGTTCAAATTCTTCCACTGGAGCAACTGTTCTCAATTTGGTTGGTTACATGCAAAGACCTTCAACTTAAGAACTAAAAGAACAGCTATAAAGAATAGCTGAAGGGAGATCAGCTCGGTGCTTTGTGACCACCTAGAGGGGTGGGATAGGGAGGGTGGGAGGGAGGGAGGGAGATGCAAGAGGGAAGAGATATGGGAACATATGTATATGTATAACTGATTCACTTTGTTATAAAGCAGAAACTAACACACCATTGTAAAGCAATTATACTTCAATAAAGATGTTAAAAAAAAAAAAAAAAAAGAATAGCTGAGTCCCTTGTGCCTTCTCCCCTTCTCCAATTTCATTCTCCATTCTTAATTCATCCGGTGAAGAAAGGAACTATTCTATAGTTTCACTAACTTTTTCTCACACCATCTCCAAATTAAAGTTCTTCTAAGACAGCTGAATATCTAACATTTTGAAATAGGTTTATACTGTTCTTTACCAAAACACACATGAAAAAAAAGCATCATAAAAGTATGACCATTTAAAGTTTAAAAAAATTAAAAATACATGAATTACAAAGAATTTCAAAGCATACTGTGCAATTAAAACTACAGCTCACATTGAAGAACAAAGATTTTTTTCAAATGTTTACAGCAGTTTAGAAGCCAAAGTCAAGACCCGTTATACATAGCAAAACATTTTACTCAACTACAACAAAATAAAGAGTCATAGTTGGGACTTCCCTGCTGGCGCAGTGCTTAAGAATCCTCCTGCCAGTGCAGGGGACATGGGATCGAGCCCTGGTCCAGGAAGATCCCACATGCCGTGGAGCAACTAAGCCCGTGCGCCACAACTACTGAGCCTGCGCTCTAGAGCCTGTGCTCCGCAACAAGAGAAGCCACCGCTCGCTGCAACTAGAGAAAGCCTGTGTGCAGCAACGAAGACCCAACACAGCCAAAAAAAAGTCATAGTTTACTGTAGCAACCAGCAGAAGTAATGTCACCAGCTAATAAGAGTGCAAAATAAAACAATCAACAATAATTTTGTAGTTGCCTCTAATTCTGATAAAATTTCAGATAAATATTTCAATGATAGTAACATTATTAAAAATGAAGGATGAACCTTAAAAACCACCAACTATCTTTATGTGGCCATATTTTGAACAGGAATTACCACAGCAAGCAGAAGATTACAAAGGCCAGTGATATGCAAAATAATAACAAAAACAAAGTCTCTATTTAATCCCATTAACCGATTGAAAAGTATAAATATCTTTCTGGTAAAAATCATCCAACTATGTGTGAAATATAATACTATATGTACAAATCAACAAAAAGTTACATTTTTAAAAGAACCCTATAAAGCAGTTCCTCATCAGGGCCACAGAATTTTAATCTCTTCTTACCTCCTGCTCAGTCAGCACTAGTTACTGCACAGGGATAAGCAAGTATCACTACATCCAGCTATACAGGTTAGAGAAATGCCCATCCCAAATTAAATAGGCAAAAGCCTAAAAAATATTTCATTAAAACGTTCTGAAGAAAGCTCAACTTCTAAAATTGTAGCCCAATTCTTCCTTTATTGTGGGTAGAAAGACAAAGCAAATATATTTTCTTGTAAGAAAGCTAATGAAGACTGTCTTGAACATTTAACTCTTCCTTTACTTCCAGATACGGACCTCTTTTCGATGGACTGTTACACTCATTTGATAAATAAAAGGAAAAGAAATTTCCGAGAAGTCTTTGTCTACTGACCTTAAAAAAGGATTAGAATCTGACTGTGTTTAGCACTCAAGGTAATTTTCTAAACTGTCACTGACACAACTCAGGCATCACATATCCAAAATATAAGCACAACAAAAAGAAGAAAAAAAAATTTAAACTTAATGTTTGATTACAGTGGGTTACATTTAAATACATTCAGTCTTTAACGGAGTAGGAAACATTTAAAGCTAATTGGATTTTTTTTTTCTAATATTTAAACCAGGGGCACAATCATCCCTCAAAAAAACCAGAAAGGATTTCTAGCTTTCCCTATTTAAAAAAAAAATCTTTAGCCCCTAGTCACAAATAAGATCCTTAATGGAGGGGGGAAAAACCCACAAAAACACATTAACCAGAATTTTACTAAGCTTCTCATATGGACCTGGAAAATATAAGAGATAAAGCGATTAGGTGCACTGCAATTAGGCACAATTTGATTTTTTAAATGTGTTACTACATAAAAGGGAGTAGAGATGTGAGCAGCAGGCTTACAGCTTAAACTTCACTACTCTAGTAACAACCTTTCGCAAGGATGCCCAACATCGGACATCACAGCTCCGCAGCTAGTCCTTCTAGGCTACTGTGGCCAGTGAGACACCGGAAAAACCTTGCATTCTCACTTTCTCCAGCCTTTCAAAACCCCTCGGAGGGCAGTAAACATTTTGCTTTCGGAAATCGGGTCATAGCTACAATCCTTTATTTTAAAACTAACACCATGTGAATTTCGGGTGAGATTGTTTCATCACACCTCTTATCTCTTGGTGAGCTACCGCCTTTTTTGTTCCATCCAACCCTCGGGCGTCCAAGTCTTCCTTTTCGCCCGGGCCACCTATCTTCACAGGTATTTTCATCACAAAGGCCAAGCACGAACGACTGGGCCTCAAAGGCACTACAAGCCCTGAGCCACCGAGGCAGGGAGGCAGCTCACCGACTTTTTAAACACGATCCGTGGGTCCGAAAGTCAAAGGACTTGTTGCAAACGTGCCCGCCACGAAGCCGCCTTCCCAGAGTGTGAGGGGAGGAGGGAGAAGGCGCCACGCCGAAACCTGTCGCAAACACGAGCAGGGGAGCGCAGGAAGCAGAGCGCGCGGGATACAAAGGGCCGTGAATGCGGCCTTCCATGAGGCGACCGTGCGCCGACAGAGACAAAATGGAGCGACCGGAAGAATCGGAGCCTGAGAGGCAGGGCCGGGGGCGAGACGGCGCCCGGCGCGCGCCCCGCCAGGTTTCCTCCTCGCCCCGGCGGCCGGGGAGGGGGCGCAGGGGCGGCCCATTCTCCCCCCCGCGCCCAAGCCGCCCCTCCGCCCAGGCCTAACACGGCGGGAAGCGCCCGCCGGCCGCCGCCAACAATGGGGAGCGAGGCAGCGGCGAGGGAGGGGTCGGCGGCGGCTGCACGGCGGTCCGCGTCCGCGCTCGGGGACCCGCGGCGGGTGGCGGCGCCCGCCGCCCGCAAAACGACGCGGTAGAACGAGGGGTGAGGGGGGCGCCGCGCCTGGGTCGGGCGGCGCGGCCCACAGGCGCCAAGGGCGCACGGGCTGCAGCCGCGGCGGCTCGCGGCCCACGGTGGGCCCCGGGTCCGCATCCCGGCCGCACCGCCGCCTACTTCGGCGGCGTGGGCCCAGGGCCCTCACGTACCTGGTTGAACTCTTCGCCCACATCCGCGTAAATGTCTATGTGGTCCACACCGTCCGCCATCTTCCCTCGGCCTCGGCCGCCGCCGCCGCTACCTCCTGCAAGTCCGCCCGCCGCGGCAGCAGCAGCGGATCTAGCGGCAGGGGCGGGGCGCGCTGCGTCACTTCCGAGGGCCGAGGCGGGGGCGGCCGGGGGCGTGCGCCCGCTCCGCTGCCGCCCGTTCCGCAGGCGGAGAAGAAAAACTGCACCTCGGCGGGCGCAAGCGGTTTCTTTTGTGTGTCTGGATTAGGCTTGGGGGGCGGGGCGGGGCGGGGCGGGGCGGGGCGGGGCGGGGCGGGGGTGGTCCCAGTCATTTCCAGAGACTGTGGTTTCACGTTGTCCCTGGCAGACTCAAGCGTTTTGTGCTATTTTCATTTCTCAGTTTTTCTTACATTTCTCACAGCCAGGGCTTTTAGAGAGGTGGAAGTTTTATGTCACGATGAAATACAAAGTGTAGCTCCGCTTTCTGTGAGCGCCCAGAGAGGATGTCTCACCCCTGCCACCTCAGAAACCAGCAGAATTTCGTTTGCCTTGTAAACGCTAGTTACCTGTTGATGATTATCTTGAGTTATTTGCATGCTACTTGTGTCATTTGCATGCTGTTTATCTTTCCATCTGTATCATCGGCATCGTCTTCTTTCATCTCCTCCGCGTCCCACCTCCCCCCCCCAACCTTTCATCTCTCTTCATTTGTTTCCTCCTTTGAGCTGCAGTTGGTTTTCTCTGGGATAGTTTAAATGCCTCTAACTTGAATGCGGTACCCCTCGGACCCACCCTATAAGGTGGAGGTATCTTGAGGCAAGGGCTTCACTCTTAGACTCATAGAATGTCAGAGAACTGGAAAAGGTGTCATTGGATCCAAACATCTTTTACAGATGAGAAAGGGAACTGAGGCCTAAAGAATCGGATTTCCCTGGTGGCACGGTGGTTGGGAATCCGCCTGCCAATGCAGGGGAGCTGGGTTGGAGCCCTGCTCCGGGAAGATTCCACACGCTGCGGAGCAACTACGCCCGTGCGCCACAATTACTGAGCCTGCGCTCTAGAGCCTGTGAGCTGCAACTACTGAGCCCGTGTGCCACAACTACTGAGGCCGGTGTGCCTAGAGTCTGTGCTCCGCCACCACAAGAAGCCCGGGTACCGCGACAAAGAGTAGTCCCTGCTCTCCGCAACTAGAGAAAGCTCGTGCATAGCAACGAAGACCCAACGCAGCCAAAATAAATAATTCAAATAAATAAATTTATTTTTTAAAAAAAGAACCAAAGTGGTTTAACCAGAGTCACGTGGTTAATAAAGAAAGTTTTTGCCGCCAATATAATCAAAGTGGTTTAACCGGAGTCACGTAGTTAATAAAGAAAGCTTTTGCCACCAATATAGCAGTCCTCCCTTAAAGAGGTTTTCAGTTACCTGGGGTCAACTGCAGTCCAAAAATGTTAAATGGAAAATTCTGGAAATAGACAATTTCTAAGTTTTAAGTTGCTATCGTTCTGAGTAGTGTCAAGTAATCTTTAGCCATCCCACTCCAACCAGCCCTGGAAATGAATCATCTTTTTGTCTAGCACTTTTTTTTTTAATGGTTTTTTATTGTGGTAAAAGTCACATAATATAAAACAAACCATTTTAACCATATTTAACTGTACAGTTCAGTGGCACTAAGTACATTCAAATTGTTGTGCAATTCTCACCATCATCCATCTCCCGAATTTTTCACCTTCCTAAACTGAAACTCTGTCCCCTTTAAACACTAACTCCCCATTCCCCCTCCCCACCCCCCACCCCCTGGCATCTACCAATGCACTTTCTGACTCTGTGAATTTGACTATTCTAGGTACCTCGTATAAGTGGAATCAAACAGTATTTGTCTGCACCTAAAGTATATTGGAATGCATTTTTAAGGTTAACTTAATATATGTCCTGCAAACAGATTGTACCTTTTTTTTCCCCCTGTGCTGTACAGTAGGGACTCACCAGCCATCTACTTCACACATAGTAGTGTACATACGTCAATCCCAATCTCCCAATCCGTCCAACCACCCCTCCCCCCTTGGTGTCCGTACGTTTGTTCTCTGCGTCTGTGACTATTTCCGCTGTGCAAACAGGTTTATCTATACCATTTCTCTAAATTCCACATATGTGCGTTAATACCTATTAGTCCAGGAAAAAGCATTGTACACGTAGGGTTCAGTACTATCTGCAGTTTCAGGCATCCACTGGGGTCTTGGAACATATCCCCTCAGGTAAGTGGGGACTACCACACTTTATTCAAAGGTGTCTCTCCAGTTTGAAACCTTCTCCCATTCTTTATTTCTTTTTCACCATTTTTAAAACCCACCAAGTTAGAGTGTGTTTCATAAGATACATACTGCCCAGAAATTATTCATACAATGATAAGCCAAGTGATAACTGTACTTGATATGGTAGAAAAGCTTGGTTGGAGTCTTAAAGACCAGTCTGGTGATCTGGATACAAATTTCTAGTCAGACACTTTACCAGCTAGATGACCTCGTTCAAGTTACCTATCCTCTCTCATGTTCAATTTCAGAATCTTTAAAATTGGGGTAATAATATTTACCTCACCAAGGTTGAAGGTTGATAGTGGTTTAAATGACATAGCATGAAAAATGCCTATCTGCTTCTGCTTCTTGGAAACACTGATTTCCTTTTTTCTATGGGGCTTCGTAGAAGAAAAGAGCCACTCATGATAAAGGGCAAGAGCATTTTTTTAGATTGGTAATGTGGTAGGTACAATAATGGCCCATCATAGAGTTTCCACATCCCAATCCCTGGAATCTGTGAATATGTTACCTTACATTCTAAAACAGACTTTGCAGATATGATTAAGTTAGGGATCTTGAGATAGGGAGATTATCCTGGATTTCCTGGTGGGTCCAAAGGAATCACAAGAGTCCTATATGTGAAAGAGCAAGGCAAGAGTCAGAGGAGAAGTGGGGTAAAAGCAGTTTTTTTTCTTTCAGTACGCTTAAAAATCACTCCAAGATTCTGTTAGTCAGCTGTTAGCATGACTTTTTTGAAGGTCATTGGAGATTTCCCCCTCTGGCTACTTTTAAGATTTTTTCTCTTAGACTTTGGTTTATCTGCTCTTTACTGTGTAGGTCTGGAAGTGTATTTCTTTCTTTCTTTTTTTTTTTAATGAATGAATAAGTGGGATTTATTATGACAAATGCTTTAAATGTGAGATTTAAAGTTATTGGAAGTGTATTTCTTTTTATTTATGATGCTTGGAATTCATTGGGCCTCTTGAATATATTGATTGGTGCCTTTCATGAGTTCTGGAAAATTCTCAGACACTATCTCTTCAAATATTGCTTCTGCCCCACTCTTTCTTCTCTCCTATAATTCCAATGAAATGTTTGTTAGATCTTTTCTATCCACTATTTCTCTTACCTTCTCTTTTTAATTTTCCATGCCTTTATCTCCCCCATGCTTCATTTTGAATAGCTTTTTTTCTGGTTTATTTTCTGGATTACTAATTCTCTCTCCTATAGTGTTAGATTCATCTGTTGAGCTGTTAATTTTGTTTTTCAGTTTGTTTTTTTTTAATTTTAGGTTCTAAAATTTCTATTTGATTCTTTTTAAAATCTGTTAGATTCATTTTAATGACATCATTTTTTTTTTTTTTTTTTTTTTTTTGCCAAAACTGTCGATCTTAGCTTTTATCTCTCTGGATATCATAATTGAATCACTTGAAGAAATAATGTGGGACATATGATGATTTTTTTCCATAGAGGACTTTCATTTTCTTCTGGCAGGCACCTGGTGATACCAACAAACCCAGATGATTGGGACTCTTGGGGAGACTGCTTCAGTTTGGTTTGCCCTTACTTCCCAGGGTACTGTCCTTGTGAAGACCAGCCCAAAATACGGTTTACCAAAATCACCACTTTTGACAGGTTCAGAATTATACTTTTGACAGGTCCTAGACTCCATATTTTGTTCCCCTAGATGTCAAAAGTGGACATTAAACCTCTCAGCCATCTCTTTTGAATCTAAAAATGCCCCCCAGGACAAAAGCACTCTGAATGTATAGACACTATCCCCTTCTGCTTCTTGGCCAGGTAATTCCTCACTCACTTCCTGGTTAGCTTTTTGATTATTTTATTTTTAAAAGTAATTTTTATAGCTTTTAATTTTAATTTTAATTTTTATGGCCACGCCACACGACTTGTGGGATCTTAGTTCCCAGACCAGGGATTGAACCCATGCCCTTAGCAGTGAAAGCATGAGTCCTACACACTGGACCACCAGGGAATTCCCATATACAGTTTTTAAAGGTTACTTTCCATTTACAGTCATTACAAAATATTGGCTATATTCCCTGTGTTGTACAATACATCCTTGAGCCTATCTTACACCCAATAGTTTGTACCTCGCACTTCCCCAACTTTCTGATGATTTTAAAATGTTGTTGCGGGGTACTTCCTTATTTGGCCACAAAATGAAACACTGTAGTGGGTTACAAAGGAAAATGCATAATAATTATGACAACAATGACAAACTTTTTCGCTTATTGAGTACCTTCTGCATAACAGTCTCTTTGTTAGACATCTTACAGTTGTTAATGTACATAGATGAAAGACAGGAGACTTGGGTTCTTGTCCTGGCTTTACAACTGACTAGTCAAGTAACCTTAGACAAGTCCTTTCCCTCAAGTCCTCCATGAAGGTCCCTCTCAGCCCTGAAATTCTGTTGTTCAGATCTACATAGAATTGAAAGTTCAAGGTGCCTTGGGAGAAATTTGACAATAGTATATGAAATATTGCAGAGGAGTTTCCTTCTAGCCCACCTGCATTAGTTTCCTATTGTTGCTGTAACAAACTACCATAAATTGAGTGACTTGAAGCAATACAAATTTATTATCTTACAGTTTTGGAGATCAGAAGTCTAAAATGGATCTCACTGGGCTAAAGTCAAGGTGTTGGCAGGGCTAGATTCTAGGAGGCTCTAGAGGAGAATCCATTTTCTTGTTTTATCCATCTCCTATAGGCTGCCTACATGCTTTGGCTATGGCCCCCTTTCCACAATCACATCACTCCAATAGTATAAATAATATAAATTAAAATATTTAAGAAGAGTAGCAAAGAGATTGGAAGGGAGATAAGTAACGTTCTAAGGTTCCCTATTGTACATTTGCTTTTTCTCTGTATAGAGGAACTTGCTCTCCTTTTCCATGCACATGGCCTTGCAACAATGGCAACCTCAGCTCCAGAGTTCAAATAACCGCTATTCAAGAACATGGCCACCTGTCTTAGTTTTGATTACAAAATCTAAGGAGAAAGCAACTGATTAGCTCAGTTTTAATAGAAGTCTACTCCTAGTCCAATCAAGTTTGTCTAAGGCAGTAGGGTCACAGAGTAACAACTTGGCTTACAAATTCTACTCGTGTGAGTTAGGAAAGCAGGGAGAATTGTCAGTGAAAGATGGTTGCTTTGAACTAAGCGGACACCCCAAAGGTTGTCTAACCCATTCCACCTATTGAATGACAACACATAGACAAAAGCCTGATGGTTGGGGAAGGCAAATCCAAATCCATAAATATTTAACACATGCTATCATTCTGACTTACTCCAAATAAGTCAATGCCATAACCTCTGCAGGAACATGATTTTGGTTCTAACATACTACAGGCCATAGTTTAGCCCTATGGTTCCCAAACTTTTTAAAATACTTACCCCTATCAGTATAACATTTAAAAACATACAGCCATAGTATATGAAAATGTAAATATTATTTCATTGAGACATTTTATATTAACATTTTTATACCATGAACCTATATACAAATATACAGTTTTAGAGGATGAAATAAATAAGATTTTTAAATGTCTTGCTAATCATAATGGCCTAGTATTATCATTAGTGGATGTTAATCCGTGTTTAAAATCTTCTTGAAATTTTGGGGTTTACTCTTGTCAAATCTGGTTGCATCATCATTGTTTTCATCTATTATGTACCTGACAAGGGTTCATATTAGAAGTAGATAATGTTGGTTCTGCCATTTTCCTGCTTTCATTTGTACTTTCATTATTAGTATTAACTGTGAACCATGGTTTCTTAGGATTGTTTTTAAGACGATTGGGCATTTCATTATGGTTAGTTTAGTTAAAGCTAGAGAATATAATCTGTAAGTCTGTATAACTGGGCTCTCATAAACTGCCACGTATCGAAATACACTGCAAGTGAAGTGTATTAAGTGCCTGTGTGAGGGGATCTTTTTAGAATCCTCTGTGTTGAGGAGGAAATTCCCCTCTTTCCTCAGAATTGCCCCCAGTAGGAGGGATTATGTAGGAAGCAGAAGAAGTTATGATTCAAAGCTCCTCACTTTCATGGGCCCTTTCCACAATTTGAGACCACTATTCCTTTCCACTTTCCTCTGTCATACAATGCCCCCTCATGCTGGATGGGGGTTGGAATGGCAGTGGGCATCTTTTTGAATCTAAGTGGAAATTGAATGATGGGGTACATTTAGTTTGGGGTTAAAAGAAAATATTTATGTGTAAGTTATTGCTAGCCATCCTGATATAGGAATGCTTTCTAGAAATATTTTTATTGCTACTGTGCCGACTCACCCAACCTCTGTGGTACGAAGACACAAGGCCGCATGTCATACTGTGATCTGGGAGTGTCCAACCATGCTAGGCTCTGGAGGTATGTGGGTAGTGGAGGAGAAACAAAGTTTGAAAGGTATGGAATTATATACTATTCTTTAGAAAATTAATCTAAAGAGACATGCAAAATTATAAGTGGAAGATTTGGTTCTCATTAATGCCTAGTCAAAATGAAAGTCTCTACTGACAGGAATACACTAAATAATGAGGCATATAAAATTATCAACTCACCATACATTTTTTTCTCTTTTTGAGAAAATCACATGAACTTGAAATTCCTTTTTCTTTTCTTCTTCTAAATAACAATTTGCTTTCATACCTTATTTTGTATTCATAATCTTTTTGTTCTTTTTCTTTAAGAAAGCTCCCCAAATATAGACATATTGGGCCCCAGAAAACCTCGATTCATACCTTCTACATACCTTAGTGACATAAAACCATTTGACATATGAATTGAGTGAGAACACTAGTGTCAATTCACATATTAAATATTAGTTCAGCTGAAGTTTTCAATTTTTTAAATAAAAATTATAACAGTACATGATCTAATATCTTTCTATATCCCAATGAACAGATTTGTATACTCCACTTCAGAGATAATGGTTAAACCAACTATTTTGTGATGGCTAAATAAGAAAGACCTATTAAAATCCAGAAAAATGGGGCATTCCCTCCTTGAATCAGTCAGTTTTATATTTCAAGCACTGCACTTCCTGTTAACCAAATTCTGTTAGACTGAACCACCTAAAATTGCAGTTTTTATAGGTCAACAATGGTCTAACATTGGTGAATTCACCCTAATATATCATTTAGGATGTCCTCAGCTGCGAGTAAAAGAAAGAGGACTCAAGTTGACACTAAAAGTAAGAAAATATATTGTGAGGTATCAGTGAACACACAAAATTGACTAAAAGGCTTGAGAACTGAGTTTGGAAAACAGGCAGAAAAACCAAAGGAGGCAAAGTAGAGTCAGGATCATGTTGCAGAGAGAAACTGCCTAGGAAGCTTTCACCAGCATTGTTGCCACTAGATAATTGCTGTCACTCCGCTGAACTCCACCCTTAACGGTTGATCCTTGCTAGACTGACACACTTTTTACTGAGCTGAAGCCACCTTGTACCTACTCTAAGTGTTGTTTTTTTGTACATTCCCTCAAGATTCAAAGTCCAGGGCTGGAACATTAAGCAAAGGATCATGTACACACTGCCAGGATGATCAGATACTTGCCAAAATAAAAAGTTCATCTCAAGTATGTACAGACAAAATACTGGCTACAAACACATCCAAATGTTAATATCGTTTTTGGGCAGTGGAGATCTGAGTATTTTTAGTTTCTTATTTATTTACACACTTCTGTTTTCATTGTTGCTATAATATATATTTATTAACTGTATAATCAAGAAAAATTTAAACTTTAGTTTTAAAAATAAAAAACCATAGAATTAAGACTTTATTGTGTGGTATAGCTATTCATTTGGACTCAGGATGGAGCTTGGAATTTAGAAAATTATAATCCTAAAGAGACACACCTGATTAAAAAATAAAAACATCTGAAGGCTACACTGTAGTTTGCCATAGACTATTTTTCAACATTTGTGTGAAAACATATTTTAAAAAATAAACAGTTCTCACCATGACTTTAAAGTGTGTTGTTTGCTACAAGTGGCCTTATTTTGTGCTTTGTAAAATGTATTTGTCTTTGCAAACAGATCTTTGCGATTTGTTTCTGGAAATTACTGGAGGTGAAATGGAAATATAAAGTCCATGTGAAGGACTGGACTTCAGCAAAACACAATAACATTAATATGAGTGGAAGTATATTTTTTAATATCAAAAATCAATTTTTATGGAGCTAATGGGGCTCAAAATTAACAATCATACTGTTTATTTTTTCCTACAACTTATACAGCAACTAAATAAATGTATAAGTGATGACATAATTTATTCATTCCATTAATCAACACGCATATATATAATTTTTTTAGCTGCGCGGCTTGCGGGATCTGACCAGGGATTGAACCTGGGCCCTCAGCAGTGAAAGCACAGAGTCCTAACCACTGGACCGCCAGGGAATTCCTTTAACACATATTTTTAATGCAACTACTATGTGGGGACCACTGTAGTAGGTAGTAATGAGTGTTACAAATGTAAATAAAATTCCATCATGATGTAGTAAGAAGAGGCATGGTAACATGCAATGTGACAGATCTAGGTTTGAGACTCAACACTGTCGTTGGAGACTCAGCACTGTCATTTGAGACCCAAGTGTGATATTTTGGGCAACAGTTACTTAAACTCATTAAGACCTGTTGAAAAAAATAGGGATAATACTATCTACCTCAAATAGAGTGTTAGGATGAGGACAAGAGAAATGGGAAAGAGCCAACAATTATTGAGCATATAGTAATATGTGCCAGCCCCTGAGATGAATGCTTTATAAGCATCAGCTCAAATTAGAAAGTATGGGCTTCCCTGGTGGCGCAGTGGTTAAGAATCCGCCTGCCAATGCAGGGGACATGGGTTCGAGCCTTGGTCCAGGAAGATCCCACATGCCGCAGAGCAACTAAGCCCGTGCGCCACAACTACTGGGCCTGCGCTCTAGAGCCCGCGAGCCACAACTACTGACCCGCGAGCCACAACTACTGAAGCTTGTGCACCTAGAGCCCATGCTCCGCAACAAGAGAAGCCACTGCAATGAGAAGCCCATGCACTGCAACGAAGAGTAGCCCCCGCGCTGCAACTAGAGAAAGCCCACACAGCAACAAAGACCCAACACAGCCCAAAATAAATAAAATAAATAAATTTATAACAAAAAATATAGTATATGTACAGTGTGGTGTGTGGGATGTGAGGGAGCTGGTAGTCTTAGAAGCAGTGATACTCTTTTGGAATTCTCTGGGAAGATGTGCCAGTCAGAACACAGCAAGAAAGAGATGCCACACTCAATGCGGAAAAGAGAGATTTTTTTTTTTTCACACGCACACACTGTATTTTATTTTTACAAGAGATAAATAAACTGACACCAAGCATTGTAAATGGATGACCACAACAAAAGCAACAATGATTGCAATTATCAAACACGAAACACACTCATACTATGTCATAATATTGACATTCAGTCCAGTAATCCTCCACTGTAACAGCTCCCTTACTTTGCAGTGATCATTGATTTGTATATGAAAAGAGAGAATTTAATAGAGCAATGATTTACGAGCATGTGGGCAGGGTTAAGAGAAACTAATAAAGGGTGATGAAGCACTGTAGGGCAAGGTTGAAGGGACAAAGAGAGCAATCAGTTACTAAAACTCAGAGAAATCTGTAACTGTAAGAGAAGACCCCTTGCCTAGGCTGTAGCCTTCAGTAGAGGCACACAGTGGAGAGAGCCTGGAAAGTAAATACCTGTTATTTCTGCTCTCTTGACCTTAGATCTCCTGGTAGGACCTCCTGTTGGATAAACCCAACTGGAAAGGTGGAAGAGGTACCACTGATATGGTCCATAAAGGTCACCCACTGAGGTAGAGAGCAGGGTGGAAAAGGGTAGAAAGTGGATCTGGAGGGGCAAAGAAGAATATGTAGCATAGAAAGTATAGAAATGAGTAAATGTTACCTCCCATGTATGTTCACTTGTGGGATCAAAAAGCTAGAAGGGATCTTTCTAGGCCAAGCTTACTTTACAACCTGCATTGTTCTAAATTCTAGCCCAAGAGTAAAGAGATTAAAGTGTATTAGTCAAATCTGGTTAAGCCTTCCACATGGCCAGTTCAGTGATTTAATTCTTCAATAGTGAGCACTTGTACTAGTTTTTTTTTTTTTTTTAATGTCTCTTCTTCACTCAAGTCAAGAAGAAATGTTTGATCTCAGGAGCTAGGGAAGCTATTATGGAGCACGAGTTCTGACTAGCAAGCTAGTGTATCTCCAGTTCCACCTCATTTTCATGGATCCTTCCAAAAGGAAGCTAATCCTGCCATTCACTCTTTTTTCTGTATGCTGTCTCCCTTCTTCAAGAAACAATCCCAGGGCTTCCCTGGTGGCGCAGTGGTTAAGAATCCTCCTGCCAATGCAGGGGACGTGGGCTCGAGCCCTGGTCCGGGAAGATCCCACATGCCGTGCGCCACAACTACTGAAGCCCGTGTGCCTAGAGCCTGTGCTCCACAACAAGAGAAGCCACCGCAATGAGAAGCCTGCACACCGCAACGAAGAGTAGCCTCCGCTCCCCGCAACTAGAGAAAAGCCCGTGTGCAGCAATGAAGACCCAATGCAGCCAAAAATAAAATAAATAAAAGAAAAAAAAAAGAAAAGAAACAATCCCAATTACATGGAACCAGGAAAGGAAATACCTAGGGTAAAGTTACAAACTATCTCTGCACTAGGCTACAACAATGTTTGGAAGCAAGCAGGCCTGAAGAAAAGCAGGCCTGATGGTGATGATAATGATGATGATGATGATAAACCCTAATGTCACACCTATTATACTGTGAATTCCCTGGGGTCAAGGAACACATTTTACTCATCTCTATATTCCCACAGCATCTTGAAGAATGCCTTAGTTATAAAAGGTATTAAATGAACGTTGGCTGAATTGACTTGCTAAAAAAGAATCAAGAAATTTCAGAGCTAAGAAGGACCTATGAATCCAAGTTCCCCTTTTTTTTAATAGAAGAGAAAACCTAATTCTAAACAGGTTGGTGGCAGAGCAGTGATGATCCCACATAAATCTTTGAATAACCAAGTAAAAGAAATTAGAACTGAGATATAGGTGTTTACTAGGTAATGTTGAAAGAAATGAAAAAAAAAAAAAAAAAAGCAAACTGTTGAAAAGCCTGAGCTCATTCAGTCTCAAACCTGTTAAGTTTTTCTTTAACTAGTTCTCAAATACTTTCCATTCTGCTATTATTATTTTGCCCCAGGTCTTCATCACCAACAAAGATGATCTAATATAATGTGCTAGTTTTACAACAGAGGAAAGTGACTTGCTCCAGATCATAAATAGAAGGGATGCATTTGGTTCCCTCTTTATAAACCATTATCAAGTTTTTGTAAAGTTGGGAATGGAATCCTGATCTACTAGCAAATACTGTGTTGCCTTAGTTTTCCTAGCTTCCTTTGCAACTAGGGACTTGGTTCTGGCCAATGCAAGCTAGTTGGAATTCTGCTAGTAGCATATGAGAAAAGTTTTGCTTTCTTAATAAATAGGATAGATATAAACTTTCTCTTCACCTCCCGCCCTCCTTTTTTCTGCCTTGAATGTAAACTTGGTACCAAATGGAGTTATGGCAACCGTATGGCAACCATGAGGCAGTAAACATGTATGTAAAAGCCAACGTGATAATGATGCTAGAATAGATAGAAATAGCTTGTGCTAAGGTTCTGTTCTGGACTATGATAGAACTGTCGAATAACTTCAGACATAGGTTGAAAAAAATTATATGTTAAATTGTTATATATGTTAAATATGTTACTCAAAAAATTAAAGGTAACCTCCAAAATTAGAGTTCTGGAGGTCAGAAGACTGAAATGGGTCTTACTGGGCTAAAATCAAAGTGTTGGCAGGACTGTGTTCCTTTTTGGAGGCTTTAGGAGATAATCTGTTTCCATGCCTTTTTGATAGAAGATCAGTCTTCAGCCTTAAAAAATATCTAGCGGAAACATTTGCTGTGTGGTTACTCGCACAACATCTCCCAAGCCTGCAGCACAGAAATCCCTTTTGAAAACTAAGCAGCCAGCCCCAAGTAGAGCACGCTCTACAAAGCCTACTTCAGATGTGGCCACCGAGAAGAATGGACAGGAAGAACCTCCCAAAGGACAAAATTTGGGGTCATGGAGAGAAAAGGGCAAGGATTCAGGAGAGAGGTTCCCACTTACCCCACCTGCCCACCCCCAAGCAGCAATAATAGCAACTGCCATATGGGATAACCTAGGGACTCACTCCAATACCAGGGAAGGGAGTCTTTGCAGTTACTGATCTGCAGGATTTGATGATTGCGATGAACCAGAGGCTGCTGCGTCTTTCCCATTCACCTCTTTTCAAATAGATGGTTTAAAAGGGAGGGGAAAAAAATATATATATATGGAGCAATCTTATTCGTGCTCTACAATTTATAACAGGATGATTGGAGGCAGGTGACTTTCTTTTAGTTTATAGGCTACCAGACCATGAGGAATTATACATGGATGCTCTAAATAGGACTGAGAATTAAACAGAGATTGTGAACTTTGAGCTGGATGCAGAAACTGGATGGGACTTTGGTGGTTTCTTCCCCCAGGGAGGAAATAAATGTGTACGAAGAAGGGTGCACATGGATATTTGGGTGACTAGAGGGGCAGAATGGGCTGGAGACTGTTAGCTGTCCTTCCACATGTCTTCTCTTCTTTCTTAGTATCAGAAGTCTTGAGTTTGGCACATGGCTACCCCGGAAGACAGTATATTTCCCTGCCGTGCTTACAGCTAAATTATTCACATAATTAAGTCCAGGGAAATGGGATCTGAGTGGGAGTGATGTTCGTGACTTCTGGGTTGCACTCTTAAAAGGAGTGGCATATTCCCTTCCTCTTTTCTTTCTTGTTGGTTGAAATGTGATATGATATCACATCTGGGACCATGAAGGCCAAGAGAACACCATAGGGATAGAGATGCAATAAGATAGAAGGAACTTGGGCCCCTGACGCTGTGGAGTGATTTACCAGACTTACATGAAAGAGAAATACCTTTTCTCCTGTAAAGCCACTATTATTTTAAGTCTTTATGTGTGTGGCTGAAACCATATCTTAACTTTCATATACATGTTGAGTTTGAGATGCCTTTAAAATTTCTTATGAAAAGTGTCAAACATACACAAAGTAGAAAGGATAGTATGATAATTTCATGTGTACTCAACTTTAACTTCAACAGCTACCACTTCATCTATCTGATTTAAGCTAAACCCACACCTCCTCCTCTTTCCACTGACATATTTTGAAGCAAATTCCAAATATATCATTTCTTCTATAGATATTTTAGCAAGTATCTCTAAAAGACAAGGATTTTTTTTTTTTTTTAAAGAAGAGTTTCAAATGCTTTAGAGTAAAAAAAATATGTAGTTATCTAGTAGGCAGTTGGGCATATCTCTTTAACATTCAGGAGAAAGGTCTGGCCTGAAGGTACTGCTTTGAGAGGTATCCTCATGGATGGTATTTAAAGCCTTGGCAGTAGATGAGATAACCCAGGGAAGGAGGCCCACTGATTTGAAAAGAGAAAAATTATGTCAGTTTAGATGAGCAAAGATTTCTTTACCTGGTGTCAGGTAGCATGGGGAGTTGTGAAAGATAAATGCACATGGGTAGGAAACTTGCACAGACATTATTTTCACTACCCCAAATCCATTCCATATTCTGATTTTCTTCAGGGTAGGAAGTTCCAATCTTATTTCCTAGGTACTAGTTAATTGTTCAGGGATGGTCATATATCTTAGTCACAGCTGATGAGACCCAAGGAATGTTTGCTGGGACTTCTAAGAAACCCTCTCAGTTCTTGAAGAACTACTTGCATCTGCCTGGATGTTGTGGTGTGATGGAATGTGCTGCAGACATTTTGTTATCTCGAGAGGATTCTAGAACTACTGAGGGCCTTGTTGTAGAGACTGAGGATGAAGTCAACACTGAGTGGAGAGAGAGAGAGAAACCCAGTCCTTAATGATACAATTTGTGCTGCAGGTTTAAGCTTCTTAAAGCCAGCCCTCGCTCTGGATGTTTTGAGTTATGATTTACCAATTTGCTTTGTTGTTTAAATCGTTTTAAATTGGATTTTCTGTCACTTGTAATGCAAAGTGTTCTGACTGATAGAATAGGCCATGAGGTTAATGTTTTTCAAGACCTGGAGGGACACCAGTGCTGGTCATCTCAGTTTTAGCATGGGTCGGTAATATGTTTGCATAAGAAAAATAACTATTCGATGGCCTCCACTCAATATATTTCCTTGATGTTCAGTATCAATAAACATGGATTGCTTTCTGGCAGATAGGAGGATTTCCTGCAGGCTTTCTCTAGTGGCTTATACCTTCTGCAGGTACTGGCCAGTTGATGGGGGTAATGGTGGTACTTAAAGGTATGGGTAAATGGCAAATGTGGAACCAGCTGCTGTGAAAGAAAGTGTTCTGGGTAGTGAAATGCAGTGAGTTGTGTATAAAATCTGCTTTGGTTATGGGATAGACCTAGTTCTTCTCTGTAGAAGCACAGCATGGAGTATTGCTCTAAGACTTACCTAATACACCCAATCAAGTGGACAGGAGAATACAAACTATACCTTTTTGAACCATATCCTTCAAAACAGCAGCCAACATAGCAGTTCTTAGAGGCAGATATTTCTTTGACAAAATTTGGGGGGAGGGAGGATGGATGGTATTAATGGAGGGCTAGAACAGGAGATGAAATGTACCATATTGATGCAGGATGACCTCAACCTTCAAGGCTGCATTGAATTCATGGGGCCATCATTACCTGAATGTGGTTTCATTCTGCAGCACTGACACTTCAAGTAATCATTAAGCAAAGAGTGCTCAGTGATGTGGACAATTACTAAAGTCACCCGCTCAATGATTTTCCTATATGCAGCAAGGGGAATTTCTATTCCTTTTTATGCACCATTGAGAAAAAAATGGTAGCCATGAGGACTATTTGCCAGGAAGAGTACTCACACTTTTTGACAGTGATTTGTCAGGGAAATTAGCTGAGGTCACATATCTCTTATTAGGTAAATGGAAGACAGCATATGAATATTTCAAAAAAGCAATCCATATCTATTTAAATTTAGCTCAAAGTACTAAAGTTTGTTAAAACTCCATAGACAAGGGCCTACAGAGGACAGGCTTATTTTCATTTTTGTTTTAAGTACCTAGAACCCAGCATTTGGAGAAGCCAAAAGGGATTTATAATTTAATTATAAAGTATTTATGAACATTTGCATTAGCCAATCAAGCATCTTCTTTGGAATGTAGATACTAGGATAACTGGATTAGTAACCACATTTGACAATATTAGAGTAGGGAGAGTCAGCTCTCTTAGAAGAGAGCAAAATATCTCAATTGGTAGAGGGAACTCTTGGAGACAAGAGTACAGAGCCCCCTGTTGGCAAAGACAAAGACCAAAGAAAAACAGAGACCAGGAAACAGAGCAGAAACATTCATTGGAAATGCTGTCAGAAATAATGAAGTGGGAGACATAGAGAACAGGCTTGTGGTTGCCAAGGGGGAGGTGGGTGGGGGAGGGAAGGATTGGGAGTTTGGGATTAGCAGATGCAAACTATTATATATAAAATGGATAAACAACAAAGTCCTACTGTATAGCACAGGGAACTATATTCAATATCCTGGGATAAACCATAATGGAAAAAAGGAAGGAAGGAAGGAAGGAAGGAAGGAAGGAAGGAAGGAAGGAAGGAAGAAAGAAAGAAAGAAAGAAAGAAAGAAAGAAAGAAAGAAAGAAAGAAAGAAAGAAAGAAAGAAAGAAAAAGAAAGAAAGAAAGAAAGAAAGAAAAAGAAAGAAAGAAAGAAGAAAGAAAGAAGAAAGAAAGAAGAAAGAAAGAAGAAAGAAAGAAAGAAAGGAAAGAAGGAAGGGAGGAAGGAAAGAGAGAGAGAAAGAAAGAAAGGGGCTTCTACTCATAAGCAAAAGAAAAAAAGAAAGATAAAAAGAGATAATGAAGTGGATCAGAACGTGACGTTTTAAGGTTGATAAGGAAGATTAAGATTGTTGTCACCCTTGGCAGGAAAAGCTGAGAGTATACAAGTGTATCCTGAGAGACAGGTGTAAAAGTTGACCCAACCAGTACAAATGAAAATGGCAGAGGACCAGAGTGGGAGTCAAAAAATCAGTAAAGAAGTAGAAGTGGCAGTGGTGTGACAAACCAGAGTTACAAGTGTTAGTCTTCAGGGGATAAAGGAATTGGTCAGCATAGATGTGGCAATCCAGGTCTGAGGGCAAGTTTAGCAGAAAACTTCTCCAGAACTAGAAAGAGTTTTTGAGATGGTAGCCTCTGGATGCTCCTGGCCAGGAACCTAAAGTGCATATTCATCTAAGATCTACCTTCACCACCAACTCCCACCCCCACCCCTGGGCCTATTTGTGGAAAAGATTAGGAGATCTGCCTTTACATTGACTACGGGACCTCAAAGAGGTCGCTATTTGAATTTGCTGCCTGCTGCTCTTAGGCCCCAAACTTCTGGGCCACCCTCGGGCATTCTATTCCCCTGAAGGCAAGGACTGTGTGTGTGTGTGTGTGTGTGTGTGTGTGTTTTAATGTTTTCAGCCCCTACCCTCCCTAATAAAATGCCTGGCTCATAGTAGATGTTTAATCCATATTTGTGAGGTAAATGAATAAATCATTAAACCAGACCTGTGGGAGGCCTATAATTTGGTGAGGTCTCAGAAGAATAATTATATATTCATTTTCCTCTCACTTTATTTCTGTTCTGTCCTCTTCCACAAGGGATTCCAAAAGCTTACAAGAATACATATGATCCATTAGAAAATTTAAATAATAAATAAAGTCAGGATCATTAGAAACATATATTAAGCAAAAACAAGTCAGTGGAGTGGAATGAGTTATATAAGCAATAGGATTTCATATAATTATCTAAGCTTAGCCACAGATAAGGATTTGAGTTTTCTGCTGAAAAATGAAGGCCAGTTGTGATTTTTCTTGACTACAAAGGCAAAATGTTCTAGTTGTTCAAGCTTTTATTGGAACTTAGCTCTAAAATAAATTTCTGGTATGGAGTTTTATATCTAGGACATTGAGTAATGTGGTAAACAGTGTCCTTAATGATATTCTTACAAGAAATTCAATAAGGGGTTTGGTTTTTTTGTTTTTTGGCCGTGCCGCGCGGCATGGGGGATCTAGTTCCACCAGGGATCAAACCTGTGCCCCCTGCATTGGAAGCGCAGCGTCCTAACGACTGTACTGCCAGGGAATTCCCTCAATAAGGTGTTTCTAAAGCTGTGTCTTAATAGGGTGCTTCTAAACCTGGTGCATGATCCATAGTGTAACTCATTGAAAGCAGTTTTATGGAAGACCAGAGAAATATGGTTTGAGATCAAAACTTTCTAAAATTTTAGCTAAATCAAAGAATACATCTAGAAAATCCAGAGGAGTGCAAGTCCTTCAAACAATTCTCCGTTAAGATCACCTCTCTGAACTAGCTCTCTTACAAGGGTTGGGAGCAGATCGTTGGAGTTCATATCTTCTCTCAGAGCCTGAAGGGTGATTGTTCTATGTTGTTCATTTAGGATGGCAACACATACTATAGTTATCCAAAGAGATTTTTACCAGCTTTTATGAAAATTGAGACACCTAACCAAACCATTCTTCAGAATAGATGTCTAGTTCTCTTTTTCTGTTATCTATCACTGCCTAGCAAACTACCCCAAAACTTAGTGGCTTAAAACAACAATGGTTATTATTAGTATCTGTCATAGTTATAGGGGTTGAATGGGTTTAACTAGGCAGTTCTGGCTCTGCTTTTCTCATGCAGTTGCAGACAGTGACTGGGGCTGGAATCACCTGAAGGTCTGCTCACTCACACGTCCGGTACCAGGGTGAGAAGTCTCAGTCAGCTGGGAGCTGGAACAGCTGGGCTCCTTGGGCAAGTCTATCTCTATGTAGTGTCTGCATGTAGTCTGTCCAGCAGCAAGGCTTTACGATAACTGGACTTCTTATATGGTGGCTCAGAATGAGAGGGAGAGAGAGAGAAAGTCAGGTAGAAGTCATATTACCTTTTTTGACCTAGCCTTGGAAGTCATATACTGTCACTTCTACCACATTCCATCCATTGAGGCATGTACAAAGGCCTGCCCAGTTTCAGGAGGAAGGGATATAGACTCCAGGAGATATTAATGGGGAAGTGGTAGAGTTTAGAAGAGCATGTGGGACCTAAAATATTGTTGTAGCCATTTTTGTAAAATACAATCTGTCACACCCTCCTCATTTCAAAGGTCCACCAAAGGAGTAGCTATAACAAGAACATTCTTAAGAACCTATTCTGGTCCTTCAATAAATGAACAAATTCAAGTCCCTGAAGTTTCTTTTCTTTTTTTTTTTTCATCATGGAGTATGGATGAGGTGACTTAGCATGGAAGATTTTCAAAGAGGTTTTTACTAATCACTCACCACAGACATAGAAAAAAAGGGTATAATGCGCCCATGAAAAGTCCAGTTCTGAGCAACTTTGAAGCCATTTCTAATTCATGTCTCCAGCAGAGGGGAATGTACCCAGGTCATCCAAGGGTTTTCTGTCATTTAAAGAGCAGTTGATAAGAAGGTGTGGGAGGTAGAAGAACACAGTCCTGCTTTAGACCCTTCAATGTAGTTATCTGGTTTGCCAGGAGACAGATCTGTCAGAAAACAGATACTGACTCTTGCTAAGATGTTAAAACGCAGCTTTTGTATAAGAGCCAAGAGCTGGGAGTTAGTACTGTGCTCAGGAAGCTTAATGTAGTAGTATCATTCTAGTTCAGGATTAAAGGCAGAGGAAAGGTAAGTCAAAAAGCAAACAGGAAAAACTAACTCTATAATTCATTGACTGTATTTAAGCTTTTAAGTTGTGCCCATTTAATTCCAAGAATGTGAGGCTACTAACAGTCTATTATATTATTCTTTGTAATTTTTTTCTGTTAGGTAATAGTGGAGTATCTATGCTTGAAACTTGTATAAAATATTGATCCAGAAATCCTCAGTCTGACGTATCTTAAGGAAGAAATAAGCATCAGGTTTAAATGGACCATTTAGTAAACAGATGGGTCTATATTTTAGAGGATGTCATTTGAACAGGCTTTGAATAACTTTGATAGCAGAAGGTCTTCACCTGCTGCTTTATTTAACGTAAACCTTCTAACCAAATGAAATACATGAGGCGATATTCCTAGGTACCAGTGAAGACTTCAGGAACAGCAAATTTCAATGTAGTTTTAAAATGATACTAACAGGAAGAAAAGGTGACCTCCCAGTTGTCAATTGAGATTTGTGCTTATTTATGCTTACTGTAAATAATTACATCTCCAGATCTATCTTTATTATTGGTTCAGGCAGTAAAAACCCAGGCCTCCCTACAACATTCACTAAATCAAATTTTAGGCAAAAGGTTTAAATTGAAGGAGATCCTGTCTGATCCTTCATGTTCCTTTTATACACCATTGCACCAACCCCAGTAATGTTTAGAGGAGTATTAACTAGAATTCTTAACTCCCAGGACTCCAAATTCCACCAGCCTCTCAGGTGGATGTCCTGAGAAGGTTCTCCTCAGATCCTCCTCCTTCAGAGACCCAGTGGGAAATGCACTCAGGTAGCGTAGAGAGAGCAGGAACCTCTGTTCTCAGACCCCCTGGAGTGGCTGTGACAGATACTGTTCATTGTATCCAACAGTCCTTGGGAATAGAACCCCCCAGTGTTTTTGTGGTTATTGTTGTTGTTGTTGTTTTTACTTTTAGAGAGGGATAATACCTAAACACCAAAGACACCAATTCTAAGAGTGTAGCTCAATGAATTGTTGTATCTGTATATACTTGTATCATTACCACACAGATCAAGATCTAGAAAATTTCCAGCACCTCAAAAGATTCCCTCTTGCTTCTTCCAAGTCTGCATCCCAATTCCATGGAGAGGAAGGGTGGGTAGTCACTATTCTAACTTCTATCATCATTGATTAGTTTTGCCAATTCTTGAACTTTGTATAAGTGGACTCATATGTTATGTACCTTTTAAACTTGGCTTCTCTCACTCAGTATCTATGCGATTCATCATGTTCTTGTATGTACCAATGGTTTGTTCCTTTTTATTGCTAAATAAAATATATTCTATTTTATGAATATATTTCAGTTTATTTACCTATTCTTCTGTGGATGGGCATTGAGTTGTTTCTGCTTCGGCTAATACGAATAAAGCTGGGATGAACATCCTTATGCATGTCCTTTGTGGACATATATACTCACTTCCCTTCAGTAAATTCCTAGACCTGGAATTGCTGTCAAGTGGTTGGATATATTTAGTTTTAGCAGAAACTGCCAGATTTCTGGTTTACAAAGTGGTTATACTGTTTTACATCGGCAATGTATAAGAATCCCAGTTCTTCCACATCCTTGCCATCATTTAGCACTATTGATCCGTTTAATTTTAGCCATTATGGTTGGCGTCTAGTGGTATTTCACTGTGGTTTTAAATTGCATTTCCCTAACGAGTAATGATGCTGAGCATCTTTTCATACACTTATTGGATGTTTGGATATCTTATTTTGCAAAAGCCTGTTCAAATCTCATGTCCACTTTTAGTTGGGTTGTTTATTTTTTCCTTATTGATTTGTAGGAGTTATTTACATATTCTGAACATGAATATTTTGACAGAAATATGTATTGTAAATATCTTTTCCCAGTGTGATTTGTCTTTTTATTCTGTTAATGGTACCTTTTGGGGGAATTCCTGAAAGAATTTTAATGAAGTCCAAATTATCAAGTTTTTTCTTTTATAGTAGTGCTTTTTGAGTCTTGGTTAAAAAATCTTTGTTTGCCCCAATGCAATGGTATCAGTCAAGTTTCAACCAGAGAAGTAGAACCAGTAGATTTATATATTAAGAGATTTATTGCAAGAAATTTTCTTATGTGAAATGGGAGCCTACTAGGCAAATTCAAAGTCCATAGGGCAGGCTATCAGGAAGCATAGGATGGAACTCCTGGCATGGGCTGGAGCTGATGTCCACAGGCAGAATTTCTTCTTCATCTGGGAAGCCTCAGCTCTGCTCTTAAGGCCTTCCACTGATTGAATCAGGTCCACCCAGATCATCTAGGACATCTCCCTTATTAAAATCAACTGATTATGAACTGTAATCACATCTACAAAATGCCTTTACTGTAACACCTAGGTTAGTATCTGATTGAATGACTGGGGACTGTAGTCTAGTCAAGATGAGACATTAAAAGATCATCACATGCAAAACAGCATGGAGAGTTCTCAGAAAACTAAAAATAGAACTACCGTATGATCCAGCAATTCCTCTCCTGGGTATATATCCTAAAAAAATAAAAACACTAATTCGAAAAGATGCATGCACCCCAATGTTCATAGCAGCATTATTTACAGTTGCCAAAATATGGAAGCATGTTTCCATCAATAGAAGAATGGATAAAGAAGATGTGGTATATATATATTTACAATGGAATACTACTCAGCCATAAAAAAGAATGAAATTTTGCCATTTGTAACAACATGGATAGACTTGGAGGGTATTATGCTAAGCAAAATAAGTCAGACAGAGAAAGACAAATACTGTATGATATTACTTATATGTGTAATCTAAAATATAAAAGAAACTTGTAAATATAGCAAAAAAGACACAGACTCATGGACATAGAGAACAAACTAGTGGATAACAGTGGGCAGAGGAAAGAAGGGAGGGACAAGATAGTGGTAGGGGATTAAGAGATACAAGCTACTGTGTATAAAATAAATAAGCTACAAGGATATATTATACAGCACAGGGAACATAGTCAATATTTTATAATAACTGTAAATGGAGTATAACCTTTAAAAATTGTAAATCACTGTGTTGTACACCTGAAACTTATATAATATTGTACATCAACTATACCTCAATTAGAAAACATAATCATAGCCATTAACATATTTTCCATGTTTTCTTCTAAAAGTTTTATTGTTTTACCTTTTTCATTTAGTTTGATGACCCCCCCTTGGAATAATTTTCATGCATGGTATGCATGGTCAAGGCTGAATGGGGTATGGTTATAGGGAAACAATATGCTTAGGGAAGATTAGCTCTGGTCCCTGCCTCAGGGAATGAGTCACAGATTGATCCAAGCCAATCATGGTAATTCTATGTCCTTTTCAGTCATTCAGCAAATATCTATTAAGTGCTTACTATGTGCCAAACATATTCTCAGTTCTGAGAATACAACAATGAATAAGACAGATAAAGTGCCTGCTATAGTGGAATTTCCCTTTGCAAGTAATTGGTTAAAGATTAGGTATGTGACCCTGTTCTGAGCAATGGAACCTGAAGGGAAGTATGCTGTGAACGTCTGGGGAAGATGTTGATTTTTGATAAAAGGGACAGTTACGAAGAAAAACTCCCTGCCTTGCATATAGGAGAACATGATATTTGTGTTGCAGCAGTCATGTTCTGACCCTTAGGGTAATACCCACAGAATGACAGAGAAGCCAACCCAGAGTCCTGACATCTTTGAGCTCCTTTATTAACCAATTCTGGAACAGCCTATCTCCAGGTTTCTTATGTGACGTAATTAGATATTCTTGTTGTTTAAGCCAGACTTGGGCTTTCTATTACTTGTAGCCACAGATACATAGATTTTGTAGCATGGCACCACTGCTCTCTAGCACATGTGCCATAACTCGCCTCTGTTCCTTTCATCATCCAGCTCCAGCCTTAATTCTGCCTTAATCCTTAAGTCTTAGATACTTAGACTTTCTCCAGCTACCATTCTAACTTGCTTTGGCCTTTAATGAACTAAAGTGATCTCTTCTGCTGAGGTCACTCTACCCCCAAGTGTCCACATCAAAAAAATATCCACCTCAATTTTCCTGCCACATCCATCTTCCCTTTCTAGTTTGTCTTCCATCTCCCCAAACCCCACATACACTAAGCTCCAGCTGAAGAGGTAGGCACTAAATTATGGTTACATAGTGTTTGAACCACAGTTGGTGCATTTTTTGATGGAAAGCCACATGAAGTATAATTCTAAGGAGGAGCAGAAACTAAGAGCCTTGCCCAGAAGCCAGACTTCAAAGACCAAAGTGGACCTAGAGCAGAGTTGAGAGAACACGTTGTCCTAGATAGACAGAGAAAGACGGAGAATAGCTGTCCAATGATTCCCGGTTACCATATGGCCTGACTATGCTTATTGCACTTGAATGCCTTGGAAATCCCCTGTATTCTCATGCTAAAACTCTTTCCTTAAGCCACCCTGAAAAGCTTTCTGTTCCTTGCAAACACATCACCTAGACTATGTGGCTCTTGTAGTCCCCAAGGGGCCCTATTCTTTCAAGTGTACAATCCCCTCTGTTAGAGAATGTTATCAACTGTTTGGGAGTTAAGCCAGGTATCTGTTTAGTACACTTCCAAGTTGCACCAGCAATAACTTCTGCAGATTCTAGCCTAGGATTCCAAAATAGGGAACAAATCCTTCCTCAGAGTGGGTTCCTAAATTCCTGGAGTTCGCTTTCTTGAGAAGCTGAGGGCAAGCATTTAACTCCTCTCCTGTCTTAATTTGGGTCGTTCTTCCCCAAAGCAGAGCCTGGGACTCTGAGTTGACTTGAGTTCAGGTGGTTCATTTGGAAGGTGACCTGAGGAAGCAGGAGAGAGCAAACAGAGGGTGACACAGGGCAGGAGGAAAAAGTCAGTAAGTGGTACATTATTGGGCTGCTTACCACTGCAGGTGGCTAGGGCTCAGCTCCACTGGAAATGTTATGAAAACCCAAGTAGGAGGTGCCTTAGAATCCACCTGCTGTGTCCACCATTGGTAACGTTTGTCCCCAGGGTATTAATTCCCCTATCCTTTTGGACTGTCCTGCACAGGCTGAGGGAACTCTTGTGGTTTCAGAAAAACCCCAGAGGCAGAACAGCTGAGAGTCACAGGGGCACTCTATGTGGGACGTAGGCAGTGAGCATGGGAACCATTCAGCTTGAGCTGAGTTCAGAGGTGGGCTGAGGGGATGTGCCACAAACCACCTTCTACATCCTGTCTTTGGGTTTTATCCTAGTATCCTTAGACCTGATTATGAGTCCCCAAAAGCAGGGACCCTAGAAGTGTATATGGTAATCCTTTGTGACAGACTGCTACCTGCTAACCAGAACTCCACGTGGTTCTCTTCTTGCTGGGTATTCTGCCGGTCCATATTTCCCAGCCTCCCTTGCAGTTGGGGATGGCCAACTGACAGAGTTCCAACCAATGGAATGTGAGCAGAAGTAATGGCTAAAAATCCTCACATGCGTACTTCTCCATGTCTTCTCCCTTCTGCTGGCTCCATGTTGATTCTCAGGTGACCTTGGAAACCACATGCTGAAGACAGGGAGCCTCTGCCAACCTGGGTCCTCGAATGACTGTGTGTAACCCAGCCTCTCTTCCTCCCCCTCCTCCCATTCCTGCAGCCCCACCTCACCCACCTGGAACTACCTTGCTCTGAAAGACAGAAGTAAACTTCTATGGTGTTTGGGTCATTATACACTTGGGGATTAATTTTTTATAGCAGCTATTCTACCCTAACTAATTTACCCACCATGACATCTTATCACTCCCTAGGCACAGAATGACTCTTCCGATGTCTCTGAACTACACTATTTATGAAAGACTTGAAAGTTTAGAAAGATAATGATAAAATTAATACATACACAGCTAAAAAAAATTAAACAATACAAGAGAGTCTAAAATCAAAGTAAAGAAATTAAATCACTAAAAAATGTAAATAAAAATAAAGTCAAAGTAAAAGTCTCCTGTCTCCCTTCTCACCCCATTTCCAGCCCCACTCCCATTGGGTAACCACTTTAAACTATTTCTGCCTGTATTTTCCTGATTGTTACCTCTATATTATCTCCTCCGTTTCTGTTTTTATCATCATTAAAAAATATTTAGTGGCGGGGCTTCCCTGGTGGTGCAGTGATTGAGAATCTGCCTGCCAATGCAGGGGACACGGGTTCGAGCCCTCGTCTGGGAAGATCCCACATGCCACGGAGCGACTAGGCCCGTGAGCCACAATTGCTGAGCCTGCGCGTCTGGAGCCTGTGCTCCGCAACAAGAGAAGGCCGCGATAGTGAGAGGCCCGCGCACCGCGATGAAGAGTGGCCCCCGCTTGCCGCAACTAGAGAGAAAGCCCTCACACAGAAACGAAGACCCAACACAGCCATAAATAAATAAATAAATAAATAATTTTAAAAATATTTAGTGGCATTCCACTATGAAAGATGAATCGTTACCAAACATTTCTTTTAACCTCGGAAAGTGAGGAAGAGTAGTAGGCAGGTGAAATAATACGGTGGTAGAAAAACCTCACACCTGCTTTAATTATATGAAGGAGAAGCTGTGCGGTGATCTGTGGAGTTTAGCTTCTACTACTTATTTGCACGGGTAGGAGGTTTTTGTGAGATGAAGAAATGCATCTACAGGTATTTTGCTATGGGTTCATTCCTCGAAATATTTGCGGGGTCTTCACACATCACCAGACTGTGTGGCTGGTGTCAGTAAATCCTATTGTCCAATCTTAGAATCAGACTGCTCTGGAAGGTAACCTGTATGAAGTGCCTCGCACATGAGCAATTCCGCCCAATTCCAGCACTTCTTGCTCCAGCCAGTAGAGGGCAATAACATACACAGTGCACTGGCTTTTAGAGCACGGAAAGTCTTGCTTAGAAACCATGCCAAAGTCAGATTTGAATTATTGTCAGCCCATCGAAGTGTTGGCCAGAAGCCCAGAAGTATATAAAATCGTGCTTCTCAAATGATAGATCAATCAAAAATGACTTGAAAACCCCCCCCAGCATATTTCTTATTTAGAAGTAATCAAGCTACATAGTAAACACTTTGCTTAACCATCAGGTATCAGCCATGAGAAGATTATGGTTTTGTGGATATTCAGCTCCCATATGAGGAAAACAGCTCATTTGCTTGTTATCTGAATTATGCCCAAAGCAATTCTTGTGCTGATTCATGTTACTAATAAGTGATATCATCTACCACAGAGTGTTCTTTAGTGAAACTCTTCTCCTTCAGTCTGATTAAGGGTTCCACTATGGAATTTTTTAGATTGAAACAAACAAACAAACTCCTAGCTGACTACTCAGTAATGGGAATTCTCATGAATCCTTAAATTACACAAATAAATCATGGAGGGAGTCGGCCTTAGACCACAAGGGCTAACATGGATTAAAAAATAGATGTCAGGCTTTCAGACGTGGAAAGTAAGTCACTTTTTCCACTGCTGCTTGATCTTAGAATTTAGATACATTTTGATTAATTCCAAGTTGGTGGGAGGATAATGTGGGGGAGTGGGTGTAAGGGGAGCAGGAAGGTGGGAATATGCCTCTTCTTGAACATCATTCTTGAACTTCTTCACCAGAACTAAGCCTGCTTGGACAGAAGCTGGGAGCCTCATTTTGAAAAGGTATTAGTTTAGAGGAATAAAACATCTGACACACAAATGAATTTAATATTTAAAATAAATAATAGATGATTAATATATATTTTAAATGTCTCTCTGTAATAATAAAAGGAATAGCGTCCATCAGAAATTTTCTTAGTTCAATGTACAATTCATTCTCACTTTTTCTGCATGTGTGGCTAGACTTTTGTTGAGAATCCTTGCTGACCCTATGGGTTTGCATATTTAAATACAAAAGGATAACACCATCCATCAAATACTCAGAATTTATTTGGTATGAACGTTAGAAAAGAAAGTTGCCTTTTTAGATAAAACTCATCGGGAGGCAGTATTGTGAGATGGCTAACAGACAGGGTTTGATTCAGACAGACCTGATTTCTTTTGTCAGCTCTACTATTGACTAGTTGTGTGACCATGGGCAAGTTACTTAGCCTCTCTGTGTCTTAGTTTCCTATCTGAAAAATAGGGATAATGATAAAATGCTCAACTCATAGGGTTGCTGTACTTAGAATATGGTAAACATTCAGTAAATACTAAGTTTTTTAGTGTTGGAAATAATTTTTGAGTAAATGCCTGATAAATGTTAGCTGCAATTGTCATTATATTGAGCCATAACTTCAGTGAATATCAGTTGTTTAATTTTTAAACCAGCCTTAGTTCCTCGACTACCTACATCTGCAAACCTAGGACAGCCTACACTCTGATGTGTGTTTCTACTGTAACAAGAATTTTACAGCACCTATCATGATTACTCGTCCTTGACAGGGACAATCAGTGCAGATTGAAGAATGTAAGCAGATCCCGGGACTGGAATGTCAGATTCACGGTTAAGCCTGCAAGTCTGAGCATGGGAACAACAGCAGGGGACATGTATTTAAGACTGAATTTGGGACATCAGCTTACATGGGAGATGGAGGTGGAAGGAGTGAGGGGAGAAAGAAGTATGGAGATATCATTAACCAATTATTAATACTGAATCTAGGATCCTGGGTACCTAGGACTCGACACAGGTAATCAATGGGACTTAAATCACCAGTACCTGGAAGATCTTTATATATGGGAGACATTCAAGAGAGTCATCAGCTGATATTAGCACCTCAATCATGAGAACACTGGGATTTAGAGGCAAGAAATCCAGACTCTGTGGAGAATGAGGTACCAGAAGAGATTTGGTTTGGGGGAAGTTGGGGAAAGGAGAAAGTATAGGGAACCTGGGCAGATGCAAGGATTTATTTCAAGGGAATGAGTTAAGATTCTTTTGGGCAGGACTAGCCCTGGGTATATGGTTCCTGTCTATATAAACAATTTGGGTCACCCCAAATCAGTGTGCCAATGTCATCCAGTGGCTCAATTTCACGTGATTGCAAGGGAAGAAAGGTACCTGATGGCCGGTGGAGCAATCTGTTCACCAGTCC
Organism: Eubalaena glacialis; assembly: GCF_028564815.1. Lineage (NCBI taxonomy): Eukaryota > Metazoa > Chordata > Mammalia > Artiodactyla > Balaenidae > Eubalaena > Eubalaena glacialis. Next base: position 49,096,249 of record NC_083726.1, read on the forward strand.
GTCCTCCTGGAACTGGAGCCATCCACAGGCTCCTGGGATAACTCTTCTAAAGGCACAGAGCCCAGAGGTCTTTGGGGATCTGGTTGACCCCTCCACTTGAGTAGGGAGTATTGGGGGCTACAGTGTTGGAAAGTGCCCCAAAGAAGAGAAATGGGGACTAGGACCCATGCAGGTCCTGGTCCAGATGTGGATCCCAAACACCAGAAGGGGACTAGAAAATTTTGAGGAAGGTGCCTCAGAGAAAGAGGAAATGTGGGACCCAGCTTCAGAGCCCTGCTTGCCCAGGTCCACGGGTGGTACTCAGCTTAGGTCAGAGTGGAATCAACAGCACTTACATATTAACTTATTTAGCTAAAGTAACTGTATGGGAATGGGATTGGTCCAGAGAAGGGATGACCCTACTTATGGCAGTTAAATGCACCTAGCCATGAAAACTAAGCACGTTGCAACTAACCTACACCAGTGGTTCTCAGTGCTGGTTACCAAGTAAAATCCCCCGAGAAACTTTATGTTGTTTTTTTTCTTAATATCTTTATTGGAGTATAATTGCTTTACAATGTTGTGTTAGTTTCTGCTATACAACAAAGTGAATCAGCTATACGTATACATATATCCCCATAGCCCCTCCCTCTTGAGCCTCCCTCCCACCCTCCCTATCCCACCCCTCTAGGTGGTCACAGAGCACCAAGCTGATCTCCCTGTGCTATGCAGCAGCTTCCCACTAGCCATCCATTTTACATTTGGTAGTGTAAATATGCCAGTGCTACTCCCTCACTTCATCCTAGCTTCCCCTTCCCCTCCTGTGTCCTCAGGTCTGTTCCCCTGAGAAACTTTAAGACAGAGCGAAACATACACAAACACACAGACACACACACACACACATACAGTGCTCAGGCTCCACCGCAGACCAATTAAATCAGAATCTGTGGGGGTGATGGCCTGATATGATTTTTTTTTCAACTCTCCCCAGGGGGTTCGAAGTACAGCCAGAACTGAGAGTCACTGCTCTAGGTGTCCCTCACCACAGAGTCAGAGTCCCATCATCCACTTCTCCAGTGATGGCACTCTTTCTTGCACTCTTGGATTCCTGGGATTCCACTTGATAATTATTGACCACAGATAACTGTGCTCTCCAGCCAAATCTCTTCTCTACAACTGAGGAACCCTCACCTACTCTTTACTTCGGTCAGCCACAGATGTTGTAGCTCTTAGCTCACCCCTCTGAAAACTCTGACTTCAGTCTGGCGCTCTCTCTTGCTCGGGGCCCTCTTCAGCACCATATAGCACACCTTTATTCAGTCAATATACAGCTATAATCCTCAGTGTTCTTGGAATCAAACAAAGGGGCTGTTTGACTTTGAGACCCTTCAATCATTCCCTTTTTTTTCTAAAAGTACTCTATGGGCTACACTTATGCTTAAACCATAAAGTAAATGAGAATTAATTTGCTTTGGAGATTTTGGAGGTGCTTTAGAATGCCATAAACTAGATTGAAAATAATTGCTATAGAAATATCTTATCCCTTTAAAACAATAAGGGAACCCTAGCAGAAGATTTACTGCCAGCCCTTTCTAAAAGCTTATCTGTGCGGTTAAGCAAATGTCCCAAGCATTTGTAGGCAAGAAGCTCTGAATTCTTTCTTGGAATTCCCTCCACTTCTTTCATTCATACGTACATCCATTCATTCATTTATTTTAGGCCTTGGATGGCTTTATGGTGCTTCTGCTGGAGGGAAAAAGACGGAACAAAAAAGCTATCGGAATACTTTCCGCCTCACAAATCTGATATTTATCAGGAACAGATAGAAACTGCAGTTGCAGTTGATTTTAAAAGTGATTCTACTTCTGTTTCATTGAAAGCTGTATTTTGGCTCCAACGAAAGCATGACTATTACAGGTACTTACTAATTAAGTAAAATCAACATGAAGATAAGAATGCTATATGAGGGGGCTTCCCTGGTGGTGCAGTGGTTAAGGATCCTCCTGCCAATGCAGGGGACACGGGTTCGAGCCCTGGTCCAGGAAGATCCCACATGTGGCGGAGCAACTAAGCCTGTGCGCCGCAACTACTGAGCCTGTGTGCCACAACTACTGAAGCCCAAGTGCCTAGAGCCCATGCTCCTCAACAAGAGAAGCCAACACAAGGAGAAGCCCACGCACCACAAAGAAGAGTAGCCCCCGCTCTCCACGACTAGAGAAAGCCCACGCACAGCAATGAAGATCCAACGCAGTCAAAAATAAATAAATAAAATAAATAAATTAAAAAAAAAAAAAAGAATGCTATATGAGTGAGTCCATAAAGAGAAATGTGAGAGTCTATTACATGGTCAAAATTTTACTGAGAACCATAGTAGACGCAGATATAGTTTGTGATACTCTCCTTGCATCAGGGAACTTACCATCTGTTGGTGAGGAGATTAGCACATAAGAAACTCTGGTATGGCATGTGAGGTGCAAACTACCTGTAGGAGCCCTTACAATCAGAGAGGGAGATCAATGAGTAAGTCTCCCTCTAAAGAAGGAAGTGGGCTTGAGCTGGGTTTAAAAAACCCAACCAACCAACCAACCAACCAACCAAATGCAAACATGGGAAGAATTTGGATGGACAAAGGTAAAAAAGGAGGACTTTCCAGGCCAGGGAGGAAACCCAAGCTAGGATAAGCAAGAATCATTTGCATGAGAGTGACTGGACCAGGCAGATATGTTTGGATAGGTGAGACTACCAAAAGAAGACAAAGTAAAAATTGTATTTGAGGACAGAATCATCTGACAGCAACAAGAGGATGGATTGGAGGGGGAGTCTCAGAAACTAGCTACCTTTTACCAAGTGCCTGCTATGTGCCAGGCTCTAGGATAGGATTTTATACATATTATCTCAGATTATTGCAACAATCTACAAAGTAGGTTTAACTGTCTCTCCATTTTGCAGATAAGGAAATTCAAGCTCAAGAAGATTAAGAGACAGTCCAAGACCATCCAGCTGATAGGAGGCTCAGTAAAAATTGCAACCCAGTTCGGTCTGATTCCATAGTAACTCTTTATTCCACCAGCCCACAGTGTCCCTCCCAGAACCAGGAGGCTGCTGCCAATGCCATTCCCCCAAACCAACCCTAAGCTGATCATTTGCTGGATTTTGCCACTGCGGCAGTTGGTTACTGAGAAGTTGATTACCTTGCCTGGCCGTGATTTAATTTAGTTGCTGTGAATGTCTAAGTAACTGTCAGCCGCTTTGATGTCTGTCTTGAGGACAGATTCCAATCCAGTGTGTGGCAGGCAATGTGACCGAGGACAGAAGGCAATCAGACTGGTAGCTGCTCTGCTTATTGACTCCTAGAGGCAAACTGCAGGGGAGTCCTATGAATAGCTGCTGTAATCACACACCTAAGGACAGTCCTGTATTCGTGCCTAATGTGGAAAACCGTGGGTCACACACCGGTCGTTTCAGTAACATCTGCACGTTCGTGGCTTTTGAGCACCAAATAAAAGCCAAATTTTAATTCAGATGTTGAGCTGCTCTGCAGTCATACCGAAGATCAGAAGGAGAGCCAGAAGTACAACAGAAGTTATAGCTTTTAATTCCCATGTATCTTGTGTTAGTTTCCTAAAGAAATCAAAAGAGGGATGGTCAAGTGTGTATCTGAGGAGGGAGGAAGGGATACTATTTCTGGAGAAGAATTTCTTTTGAATTCTGTTATAAAAACCAATTATTATAAACCTCAGTTCTGGAAGACCTAAGTCTTTTCTTTCTTTAAGAATAGAGGCGGTACTGTATATATGTCCATGCCACTCAACCGATAGCTAGTGGGAAGCAGCCGCATAGCACAGGGAGATCAGCTTGGTGCTCTGTGACCACTTAGAGGGGTGGGATAGGGAGGGTGGGAGGGAGGGAGATGCAAGAGGGAAGAGATATGGGGATATATGTATATGTATAGCTGATTCACTTTGTTGTAAAGCAGACACTAACACACCATTGTAAAGCAATTATACTCCAATAAAGATGTTAAAAAAAAAAAAGAATAGAGGCGGTACCCCACGCCCCACCTCACTGATGCAGTTCAACTCAGACATAAACAGGCTGATTACATCATGCTGCACATCCAGCCAGCTTCTCTACTGAAACCTTCCAAGGTGTGTATTGCGGTTGTGAATTAATCATTATTCTAACTGAGCCAGACTCTTATTTTCCTCTTGAAGCTTCTCATTATTAAGTTTGCTTGAATTGGTTGATTTGAGGACACTGTCAATGCAAATTATCATTCACCAATACACTACTAAACATGCACAGTTGTTTTCATTATGCACTCTACTGCATGGAATGGTATGTGTGGAAAAGTCATAATTAACCACTTATGCTAAAATTCTGTTTTCATTCCTTGATAGTTAATTTTCACGAGTTCAGGGTTTTTGTCAGGATCTCCTTTTCTTTTCACATTCTTTTTTTAAAAATATTTTTTCTATTTTGTTAAATTAATTAATTTATGTTTGGCTGCGTTGTGTCTTCGTTGCATGCGGGCTTTCTCTAGTTGAGGCGAGAGGGGGGCTACTCTTCACTGCGGTGCGTGGGCTTCTCATTGTGGTAGCTTCTCTTGTTGGGGAGCACGGGCTCTAGGAGCGTGGGCTTTAGTAGTTTTGGCACTTGGTCTCAGTAGTTGTGGCTTGCGGGCTCTAGAATGCAGGCTCAGTAGTTATGGTGCACAGGCTCAGTTGTTCCGTGGCATGTGGGATCGTTTGGGCCAGGGCTCAAACCCGTGTCCCCTACTATGGCAGGTGGATTCTTAACCATTGTGCCACCAGGGAAGTCCTCTTTTCACATTCTGAAACCTAAAATGAAAGCCACAATGGTTTGTCTTTTCAGAAAGTGACCTATTTCAAAAAAGAATATCAAATATTTTGCATGAGTGCTTTTCAAAAGCAATATCTCTTCTCTGCCTTTATGTACATTAACAAAGCTCTTATAACAGTTTCACCATGATAAAAATAATTCAGCAAAACTGGTCATTAATATATCAAGATGAGGATGTATAATAATTCCCCTACTTTCCAGAAGTTTCTAGTGCTGGAACTAAGGGCTTTCAATGCAAGTGTCTCTTCAATAATAGCTAGAGGAGAGTTGCTCCTGTATCTTGGGAACCAGTGGGACTCAGTAAGGGTCTAACCTGGAGAAAGTCTAGCATTTGGCACAGAAACCCTCACTGGGGTGGGTCAGGTGCTGGGGATGAACTCACTGATGGTTGATGTCCTGATTGACAAGCTTGGGTGTTCAGAGGGCTCTAGTCTGGGCTTGGGGTTGGAAAAGAGAGAACTAAGATACAGAGATTGGAACCTGATTGATGCTTAGCAGGTACCCACTTTTTCAAATAGATAAAATTTTAAAAGAGTCAGAAATCCAGGCAAGAAGTCACCATCTAACTGACTTATAAATGAGCCATCAACTTGGGGTTCAAGGAGCAGGGCTTATTCTTGGAAGGACTGTCTCAAGGCCAGGCTCCAGGCTCAGGAAGGGAGAGAGTAGCAGCAGGGTATTCTAGAACCTCTGCTCCGTGCACTCATAGGACTCAGTGCTCAGCTGTGAACACTAGTTTAACATCTTCTCCAGAAGGTCCATGAAGGCAGAGGTCCAGCCTGCCTTGTTCAGCCCTATGCTGTGCACTGTCACACTCTAGGCCGGGCCATTAGCAGCTCTTACCTAGATCATGGCGAGAGCCTCCAGACTAGTCTCCCCACTTCTACTCTTTCATCTGTCCAATATATTATTCACACAGTATCCAGTGGAGTTTTTAAAATGCAAATCTCACCCTGCGTATAGCCCTTCAGTGATTTCCCATTGTTCTTAGGAAATAGCCCAATTTCCAAACATGGACTTCAAGCCAAGCCAGCTACTTGGGCTTCTTTCAGTTCCTCATGCCACACTCTTTGCCGCTTCCTCCCCAGCCTTCCCTTCATCCAGCTAATTCCTTCTCATCCTTCAGCTCTCTGCTTACGGGTCATTTCCGTGGGAAATCCTTCCCTGAAACCCTGGTCTCCCTGATATTGACCCTGAGAACATCCTGTGCTGCTTTTTCACAACACTTTCCCCAGCTTGTTATTCCTTCATTAGTATCATTATTTGATTAATGTTTGTTTCTCTAATCTGACTTGTAAATTCTATATATGCAGGAAATGTACCCATTTTGCTCAGTGCCTGCAACATAATAGGAGCCTAAATATGTGTTGAGTTAGCTCAGGAATACTCCAGGTACTAGGTTCAGTTGTGAGAATTGGAGACTTGAGGCTTGTGAACCGGGCAAGAGGCCAGTTATGAGAACTGGGGAAGGGTGGGATTAGAGCAGTTTGACCCATAGCTCCTGAAAGGTGGTCTGGGAGGGCGTAAGCACCTCTTGCCTCAGCTCTGGAGGGGCCTCATCAAACTCTCCCAGCAACCCTGAAATTAGGTACAAATGAAGAAATTATACCTTGCCCAAGATCACACAGTTGGTCAATGGAAGACCCAAGATTCAAACTAGCATTACGTCCAGGTGTCCCCTTTCACACCAAGGAGCTACTTTTCTTCTGTGTAAGAACAATCAGGTAACAGATAAATAATTACTGAGGTGTTTGCCTGGGACTTCTCCTGTCCTGCTTCTGCCTGGCTCACCCTAAGTAACAGCAGCATTTGTGTTACTCATGCATTCTTCAGTCGTATCCAGCTTGGGGACTGGATTATGATGGATGTCACCTAGAGGTGCATGCCGAACATCTGTATTCCAAGCTTTGCTGTTGCGATTGTCTTCTGCCGGTCCCTGTGGGCTCTTGTCACGGCCAGCATGCTGATGGAGCTGCTCGGGAAGCCCGGCGGGAGCTCAGGCACACTGCAGAGAGGCTGGTGGCAGACACAGTGGCAGAGCAGGCAGCAAGCAAGCAATCTGGAGGTTCCTGTCTTGGGAAAGGCTTTGGACAGAGCAAAGAAGTAGGCTCAGAAGGAAGTGCCAGTGGCGGGATGTGCAACTACAGGTCAAATGACATCCCGCGTGCCAGGTGCAAAACATCAGCCACGTTCTCACCCAGACTGCGGACTGTAGCAGAAGAAAGACACTCCATTTTGTCACTTGCTTCAGTATGAAAGCTTTTTGTGAGTGAGGACATCTGTGGTATTGGGGGAACGCTTTCCTGTGTGTACTGTATCCTACTAACGGTGTTTTAAGGAATTGGTAACTTAGTGCCTACCCACCCTTTGTTCTATTATTGTGTTCTATTGATTAAAGGAATTGCCCCGGTATCCTATTTGGTTTGCTTCATTGATCCACATCCTTGATTTTAAGTCAAGAAACCAGAATTTGCACCTAATGAGAAAACCTTTCATTTTGGAAGTAATTTCTCTTGAGCCAGTTAGAAATTATAAAATCCTGTTTCTGCTTCAATTCCACATTAAAAATACACTCTATGCAATTAGGGTCTCAGAAAATACTTTTTGCCTTTTAAAAATGTACTTTAGAATTCTCATGTCTAGATGTGTATGCAAAAAATGAATTTTTATACTTTTGTCCCTTCTCGAACAATTCTAAAAGCTTTATTTCAAACGTCTTTGCTAATTTCTTTTTTAATTTATAAGGTTTAGTACCAAATGACGCAACTCAGACAAATGCCTTAAATGAAAAAAGTAAGTGGCTATAGGAAGATAAAGACAAACTGTCCCTTAATTTACAGGCCGTGGAATGTTCTTCATGTGTCCTTGGCATTCTTTAGTGAGTTCTTTTTTTTTTTTCCTTTTTTTAAAAAAAATTATTTATTTGGCTGCGTTGGGTCTTCGTTGCTGCACGCGGGCTTTCTCTGCGGCAAGCGGGGCGTACTCCTTTTTTTTTTTTTAATTTATTTATTTTTGGCTGTGTTGGGTCTTTGTTGCTTCGCGCGGGCTTTCTCTAGTTGCTGAGAGCGGGTGCTACTTTCCGTTGCAATGCGTGGGCTTCTCATTGCGGTGGCTTCTCTCGTCGCGGAGCACGGGCTCTAGGCACGTGGGCTTCAGTAGTTGTGGCACACGGGCTCAGTAGTTGTGGCTCGCGGGCTCTAGAGCGCAGGCTCAGTAGTGGTGGCGCATGGGCTTAGTTGCTCCACGGCATGTGGGATCTTCCCGGACCAGGGCTCGAACCCGTGTCCCCTGCATTGGCAGGCGGATTCTTAACCACTGTGCCACCAGGGAAGCCCATAAATTGTATTTTTGAACTGAGAAAAATTCTTGAATTCTGTGACTACCGCCCCACAACCCGCAATCCCCTATCCACCCCCCAGGCAGCTCAACACAGATTCCTATCCTCACCTCTCAGTCAAGCATTGCTCTCTGGCTTAAAGGAATAAAACTTGGCCAAGGTCACCTTCTAACTGCCAGGCTCACCAGACTCCTCAGCCCTTATGCTCTCTGTAGCATTTGGCCCAGTGGAACACTCTTCCCTACTTGAAACCTTTGTTCCTCGACTTCTAGAACACCATTTCCTCCCCATATTTTTCTTCTTATTTCTCTGAAAACTCTTCCTAGTTCCCTTTTCATTTCCTCTTTCTGGTCTTAGATGGTGGGGTTTCCCAGGGTTCCACCTCTGGCCCTTTCTTTGCACACTCTACCTACTCTTCCTATGCGATTTCATCCAAGCCCAAAGCCTGAATTACTATCTGTATGCTAATAACTCCCTGGGGGAAGCCTGATATACTGAAACCTCCAATAGGCCAATGGTACGGCAAGAAATAAAATGCCGAAGTCTGTTGCTAGAGTGCAGCAGGAGATTCCTTGTATGGGTACAAGTTGGACATTTGAATGTTGACCTGTTTTCCCCTCTCTTCACCATCCCCAACCACAAGCCCGCCTAAAACAGAATAAAAGACGGCAGACTGAGCCCCACTATTCTGCTTCTCCTGATCTACAGATTCCTCATATCTAGGGACTGTTGAGACCAGAACTTGGACCTAGGGGCCCATGTCCATTCACAGGTCCAGGTAACCTCAGTTGGTGTATATCTTTTGCAGGGTTTGTTTGGAAGTAAAACAGAGTAAAAAGTAGTCTTTGCTGAGTCCCCAGTCGTCATTCTCACCAATCCTTGAACCTGGACCAGCCTCCGTGGCGGGCCTAGCTCACTGACAAATCTCTAATTGCAATTCAAGCCTCTCATGTGACCTGCTCATACAATACTGACCTCCGCCCAACTGGGCCATATGCCCCAAGGGAGAGCTCCATCTTCTTGCACCATCCTTCCTGGGTTAGATCCCTAACTCAATGGTTGGCCGCTCCAAGCCACTACTCTGCCCACTCACTCATGTCGGAAATCTGAGAATCAACCTAATTTTTCTTTCCTCTCCACCCTTGTATTCAGCCATGAATGGATTCCATCTCATCAATACCTTTCAAGTCTGCATTCCTTCCCTGCTAATGTCCACTATCACTGGCTTGATCCAGGCGTCCAGGATCTGTTAAGCCTTAGAGTTAAGGCTTAAGTGTGGAGCCAGTAGCCCTCTTTGATCTGAAAAATACAGATACAACCAGAAAACGAGATAAATGTATTCCATTATTAAGAAAATTAACCTAGTTATAAAGGTAATTATGTTTCTGAAAATAGAAAGGGTTATACAAAGAGAGTCACCATTTATTTTAATTACCTGAACTACTACAGATTTATTATTTTTTAAGTGATGATTATCTTACTTTTCTCAAATAATCAAGAAATCGGAGAATGTTTTGTTAACTCATTTTCTTTTTAATGACTAGGCCTTTTCTTCCCACAACTTAAACTATATCAATCGTATATTCTCCAACACCTTTTTTCTTTGGTTGAGTCTCCTAAGGGACTTGAGACCAAGGAAGCAAGTTCAGTTATCTTACATTGGAACACAAACATGACTGAAAGGTAGAGGTATATTGTGGGGCAGGAGAGTGCATTTGGGGGGCTGAGAAAGTAAAGATAGTGTTCCCACAACATGCAAAGCCAGTACTAATACTTAAAACAGCATTAGGTGGATTGAAAAGCCCTTTTAAATACCTTACTTTTTCTATATTCTCTTAAAATCTAAATATAAATTATCATTAGCAAATAATTATGATGAATAATAACAATGTCACTTAATTTCCTGCTGGCTGAGGCCTGGCAGAGTTGAAGCATGCTGAACTCAAGAGCATGCAATTTTAGAATTGAACAATTAAACTCAGAGAAGATGAGAGCAGAGGTTACCATGGCAACCTGATCCCAGGACCCTGTGTGCGACCATATTGTTTCAGTGTTTGAGTCACAGAGGCTGGTTATTGTGATTTAAAATCCAGGCAATGTTTGGGTACAGATAGTGAGTTTCCCCTGTGCAAGTTTAGAAAGGACAGGTAGTTTGGAGTCTGCTGAAGAGCATTATATAATGTTCAGTGAAGTGATGATCAGTTAATGGAAATAATTAGTTGTAGCTAATAACGATGATTAGTTTTAAGCTATGTCATAAACATATTAGAATTATGGGCTCTGTAAAAATAATTGCATTAAAATTTAATAGTTAAGTATAATTGTATAATTAGTTTTCATTCATTCAACAATACTGATTAAACCCTAGTATGTGTATTGGGATTCAGTGAACAAAATAGGGTAGACAAACAATATAAATAACTTATGGTATCTGGTGTGTTCAAATATGATAAGGACTATAAAGACAAAATAAAGTAGGGCAGGGGGATTGGGGGTGTGTGGGACAGTGGGAGTGTGGTATGGCAGTTTTAAATTGGGTTGTCAGAGAAAGTCTCATAGAGAAGATGACATTTGAACAGACTCAGAAAAGTTGAGGGGTGAGCCATGCAGGCATTTGGGGAAGAACATTCCAGGCAGAGGAAATGCCAGTGCAAAGGCCCTGAGGTAGAGGCATGCTTGTCATGTTCAAGGAACAGCAAGAGAACTGGAGTAAAGGGGAGAATAGTAACAGAAGAGATCAGAGTAGAAACAGAAGGCAGGACCATATAGGGCTTTGTAGGTCACTGAAAGTATTTTTGGCCTTTATTCTGGGAGAAATAGGCAGCTACTAAAAGATTTTGAGCAGAAGGGTGACATGACCAGTTAGGAGGCAATAGCCTCCTTAATTGTTACTAAGGGGGAAAATTATGGTCACTGGGGGTTTGTAATGGAAGTGGGGAGAAGTGTTCAGGTTCTGGATATATTTTGAAAGTACATAGATACAATGGGATTTCCTGATGCATTGGATATGGAGTATGAAAGAAAGAGAGGTGTTAAAGATGACTACAAGGTTTGGGGCCTAAGCAACTGGAATAATGTAATTGCCATCATTTGGGAAGGGGAAAACTGGATGGAGGGGGTTTGGTGGTGGAGATGGGATGGAATGAGAGAGCAGAATAAAGTTTGAGTTATCTATTAGAAATACATGGAGGGGGGGACTTTCCTGGTGGTGCAGTGGTTAAGAATCCGCCTGCCAATGCTAGGGAACACGGGTTCAAGCCCTGGTCCGGGAACATCCCACATGCCGCAGAGCAACTAAGCCCGTGTGCCACAACTACTGAGCCTGCACTCTGGAGCCCCCGAGCCACAACTACTGAGCCCATATGCCACAACTACTGAAGCCTGAGCACCTAGAGCCCGTGCTCGGCAACAAGAGAAGCCATCGCTCACTGCAACTAGAGAAAGCCCGCGCACAGCAATGAAGACCCAACACAGCCAAAAATAGTAAATAAATTAATTAATTAAAAAGAAAGCATCACACGGGGAGAATAGCTCCGTGCTTTGTGACCACCTAGAGGGGTGAGATAGGGAGGGTGGGAGGGAGACGCAAGAAGGAGGGGATATGGGGATATATGTATACATATAGCTGATTCACTTTGTTATACAGCAGAAACTAACACAACATTGTAAAGCAATTATACTCCAATAAAGATGTTAAAAAAAAAAGAATCCGTGTAAAAGAAAAATATATGTGTGTGTGTTTCATATATATGTGGTAAAATATTTGAAGATGAATTCTTTAAGAAGGGCATATGTTTGAAATTAAACTTTTTTAGTTAGTGAAAAAAAAAACGAAAGAAATACATAGGGGAATTCCCTGGTGGTTCAGTGGTTAAAACTCCGAGCTTCCACTGCAGGGGACACGGGTTCGATCCCTGGTCGGGCAACTAAGATCCCGCATACCATGTGGTGTGGCCAAAAAGAAAAAGAAAAAAAGAAATACATAGGGAAAGAAAAGACAGTTGGAGATACAAGTCCAGAGCTTGCGGGGAGTTTAGGCTGGAGATATAAAGTCGGGGGTCATAGGGCAAATAGATGGTATTTAGAGCCACAAGAATAGGTGAGACAACCAGGGGACCGAGAAGAGGCCAGACTGAGCTCTAGGACACTGTAATAGTAAGATGTTGAGAAGAAAAGATGGGACCAGCAAAAGACTAAGGAGGAGCCAGAGAGATAAAAGCAAAACCAAGTAAGCATGGAGTCTTAGAAACCAAATGAGGAAAGCATTTCCAGGAGGAGGGAATGATCAAAGATGTTAAAGGCTGCTGATGGGGTAACTGCCATTGATTTAAGCCATGTGGAGGTCATTGGTGCCCTTGACACTCATCAGAGTGATGAGAGTGGAGGTTGATTGGAGTGGTTGCCAGAAAATATCAGGTGAGGAGTTGGAGACAGCCTGTAGACAGATCTTTTGAGGACTGTTCTTTTGGGGTGTCAGCTAGAGGGAAAGTGGGGTAGAGAAGGTTTTTCTTTAGAGAGATTTAATAGCATGTTTTTATGCTATATATATATGAAATTATTACTATTTTATATTTGATTATTTTATATTGAAATTTATCTTCCAGATATTATATTCCCTATTCCCTAGGACCTCCAATTAGTCAAACCTTCATCTTTCACCTGGGATATTGACACTTTCCTGGCTACATTAATGTCTTTATTCAGTTGGATAACATGATCAGTCTTTCAATTTGGAATTTCTCACTCACGTGGATTCTGAATGTCCCTTGCCCTTTTGACATGCCCAATGAGCCACACCAACACTAGTTCATCCATAGCATTCTTGGTCTCTGTTCCTAGTCTCAGGTTCCACAGTGATGCTGGAGAAACATGCAGAACATGCAGATGTAATCTGCCGCTCACCCATAATATCCTGCCCGATCCAGGCCCTTGGCACTGTGCTGTATTTCCTGTATCTCTTGTTCCTTACCTATTGAATTGATCCCACTGACTGAGTCTAGGTTAAATAGGAGCATTTGCAGGTCATGTGCCGCCTGTAACGTCTACCCTGCTGGCCAAAGGGCCGGATGGCTGTAAAACCCTGCAGCATCCCTGCAGCCCAGCACAGGCAGAGCTCACAGGCAAGCAAGAGGGGTTGTGCCTTTTGTATAACAGCAGCAGCAGCTGGCTTTTGCAGGAAGACCCAGGGGAGCAATGCAAATCTCTTTAGAAATATAGTGGGACGATGCCCTTGAGGGGTGAGCTCTGAGAAATCACAGGCAGACACTGAGAATCCCCTTCTCTGTGTATAAAATCCCTGTTGCTGGAGATGGCTGTTCAGAAGCCGACGAGGAGAGAGTGAGGCCCAGGGACGTGAATATATGGCACCCAGCTGAGCTGAACGGAGAAGAAGATCCACACTACATAGGGACTGAGAAATTTTCCTTTTGCTGCTTATAGGCCTCAGGTGTAGAGCTGAGTTAATCATGCTCCTTGGTTTGCTTGCTATCTCCCTTCCCAGCCCCACGGAACCATCTCCCCAATGCCTCCTGAGTCAGGTTATTTACAGTTGCAACAAAACACACACACACATTTTAAAGTTAGCTCATATTTGTAAAACTGCCAGAATATAGCTCTTATTCCATTGTGAGGGTTCAGTCTTTAATCTTGTCTACCTACATAAAAAGGCAAGCTCAACTTACCAGCAATTGCATTTATTCTGCAATAGCAGAGGAATTGCAATTCAGGAAACGCTCACTGTAGCAAGCTGCAGGTGAGTCTGATGACAGTTTGGAGTGGGCTGTATTTAAGGGCAAGGACTGCAGAGGGGAGGTCCAGCCAGAGTCCAAGCAATAAGTTGACTGGCTTGAAGTTGGGGAGAAACTCTTGGAAGGTGTTCATTGGTCAAGAGGTAAGTCTTGGTCGTCTGTAAAGCAGGCATTTATGGGGAAATCAGTCACTAAGTTCTTTAAGTTTGGTTCTTCTGAGGGCATGTGTGTAATCGATTTTCCATTTTGTAGCCTCTGGTTCCATTTTAGATTGGAATGCTTTCACATCATTTTGATATTTTCATCAGGTCGTGAGTTAATCCCACTCAGGTACAGTTAAAGGTATATCAAAAGTGGGTAGAATTGGACTTCCCTGGAACTCCAGGGGTTAAGACTCCGTGCTTCCACTGAAGGGGGCGAGGTGTTTGATCCCTGGTCCCAGAACTAAGATCCTTCATGCTGCGGCAAAAACAAAAACAAACAAAAAAAAACCAACTGGGTAGAGGCAACTAACAAGTGTAGTCGAGATTTTTGTGCCCAGAGTGAGCATTTATTATATCATTCAGTAAATACTTACCAAATGTCCACTACGTGTTAGTATTGTTTTTATTTTTCTTTCAATTTATAGAACTACTACATATATCAAGTACCCACCTGGGGTGATTTTGACACAATGAATTCTCCTACCCCAATGGGGTGTCCTACAATTCAATTCAATACTGATACTAACTACTCAGAGTTAGTGCAGACCCCACAGGTTAAGGGCTCAGTCGCACAAGACTACACCCACTTCAAACACCAGGTTTAAGTCCTGAGCTGTCCGTACATCTGGCTATAAATCAGAGGTTCTCAGGACCTTCTTCCTAGATTCCATAATTTGCTGGATGGCTTGCAGAACTCAGGAACACGCTTTGTTTACGTTTACCACTTTATTATGAAGGATACACCTCAGGAACAGCCAAGTGGAAGAGATGCATATGGTGGGGGGGTGGCCAGGGGGTGCTGTGAGGACACAGAGCTTCTATGCCCTCTCCAGGCATGCCAGCCTCCCAGCACTTCAATGTTGTTCCAAACCCAGAAGCTCTCTGAATCTCATGCAAGAGTTTTTACAGAGCTCAATCTCCCTCACCTTCCCCCAGCCCCTCACCTTGCTCTTCCTTCCCAGATTGGTGGGTGGGGCTCAAAGTTCCAGCTCTACTTGGTCTTCCTGGAACCAGTCCCATCTAAGCCATCTAGGGGCCCCACCTTAAGTCACCAGATTAGCATAAACTCAGGTGTGATCAAAGGGGCTTGTTAGGAATAATAAAAGATACTCCTATCAGGAAATTCCAAGGCTTAAAAGTTCCTAAAGGAGCTCTGTGCCCCAAACCAGGGACAAAGAACCAAATATACTTTTGTATCCTACCACACCATTTGTCAGTGTCTCTGATGTACTGCTGAGATGCCCGCCTCGGATCTGAGCCTCGTTCTCGCAACTGCTGGGAAGTGTCGGCAGCTGACAGTTCTCAGCTGAGCTGCTCTCTGGGAATTGCCCTCAGTTGAGGACCCTCAGCTCATCCAAGGTTACAGAAGGTTCTCTCCCTGGGGAAAGTCAGCATTTAATGCCTTGGCTTACAGGGGGGGATGGGGGCAGGGCAGAGCTAGTCTGAAGGAACTTCCTAGCTTTAGGTCTTATTGTGACTGCTTTACAGTCATTTCCTCTCTGCCCATTCCCATTTCTTCCTTCCCCATGATGTTGACCCTAAGGGCATTCCCTAATAAAACCTCTGCATGCAAATCTCCCTCTCAGAGTCAGTTTCTAGGAACCCACCTAAGACACCAGGCATGATGCTTGGAAGTTTACATGTAACGTAATCTAATTTTCTTAACAACCCCATAAGGTAGACATTATTAACCACTTTAGAGAAGAGGATACCGAAAACTAGTAAGGTTGAATAACTTTCCCAAAGTCACAGAGCTAAGGTTTGATTGACTCGTCTGTTTAATTTCAAAGCTACACTCTTTTCGCTGTGACACCTCAACCTACTGGCCATTTCTGGTGGAAACGGGAAAGGGAGGTGCTAGGGTTCAAGTCCTGAGGGTGTTAAGAATTGCTGAGCTGTGAGGAAGAAATGAAAGAAAGTCAAGGTGGGAGGCTGGAGAAATCAACTCTTCCATCCTACTAGGGAGCCCTAGATTGAAACTCTGCAGGTGGGAAGAGTCAGAAATAAAGGAGAGAAGGAGGAATGAGTTCAGGAATTGAACAAGTAGAGCAATTAAGAGTCTTACTCTGTAACCCAGAATTACTTCTGTGTGGGTCCTGGAGTATGTCAGTGGGGTGGACACATCTTTCAAGGAGCTAAATTAAGTGTAACATTGGCCACATCCCATAATTTTTATGTATATTTGTCATTTACGTATATTTGTCACCTGAGAAATTATTGTGCGTCTAGGAGGTTTAGGTTAACAAGTGCATTGATATTTTGATTTCTTCTTGCCTTCCTGCTCATTTACCCTTCCATTAAGCCTTTAAGAAACACATTACATTAGACTGCGGGCAGCCAAAAATCAATGAAACACAATTCCTGTCGAGGTATTAACAGTCTAGTGGGAGAAACAGACATTCAAACAACAACGACAAAGACAAAAAGGCCCATAAGGAAGCTCTGAGCACCCACTGGAGGGAACAACTAACTCTGACTGGGATAATAGTCCTGGAGGGGTTTAAGGGAAATGTCCCCTGGATTGGAAATCAGGTTATACTGAGAGCAAAACTGGAAGAATCGATTCATAATGGATAAGATTAGCCATCAGGAAAAATTATCCAATATATGTTCTATAAGTGTGTACCTCCTTTGCTTAAACCCTTCAACGGCTCTCTATTTTCCTTAGGAATAAATTCAAACCACTTACCATGACCTTTCTTTATTCCTTGCTTTTCTAATTTCATCTCAGATCCCCAGTGATTAGTAAACACAAGAAGTTGGAGAATCACACGAGATAACACGTGAGAGATTTAGTACAGAGCTTGGCGCTTGTGCCAGCTCTTTCAGCTCCAAACCACCTTCTCTATCAGAAAGTGATAGACCTTCTGTGACCCTGGGGCTGGGACTCTGCAAACCACATTTCTGCTTTGCCGGCTGGCTCGCTGCTAGGCTCTGCCTTCAGGGGGCACTAGAGGGAGGCTGAAAGGCTGGAGGAGGAAAAGTGACTCGTTCCTCCCAGGGTCCCTCCTGTTCCAGAGAGCCTCATTCCCACAAAGCTTCACCGCCGCAGCTGCAGGTCCTTTTCTGGAAGCAGGGGAATCTAGTTTGCCGTTTTTCTAACAAACACCTGCAGCCCCAGCTTCCTAGTGCTCCCTCAGAGCAGCACCAGCAGAGGTCTGGGGAGATGTTTGATTGTCACAGTTCAGAGGATGTGTGTCGGGGGGTGCTATTGGCATCTAATGAAGAGAGGCCAGGGATGCTGCTAAACATCCTGCAATTCACCGACAGCCCCCTCTGCAAAAAATTATTCGGTCCAAAATGTCAACAGTGTCGTGCTTCAGAAACTCTGAGTTTTCTTTTTGCCCTTTTCAGTTAATTTTATACATAAACAATTCTTTATACTGAATTCTTTCTGATCAAATAGTTGTCATGGTTTTTGGCTGAATCCTGACTGATTCAGCTCTCAATAGTGTTAAAAGAAATTGGATGACTTAGGGGAAACCTGAAGATATCCATGGTTGAATCTAAAAAATATGATTAATTGTAAATGAGTTCATTCTTCATGTATTATGATATGAATTAAAAATATAATGTCTAAAAGGGATTATAAATCAAGAGGCAGTGATATTATTTAGGAAAAGATAACTTTTCTCTTGGAGTGGGGCCTGAGAGAACGGGGGCAAAGGATTGCTGATTTTAATTTTAAGCGCTTCTATACTATTTTGTAAAACTCATGCTCAGGTATTATTTTGATTAAAAATTTTAAGGGACTTCCCTGGTGGCGCAGTGGTTAAGAATCCGCCTGCCAATGCAGGGGACACAGGTTTGATCCCTGGTCTGGGAAGATCCCGCATGCTGCGGAACAACTAAGCCCGTGCTCCACAACTACTGAGCCTGCGCTCTAGGTCCCGCGAGCCACAACTACTGAGCCCACGTGCCACAATTACTGAAGCCCACATGCCTAGAGCCCATGCTCTGCAACAAGAGAAGCCACCGCAATGAAAAGCGCACACACTGCAACTAAGAGTAGCCCCTGCTCACTGCAACTAGAGAAAGCCCGCGTGCAGCAAGGAAGACCCAACGCAGCCAAAAATGATAAAATTTTTAAAAAAATTAAGAAAAAAATCCACTACATATGTACCACTCAGTAAATATTGTACAACAGAAGCCTCAAGCCAGTGGCTGACAGATATGTTTTGTTTGGCCTTCACTGTATTGTTTAAATGGCCAATATTGCAAAAATATAAGAATTTACATAACAGTACAGTTTTAAAAAATTTCCCCCCAAAATTAAAAATTTGGCAGTGACAAGCCTTCATTTGCATATGGTAACTGTCAGCTGTCTTGAGCTGCTGCCCACTTTCGACAAAGTATATGCTTTCCATTTTGCCACGGTCCTCGCCACTCCCTGCTTCCTTCATTTGGGCTACTGGCTTGCTCCCATATGTATTGGAGTTTGCAAGCCAGATTAAATAATCTTTAGTGTCTTATACCATGGTGTCATCAGCATACAAAGCAACAAAAGGAATTTACATAAGAGTCACTGATCAAGATTGGCACAAGCCTGGTAACACTGATTTTTTTTTTTTTTTGGCTGTGCTTCGGCATGCGAGATCTTAGTTCCCCAACCAGGGTTCGAACCTGGGCCCCCTGCATTGGAAGTGCTGGAGTCTTAACCACTGGACCACTGGGGAAGTACCCCATTGATTTTTAAATGAAGGAAGAGAATGGCTACTTTTGCACCAACTTATGATAAGTTATGTGCCCAGTACAGTACTGTTCTAACTGAATTAATTCAGTTAATCCTCACAACAGTACAATGAAATAAGTCATGGTATCCATTTTACAGATGCAAAAAATCAAGGCACAGAGAGGTTAATAAATGACACAATATCACACAGGTACCCTTCACACGTCATCTATGTTTAACAAATATTAAAAAAAAAACAACAAACATTCCATGCAGTTTGTTCCGGTGGTTTCTGTATTCACTAGGACACAAATATCAGAAAGCCAGCTCAAACCAGCTCTAAAACAAAACGTCTCAAACGTGGATTAATTGACTCACACAATCAAACCACAGGACGCTAAGATTGGAGCGGGCGCCTGGGTGATTGCACACAGCCGGTTCTCTTGTTCTCTGTCTCTCCCTCTCTAATTCATATTCTCTTTGTGTGTTGACTTCATTCTTTCAGGTTCCTCTTTGCGGTGGGTGTTGCAGGCTGGGAAGAAGACCCTGACATAGAATTTAACGCTCAGGATTTTTTTTTTTTAATTTATTTATTTAATTTATTTATTTAAATTTTTGGCTGCGTTGGGTCTTTGTTGCTGTGTGCGGGCTTTCTCTAGTTGTGGCGAGCGGGGGCTACTCTTTGTTGTGGTGCGCAGGCTTCTCATTGCGGTGGCTTCTCTTGTTGCGGAGCACGGGCTCTAGGTGTGCAGGCTTCAGTCGTTGTGGCACACGGGCTCAGTAGTTGTGGCTAGCGGGCTCTAGAGCGCAGGCTCAGTAGTTGTGGTGCACGGGCTTAGTTGCTCCGCGGCATGTGGGATCTTCCCAGACCAGGGCTCAAACCCATGTCCCCTGCATTGGCAGGCGGATTCTTAACCACTGTGCCTCCAGGGAAGCCCCTCAGCATGTTTATTGAGGAGTACCCTCAGGATTAACACCTGTGGAAGGAAAAAGCTGGTTGCAGGACTGGGCAGATGGAAAAGCTGAGCTGTGATGCAGGCCCAGCGCTGGCCTAGGCTGACCCCATCAAGAACGGTGGAGTTAGAATAGCTCTTCAGAGCTGTCCCAAGTTGGATGGAGATGGCCTGGCTGCTGCATCCATCAGTCTTTGCATGTGGGCTGCTCAGGGCAGGGGTGACTTTGGGTGAGGAAGCTCTCTGTAGCTGAGGCAGTCCCTGAAGGCTGACAGCCAAAAGCTGTGGGCCAACAATACTCCCAGCTGCTGGGCCAAGTCCTTGACTGAAGCGGGATCTTGGCCCTGCATCCCCTGGGGGATGTGACTGCCAGCCATTCTAGGGTCACATTCTTATAATTTTCTATCTAAGGAAAAAGAAAGATCTTCCTTGAACTCCAACAAATTCCAGGGAAGGACTCTGGTCTATCTTGAATCACACGCCCATTCCTTGGGCCAGTGATTTAGCCAGGAGGTGAGAACTATGATAGGTGCATTCTTGGTCATGCCCACCCTTGTAAGCAGCTGGGTGCTCCGCAGAGGACTGGGGTTGGCAGCCCCACAAAACCCTATAGAGTCTGGGAAGAGCATTTCCCCATCGAAACGGGGGGTGGTGCTGTAATCCCAAGAAGAGGAAGGGAGTGTATTATTCCGACTGAAACAATAACTCTCACAACAGTTTTCCTTTCATTGTTTCTCAGTCAGCCTTTCAACTTTGACCTGCTCCTCAATGACACTGGCAGCTGTACCCTTTACATGGCTGGAAACCTGAGAAGGGCACATGGCTATATACTTGGGGAGAATAAAAGTCAGCTGGCCCTTCCAAGCCTGCAAGAATAAAGGAGCAGTGACATCCATCAATTTCTGACCTCAACCTAGCCTCATGATAGAGGCTCTACATTAGTTCCCAGCTTTTGCACAATGTCCCCCCCTCTCCCCAATCAACCAATGAGAACTTGATGAGTCAGAAACTTAATAGTCTGTCTTGATCCTAGAGCTTCAACCCCTCTTGATACATACTCCAAACACCTGCCAACTCACCCAGGTAAGGTGCAAAATCCCACTGCATTAGTGGAATATTATCCTCTGCTTCCTCTCCATGCTTGTCTCTGTTCCATTCCCCAGTTTTGTCTTCATCTTTCATTTGAGATCCTCCAGTTCCTTGACCTTGCTGCTTGCTTTGAATCTTTCTGATCCTGACTTTTGGCTCCTAGTCAACAGCCCTCTCTTGGATTCATTGCCCACACCTGTCCTAGTCAACCCTGTGGTCCCCACTAACTTGACAGCCACTCTCCTGCTTGATCCCCCATGAGTGAGGCACAAAGGACCTCAAAATGCTGCACTC
The DNA here is from genome assembly GCF_028564815.1 of Eubalaena glacialis. NCBI lineage: Eukaryota > Metazoa > Chordata > Mammalia > Artiodactyla > Balaenidae > Eubalaena > Eubalaena glacialis. The sequence continues at coordinate 49,117,386 of NC_083726.1, forward strand.
TATACATCCATGTGGTTTCGATTCTTTGGAAGAAATTCAAATGGAAAAGCATACAGTGAATAAAAATGAGAGTCATTCAAATAGGAGAAAACAGAAATCTGCCAAGAGACTCACAAAGTAATAGCTGCCTGATGGGCTTCCCACGGTCCAGAGTCTGACCTTGCAGGCAACCGCATGTGATCTTGTCAGTTGGTTGTAGCTAAGGATGTTGACTGATCCTACTGAAACTCTGCAAGAGATTGAAAATTATACATAAGAATGACAATCTATTATTTTACAGAGGAAATGTAACTATGAGAGGGACTAGACACTTGATCCTTCTTGTCAGCATATTCTCTCCTTTATGGCAACTTCCAACTTTTGCTCATTTTATAAGGTATTCAGGACAAAGGTTATAAAATACATAAATGATTTTCTGTAATGGGTAGAGCAAGGGTGACATTGATGAACTGAACTATTGGCTGGCAGGCAGTGCCACCTTGTGGCAGTTCCAAGTGTCCACTGGTCAGCAGAAGTGGGAAAGGGCACATTCGGTGAGTGAAATGGTGGCTTGAGTGTCTCTGTGAAAAATAAAAGTGTCGTTTGTGTAACAGACACAGGAAAGTCAAGGACTGCCTCTACTTTTTGCATTGTGTTCACAATTGTTTAGATCTCTTAATGTTCTCCCTTGGGTCAAGTCTTGCTGGCCTCAGAAGCATTTTGTCTCTCTGAGCTGACTGCATACCTCTGAGCAGTTAATGTAATGTGTTTACATCTCCAGGTGAACATTTATTCCCAAGTGCTCGGGGAACAATTTACCATGTCTCTTGTGTACAGGCCATGTGGCTTCCTGCTGTTACAAGAGTCCAGGAAGTAGGGCCAGGCCAGCACTCTTGTGATGCTATTGGAGACTGTACCATGCCAAGCCTGCTTCTTCCTGGGTCTCTTGAATCATCCATGTGGTTCTGCCCTGTCATCTTCCAGCCCCACACCCAACTACCCCAGGGGCTGCCAGAGACCTGCTCCTCTCTAGAGGATGTCTCCAGTTCTTATTTTCCTTGCTTCATATGGAATAGTTGAATCACCTGGCTCATCCTCATCATGATTTCTCAACAGGTGCCTAGCTACCTGCTGCATGTCCTCATGCCCTGCACTTGGGGATCCAGTTTCTGTTCAGACCTTGGGTGGCAGGTTGAAAACTGGACTGAACCTCTTGGCCCGTGTTTGGCCTTTGATCATCTGTCCTGGGAAGAGTGCCCAGCTCTGACCTTCTCCCCCTGTCCCTTCTTATTCCTCTCCAATTCCCTTTCCCCACTTCTCCAGACGAGCTATTGGGCTGATATTCCAAGTGGAGCACTCCAAATGCTTGCTGGGGCAAACTCTGTACAGTCCCAGAAAAAAAAAAAATTGTCCTTTAAGCCAATCTGACCTAGGACCCCTGTACAGATGTAACCTCATCTCACAGCATGGATGGTTCTCCAGTGTCACGGAGAAGGTCACGTGCATTTTCCTGTCACAATAAAATGGGACACGAGAGTGCCATTCTTGCATGAGTCATTAGATGTAATGTAATGCACTCAATTTATTCTTTAGTTGAATAATTTTGCTCCATTACTGAATAAATGATGAACAAGGTAAGTGATGAACAGGGTAAATGAAGAATATGATGCATTCTTGGCATTGTAGAGGAAAATTATGCTGAGAGTTTTAATACATTTAAATTCTACATTAATTTATTACTTCTATCCACTGAGCACTTTTGCATGCTCCATTTAATTTATTTTCCATAAATGTATTCTGTAGTGTAGGACATTCTGATAGAGGTTCTCCTGTGTTTCTTGGCTTCTCTAGCTTATATGTTGTCACTTCCCACCTCAAATTCTATGCCTCAGCAACAGTAAATGCCATTTATTGTCTCAAATATGCCATGCTCTTTTTCACTCTGATTCTCCTCTCATTATGCCTGAAAATAGTGTCTTTACCAGACCAACAGAAGTGGGGAGGAGTAATTTCTACCAATCCATTACATTTTTATCCAACAGTATGGGAAAATATCCCTAAACCTACGTCCAGGTAGGGTGCCCTCCTTATGTGCTCTGCTTGTCAAGCTTCCCAGGGTGCCCACCCCTGAGTGTGCTCAAATGCCACTGCAAACCCAACGCCTTACATACCTGAGGAGACTGGTCCCATGCTTACTGTAGCAACCAGTACTCTTGAGTGGAACATTTTTAAAAAGTTAAGTAACTGTCCTCTTTAGCGCAGACCTATCGTTGTTGAGTATTTTTACGGTATGCATATGCTGTCAAGGCAGCAGAAATTCTGAAACTGAATTATTAGAGTATAGTGATATTTACAGTGAATGGGTGATTTTTTTTTCTATTTTCTAAATTTTAAAAAATGTCAATATTGCTCCCAAGAATGTGTGGGGTTCAGAAACCCAAAGGCAAACTTGGGGAATAATTATAAAAAAATGAAAAATAAAAATCTTTGCAAAAATTTTCAGAACTTTGATTTGCTTTGATGTTCGGCTAGTAGAAGTGAATTAAATGCCCTTAAACAATGTTTTTTTAGTAGAATATTTATTTCTCTAAAAAATTCTATAACTTACATGGCATACATACACACCTATGTGGTAAAAGTGTAAAGATGTGAATGGGAGAGGAAGGAAAACATGGGAGGTTTCGACTGTATTTGTAGTGAGTTTTTTCCTAGTTTTATTGAGATATGGTTGACGCATAACATTGTATAGTTTAAGGTGTACAGCATAACGATTTGATATATGTATGTATTGTGAAATGATCACCACAGTAAGTTTAGTTAACATCTATCACCTCACAGAGTTACATTTTCTTTTCTTATAATGAGAGAAATTTTAAGCTCTACTCTCAGCAATTTTCAAGACAGTATTGTTAACTATTGTCACCATGCTGTACATTACATCCCCAGGACTTACCTTGTAACTGGAAGTTTGTACCTTTTGACCACCTTCACCCATTTCCCTATTTCTCTGTAGTGTTTTATTTCTTAGGTGGTGTAATGGACGAACCAGTGTTTATTATATTATTCTTTAAAAAAAATGGATTTAAAATCCATTTTTCCCTACTCCTCACTGAATAAATTGAAAGTAGTCTCCAGTTAATAGCCTCCCCAGGAAGCATGTGTCTTGCTCTTGCCATGCCCACGGCATCTTGTACTTCCCCCCTCTTGATGCTGATCACATTAGACTGTGTTTTGATTGAGAAGTGCGCTTCTCTTTCTCTGTCTCTCCCAGTGGACTGTGAACTCTTTGCTTGTTTGTTGTATTTTTGGCCATGCCACACGGCTCGTGGGATCTTGGTTCCCCAACCAGGGATTGAACCCGAGCCCTGGGGAGTGAAAGTGTGGAGTCCTAACCACTGGACCTCCGAGGAATTCCCTGGACTGTGAACTCTTAAGGGCAGGGGTCGTTGATTCCTCACTGTTGTCTCCCTAACCCTAAGTGCAGTGCTCACACAGAAATGGTGCTCGGTAAATCTGTGGAATCAGCAGGTGGCTGGATGGATGTAGGGTAGGATGATGTCCTCTGAGCAGCCAGTTAAGCAGTGCCAAAATTCCAACCTATAGGTTTCTGCCATTGACTCCTTCTCTCATCTCCCTTCCTCCTAAAAAAAAATTCTCAAGGGGCTGTTTAAGTAATAGGTCTCATAGAGAACATACATACATGGCAAAACCTCATCCACAGCTACAATTCCCTAAGAAAGAGCTCTCCTGGGGGGATTCAGAGAGACTCAGGTCGCTCTCTGGGTGATTTGCAAAAGAAAGGTAGAGGTACTCCCATTTTTTCATTATCTACCATGTGACACTTTCACATATAATACTCTCATTTAGTTCTCACAACCACACTGTAAGGTAGGTTTCACTATCCCTCTGTGCACAGATGAAAGAGATGATGGACCTTGACCAGGTTACATGCAGTAGGAGGTGGAACCCAGGCTTACCCTCAGGTCTTACCTGGCACCAAAGCCCAAGTACGTTCCTTTTACCACGTACTCTAGGCTGTTAAGAGACATGGAAGGCTTTGACCTGAAACGCACCTTGGAAGTTATTCGCGTAATCCACTTTTTGCTATTAAAATAATTTTCTTTAAAAATAAAGAGCTTTGGAACATTTCTCTTACCAAATAGGATTTTGCAAATCATGATTTTGCCAAGAGAAACAAAGGATGCTCAACTATCCCTTAAGTCTGTAATTGATTGAGCAACTCAAAATTAGTCACGAACCTTTTTGGCCGTATTGGATGAGTGAGGCATGTCCTGCTTTTTTACATGTCTGGGGCATGAATTCTGGCTTAGGTTCCCCTAGCAGAAGGATTACTTTCATTCATCTCCAAAGGTAGCCCACTGGCCTGCTTCACCACTACTTCTGCTGCCAGGTCAACTCATTTACTTATTAACCAATGTTTATGGCACACCAGTTATTTGTCAGGGTCAGGGCTAGGCATTTTACCTGAATCATCTCAGTTAATCCTAACTGCGACCCTATGAAGAAGGAAATATAATTAACCTTATTTTATCGTTAGAAAAAAAATTTCTTGCCACAAGACTATAATTGGTGGACCTGGATTGGGATCCAGATCGGTGTGAATCCAGAACCAGTGTTTTCACCAGTTTATGAGCTTGCCCCATAGGCAACAATGCAGTCATGATGTTATGACATTGATGCATTGCTCTCTGAACAGCTTGCATTATTGCCTCCCGTTGGTCAGCATTTCCCAGCGGCCTGAGTTGCATGTGACAGGTTGACTTTCTTTTTTCTTTCTCAGTAACTGAGCTATGGTTTGTGGAACTATCAGGCACATCTCCAGAATCACAAATCCCTTTCATGAGTAGAAAGGATTTCCGTTGTCTGGATTTTTAAAGAAGCTTTCCTTAGAAAGACCCCTTTTGTTGAGCAAATGCAGAGAATTCTGTTTTCAACATGGACGCTTGAAAAAAGGGAATGCAAATCCTTTAATGTTAGTGGCTGTTTCCAGATGGCTCTATAATATAAGCAGAATGGTCGAGGTTGAAGCCATTTTTCGAAGATCTTTGTGAACAGGATTAATTTGGTGAGATTTTTTGTCCAGCCTAGGACTTTGCCATCACACATTGTTTGTTTTTCAATTAAGAGGATTTATTTCTTAGGTAACACAAATATAAACAGATGGTAGGAAACACCTGAAGGACTGAAACCGGAGAAGTAGTGGTGTAATGGAAACAGCTGTAGAAGAAATTTCTTGAAGCTCTGTTTATGATCACCTCCTTTTGGGAGGTGAGGAAAAGAAAGCAGATGTCAGCCTGTGGGGTATTTTACAGAGAATCGTTTATGATTATGTTATCCTGAGTAGAAGGAGAAGGAAAAGAGATACTTAATGTTTAGTTTGGAATGTGGGATCAATCGGGGATAATTTGGCATTGGTGAGCAAGACCTGGCCACATGCACGGTTGAGCCAATACCAGTTAGGGGAGGGGGATTCATGAGAAACTGGCCCACACAGGAGAGTGTGTGTGTGTGTGTGTGTGTGTGTGTGTGTGTGTTGGTGTGTTAAGCCTTAAACAAGTTGGAGGCAGGTTTTTTTGTAGTGACATCTATCAAGTTCAAGTTACAACTTCCCACATAGAAAAAGCAACCATGAATAAGGACTCTGTATCAGTCCAGGCTGGTCTGAGAGGGTCACTAATAGCACATCCATCCTGAGGAAGCATACCCAGCCTGTAAGGGTACCCTTGAAGCCAAGGGTCATGGAATGTGTGTGTGTTGGGGGGGTGAGGGGTGATGCAGGGAGAATAGGGCATGGTGCCAAAGACTTCTATTACATCTCTTTTAGCCTGTCACTTTTCTCTTTTTAAACAGTCTGTTGTTCTTGATTAGATCTTATTCTATGGGTGGGCTGATAAGGATTTTTTGATATCTATTTCCTCCTACAGAAATATCTCCAGCTAATTCAGAGATGCAGCTGCAAAATAGCACTAGAGAAATCAGGAGACAACAGACTTTCTGCCTCTGCCACTAACTAGCTGTGTGACCCTGAGTAAGTCACTTAAACTCTCTGGGCTTCAGATGTGTTGTCGGTAAAAGGAGCTGATTGATCAAAGAATGATTTCTAAGGTCCTTGTCAATGCTGAAATTTACAGGGCTGACTTTCCTATAAAATTCATTCGGGGTTTTCTGTGCCTGTTCATATGTCGTACTTCAATGGCCATTCATGAAACTTGGTAAAGGATGGAAATTCAGTTATGGTGGCAAACATGTGTCTACAATGGATGATTTCTGTTTGGAAGATTTCCCCATGTCATTTCGCCTTGTCTAACAATGAAGATGTTTCTACATTTGCTAAACTGAGCCTTGACAAATATATACCTAGCTCCTTAAAAGAAACATTTGTGGAGAACTCCTGAGGATTTGAAACATTTTTGGAGGATCCTTAAAGTTATTCATTATAACTTTAAATGCAGCATTTATTAAATAGTCTCATAACCTTAGATAATCATTTAGATCTTACTGCATTTTAAGGAAATATGATACTCAGTGGAACCTAAGTCTTTATATAATCACCTATTTCACTTCATTATAACTTCTCTGTTTTTAAATCTGCCCTGCCTACTAAATTGTGAGCCCCTTGCAGGTAGAAATCATATTTTATTTATCTTTCTATTCCCTACTGCTGAGTATAGTATTCTGACTCAATAATTGTCTTTTGAATAAAAGATAATTAACTTGTCACCGTCCATCCATAGTTACACTTCAGACTTGATTCATACCTTCTTCATGCATTGTGTTAAGAAGAGCACAGTCGTCTGGGATTCATGAGGTTCACCTGGAAGTCTTCTCAGTGTCCTCCCCCCTCCCCGTTCACACGCCTAGTGGTGATGGAAAGGATGCAGTTTGAAAAGGCTTCCTATCTTCCGGAGGGAAAAAAGAAAAACACACTCAAAAGTTGCACATTTCCCAGCCTCCTACGGTGGGCTCTGGGCTGTGTATTTCCTAGGCTGCTGGAGGGGACACTCAAGGCAGCACAATGAGTTGGGTTGGAGTGGAGACAGATTTTTTTTAAAATTTTGTTTATTTATTTTTGGCTGCGTTGGGTCTTTGTTGCTGTGTGTGGGCTTTCTCTAGTTGTGGCAATGGTGGCTTCTCTTGTTGCGGAGCACGGACTCTAGGTGCGCGGGCTTCAGTAGTTGTGGCTCACAGGCTCTAGAGCGCAGGCTCAGTAGTTGTGGCTCGCGGGCTTAGTTGCTCCGCGGCATGTGGGATCTTCCTGGACCAGGGCTTGAACCCGTGTCCCCTGTATTGGCAGGCAGATTCTTAACCACTGTGCCACCAGGGAAGTCCGAAGACAGATTTTTTTTTCCCACTGTGCAAGCCTGCAAAGGGGCAGAGAGTAAGAATAACATGCCCTTCTCTGAATGCCTGCTCTCCTTCTCACCAGGCAAGGAAACCATACACACCCAAAGTCTCATGCACCAAGAATAAGCATGTTTTTAAGGCCAACTTGTTGATGCAGCTGATACAGACACACTGAGAAGAAAAAAGGGAGTAGACAACTAGTTCATATCAAAATAAATCTTAGCAACCTGTCTTTCAGGCATCAGATTAATATGGAACTGTTCACAAAGCAACCTTGCCGAAAGGAGAGAATATCAAATCTTTGGAAATATTCAACCAAAGCAATGAAACTGCATGAAGTAGAAACATTTGGATTGAGTGTTAATTGGAAACAAGCCGGGGCAATCATGAGCTTTATGGAAGTTTAAGATCTTCAGCTCAAAGACTGCTCCTCCGAGGGCTTTCCCCGACCACCTGAAATAAAGCAGCCTCCTGGTTCTCAGTCACTCTATCTCATCATATTGCCCTGTTTTATTTTTTTCACAGCACGTATCATCTGAAATTATCTTGTTTATTTATTTGTTTTCTGTAGCAATGTCCTTAAGCACGGGCATCCTCTCTGTCTTGTTTCCCACTGTGCCCCAGCTCCTTGGCAGCAGGAGATGTTCAGTCAATATTTATTGACTAACGGGATGAATATTTTGCATGGCTCATTGGAGAGAGTTCCTTAAAACCATTTTTCGAGATGAAAAAACTGTCAGAAAAAAAATTCAGTCTGTTCAGGATTTGCCTCAAAAGAATGACTGGAGAGTCTCCATAGCAGAGTGGTTAACAGCACAGAACAGTCAGAATACCTGAATCTGTCTCTTGTAGAAGTCGGAAAAGCACCCACTAAAAATCTATGGAGTGAATGTTTCAGGATTTAGTTCAAGTTTGTGCTCACAGCATTAAGAACACACTATTTATTTTGAAACACTCAGGCAGTGGGGCACAGAATGCAGCAGAAGAATGAGAGATGAGATTTTTAAAAAAATAAATTCCGTGCTTAAAGAATGCCTATACTTACTAACCTCAAAAAATATTTTCTTCTGTCTCCCATGAAAACATAAAGCTATTAAAAATCTTTAAAATCAAACATTGCACATAATTTGTCCTCTTGGCTGCTTTATGCAACAGCACAGAAGGTGCAGTCAAAGATGTTAGTTCTGATTCAAACTCTGCCACTCACTAGCTTGAGTAAGTCACTTAATATCTGTTCAAAATTAAAAAGGCAATAACACCCACCAACATTCTTGCCCTTCCCAGGGTGGCTGTTACATTCCAGGGATATAAGCTATGTGAAAGGGCTGAGTTTTAGTGCTAAATATTAAGGGTTGTAAGGATAGTAGCTATTGTTTTACATTGATGATGAAAGGATGTGTCAACCTAAATAAAGAGGTAAACTGAGGCAAGCTCAAATGACCAGAAATTGTGTTTATTCGGGAATAGCAGAAAAAATGGCAATGGGAAATGCATGTTGTAGGAAGCTCAGGTGAATCTGTTGAGAGTTTGGGGTGGGCTGTACTTAAGGGAAAGGAATACAAAGAAGGGAGGTCCAGCTACAGTCATAAGTTGACTGGCTTGAGGATGGGGATAGATTCTTGGCAGGTGTTCATTGGTCAGAAAGTGAGTCTCAGCCTTCTGTAGATTAGGCTTTCGGTTCTTAAGTTCAGTTCTTCTGAGGGCGAATGCATGAGATTCTCCATTTCATATCCTCCAGTTCCGTTTTAGATCGAGATCCTTTCACAGATGTGATATTATGACTTTGTGACTGGTGGAGAATATAATTCTTTTTCAGTGGTTATAGCAAAACATTCAACTGCCAGAACTAGCAATACTGTTTGCCCTCAAGAGCAAATGAAGTGGTAAGTGCAAGAAATAATGACAGAGTAGAAGCTGAAGTTATGGAGTCATTGCTGTGCTCACTGGGCCAGATCTCAGCAGTGTGTTTATCAGAAATGTAGCAACTGGAATAGATACCTAGAAATCTAATTATAAGGTCTCTTAGCTACAGTAAGAGAGCTAAATTGGAAAATTATCTCCTGATCCCTCCTACTTATTCCATTACCATTCAAATAGTTAAATCTTTTCCTACTCCACTCTTTCTCTTCCAGCCCATTAAGACTTCCTTCTCACATTCAAAAATCCTATTTTCCTCATGAAAACTTATTTCCTGAGCCATCAGCTTCATGGTTTAGAAGGAAATAGGCTAAAATGTTAACAGTGGTTATCTCTGGAGCATAAGATTGTAATATTTTCTCATTATATTTTTCTGTACCTACCAAATTATCCATAATGAGCATTTATTTTTTTCATACTAAGAAGAAAAACAAGGAAGCAGATTGATTTAGGCAGCATTACTCAAAGAGTATTTTATTTCATTTATTTATTTTTTGGCTGTGTTGGGTCTTTGTTGCTGTGTGCGGGCTTTCTCTAGTTGCGGTGAGCAGGGGCTTCTCACTGCAGTGGCTTCTCTTGTTGCGGACCACGGGCTCTAGGCGCGCGGGCTTCAGTAGTTGCAGCACGTGGGCTCAGTAGTTGTGGTGTGCTGGCTTTAGTAGTTGTGGTGTGTGGGCTCAGTAGTTGTGGCTTGTGGGCTCTAGAGCGCTGGCTCAGTAGTTGTGGCACACAGGCTTAGTTGCTCCGCGGCATGTAGGATCTTCCTGGACCAGGGCTTGAACGCGTGTCCCCTGCATTGGCAGGCGAGTTCGTAACCACTGTGCCACGAGGGAATTCCCAAGAGTATTTCATTTTAGATAATACTAATCCTAGGAGATATCCTGCAAGAAATAAGGTACCTGACCAAATACTTTTGGGAAATACTAGACACTATCTCTTTTTGGGAGAGTCCCAAACACATAGTATATTGAATGCTTGCAAGATTCTGCAACAGAGAAACCTGCTTAACTTTGTTTAATCCAGCATTTTTCCATATTTTCCCATAAATCATGTTTTTCATGCAAAATCTATAAATATTTTGTGAAGCTAGTGACCCACAGAATATCTTTCTGGGAAACATAGGTGATTGGGAAAGATTTTCTTTTGCCGAGCAAGAGGAAGACATGGCTTTCTCACCCAGGGTCCATGGATCACTTGAGGGTCCAAGGATGGGCTTCAGGCAGGGACCACAAACCCTGGAAACTATATGCACAGTATTGAGTATGTGTACATATTTGTGCTTTCTTCCTGGAGAGAGGGTCCGTACTCATTATATTCTCAGGCATCCACGTCCTGAAAAGATCAAGGACCACAGACATCAAGTAAAATCAGCTTCTCAACATCCATCACTTTTGCCTAAGCCACACTTTGCCATCAAAACAAAGCAGAAAGAGCAAGAAATCTGTTGCCATATTTAGCAAAAACAAAACAAATAGGATGTCCAGTTAAATTTTAGTAATTTGAGATCAACAGTGGACAGTTTTCTAGTACAAGGATGCAGTATCTGGGACATCCTAATGCTAAAGTTATTTGTTGCTTATCTGAAACTAAAATAAACTGGGCATCCTGTATTTTATCTCGCAGCCTTAGTTAACTAAAATTTATTGACGCTGGGGCTGTGGAACGCACTATGAGAAATGCTTTTCTACTCAGTGTGACCCATGAACCATTAACATCACCTGGAAGTTTGCTAGAAGTGTAGAATCTCGGGCTCCACCTGCAGACCTGCTGAGTCAGAGTCTGCCTTGTATCAAGATCTCCAGGTGAAGTGTTCACATGTTAAAGTTTGAGAAGTCCTGATGTAAAGAATTCCTGACTTGATGGTTTTCAAATGTGGTTGCACATTGGAATCACCTGGAAGCTTTAAAAACTATGTTTGCCAGGGCTCACTCCCAGAGCATCGATTTAGTTGGTCTGAGGCACAATCCAGACATTAATATTTTATTGAAGTATACTTGATTTACAATGTTGTGTTAGTTTCTGGTGTACCACAAAGTGATTCAGTTATAAATGTATTCTTTTTTATATTCTTTTCCATTATGGTTTATCACAGGGTGTTGAATACAGTTCTCTGTGCTATACAGTAGGACCTTGTTGTTTATCTATTTTATATATAGTAGTTTGTCTCTGCTAATCCCAAACTCCTAATTTATCCCTCCCCCACCCCCTTTCCCCTTTGGTTACCATAAGTTTGTTTTCTACAGACATTAATATTTTTTAACAACCCCTTACCTCCACCTCAAATGATTCTAATATGTAGCTGCAATACTGTGATTTATAAGAAATATATATTTGGTCCTTGTCCATGGTTCCTGGCTCACAGCTCCCAAAACTCCTAGAATCTCCTGAGCAATGGGAGCATCTTTTGTTTTACTATTTGGCCTCCTGGCCTCAGTTCCTGAAATTGCTTCAGAGCCATAAAGGTGGCTTGGGTGTTATTTGTAACAAGCCCCGTTCCACCACAATTGGGTTTATGTTAATGTGGTGACTTTTGGAACCCATCTGAGGATGGGGGCTGTTTGCCAGGAGAACCAACCATTTGATTAGAGGGTTGGAAATTTCAGTCCCTCCTCTGACCTCCCTGACTTCCACAGGAAGGGGAGAGGTGCTGGAGGTTGAATCAATCTCCAGTGGTCAAAGATTTAATCAATTATGCCTATGTAATGAAGCCTCCATGAAAACCCAAAAGGAGAAGGTTTGGAGAGCTGCTGGGTTGGTGAATGTGTGGAGATGTGGGGAGAGTGGCATTGCTCAGAGAGTGTGAGCTTTGAGCCTCTACCCACATACTTTGCCCTGGGCTTCTCTTCCATCTGGCTGTTCCTGAGTTATATTCTTTTATAATAAACTGGTAATATGGTAAGTAAAATGTTTCTCTGAGTTCTGTGAGCTGCTCTAGCAAATTAATTGAACATGGGAAGGGGGTTGTAGGACTGTAATTTATAGCCAGTGGGTCAGTAATGCAGGTAACAATCAGGACTTTCGACTGGCATCTGGCCTTGGGGGTGGAGTGCAGTCTTGTAGGGCGGAGCCCTTACCCTGTGGGACCTGACGCTCTCTCCAGGTAGATAGTGTCAGAATTGAGTTGAATTGTAGGACACCCCCAACTGGTGTCAAAGAATTACTCATTGGTGTGAGGAGTCTTCCCGCCCCCTCCATAGGCGTTAGGTGTGGAAACTTTAGTAGTCAAGGCGGCACCTTTATATAAAGTTGGGGACCCGACCAAGGTGAGGGCTTTATCAGAAACACCTGTGGAGAGTTTCCCACCATTTCTGTGCCCAACCCAGGTCAACAGAACCAAAATCTCCAGGTGTGGCTGCAATTTCAAAAAGCATCTGGTGCAATGTTGCTGTATACTCTCTCTGCAGTTGAGAACCATTAATGTTTAGGGCACCCTAAAATGGAGTTATAGGGCTGCTATCTGGCCACTAGGATACTGAGGGAAGATGGTCCAACCACGGGAACTCAGCATTCAACTTAGGTTAGGTTTGGTTTTCCTCCTATTCTCCTGGAACCCACAGAACCGCAAGTGGGAGGACACAAAAGACAAGGCAGGATGGCCTTGGCCCACCAGAGGGAATATCATGGGTGTTCTAATTTCTACGAAGAATTGCTGTGATGCCTGAGGATGAAGGTGTTCACTGTCTCCTGCCGGATTAAGTCATTCATTTTGACTCTTGGGATGTGAAATGGCATCCCGCAAGTCTGTTTAGAATACTAAATGAAGTATGAAAATGGTTCTAGCAGAAGTGGGGAATGATTTAAATAATTCTGAGTCATACCATCCAGGGCAGGCAGTGATTTGTTTTGCCTGCAGATAATGTAAAACACAGCTGCAGAGAATGACAAAGTGATTGTCAGGTGTGTTGGATCCCTGGGTTGACAAATAGGCTAGGTAGGAACAGTTAACGAAATCTCAGTCTTATCTCTCTTCAGCAGCATGTGGTAAACGAGTGCAAAGCTTGATAAGAGGCAGGCAGAAATTTAGTCAAAGAAATCTCCAAATCTTATTGAATCTTATGCATTTCATCTGAAGTTGAGCCTGCAAGAGGTCTTTGTCTTTTAGATGGTTATTTTGCAGCTTCTTTTAGAAGAAATTGAATATCAATTAACATTTTTCTCAGCCTTGGATTTGTTTTCCTGCTGGTTAAAAATAAAGAAATGCTTGATTTTTCTTGAAGAAGGATGAGAAATGGGGTGTAAATGCAGTAAGAGCTGAGAAGGTATCTGATAGAAACAAATAGGCCTACGTCTGGGCTTATGACCACTTTGGTGGCCTGGAGGCTTAAAGGCAAGTTCATTGGGTTGATGACATTGACATAAGGCAGCGAGTGGGCATCCGGCTCAAAGGAGGCAAGCTGATGTTTTTATTCTTTTTCAGAAGTTCCAGAGTGGATTTCCCTCAAGGCTGAAATGTTGGAGAATTTTATTCAGGTAAAATGAACTGTGGTTCACTATCTTCGCATTCTACTAAACCCTCCGGTTTTAATGTGCTTAGGGGTCAGCTGCGGATCTTACTAAAATGCAGTTTCTGACTGAGTAAATCTGGTGTATGGCCTGAGAGTGTGCATTTCTAACAAGCTCCCAGCTGAGGTTGATGCTGGGGCCTGCGGACCCCCCTGTGAGTAGCGAGGCTAGAGAACTTCTGTTTAAGCCGTGTGTGTCAGGGTTTTCCAGAGACAGAACTGGTGCTGAAAGCTTGGCCTCTCTGTACACTGGTACCGAATCGAATCTCGGAGACAGAGTTTTGAGTGAAGTAGAAAAGGAGAGCTTTATTACTTTGCCAGGCAAAGGGGGACACGGCAGGCTCCTGCCTCCAAAAAACTACGTGTCCCAACCCGGGAGGATCTGATGAGGGGCTTTATAACAATGGTTCAAAGTGAGGTCTCTGACGAGTTTAGGGTCTTGGGAGCAGGGCTCGCACTACCTTAATCGCGTCTCAGGTGGTCGGTCTCCTGATCTTGATGAGCTTCTCTGGCCCCTTGAATCTCGCCTCAGGTGGTTTCTTGACTGCTGCTCCCTTGCTTAGCAACTGTTCTAATCTGCCCTTTGGAACTCAGGGAAGGTCTTGGAGGCTGGAGTCTTGCCTACAAGAGCCGGGGCCGGGGGAACGATGACAGAAGGGCCTCTGTGCCCGGGAGCCCCACAGGGCCTTACTCATTTTTAGAACCAACAAGATTGAGATATATACACATATCCAGTCATACCTTGTTTTATTACAGTTTGCTTTATTGCACTTCACAGATACTGCCTTTTTTACACATTGAAGGTTTGTGGCAACCCTGCATTGAGTAAGTCTGTTGGCACCATTTTTCCTACAGGATTTGCTCACTTTGTGTCTCTGTTGCATTCTGGTATTTCTCACAATATTTTAAGCCCTCCGCCTGCAAAAAGATTAAAACTCATTGAACGCTCAGATGATGGCTAGCATTTTTTTAGCAATAAAGTATTTTTAGATTAGATATGTACATATTCTTAGACATAATGCTATTGCACACTTAATAGACTACAGTATAATGTAAACATAACTTTTATATGCACTGGGAAACCAAAAAATTTGCGTGACTTGCTTTCTTGCGATATTCACTTGACTGCCGTGGTCTGGAATGGAAACCACGGTACCCCTGAGGTATGCTTGTATACACGTGTATTGAGAGAGTGATATTTATTTTAAGGAATTGGCCCATGCGATTGCGGGGGCCAGCAGGCCCAAAGTCTGTAGGACAAACAGGCTGGGAACTCAGGCAGGAATTAATGCTGCGGCCTTGAGGCAGAATTTCTTGTCCAGGAAACCTCAGTTTTTGCTCTTAAGGCCTTTCGACTGGTTGCATGAGGCACACCCACATTACTGAAGGTAATCCACTTAAGGCCACCCAATTATAGATGTTAATCACATCTACAAAATACCTTCACAGCCACACCTAGATTAGTATTTGATTAAGTAACTACAGCCTAGCCAAGTTGGCTCATAAAACTGACTGTCATACCTTGAAACTCTTTAAAGGACGGTTTCCATTTATGCCTGATAGGCAAAATAGATAAAGCAGAACGGCTTGGTTCAATTAGGAATGGGAATCTGGAGGCTGGCCTCTCACTCATCAGGCTCCTGTCCCTTCCCAGTTCCTGCCTCCTCCCCCGAGGGAGCTTTAAGGGACATAGTTTCAAAATCATTGCCTTTTATTTCTTCACTTGTAAAATGAAGATAGTAGTACTTGACTCGGGATTAAATTAGGTCACCTGAGGAAAACCATGTAGTGCAACGTCTGGCACATTTGTGGGAATTTTATACCTGTTAGCAACTTCTAGTATTATTATCAATAAGAACAACTGAAAAATAACCTTTCTTGCAAAGAAAGGAGAACTTGAAATATTTGGGTATAAGGCCTGGTGTTTGACAGTGAACTCAAGGCATATTTCTGCCTCTTTCCTTTTGCTGCTCACCTGGTAGCCAGGTGAAACAGCTCCCTTATCCTCGGCCCCAGCTGAGCTCCCAAATGTAAGATGTCTTTGTGGGCCCAGTACTGGGACAAGCTATCAGACCTGAGGGAGAGAAGGTCGAAGGTTACTGCTTTGTTCTCTTTACTGCCTCTTGACCAAGAACATAACTGGTTTGTCTCCCCTGGTGGCTGGAGAAAGTAAACACTAGGTCTTCCTTCACTTCAAGGGCAAGGAAATGTCATGGCTGCAACCTTGCAATTTCCTGTTATGTGGAAGCAGACAGTTCTCTCAGTAGTTTCCTTAGAAATTAGAATTTGAAAAGCAAAAGAAGTTACTTTCTAGAAGGCTCATTTTGCCTAGAAATAACTTAATAGAGGAGAGAACACAAATGTGTTTAAGGAAAGGAAAAAAAGCCTAAGTTTATATGGGGCCTGAGCACCATGACTTTAAAAAGCGGTGAGGAACAACAAATAATTTTGCTTCTCAAAACACGGGGCTAATAAAGTTACAAGATTGTATTTCAACTGTATATTTTATAAAATCATCCTGGAACTTGGAAACGAAGTTATATACTTTCTGCTTGTTTCAGCAACAAATGAAAACAATATATTTTCTTTGATTTCTTTGACGATTGGTGTTTATGATGCATAGGGTAGAAGAACCTCCAGCTCATTGCACCACAGCTATGCTGACTCTTTTTTTTAAATAATTAATTAATTAATTAATTAATTTTTAGCTGTGTTGGGTCTTCGTTTCTGTGCGAGGGCTTTTCTCTAGTTGTGGCGAGCGGGGGCCACTCTTCATCGCGGTGCGCGGGCCTCTCACTGTCGCGGCCTCTCTTGTTGCGGAGCACAGGCTCCAGACGCGCAGGCTCAGTAGTTGTGGCTCACGGGCCCAGTTGCTCCGCGGCACGTGGGATCTTCCCAGACCAGGGCTCGAACCCGTGTCCCCTGCATTGGCAGGCAGATTCTCAACCACTGCGCCACCAGGGAAGCCCCAATGTGCATTTTTTAGTACGAAGTTGAGTTGTGGTGGAGAAAGGAGACTCTGCAGCCTACAGCCTGGGTCCAGGTCCTGCTGCCGCTGCTGCTGTCTGGCTCTGCGACCCTGGACACGTTTTTAACCCCTCAGTTTTCCTCACCTATAAGTAAGGATAATAGCACTTTCCTCGTAGGCTTGTTGTGAGGATTGAATTGATATACATGTGAGTTTATAGATGTAAAGTAGTTATTACATTCTGGTCACCTCATGAGCTCCCTTGACTTTTTGCTCTTAGTATTATTTATAAAAATAGTGTGAGGCCCTCTCTCTCTCTCGTTCACCTTCGGGGTAATTCTGAATCTTCATGGAGCCATTTATCTACGGTGGCTAAGCCTGTGTGTGACACCATGTGCCCTGAGGGTGCCCGATCCCAAGTGTCATTGTGAGCGAGCACAGGTCTTTGGGCAGGTTGCAGAATCACAAGAAACATTCTTCGGTAGCAGCCCTCACATCCTCCCTGCAGAATCCTCTGCTTCCCTGTCAGCCCCATCCACAGGTAGGACCAGGTGAAAAGGTGGAGACCTCACCTTGCAGGGAGGGTCCCGAATCAGGCGAACAACAGGAGCCTGCGGGGGGGGGGTGGGCAGTGGTGAAGAGCAGGGCCTCCTGTTGCAGGACAGGGAGCCTGGGCTCCATGGGGTTACCTCACATCCTCTGATATCATTAAGGTCGGATTTCATGGAGGGATCCCTTATTCCACACACACAGAGGATGACTCAGTTACACCACGGGTGCTTTAGCTAATCCTGGAGCAATCTTCTAAAATTATGCAAGTAAAGACTTCACTAGAATGAAGTGTCTGAGTGCATGATTTAACAAAATGGATCAAAAGGGATATTAAAAAAAAAAGAAAAGGAAGAAAGACAGAAAGTAGGGGGAAAGAGTGAAACAATAAGCCTGGGAAGTAAAAGAAAATTGAAACCAATAACCTCCCTTTTCCCACTTCCTGCTGTCTCGTTCCTGCGGTGCCTTTTTGTCTAGTCTTATTTGTCTTACTTACATGATAATCCCCTTGGGCAAGAAGGTTATCACCTCGGTTTCAGTGCAGCTCTAACACTGAGTGATTCCTTGGATGTTAAAAACAGCAATAACAATCGCATTGCACTGGGTTACATCCGACGGAGTCTTCTTTACCTCTTAATACTTTACCCAATCATGAAACATAATTTTGAAGTGTTACAGATCTGAAGATTTTAATCTTCCCAGATATCTCACTGGGTGGATGGGTGGCAGGTATTATGTTCATTTATTTAACAAATACTGAGTGCCTACCATGGGTCAGGCACTGTTCTAGACACTTTGGATACCTAAGATACAAAACAGACCAAGATACACACTCTTTATGTGCTTACATCTTAGTGGGTGGGGCAGAGACAGACAGCATTCATAAGCAAGGTAAACAAATATCTTGTATGGTTAGAAGGTGAGAAGTGCGATTGGACAAAAGAACAAGAAGAGGGGAATTGGGAGTGGGGGGCTTGGAGGGATGGGTTTCCAATTCTCCCCATTTGGCACCGTAGGGGAAAAGCACTCCCCTCTTTCCCTCTTTCCCCAAGCCCTGCTCTAAGTTTTGTCTAGCAGTCTCTGACCCTTTTCTATATCTCATTTTTTTTTTTTTAAATGGAAAGAGACTTAAATGCAGTTAAGCTCTCTGCTCTGGAGCCAGAGTGTCTGGAGTTGATTCCCAACTCGGTGGCATGCTTCTCTCCGGGACCTTAGGCAAATTAACTTCTCTCTGCTTTGAATTCCCCATCTTCAAAGCGTATCTGCCTCACAGGCTTGTAGAGAGGGTTACATGTGTTACTGTAAGGTGCTTAGAGCAGTGGCTGGCACAGAGTAAGCACTCAAACGTTGGCTGAAAAAGTGGTGTCTGTGTGTTGTGGAGTAGGGGAGGGTCATGAGTAGGAGAGTCTCTGCTACTCGGAAAATGATAGGCCGTATGAAGTGCAAGATCCATTGCTATCCCTAAACACCTGTCAACCCAGCTAGGTGGGGCTCCCTCCTTCAGGAACCCAAAGTATGAACTTGGTCTCTTCCGCCTTGTGCATTCAACAACTTTATTAAGACTGTTAATATCACCTTCAAGGCCAGAGGCTGCTTCAAAAATGAGTAAGGATGGCTCCTCCCATATCCCTTGGTTCATTCCCAAGAAACACTTTTCTTTTCTGATAGTTTTTTTGTGTTTTGTTTTTTTAATTTTCAAATTATTCTTCCATTAAAGAAAAAAATTTATTTATTTGGCTGTGCCGGGTCTTAGTTGCGGCATGCGGACTCTTGGTTGAGGCATGTATGTGGGAGCTAGTTCCTTGACCAGGGATTGAACCCGGGCCCCCTGCATTGGGAGAACGGAGTCTTAACCACTGGACCACCAGGGAAGTCCCTATTCTTTCACTTTAACTTAAGTTTAATCACACGAAAAATTAGGCTTTTACTTTGTGGTATGGCTGCCTGAAACACTCATCGCTTTGGTCTTTTTTTAGGCCATCGTATTCTGCTGTTGTTTGGCCTGTACTTTGTTTCTGTTAATAACCACACCACATACCCTACTTTCATAAAATAAAACAAGTAGCAAAACTTAAAGTATTGAAGAAGGATGAAACAGGCCAAACCATTTTAGGCTGGAGAAAACACAGTTTCGCCTATTCTTTGGGATTTCTACAAATCTAGTCTCCTCTAAAACAGAGAAGGCAATGCACTGAAGGCAAAATTCAAAGGGGTGGCTGGAGAATTAGTGCAAATACTGCCAAACAAACTCAGTATATCTAGGCGACTTCCCTGGGGTAACTTATTTCCTGAGCGTTGACTCTCAAGGTCTCTCTCACAGTAAATTATTAAGCTTAGTGAAAGGTCTAAGATTGGGATAAAAGAAAAAGAATGTTATTTAAAGTGGAAGGTCAAACACATATAATGCATCTCCATGATATGGAAATCTATTCTATCCTTTATCAAAATGACAGGAACAAGGAGTTGGACAAATGAAATGTAAGCCTCTAGTACTTTTGTAGCCCCCCAGTACTCACACAGGTGCTACCTTAACCTTGTCTCAAGTGCAGGAAGTCCTCTTTGTCAAGGGAGAATTAAGGAGCTCCAAGTTTTCAGACCAGGCTGTATAGCATCTGGTCAGTCTTGCTTGAGGCTTCACTGAGCTTGTACTTCATTTTCCAATAACTGGATCCCTACCTTGGTTTCTAACTTGAGACCCCAGGTCCTCCCACACCCTTCCAGAGGCTGGTGTCCTAACAGTCTTGGGGGGAGGCCTTTGGGACTCAGGCTGCCTAGATCTACATACGATGCAGATCTCCATCACTCTTCTGTCCACCTGTCAGGACTTCTTATCCTGGACCTCTCCAGCCAACACTCTGCCATCTTAGACCACCTCCTGCCACCTAAATCTCCAGATAACACTCTGTCTGGACTTCCTCTATTACACCTGTGTCTCAGCTCCTCCTGCTCTGGCTGATTCCACTGTCACCAGGTTCCCATCCTGACTATATGTGTTAGAAGTTCAATCCTGATCCAGAGTATCAGTACATCTTTCTCATGAGGGTGTCATGAGGATTAAATGAGTATATGCCTCTAGATGACAACTTAGACGAAATCTGAAGCATTACCTATGAAATCTGAGGGCTTACCTAGATGTAGAGGAGGAATGGAGACATTCCGACTGAGGGAACAGCCAAGTAAAGCCCAGACACCAGTGTCCACACTGCCGGGAGGCCGCTGGGTGCCCCACTGGACCAAGGAAGATGTCTATCACTGTGGATATTAGGGTCCTGAAATTCAAAGTCTCCTCAGAAGGATCCCAGCTCAGGATACTGGTCACCCATGTTTCATCTCACCTCCTTCCCACCCAAACCTAGACATTTTGATTAGATTGTAAGGTGCTAATTAAAATCACTAAGTGAAGCACTTCCCATTTACTTTTAATTTTCAAGCACCACCATAATGATGCACATTATTAAATGTGTCAGATTAGCTTGGCTCTAAAGTTTAATTTACTGCGGCACTGAACTCCATTTATGTAAGTTCTTCTTTCCAGTGGGTTGTTCACGTAGCAAGGTGATGTTTTGCTACGTTGCGAGCATTGGTTAAACATCATGAGTCCTGTATTCAGCTACTCACTGTCTTGTCTACTTACAAGTTTAAGTAATTCTTTATGTAATCAAAAGTTCCCTAAAATGCAGATTGATGCTTCTTTAATCCATATCTAATCCATATGCTTGTTATTTGCCTTTTTCCCCAGGAGCATCTTAAATGATTTACTTTCACCTTGCTTTTTCTTATGCTTTATTTATTTATTTATTTACTTACTTACTTATTTATTTTTTTTGCCACTGTCCTGCGGCATGCAAGATCTTAATTCCCCAACCAGGGATCGAACCCACACCCCCTGCAGTGGAAGTGCAGAGTCTTCACCACTGGACCGCCAGGGTAGCCCTGCATATGCTTTAGAATCTAATAAAGGGAGGAGGAATGTTCAGCAGGAGAAAGTTGATGGTATTTGATTATTTTCTAACTAATTTAGTTCACACATCTAGTAGCCTTTTCACCATTATATCCAAGGATTAATAAACAAAAGACTGATCTGCATTTTTCAACTTGCTTCTTTATCTTTTCTCTCTATGCTTTATCCCCTAGCGTATATCCATGTTGCTGCAGATAAAAACTCACTTCTGATTAATTCACACAGGGGTCCAAGGGCTCTTGTCAACAATATGCAGCATGGAACCCCTTGATAAAGCTGACACTAGCCATCTCTTAGGATGAATGAGTTATATCACCCTTGGAATATGTGGAGTTAGTATGTTTTTGAGAATGTGATTGGATTTGTATAATAAACCATGCTCTAGTGGGACATCAAAAGTTAAAAGATGAACAGTTACAGTGGAGGACTACCGGACTGAATGTCAATATTATGACATAGTATGAGTGTGTTTCGTGTTTGGTAATTGCAATCATTGTTGCTTGTGTTGTGGTCATCCATGTACAATGCTTGGTGTCAGTCTATTTATCTCTTGTAAAAATAAAATACAGTGTGTGTGTGTGAAAAAAAAAAAGATGAACAGTAAATTGGGGAAAAGAATTAAATATTGTATTGAGTGGCAAGGATTAATATCCTTAGTACATAAAGAACTGTTTTTGAGGATTCATTTATCCAGTCAGTCTTCATGCATTCATTAATTCAACAAGAATTTATTAAGCACTTTATGTATTGAATTATGTCCTCTTGAAATTCATACGTTGAAATGCTATGAAATACATTCCTCAGTGTCTCAGAATGTGACCTTATTTTGAGATAGGATCTTTAGAGAGGTAATCAAGTTAAAGTGAAGTCATTAGGGTGAGAACTAACCTAATACAACTGGTGTCCTTATAAAAAGGGGAAATTTGGACACAGAGATACCTATTGAGGGAAGACAATGTGAAGAGACATAGCGGGAAGATGGCCATCTACAAGCCAAGGAGAGAGCCTGGAACAGATTCCTGCCACACGGCCTTCAGCAGGAACCAACCCTGTAGATACCTTGATTTTGGACTTCTGGTCTCCAAAACTGGGAGAAAAATCATTTTCTGTTGTTTAAACCACCAGTGTGTGGTCCTTTGTTAAGGCAGCCCTTGTAAACTAATATAAGCACTCACTACATGCCAGCCTGTCCTAGGTGCCAGGAATATGGCAGTGAACAAAACCGACAGTGTCTGCCTTTCTGGAACTCACATTCTGACATGAGAAACAATAATCTAGAACATAAATAGGTATAAAATAACATGTCAAATCAAGATCTGTGCTGTGAGGAAATATAAAGCAAGTTAAAGAGACAGAGAGTGATGGAGTATATTATTTAGACTGGAGGGAGGCTGTTCAAAGAAAATTTCTCTAAGGAGGTGATATTTGAGCAGAGACCTGATGAAGTAAGGGAAAACTATGTGGTTATCTGGGGAAAGAGGGTTCCTGGCAGAGGAAACAGCAAGTGCAAAGTCTCTGAGGCAAACATGTATTTGACCTTTTTGCTCTTCCTTGAACATGTCAGTGTTTTGGAGCACAGCAAGAGAGGAGGAGGAGTGACAGACAATAGGGTCAGAGAAGAAGGGCACTGTCAGATGCTAAAGAACCAGGCCTTGTAAGGGCTTTAGGTCTTATTCTGTGTGATGAGAGCCATCAGAATGTGTTAAGCAGGGGAATGATAAGATCTGATTACTTTTTAAAGGCTCACTCTGGCTGCTGTGTGAAGAATAGAAGGTAATGATGCAAGAATGGAAGTAGGGAGACAAGTTGTATAGTAAGAGTCTGTTGCAATAATTCAAGAGAGAAGTCCTCATGGCAAGGACCCAGCTGGCAGCAGGAGAGAGGATAGGAACTGGTAAATCTTTTATCTGTTTCCTAGTTCGACTCTACATGATTTGCTGGTAGATTGGATATGAGATGTTAAAGAGTCAAGAATGATGTCAAGTTTTGCGGCCTGAAAACCTATGTGAATCATGATGCAATTTATTACGACGGGGAGCACTAAAGGAAGGACAATTTTGGGAAAGAAAACTAAGAGTTCTGTTCTGGATATGTTGATTTGGAGGGGTCTGTTGAACATGCAAGAGGAGTTTAGGAGAGAGGTGTCTGGGCTAGAGCTGTAAACTGGTGAGTCTTTAGGATAAAGATGATAGTTAATGCCAAGATCCTGGCATCTAGAGAGTGACCGTAGAGAAGAAAGAGGTCTGAGGCCAGAGCCCTGAGGCTTCACACAATAGAGGAATGAAAGAGGGGAGATCCAGCAAATGAGTCTGAGAATGGGGTCCACTAAGAGCAGAGGAGCAAGTTGTCCTGGAAATCAAGGGTGACAGCATTTCAAGAAGGAGGGAGTGATAAACCCTGTCAATGGCTGCTCATGGGTTGAGTAAGATGAGGACTGAGAACTACTCTTTGGTTTAGCAACCGGGAGGCCATTGGTGACCTCAAGGAAAATGTTTCTGGGAAAGTGGGGAGATGGCCACCTCATTGGTGTGGGTTCCAGAGAGAATGGGTGGTGAAGAAGGGGAGACGAAAGTCCCATCATCATTCTTTCAAGGAATTTTTCTACAAAGCAAAATGAAGCAGCAGCCAGAAAAGGTGGGCTCTAGGAAAGTTTCTGTTGTTGTCCTTACTGTTGTCTTCAGCTGGGAGATATTGTGTCTTTGTCGTATGCTTCAAATTTTCTGCTGAAGGAAGTTATCGAATAGAAAGGGAGACATTGATGTGGTAGGAAACAGGATTCTTGCAGAGCTGCTGAGAGAGATGAAATCCATGCACAACTGAGAGGTTGGTCTCAGTGTGGCATCCTGGTCCTTCACATTCAGGATGATTCACCCAGTGTTGTAGGAGGAAAGGCAGGCCTACAGGAACAGATGAGAAAGGTGGGGAGATGAATGCTTGATTTTCTCAGTGAAATGGGAAGCAGGGTTAGGAGGGTGAGGAGACAGGAGGACATGTTGGATTTGAAGACAGAGGAGAAGGTATGAAATAGTCCTCTTAGGGAGTGGGTGAGTGGATGGACAAAGAATGTGTGTAGACTTGTCAGATGGGCTCACTCTAGGTATGAGATTCTGAATTGAAAGTGAGACTAACTGGCAGTTTTTAAAAAATTAATTTAATTAATTTATTTTTGGCTGTGTTGGGTCTTCGTTGCTGCGTGCGGGCTTTCTCTAGTTGCGGTGAGCAGGGGCTACTCTTCGTTGCAGTGGGCGGGCTTCTCATTGCGATGGCTTCTTTTGTTGTGGAGCACGGGCTCTAGGCATGCAGGCTTCAGTAGTTGTGGCACGTGGGTTCAGTAGTTGTGGCTCACGGGCTCTAGAGTGCAGGCTCAGTAGTTGTGGCACACAGGCTTAGTTGCTCCACGGCATGTGGGATCTTCCTGGACCAGGGCTCGAACCCGTGTCCCCTGCATTGGCAGGTGGATTCTTAACCACTGTGCCACCAGGGAAGTCCCTAACTGGCATTGTTGCATGGTTTTTCTTCACCTGTGTGACTGCTTGGCTGCAAGCATGAGTAGGGAGTAAGTTTGATTTAACCAGTGTTAGGGACTGAACTGTGTCCCTCCCAAGTTTATATGTTGAAGCCCTTACCCCCAAGGTAACTGTATTTGGAGACAGAACCTATAAGGAGGTAATACACGTTAAATAAGGTCATAAGGGTGGGGCCTTAATCCCATAGTGCTGGTGTCCTCATAAGAGGAGGAAGAGAGACCAGAAAGCTCTCAGTTTCCACGTGTGCACAGAAGAAAGGCCCTGTGAGGCTACAGGGAGAAGGTGGCTGTCTGCAAACCAGAAAGAGAGCTCTCACCAGACACCAACCCTGACGGCACTTTGATCATGGACTTCTGGTCTCCAGAACTCTGAGGAAAATAAAATTTCTGGTGCTCAAGCCCCCAAGTCTGCGGAATTTTGTTGCGGCAGCCCCAGCAAGCTAATACTACCAGAGGTGGAGATTTCTCAGGCAGATGTTACAGAAGATGGAACAAGGAATGATTATAAAGGTGGACTGAATGAAGCAATAGCTGTAGGATGCTCAGCCTAGTGTGTGGAACTTGGCAATTCCTCCACCAGTGGTAGCTGCTGCTGGCCGCCTTCTCAGTGCCCGCCTACCTTCTGTTCCTACTGTGACAGGTATGGAGCTAGGAAAACAATATGCAAGCAGTAGGATGCTCACCCTCAGGGGGCTCACAGTCAAGTGAAGGAGACAGACACAGATAGTGTCAGTACAACATGATCAGCACTGTCATAAGAAATTGATAGTGTTCTCATCCAGAGGAGATGTCACAGCAGAAGGGAAGTTTGAGCTGAGCCCTGAAGCTGGGTAGGAGTTTGCCAGGAGAGTGTGTAGGCTGAGGGAACAGAAGGCTCAGATAAGCGCAGGACACTTGAGAGAGAGCAAAGCATTTATCGCAGCCTCAGTGCAGGAGGTACGATGTCCCTCCCTGTGGTGGCAGGGGAGTGAGGAGGTGAGCTGTAGCCAGGATGTGAAAGACCTGGAGTTGATCACATGGTAACTGGACAAGTGATGACATAGATTTTTTTTTTTTTTTAATAAATTTATTTATTTATTTTTGGCGGTGTTGGGTCTTCGTTTCTGTGCGAGGGCTTTCTCTAGTTGCGGCAAGTGGGGGCCACTCTTCATCGCGGTGCGCGGGCCTCTCACTGTCGCAGCCTCTCTTGTTGCGGAGCACAGGCTCCAGACGTGCAGGCTCAGTAGCTGTGGCTCACGGGCCTAGTTGCTCCGCGGCATGTGGGATCTTCCCAGATCAGGGCTCGAACCCGTGTCCCCTGCATTGGCAGGCAGATTCTCAACCACTGCGCCACTAGGGAAGCCCGACATAGATTATTTTTAAAAGAAAGATAAAACTCTATAGCATTGTGGAAGATAAATTCGAATGGAAAAGAACTTAGCAGGCAGTTAAAATATCAGTTTGGTGCTTGGGAGAAAGCTCAAGGCTGGAAGTCGTGGAAGTGACTGAGAAAAAGGTGTCTGTCACTTCCTGAGTGTTCATCACATACCAAGTACTACACTTTACATGGATTATGTCATTTGAAGCTGACAGCAGGGAGTTCCCTGGTGGTCCAGTATTAGGACTCGGCGCTTTCACTGTCGTGGGCCTGGGTTCAATCCCTGGTCGGGGAACTAAGATCCCACCAGCCAACTGGTGCAACCAAAAAAAAAAAAAAGCTGACAGCAAATTTTATTTAGAAGATACGATTGTTATTATTGTTTTTCAGATGAATAATCTGAGTTTAGAGAGATTTAGAGTGATTTGCTTAAATTCACATAATTGATAAGTAGATTAGAACTCAAGTGGCTCAAGTGGTCTGACCCCAGTCCCCTGCTCATTGCCTTGGAGATATCCATGTTTAAGGGGCAAACAAAAGTGGGGTCTGGGCGGGAAATAGTTTTTATTTTTTTAATTTATTTTATTTTAAAAAGTTTTTATTGGAGTATAGTTGATTTACAATATTGTGTTAGTTTTAGGTGTATAGCAAAATGAATCTGTTATACATATACATATATCCACTCCTTTTAGATTGTTTTCCTATATAGGTCATTGTAGAGTATTGAGTAGAGTTCCCTGTGCTATACAGTAGGGCCTTATTAGTTATCTATTTTATATATAGTAGTGTGTATATGTCAATCCCAGTCTCCCAATTTATCCCTCCCCCCCTTTTCTCCCCTGGTGACCATAAGTTTGTTTTCTACATCTGTGACTCTAAGGAAATAGTTTTTAAAAAATTTGACAGCGAACCATGAAAGTAGATGATGGACAGTGAAGGCTCAAAAGCATTCAAAGGGAGGCCAGTGAAGATGCGCTCTAAATTGAAGCCCAAATCAGATAAGAAGGCCATGGATGTACTTCCTGAGGGCAGACTAGGTGAACAGCAGGGCCAGAGGCTGACTGTAAATGCTGAGGAGCAAATAAGGCAGCGGTTTGATGTAAAAGCCGTGCAGCAGGTCAGTTGCCACCGGAGGAAGGAGCTGGGGGGCGCTGGCCACCTAGACAAGTATACAGGTGACATCACCTTGACCAACTTATCTCCAGTCCTCAGTCTGGCAGGCTCAGAAGAAGAGTTTGCCAACACAGGGCTCCAAGTCCATGAGAGCTTATGTTTGAAAACCGGATGTTGATTGATTAATTGGTACTGAGTAATAGACTACTGAGAAATCCAGATGGTCATAGTTTACAGATGAGAGCGCTATAGCTTGCTGGCAAAGCCTAATTATAATCAAAATGTTACCAGGAAGCGTGAACTCAGAGTGAAAGGACTCATCTAGATAATATGACTGGTGTCCTCAATCTGTGATACCTGGTGCATCCATCTCCACCAGGGATGTACCAACAGGTGCTCGTGTTTACTGGCTGTGGTTCTGTCTCCTTTGAGCAGCAGCAGAATCATACAGACGGATTTTATTTCTCTGGATTTTTCTCTTAGAGAAACCATCCCATTCCTTTTGCTTCATTGTTTCCCAAACATGATCATTCTCATACTATTTTCATAATATTTGCCATATCCATGTGCCTCCAGTGTGTACTATCTTTAGCTTAATTTCAAAAAATTAACTTACTTAAAAATTAAGAATATTTATTTTATTTTTTAAATTTTTAAAAAAATTTTATTTATTTTTGGCTGTGTTGGGTCTTCGTTTCTGTGCGAGGGCTTTTCTCTAGTTGCGGCAAGCGGGGGCCACTCCTCATCCCGGTGCGCGGGCCTCTCACTGTCGCGGCCTCTCTTGTTGCGGAGCACAGGCTCCAGACGCGCAGGCTCAGTAATTGTGGCTCACGGGCCTAGTTGCTCCGCGGCATGTGGGATCTTCCCAGACCAGGGCTCGAACCCGTGTCCCCTGCATTGGCAGGCAGATTCTCAACCACTGCGCCACCAGGGAAGCCCAAGAATATTTATTTTAAAAGAAAATGTTATGTTATGAGCATAAATGGAAAGCCAGTATCCCTTGCCACAAATAGAAGGCAACTGTAAAGCTAAAGACATAGCTTTGAAAAAAAAATTGATTATCTGTTATTCCCCCAAATCTTGAATACTAGCAATGATATGCTTACTAACCTCTGGGAAGCACTTTTCTCAAAGAGCATAATGCAGTTGCTAGATGTGTGCTTTCTCAGCGACATTCTCAATTACTGGAGTGGCTCCACACTGTCCCCTGGGCAGGGGCAGATCTGCTGTGAAACTTATAAGATTTGAGCTTCAAGACCCATTACTTTTACCTGTCCCTTCCAAGGCCTTGTATGTTTGTACCTAATTTTGTGTTCTTTTTGCAAGGACAACCCCACTACTAGCCTGTATAAGGTTTAGGCCCCAAACCTATATCCTCACCTACTTTTGGATCATTCTAGAAGTGGCTGAGTTCACCTCATTTCATACTGAAGGGGTAAGCTTTTTTCAGGCTCGGTGATGTCCTGCAGTTTATCCCTGTACCAACTTTGTAGGGAAAGAGAGATTTGATGAGTCGCTTGAGGGTAGGCGAGGGTGAAGGGAAGGATGATGGGAAGAAAAATGTGAATGTGTTTATGAAGAAGAAGAGTGATTGGAGGAAGACTAAGTGTGTCTAACACAGGAGGAAATTGACGGAGAGAGGATTTAGCATACAGGAGAGGGCTTGGCCTTTGAAAGAAGAAGGACCCCTTTCCCTCTAACAGAAAGAGGTGAGAAGAGATGCATTTTAGGTGGATCAACAAAGGCAGGAGGCTCTGACTCGTGTGGCCTCTATTTTCTCTTTGGATTCTGAGAACGCATCCCATGCCAAGGGTGAGGGATGTGGAGGTTGTGTGGGAGGTTTGAGGAGAAGTCTGTGTTTGGAATTTTCAACATGGAGCCTGCGAGAGGGAGCTCACCAGAGGCAGGAGAAAGCCCTGTGGAGCATCTTGGATGGACCAGCTTGTAGGGACACCGGGCAGTGCAGTGATAGGATTCTTTCCCACATGACTCTGAAACCCTCGTGGTCAGATTCTGCCAGGGCCTGGGTCACTAAGGAAGGATGGAAAGGACGCCAAAGAGGCACAGGAAATGGAGTTGCTGAAGAACATGTCATGGAAGGGATTAACTAGAGAGTGGGTTGTTTACAGATCAGAATTTGGGGACTCAGGTCTTAGTGAAGTCAAAGAGCACGTTTAGAGGGAAGAAGTGGAGACCTTGGTCTGAGTAGGATTTCTTTCTTTTTTAAAAAAAATTTTTATTTATTTATTTTTGGCTGTGTTGGGTCTTTGTTGCTGCGCGCAGGCTTTCTCTAGTTGCGGCCAGCGGGGGCTACTCTTCGTTGTGGTGCGCGGGCTTCTCATTGCGGTGGCTTCTCTTGTTGTGGACCAGGGGCTCTAGGCGTGCCGGCTTCAGTAGTTGTAGCATGCGGGCTTCAGTAGTTGTGGCTCACAGGCTCTAGAGCGCAGGCTCAGTAGTTGTGGCTCACGGGCTCAGTTGCTCCGTGGCATGTGGGATCTTCCCGGACCAGGGATCGAACCCATGTCCCCTGCATTGGCAGGCAGATTCTCAACCACTGCGCCACCAGGGAAGCCCCTGAGTAGGATTTCTGAAGCGCTTGAGGAGGTACAAATATGAGTGATGACAAGGCCCAAGGTTGCCAAAAAAAAAGAGACCTAGAGGGATAAGGTGAAGGGCACAAAGAGATCAAGGAACCAAGAGATCAAGGCTAGACATCATTGAGGACGATGGGAGGGTTGAAGACAGAGATCTCTGCATTAGAGGAGCTGATATAAGGGGCGTAGGGGAATGCCTGGGCTTTCTGGGGATGGGAAGTACAGGGGTGGAGAGAAGGGGAATAACATGTCCATGTCCTCATCCTCAGAACCTATAAATCTGTTACCTTACATAGCAAAAGGGATTTTGCAGATGTGATTAAGTTAAGGATTTTGAGATGGGGAGAGCATCGTGAATTATCCAGATAGGATCAGTGTAATTGCAAGTGTCCTTAAAAGAGAAAAAGGAGGCCGGGGTCAGCAGAAGAGATGTGAAGACTGTGGAAGCAAAGGTTTGAGTGATGCGATTGCCAGCTTTGAAGATGGAGGAAGGGGGTCATAAACCAAGAAATGCAAGCAGCCAATAGAAGGTGGAAAAGGCAAGGGAATAGATTCTCTCCTGGAGCCTCCAGAGGGAATGCAGACCTGCTGACACCTTGATTCAGCCCGGTGAAATCCATTTTGGAGTTCTGTTTGTGCTAAGACAATAAATTTGTGATGTTTTATGCCCCTTAGTTTGTGGTAGTTTGTTACAGCAGTCATAGGAAACCAATAGAGCTGGGAAGCTGATTGATACGAATTTTTTCAAAGGGAGGGCTTTTGAAAAAATGTGCAAGAGCAATGTGGCAGAAGCCTAAAACCAGGAGAAACTACCTCTGGCCATCAGATAGAGCATGTGTGCACAGGTGAGCTGTCTCCACTTGCGAGGGCTGCAAGACACAAGAGTCCT
The DNA here is from genome assembly GCF_028564815.1 of Eubalaena glacialis. Taxonomy (NCBI): domain Eukaryota; kingdom Metazoa; phylum Chordata; class Mammalia; order Artiodactyla; family Balaenidae; genus Eubalaena; species Eubalaena glacialis. The sequence continues at coordinate 49,148,106 of NC_083726.1, forward strand.
CCAGGGAAATCCAAGTTTTCAGTTGCAGCCAGGAAGGAGAGGAGGTAGTGAGTGAAAAGGTTAAGAGTGTAGAGGATTATTTTAAGTTTTGGCAATAGATCAAGACTTTCAAAGTGTACAATGTAAATAGTTAGAGGTCAGGTCCTGGGAGAAGACTGAACTGAATAGGAATAAAAATGCTTAACAGGATCTGTGGCCTCCATGTGTAGCATGCTGTGCACATACCACGGGCCGTTGCTGAGAATCACAGGGAAGAGGAAGGCAGGGCCTTGAGTGAGGGCTAGGAAGGCCAGAGAGGGAACTTTGTTCAGCAGTTTTAATCAAAAGCTTTTGACTCCCCGTTCAACTTAGCTGGCCAGTTTTGATGTAGACTGCCTGCCTCTGGTGGTCTTAGGCAAATTCCAAAATTAAACGTTTGCTTTGTAAATTTTTATTTATTTATTTAATCTGGCTGCATTGGGTCTTCGTTGCTGCACGTGGGCTTTCTCTAGTTGCGGCAAGCAGGGCCTACTCTTCATTGCGGTGCGAGGGCTTCTCATTGCAGTGGCTTCTCTTGTTGCAGAGCACAGGCTCTAGGCACATGGGCTTCAGTAGCTGTGGCACGTGGGCTCAGTAGTTGTGGCTCGCGGGCCCTAAAGCACAGGCTCAGTAGTTGTGGCGCACGAGCTTAGTTGCTCCGCGGCATGTGGGATCTTCCCAGACCAGGGCTCGAACCCGTGTCCCCTGCATTGGCAGGCGGATTCTTAACCACTGCGTCACCAGGGAAGCCCTAAACATTTGCTTTTTAAAGGACTGGGACCAACTTTGTGCGGACCACATCACGTGCAATGCCAAGTCATCAATAACGGTCATAAACATGTCAAAATAAACTCGTTTCTTCACAAGCTATAATAAAAATTTGTTTCTGATTTTGAGAGAGTCTTGCCCATATTAGGCTCGTAAGTGCTCATTGGATTTAATTGAATTAAGATAAGTCATAAAGTGCTAGAAATCTTGGATTTGCTCCATGTGAGAACTAAATCAGAGAATCATGAAGGAGCTATGTGGAAGGGACCTTCTATGAAAATGTCAGATTTATGACCTCAAACCCTTTAGCCCTGTTAGCTGGGCTCAACCACATGTGGGTCAAGGCTGTCCTTCTATACCTCTGGCAAAGACTTAGAACAAAAGCAGGTTTAGTGTCTTTCCACTAGGCCTACCCCCTGCATCCTGGCTTTTAGATATTACCACATCCATCAGGAGGGGAGGCCGGAAGGGTACCCCCAAAGGAAAGAACAAAGGAAAGAGAGCATTTTCTCTAGGGTCAGTGGAGCAGAGCTGACCTTGGCCACCCACCCTCTGGTCCTCACCAGGATGGGCATCCCTCCCAAGCAAATGGTCGCTCCCAAGTCTCTTTTACCACACTGGCAGCAAAGATAAGAAGGAGAATCCAAGAGAGACAACAATAAGAAGAGATAGAAATCCAAGAGACTAGCCATTGGCAAGGCAGAGTTTTTTGTTTTGTTTTCCATATCCTTTTCCATTATGGTTTATTACAAGATATTGAATATAGTTCCCTGTGCTACACAGTAGAACCTTGTTGTTTATATATACAGTAGTTTGTCTCTGCTGATCCCAAACTCCTAATTTATCTCTCCCCCACCCCCTTTTCCCTTTCATAACCATAAGTTTGTTTTCTGTCTGTGAGTCTGTTTTGTAAATAAGTTCATTTATATCATATTTTAGATTTCACATATAAGTGATATCATATGATATTTGTCTTTGTCTGACTTACTTCACTTAGTTTGATAATCTTTAGGTCCATCCATGTTGCTGCAAAATACTTATTTATTTATTTGGCTGCGTTGGGTCTTAGTTGTGGCGCGCAGGCTTCTCTCTAGTTGTGGCACGCGGGCTTAGTTGCCCCACAACGTGTGGGACCTTAGTTCCCTGACCAGGGATCGAACTCACGTTCCCTGCGTTGGAAGATGGATTCTCAACCACTGGACCACGAGGGAAGTTCCTATATTGCATCTTGTTTATCCATTCATCTCTTGATGGACATTTGGGTTGCTTCCCAAATGTAAATAGTGCTGCTATGACCATTGCCGTGCATGTATCTTTTCTAATTAGAATTTTCTCTGGATGTATGCCCAGGGATTGCTGGATCATATGGTAGCTCTATTTTTAGTTTTTTAAGGAACCTCCATACTGTTTTCCACAGTGGCTGTACCAATTTACATTCCCACCAACAGTGTAGGAGGGTTCCCTTTTCTTCACACCCTCTGTAGCATTTATTATTTGTAGACTTAAAAAATATATATATAGGGCTTCCCTGGTGGCTCAGTGGTTGAGAGTCTGCCTGCCAATGCAGGGGACACGGGTTCGAGCCCTGGTCTGGGAAGATCCCACATGCCGCAGAGCAGCTGGGCCCGTGAGCCACAATTACTGAGGCTGCGCGTCTGGAGCCTGTGCTCCGCAATAAGAGAGGTCGCGATAGTGAGAGGCCCGCGCACCGCGATGAAGAGTGGCCCCCACTTGCCACAACTAGAGAAAGCCCTCGCACAGAAACGAAGACCCAACACAGCCATAAATAAATAAATAAATAAAAATTAAAATATATATATATATTTATTTATTTATTTATTTGGCTGTCCCGGGTCTCAGTTGCGGCATGCAGGATCTTCGTTGCCGTGTGTGGGATCTTTGTTGCAGCATATGGGATTTTTAGTTGTGGCATGCAGGATCTTTAGTTGCGGCATGCGGGATCTAATTCCCTGACCAGGGATCGAGCCTGGGCCCCATGCATTGGGAGCACAGAGTCTTAACCACTGGACCACCAGGGAAGTCCCATCCCTAGACATTTTAATGATGGGGCAATGCAGAGTTTTTAACCTTTGTTGATTATATCAAAAGTTCCACCCCTTCCCACCATGGCCCAATTATGTCCTTGACTTTCACCCACAGCAAACTCTCTATCCCCCTTGGGGTGGGTAAGAAGGTGGGGAACATTGAGTTTCTCCCTACAAACCAGCAAATACCATTCCCTTTCAAACTCCAAGCTCTTAAATTAAAAGTTACTGATATCTATGTGTGTTGTGTATACTTTCATCCGTTTGTTCCTTCTTGTGTACAAAGCTAATTGCTTCTTTAATTAAGCACTCTTCACTCTTATTAGAGGTGTTAACATATTCAAGAACATTTTCTGCTCTTGGTTTCCCAGTGGACCAAGTCATGCATTTTCAGGAACCAGCTGGTATTGTTTATTTGTACAGTGTGTATCAGGTGCGAGAAGGATAATTTACTGCCTCTCAAATACTTATTTCTCTCCCTCCAAATGGGCGCACCTGCATCGGAACCCAGGGTGTCTGCACTCAATTATCACTAAAGACCGATCTCAGCTAGCTAGCAGTCTCCAAAGCCAGACACAGAATCAGCTGTCTTGGAAATGCTTGTCTGTGCATCCTGAGGAGCTGTGCAGGCAGATGTGGGTGAGGACCCACCACATCTATAGATGTGCTATAGAAATGTGCTCTAGAAATAGGATTGAGACACACAGAATCTCTGCAGTCTGCCTGCCGGATCACCATGATGCTCAGTCTCATAGTAATAGTTATCCTCAGGGCAGGAAAAGCAGAAGGGTTATTCTGAATTATCTGACCACTTCTCCTTTCATAAATATTGAGCTGCGTATTCTCAGGGCTGGTCCTTATCTTTCTGAGACCAGAATCTGCAACAGGGCCAATCGGATGAACATGCAATCTGTATAGTTACACAGGATCCTTCACTTAGAAAGGCCCCATGCTTGGTTTAATGCTCTGTTGCTGCTATCTTGAAATTCTTAACAACTTTTAAATAAGGAACTCAGCATTTTTATTTTGCACTGAGCTCTGCAAATGATGTAGCCTATCCTGGTCTCCAATATGGTTTCTTTGGTTGAAAATTTCTAGTTTCAGGGTTACTTCTCTAATAGTCTGAAACCCTAGTCTGTGTGCTTTTATTTATTGTGTCTCTATCCAGATTTCAGACTGCAGGTTTCCCAAGGGCATGGACTTTCTTATATCTTTTTCTCCAGGGCTTAGAAGAGGGCCTGACATATCATAAGTAGTCAGACAGTGTTTGTTGAATGACTGAATGCTTGAAAGAGGCCTCAGGGATATTCCCATAGCCAAGGTGACAAGCAGACTATTAGGATAGTGTCACATTTGGTAACAAGCTCACCATAAAATGGTCATTAATTCTGGACACTCCTTCCCTACCTCCTCCTGAGCCACTTTTCTCTGTCTGAGTTGTAAGCTGCTTTAATGCTTGATTGCCCACACTGATTCTTTGTTCACCTGATTTCTGATTCCATAAGCTGAGCAGGGAACATTGTAATGACCCAGACAACCATGTTAATGGGTAAGCTGAGTTGCCGTCGTCTGGGTTCAGGGGGACAGAGTTTTGACCTGGGGTGTGGGCACACCTTCACCCTGGCCAACTGAGCTGTGGGGTCTTAGAGAAGTAAATGTGAGAGCAAACATTGTGGCTTCTAAGATGGTTATATAAAGAGGTGCCATCCTGCCCACTCATGGCAGTTGGACCATGAATGTGAGCACCGGCAGCCCCATAAGAGCTACATCTGTGCTGTGGGTCATTGTGGAGGTACTTCCCTTGGAATATTTAAGGTGCCCGGTCCAACAATTTTTATTTCATTTTAAACAAATTAGATGAGAACAATTTTTAAAAATTTTTAAAATTAATTAATTAATTTTATTTTTAGCTGTGTTGGGTCTTTGTTGCTGTGCGCGGGCTTTCTTTAGTTGTGGCGAGTGAGGGCTACTCTTCGTTGCGGTGTGTGTGCTTCTCATTGCGGTGGCTTCCCTTTTTGCGGAGCAGGGGCTCTAGGCTCACGGGCTTCAGTAGTTGTGGCACATGGGCTCAGTAGCTGTGGCTCACAGGCTCTAGAGCACAGGCTCAGTAGTTGTGGCGCACAGGCCTGGTTGCTCCACAGCATGTGGGATCTTCCCGGACCAGGGCTCAAACCCGTGTCTCCTGCATTGGCAGGCGGATTCTTAACCACTGCGCCGCCAGGGAAGCCCTAGAGGAGAACAATTTAAAGCAAACACCTATGTCTGGGGACCACAAATAGGATTCATTTCCAAAGACAGCCTGGAACACTGTGTTGACTAGAGTTTTAAGACAGAAAAAAGTGTGGGGATGCATTAGGAATGCCTGCATGGGCACTTACGCTTGCATTTATTGAGAGTCTAGCACAGTATTGGATACACGGTAAATGCTCCATGTGCATTTATTGACTGAATAAATAAATCGATGAAGATTTGCCATTGAAGGGGTGCTTCAGAACATGTCACCCAAAATATGCCTGTTGGCATATTGATTACTATTCTGAGCCGAAGGCATCTGAGAAACGGCAGATGCAGGAAGGCCTCTATGACCTCCCCCTTTCTACCTAAAAGCCGGTCATAAAATTTCCCATGAGAAAGATGCCCTCCATGCACTAGGAAGAGAAGAACATTCTTATCACCAGAGACTGGGAGTCAGTGCCTAAAAGGACCTGTACAAACAAACCTACTAAAATAACCCTGATCTTCCATTAGTTTCCCCCATATGTTTCCTAGCCACTGTCTCACAATTTACTGCCTCCCAGCTCAAGCCCCTTTGTCTTGTCAAATTCGCAAAATTTATAGTTCTTCACATAAAATGGTATATAAGCTTTTTGGCCTAACGAGTTTTTGGCCTTCTTCGTGTCTTTATTTTTGTTCTGAAGACGACTGCATACACGTAAAAATGTTCAACAAAATCTGTATGCTTTTCTCCTGTTAATCTGTCTTATGTTGGTTTAGTTCTTAGTCCCTGCTACAAAACCTAAGAGGGTAGAAGGACGTTTTTCCTCCCTTTATACCGTCAATGCTCCGAGTCTGTCCTTGGAAATAACTAGGTAATTTTAACGAGTTCTTCAGCCTGAGCTTCAGTTTCCTTAGCTGTGAAAAAGACTTGAAATATCTTCTAGTCCTCTTAATCTGTAGTATCCTGTAATCATACCAATCTCTTTGTAAAATGAAGACAGCTTGTGTTAGACAATATCCCCCTCCAACTCCATTTTGTCTGTGTATGCTTAAGGCTCCATTTCTTTAAAGCCCTGCTGTGGGAGCCTGTCTTAATTTCTTTTTTCTTTCTTTCTTTTCTTTTTTTAGTTTTTTTAAAAAAAAAACATTTATTATAGAAAATTTCATATATATATACATATATGTATATATGTACATACATATGTATGTGTATATAAATATATATATAAATATATATATATATATACACACATACATACACAAGTAAAAAGAATAGAATAATTAACCTCCATGTACCCATCTTTCAACTTCAACAATTATCTGCTCATGGACAAGCTTGTTTCATTTTTACTTCCATTGCCACCCTCTCCCACAAACTGGATTGCTTAAAAACAAATTCTAGATAGCAGATCATTTAATACATTAAAATTTCAGTATAATGCTTCAAAAGATAAGGATTCCTTTTTAAAAATATAATCACAATTTTTTTCTGCCTTAATTTCCAGTGCAGCAAAATATATAGTATATTTGTCATAGAATTGTCAGAATACATTTCTTTTGAATCTGGATTGAGGCAAGTCTCAACTGTGGCTAATGCTGAGAGATGGGGATTTTAAGAATTACATCTTGAAGTGACCACTGTGACTTACGACCCAAACTCACAACCTTGTTTCTTTAATGTTTTGTAAATCTAAGAGACGTACGTCCTCTCCAGAGATTTGGGACTCTTCACAGTAAAAACTGGAAACAGAGACATTTGCTTTTGACTATGGCTTCTATAGAGGGGGCCAAACCAAGAATATAATTAATTGCTTACTACATTTTTCTCTTTCATCTTCCCAGCACCTCCCCTCAACTCATAACCAAACAATATGCTCCCTCCTAACTTCAAAAGAGGCTGCCCAGGGAACTTCTTTAGAAGATGACCCACAAAGTCAGATAACCAGAGAGGGTATCTGGGGGGAACTGGGATATGATGGATTTGCCATTATTTTGTTTGTTTATTTTGAATCATTAAGGAATCAGGAAGTCGCAAGGATTCTATTATGGAGCTGGTCCTCCTGCATCAGAGGAATTGTCTAACTTAATTTATGGAAAGCATCAGACATCAGGAAAGCTTATTGACCACACAGTCGTTCACGTGCAGAACTGACAACTGCCCTTATGGGGAAGCTTCCAGAACCCTGGGAATCCCTCCTGATCCACATGGTTTCTCCTTTAACCTACTTTGATCTCTGAACAGCTTCATTAGAGATTCGTTCTTTGGAGTTACGGTCTTGTCCCCTAATAAAAATAAAATGCTCATGGGAGAGAGAACACATTGAATGACAGTCAGCTATCATTTTTTAAAGTTTATTTTTATTGCAAAAGCAATATTCTTTTGTTAAAAAAAACAAAACAAAACAAAACAAAAAAACAGTACAGAGAAGGCTAAGCATCCCTTGACCAGGACCACAGTGTTGCACAAATTCACACTGACTTTTTTTTAAAAAATTTTATTGGGGTATAGTTGATTTACAATGTTGTGTTAGTTGCAGGTGTACAGCAAAGTGAATCTGTTATACATATACATATAGCCACTCTTTTTTAGATTCTTTTCCCATATAGGCCATTACAGAGTATTGAGTAGCGTTCCCTGTGCTATACAATGATATACATGCTGACTTTTCACACATGGGTTATGCAGAGTTTTTTATTTATTTATTTTATTTTTTGCTGTGTTGGGTCTTCCTTGCTGTGCGGGGGCTTTCTCTAGTTGTGGCGAGCAGGGGTTACTCTTTGTTGTGGTGCGCGGGCTTCTCCTTGCAGTGGCTTCTCTTGTTGTGGAGCACGGGCTCTAGGCACGCGGGCTTCAGTAGTTGCAGCAACGGGCTCAGTAGTTGTGGTGTGCGGGCTTGGTTGCTCCGTGGCATGTGGGATCTTCCCGGACCAGGGCTCGAACCCATGTCCCCTGCATTGGCAGGCAGATTCTTAACCACTGTGCCACCAGGGGAGCCCCAGTTATGCAGGGCAGCCCCTGAGATCCTGCCCCTCTGGGACCACCCACTCCCTTATCCCAACTCTATCCTCCTGCTAGAGGGAAACATTTCTATTAGTTCAGTAGAAATCCTCTAGACCTTTTTCTGTGCATTTGCATACAAGGATATGTACCCACAGAACACAAGGAACTATTTTGTGTTGTGTTCCTTGTTATTTAAATGATAACGTAATGAATATATCATTCAGAGACGTACTTTTTAAAACTTTACTTGGAGATCTTCCCATATCAGTGTAGATATTTTTATTATGAAAACATTCAACCAATTTCACACGTGGTTGAAAAGATCAAATAACACAGAAAACATAAAAGCAGCTTTCGTCCTTCTTAATACTCTTTTCTCTTGGTCCCATGTCTTGAAAACCACGTGGAAAACTTGCGCTTTAAATTCTCCTAACAGTTACTTTTATTTCTGTAAAAAATATTTCTTGATTTAACAACTTGTAACATTGTGCGTTAACTTCCTGTTATGATGGGTGAGGATTTAACTTCCTCTCACTACCCTGCGTACCTGCTTCCCCTCCAGACACAGCTATAGTACCACTACCTCCACCGCTCACACCTGTACCTTCAAACCACCAACTCAACCTACACTCTTTTTTCCGTCAACGTAGACTGTGCCTCTCAAATTTCTGTTTTGAAAGACAGTGATAAGGTAATTGAGCGTGTCCCCTCTTCCACAGCAGACCTCCATCAAATTTTTTCTTGCCGAGACTGGTATCGTTACATTTTATTGTGTCACCATATTCAATTTTCCATGATGGATCTATGGGTTGGTTTTAAGCTGAAAAACAACCAACAGCATGTGCATTATAAAACCCAGGGAAGCAGTGCTCCTGGCCCAACTCAGCAGTGCTGCCCATTGTATTTCTGTTCTTGACATCTGTGGTCAGAGCTCCTGTACATTCAGGAGACACTCAGGAGCTTCAATTAGAAATGAATTCTCTTGGGGCTTCCCTGGTGGGTGGCATAGTGGTTAAGAATCCGCCTGCCAATGCAGGGGACATGGGTTCAAGCCCTGGTCTGGGAAGATCCCACATGCCGCGGAACAACTAAGCCCTTGCGCCACAACTACTGAGCCTGCGCTCTAGAGCACGTGAGCCACAACTACTGAGCCCGTGTGCCACAACTACTGAAGCCTGAGCGCCTAGAGCCTGTGCTCTGCAACAAGAGAAGCCACTGCAAGGAGAAGCCCGCACTCACCGCAACTAGAGAAAGCCTGCGTGCAGCAACAAACACCCAATGCAGCCAAAAATGAATAAATAAATAAATAAAAAGAAATAGAAATGAATTCTCCTCCTCCTCCCTCGCCTCCTCCTCCTTTAGACTCACCTTTCATACTCACATTTTCCTCTTCCACTGTCTGTCTTTTATTTACACTTCCTGTTTTAGGCCCCTGTCTTCTCTCCCACTCTTCCTTTCCTTTGCTTCACCCAGCTGGGAGCCTCTTCTGGATTCAAGCAGGCTGTATTAGTTTTGGCTTCCTTTGCTCTGTATCAACAGTCCTCTCTCCACTCTCTGTTTTCTAGAAATAGTTTTGAAGACTCTCTTATTCTCTCTGTTGTGGGTTTATATGCTTTTGTTTATTCCTTTGCTGCCATTTTAATGGTATCTTAGGTGAGAAAGAAGATAAATACTTGTGCTTAATCTACCATCTTGAACCCAGATGTTCATATCATACAGTAAACTGTTTGATCTCCTTTTCCAAAAGGAGAACAATCTGAGAGAGGATTTTTGAATGTAGAAGACAAAATATAATAACTAAATGCAAATAATATTTTCCAAATTCTCTTCATTTTTCTATGCATATGACACTATTGACCACTCCCTTTTTTGAAACCCTCTCCTCCCTTAACATTTGAGATACTGTCCTTTTTGCTTTCTTCTCAACCTAAAACACTCTTTCACCAGCCCCTTTTTCTTTACTTGTCTCTTTCTTTAAAGATTCATCCTCTTTCTTCTCTCTCACTTTCTTGTTATAATACCCACAAGCCAAAGACTCTCCAAATCTTGATCTCCAGTGCCAACCTCTTCCCTGATCTCCAGACCTTCATTTCAGGCTGCCAACAGAACATCTTCGCCTGAATGTTCCACAGGCATTGAAGACTCTACATGCTAAAAACTGGGTTTAGTATCTTTCTATCACATCTTCTCTTCTGTATGCTTATCTTGGTTAACAGAACTACCATCCAATGAGTCCCTGAAGCTAGAAATTTTGACTCTGTGGCAGACACTGGCCACAAACTTATTTCTCATTTTTCCATAGCACTGCTAAACTATGTTCCCCAGGTTCAATGCTATGAGGTATGGCCAATGGAGTGTGGGAGGAAGTGATGGGTAAGCTCCAGGCCTAGCCCAAACGAAGTCTTCCTTGAGATCTTCTACTGTCTCCTTCTATGCCTCTTTGCTGGCTAGAGGTTGTCATGGATGTTTTTTTCCTCTGTGCATTCTGGAAAGGGCAATATCTCATTCTCCTTGACTCAGGAAGGGAAGTCACAGCTTCTGGAGGGATCGTGACTGAGAACGCAGTGTGATGGATAATTACATGTGTTGATTTCGCTAGGCCACGATACCTAGTCGTTTAGTCAAATATTAGTCTATGTGTTGCTGTGAAGGTATTTTTGTAGATGTGATTAACATTTAACAATCAGTAGACTTTAAGTAAAGCAGATTACCCTCCATAATGTGGATGGGCCTCATGTGATCCATTGAACACCTTAAGAGCAAAGGCTGAGGTTTACTGAAGAAGAAGTTGTGCCTCAGGCAGCATAGACACCTTGCCTGAGTTCCCAGCCTGCTCGTCTGCCTGACACACTTTGGACTTGTCAGCCTCACAACCGCATGAAGGGATTCTTTAAAATAAATCTCTCTCAATCTCCCTATTTTCCTGTGTATCTATCTAGCTATTGATCTCATTGGTTTCATTTCTCTGGTGAACACTAACTAGTACACCAAAGAGCAAGCCACTTCCTTCCCATAGGATTCTTTTAACATTCCTATCACCATGTCAGTCTGGGACTGGATGTAAGCTGTGTCTGTACACACACCAGATACTGCCCAAGGAGAGAGATAACCCACAAAGCTTTTTAAAGAAGTGAACCATAATGGCCCCTTCCCTACCCCATATTCTGAGGACAGGACTCTGGAAAAATGTGCATCCGGAAGTTTGGAATATCTTCTCAAAAAGATCCCATTTCTCAAGCCCTCACTCATCCCATATGTGTGCAAGAACCCAGAATGAAGATTGAGCTGGAGAACAGCAGGGATCCTAATGTAACTTGTAGAAGTCACTTTTGTCTTGACTAGGGCCCACGATACGATATATGGCTCTTCCTGAGAAGGAGTCGAAGGACGGAAAGGAAGGAAAGAAAAACACTGAAAATGTTGCCTGAGGCAGGGGTCTCCAACCCCCGGGCCGCAGACTGTTACCGGGCCCGGACCGTACTACGAAGAAAGCAAAATTAAAAGTAGTTTTCAGGACTTCCCTGGTGGCACAGTGGTTAAGAATCTGCCTGCCAATGCAAGGGACACGGGTTCGAGCCCTGATCCGGGAAGATCCCACATGTTGTGAAGCAACTAAGCCCGTGCGCCACAACTACTGAGCCTGCGCTCTAGAGCCCGTGAGCCACAACTACTGAGCCCACGCACCACAACTACTGAAGCCCGTGTGCCTAGAGCCCATGCTCAACAAGAGAAGCCACTGCAATGAGAAGCCTGCTCATCACAATGAATAGTAGCCCCCACTCAATGCAACTAGAGAAAGCCTGCATGCAACAATGGAGACCCAATGCAGCCAAAAATAAATAAATAAATAAATTTATTAAAAATAAATAAATAAAAAATTTTAAATACACTTTATTATTTTTTTAAATCTATTTATTTGGCTGCTCCGGGTCTTAGTTGCAGTATGTGGGATCTTTGTTGCAGCATGAGGAATCTTTAGTTGTGGCATGCAGTATCTTTAGTTGCAGCATGCAGGATCTAGTTCCCTGACCAGGGACCAAACCTGGGCCCCCTGCATTGGGAGTGTGGAGTCTTAGCCACTGGACCATCAGGGAAGTCCCAGCTCCACTTCTCACTCTAATTCTAGTCCCCTTGCTCCTGCTCCCTGAAGGGCATCCACCCCTGGTCCATTCCAAACTGGCTCCTTTCTGTGGTCCTAGCTTGTCTCACTCCAAATGGATGCAAAATGCCAGCTGTTGGACCTGCTTTCAAAGATTGCATAAATCACCTTCTGTTTCCTGCCTCCAAACCAGTGCTGTCTACCTTCACTGACCCTTATTTTGCTCCACTCTTCCATATCCTCCTCTGCTCCTGCCTCTTCTTACTTTTTAACCACAACTCAAATTTTAGATATACATCCCATTATGGTTCCTGCCCTCCTGGCCCCATCACCACAGGCTCCATAAAAGACATTCTCATCTTTCTCCCTGGACCACCTCTCTAGTTGGGGTTATTTCTTTTTTTTTTTTTTTTTTAATAAATTTATTTATTTTATTTATTTATTTTTGGCTGTTTGGGGTCTTCGCTGCTGCGCGCGGGCTTTTCTCTGGTTGCGGCGAGCGGGGACTACTCTTCGTTGTGGTGCGCGGGCTCTAGGCACGTGGGCTTCAGCAATTGTGGCTCGCGGGCTCTAGAGCGCAGGCTCAGTAGCTGTGGCACACGGGCTTAGTTGCTCCGCGGCATGTGGGATCTTCCCGGACCAGGGCTCGAACCCGTGTCCCCTGCGTTGGCAGGCGGATTTGCAACCACTGCGCCACCAGGGAAGCCCTGGGGTTATTTCTTACCCAGTCTCCCCACAAAGGTAAGAAGTTCAGATATACTCATAGGTCTCACACTCTCATTTCCCAATGACAAAATCGAAGTCATCTGCTCCCTCCGGTACTCCTCCCATTCCCAGTTCTCTGCTTCTAACTGCCATGGTTTGAAGCTTTAAAGACATTTTAAAATCAGCCTTTTCTTTCATGCTCTAATTTCATTTAGCATCAAATCCCGATGCCTCTGTATTTCTACTTCATCTCTCTAAACCAGGGCCTCATCACCACTCACACAGTGGTTTCTACACGGTCTCCCAACCTCAGTTCTTCCTCCATCCATCCTGCATATCACAGCCATATTAATCTTCGTTAAATACCTCTTCCATCCTGCTATCCACTTACTCTAAAGACTTCATGGCTTATTGTTTCCTAGAGCCTCATGTCTCTACTTGATGCCCTGTTGCAGAGGAGGGATGATGCTGAGTTGGAATACAGTTAGAATTCTACCATATATTAATATTAGCCCTAGAAGTTGGGCAAGTTAGCTAGCTTCCTTGAACCCTAGTTTTCTTATCTGTATCATGGTGATAATGTAAGAGCACTTTTTAAAAAAAACTATAAGCTCCTATATAAATATGAGATATAATTGGGGTGTTAACATACTCTTTTTTCTAGGCTATAAGATTCCCCATAAACTGGTCCCCAGGCAGCTGGAAGATTTCCCTTAAATCCTGGTCTTGAAATTCCCAAGGCAGACGCTCCCAGGACATAGCTGGAGTCCATTGGATTGCCTCCAGATATTGAGTTTACTAAATTGTGACATTCCCTATTGGTCTTATTCTGGGTTAATAAAGTGGCTATAATCTGAGAAGAGGTGTCTTTGGGATCAGAAATAGGATTTTTGTGATCCTCACATTCAAAGGTGGTAATTAAAGCCTCTGTAAAGTGCCCAGAGAGAGTGAGGCGATGAGAAGAGGACAGAGGGCAGAGCCTAGGGCAACACCAGCCCAGTCAAATCATTTATGAGATTTCCTAGAGCCTAGCTCAGTGCCTACAGTGTAGTAAGTACTTGATAAACATGTTTTTAAATTCCTCTTATTTACTTCACATCATTTTTTTAAAAATTTTATTTTATTTTTATTTTTGGCTGTGTTGGGTCTTTGTTGCAGCACACGGGCTTTCTCTAATTGCAGCGAGCAGGGACTACTCTTAGTTGTGGTGCACTGGCTTCTTATTGCAGTGACTTCTCTTGTTGCAGAGCACTGGCTCTACGTGTGCAGGCTTCAGTAGTTGTGGCTCGCGGGCTTTAGAGCGCAGGCTCAGTAGTTGTGGTGCATGGGCTTAGTTACTCCGCGGCATGTGGGATCTTCCCGGACCAGGGCTCGAACCCGTGTCCCCTGCATTGGCAGGAGGATTCTTAACCACTGCACCACCAGGGAAGTCCCTACTTCACATCATTTTTTAACAACCATAATGCTGTTATCATCCATAAGAAGTGAACAATAATTTCCTAATATTATCACATATTCATTTAATGTTGAAATCCAGAAAAGTAGTTTTGATAATTCATGGGAATCAAAAGTTTTGCTTTAGGCATATTTTTAAATGCTTATTGGAAAACTAAAAAGATATGTCGTCTACTAAGGAGGTGATGATATGAATTTAGAGTTGGGGGAGAAATTGGAGCGAGAGATGTGAACTTTGGAGTCAACACCTATATGCAGAAGATGGTATTCAAAATTATGATTTATGGATGAGATTCCAAAGGCAGAGTGTTCAGGGATTGGGCCTGGAGACATGCCAACAGAAAAAAATTTTAATTGCAGACCATTAAATAGTATGTATATATTTCATTCATTCATTGATCCAGTCACTCAATAGGTATTTATTAAATACCTAGAAAGGATTGGGTTATGTGCTGGTTATTGAGAATACTTTGATAATCAAAATAAACACTGTTCTGGGGGCTTAAAGCTGGTGGGGGGAGGTTGGAAACTGACCTTAATCAAATAATCCTAACAGTACAATCACCAACATGATAATGCATAAACTAATCTGGAGTGTCAGGGAATGTGTTTCTAAGAAAGTGATATTTAAGTTAAGATCTAAAGACTGGCCAAGTCGTGGGATGTTCAGTAAATTCTTATCAGCAGTGACTGATGTCCTCTGCTAGCTGACCCAGTGAAGAGACTCTGACATGGAACTTCTGGGAAAGAGGAAGCAAGGGCTGTGCCAGATGCAGGATGCTAGGCAACCACGTCCTTTTCTGCAAGTGAAGCCTGGTAGGGTATTTCAAATCACTCTGTGGAGGTTGTTCCCCCCGGGTAAATAAAGTTGCCTTACTTAAGAAGGGTAATAATATTAAAAACCTGAGTTTGAAAATTATTTGGAAAAATATTGCAAAGGCACACACAAAGTTTAAGGCCCGTTTACACAATTACAAAGTTGTCCTCCTCAGTCACATACTTGGGCATGTCTTTGGGATAATCTCAGTGGAGACCTCTGTGTTTAGAACCTGGCTAACACAGCATGCAGCGCCATCCTACCTGGGGAGAATAGCGCACACTTTTGGCATCAGGCAAGAGACTTGGGCCTGGAGCTAATACCTCCCCTTTATATAAAACCCAGCCCTGGGTTTTTACACCCTACAATATTATTAATTCTCTTTGCCATTTGAAGGACACAAAGCTAAGTAGGTTAAGGATTAAAAGGAGTACGTGAGAAAAGCAATTTTTCTTGTTTCACTTTTGTAATTTTAAAAGAAAATAAAGCTTAGAAAGACAGGATGGAATTTCCCAATAGAAACCACAGGATCAGGTTGCAATGTAATTGTCATGGTAAACAATGTGCCTTAGTAGGAGCTCACTGAGTTCAACCATTAAAAGGTTGCTTCTAGTGGTTGCTAGAACTTTCCAAGGCTTTCCTCAGGCTAACCATGAGGCTATGCCCTCTAGCTATCTTTCTCTTCTCCTCCTTTTTACACCTTGCATAAAAGAATGTTCTAATCATAAAGCAATATGTACATGCAGGGATTAAAAATGAATTATGGAAGCAAATATGATACATGTGAGAAAAACAGACCATGCTGCTTCTGTTTATCAGCTATATTTTCATCTTGCTTTTTTTTTTTTCTTTAATTTGTGTTTTCTTCTCATCTGTCTTTGAGCACATCACAAACCTTTTGGGAAGATGTCTCTTCATTAATCTTTCATGCTGTTTCTCAGAGCAATTTTGTATTTGATATTTTTATATTTTATAAATGTTGAGGGGCACCATTGCAGAAAATATTAATGACTTCATATAATACAGTACTATGATGTCTTCTAAATAAATACCTGCATCACAGCTAGATTGCAAAACTAGTTACATAGTTTGAAAGGACACTTTTCTTAACATTTGAAGTTATTATTCTATTTTTTTTTTTTTTTTTGGCTTTCATTTCCTGCTCTTTTAATCAATAGATTCTTCCTTTTATTTAGCAAAGAGATTTGATCCTCCAGTCTTTTTGAGTTTGCAAGTCTATGGAATCTCTATCAAGTTGGAATGCACACAGCTCTGAAAACTGGTCTGGACCCACACAGGGCCTGCCTTGTCCTTGATCACCACAATTTATAAACCTCATCCCAGGCACTGTTTTTCTTTAGTCAGTAGTTTTTGTGTGTGTGCGTGTGTGTGTGTGTGTCCCTAAATCTCATACAAAAGTACAGCACCTCAGGGTTTAGAGAACATCATCCCCAAACCAAAATGCTTTTACTTTATGACTGTCCTTGTTCTGAAAACAGCATGTTTTCAAAAGGCATGAGGTTGATGCAAGGGAATAAAAGAAGGCACAAAGTAAAGTAGAAAGAAGATAACATTGGCCATGATCAGAGAAGAAAGCAGGAAAAGGAAAAAGGCAACTGAGACTAAAATTAAACAGGAGATCCCATTGTCTCTTATTTTTAGAACTCCCCCAATTTGATTCTCTTCCCAATATTTGCTGGATTTGGTATAAAAAATTTTAGCATTTGCAGAAACAGCCTGGATGGAGAGTGCTTGGATGGAGCAGGTACAGGCCACATGGGGTTAGCCTCCTTTCAGGAGCTGGACATGAATTCCTTTATTCCATGTCTTCTGTGGACACGTAACAAAAATATATTCAAACTAGCTTCACCAAAAATGGGAAATTCACTTGAATAGCGATTAAGGTGTCTCCCAGCACCCAAGGCAGGAAGTCTGCTGAGGGTTCACAGGGATGGAACCAGAAATCAAGGACCACAGCAGCTACTCTTTATTGGGATCCGTGTGGGTTTTTTCTAGTTTCTGCACATCTCAGTTTTATTTCTCTCACTCTCTCTGTAGACTAGCTTTCTCTGCTTCTCTGTGCACTGGGCCCCTCTCTTTCTTTGTCTGTTCTCTCAGTTCCAAGGTCCCTGGTAAACTGATTAGCAACACAATACCCAAACTAAAAATGCTGGGGATAGAAAAGCTTTTAGGCTCATGCCAACCAATGAATGGCCTCCCTCTGGATCAGGTGTCCCCTCTTATCCAATCAACTGAAGCCAGTGGAAGGGACAGGGTTACATTATACAAACTTGACTTTACCATTGGGAATCCTTCTCAGAGAAGAGGGATTTGGTGAGGCAGAATTTCCAAAAGCTATCCATTACACTCTCATGCCTTAATTTTCACTTACTGTTTCAGCTCTGAGAACTAGAGGGGAGAGAGGAAGTGAGAAAGTCCTGGCTTGTCCACTGAAATTCTGACACAAAGTATCCAGACACTGGCAAATATTTATTGAACAAAATAGAAAGGTGACAATGTAATGTAGGAGAGGAAAAGCAGAAGGGTGGTAAGCATGGATGATAGTATTTAATTTCATAGTCACTTTCTTGCAATGGTCTTTTAAAATTATTCTCATTTGGAAATGACTCCAAAGAGACTGCTGTACCCATACACAAATGTATACATACTCAACATCATTAGACTTCAGGGAAATGCATATTAAAGCCACCTTGAATATAATTTCACACCCAGTAGAATGGCTAAAATGAAAAGGATTGACAATTCTAAGTGAGGGTGAGAGTGTGGAGAAAATAGGAGCTCTCATATGTTGCTGGTGGGAGTGTAGAATGGTACAACTTTGAGAAACTCTTTGGTTACATATAAACCTACCCTATGATCCAGCAATTTCATTCCTAGGTATATACCCAAGAAAAATGAGTGCCTATATCTGCTGAAAGACATGTGCAAGAATGTTTATAGAAACTTTCTTCTCTTCCTACCCCTTCTCCTCCTCTTCTCCCTACCCCCTCCTCTCCCTCCCGCCATCCCCCTCCTCTCCATCCTCATCCTCCTCTTGGGGACTGCCCAGTCTGTGGGCTGAAATGTTGATGGCCGGCACCCTCATGACATCATATCAATAGATGACATCAACAGTGGTGTGGTGGAATGCCCAGCTAGTTAAGAACTACCAAAAAAATTTTTTTAGTAAAGGGTTATTTGACAACCAATGGAAAAAAGATTTCATTTCCCTTCCCTACCCCTCCCCACCCCCTCCCTCTCCTTCTCCTTCTTCTTCTTCTTCTTCTTCTATCTTTCTGTTCTTTATATGAAAAATGACATTACAAAATCATTGTTATATGAGGAGTATAGTACATTTTCTTTTGCTGCAGTAATAATACCATAAACTTGGTGGCTTAAACAATACAAAATTTATTATCTTACAGCTTTGGATGTCCAGAGTCCAAAATCAGTATCACTGCATTAAAATCAAAGTGTTGCCAGGCTAGTTCCTCCAGTAGGCTCTAGGGGAAATTCAGCTTCCTTACTTTTTCCAGCTTCTAGCTGCCACTTACATTCTTTGGCTCATGGGACCAACTTCTTCCAGCTTCAAAGCCAACAATGTAGCATCTGACTTTTTTCCATCATCACATCTGTTTCTCTAACCAAACCCAGGAAAGTTTCTCTGATTTTTAAGGATTCCTGTGATTAGATTGAGCTCACCTGGGTAATTCTGGGTAATCTCCCCATCTCAAGGTCTGTACCCTTCATCATATCTGCAAAGACCCTTTTGCCATTTAAGGAAACATATTCACATATTCCAGGGATTAGGATGTGAATATCTTCGGAGGCCATTATTCTGTCTCCCACAAGGAGACAATCAAAAATATTATAGAGGTGTGTCAGGCAATTAATTAAATAAAATGTTAACACCATTATTCTGGATTTTGTGATGTTTGTTACTTGTCTTTATAATATTAGTAATTTATTATAATTTCCCTTCTCATTCTTTCTCACAAATATATATTCTCTTTTATACCTAATTATATATTTGAAACTTTATATTCTTTTTATTAAAGAAGACTCCCCCAATTGTATAAGCCTCAGACCCCACATAAGCTGACTGATGGCACCTCTACTCACCCACTGACTCAACTAAGACTTTGATGAAATTTCTCCCACTGCAAGCTGGGGAGAGTTTGCTGTTGGCTGGGGCGGGTGACCTGTGGGCTCAAGGACCAGCAAGGGAACTAGGGAAGTGGAGAAGTGTCTCACACGGTGACCCACTTTCCAGCTGTGACCCTGGAGAGTCGCTTCCCCATAGAAGCTTTATTTTTAACAACCCCAAACTATAAAACAATCCAACTGTTCAACCACAGTACAATGGATAAATAAACTGCAAATTTTATATAATGGAATACTACACAGCAATAAAAAGGAATGAACTTCTGCTACATGCAACATGGATGAAGCCCATAGTTATAGCCTTGATTAAAAGAAGCCTAAGACAAAAGAGTACATGCTATAAGTACATAGTGCATGATTCTATTTATATGAGGTTCAAGAATTGATTATAGATGTCAGATTAATAGTAACTTTTTTATTTTTATTTTTATTTTTTTAAATTTTTGGCTGTGTTGAGTCTTTATTTCTGTGCGAGGGCTTCCTCCAGTTGCGACGAGCGGGGGCCACTCTGCATCGCGGTGCGCGGGTCTCTCACCATCGCGGCCTCTCCTGCTGCGGAGCACAGGCTCCAGATGCGCAGGCTCAGTAGTTGTGGCACACGGGCCTAGTTGCTCCACGGCATGTGGGATCTTCCCAGATCAGGGCTCGAACCCGCATCCCCGGCATTAGCAGGCAGACTCTCAACCACTGCACCACCAGGGAAGCCCGTAATAGTAACTTTTGAGGGATTGTTGACTGATGAGGGCATGAGGGAACCTCATGGGGTGACAGAAATATTCTATATCTTGATCTGAGTGTAGACTTCTGTAAGAATTAATTGGACTGAACACTTTAAAAATGTTTTTTGTTTTTTACTGTATGTAAGTTATACTTAAATTTTAAAAAGTATCCATTTTGTTCTCTTCATACAGAAAGACCTTGGTAGGATTTCTCCAGAGCCATAGAGAATGCTACCAGAACCATTTTGGTCCTTTCCCTTGCAGTACTCAAATATACCAATCTGACACCACAACTCTCTCCTAAATACTGCTTCGAAACATTTTGGCTTGATGAAATCAAATGAACAGATAATAGTAGGACTGTCCCTTGAGTCTTGTCTGGAGTGGTGGACTGGGCAGGGAGTAGTATTTTGGTGTTTGGCAACATGGCATGCAGGCGCGTTAGTTGGTGTGTTAGTTAGCTCAGAGCCTGTCTTGGCTAGAACTATACTGGCATCTCTACATTTCTCTTCCTCTGGTTTTTGACAGGAGAATGCTTTGTGCAAGGAGGTAATCAAGGGGTCCTGGAGGCCAGTAGGACTCTTCTTCATCTTCAGTGCCTTTCCCTAAGGAGCTAAGTTTGTGCACTAGCTAAGCGCACCCAGAGGTACATAATCTCCCCTCACACTCCATCTCTGCTGGGTCCTTCCTCCATGCCATGTCATGTCCTGGACAGGCGCTTGTTATGAGTTTCCAGGCCCTGGCAAGATTTAGCTTTTCTTTGTGAACCTTAGGGTGGGCCCTTTTAATTAATCTCCAAAGCATCTGGATCCTGTTTCTCAACACAGGTTAAATAACTAAGCTTCTTGAGCCCGTCTATCTAAGCTCCATGAGAATGAAAGAGTGAGCTGCTTTCTGAGGGATTTGTCTCAACTCCATAATATCTTCCTTATATGAGTTGACAAGGTGCTGGGTTCCATTCCCAGGACTGGAAGTCACCACAGAGTGGGGGATTGTTTTAATTTCTGAAATGGGATCAAGCAGAAGCTTGTGTGAAATCTCTCTGAGAGGAAGTTGAAGATTTTCACCTCTCTGTTTTTGATAACCTTGTGTTTGCCACTCCCTGCACCCTCTCTGCCTTCTCACTCATTTCCTCTGTGTCCTTTCTCTGAGGCACCCTTCCTACTTTTAAGCTGAACTTTGCTAATGATTCTCTCCCATCAGTTGTATCTCCTAACACCCTTTCCTGTGGCATCACTTTTCTCATAGGAGAGCTAGACCAGACCACCCCATACTCAGCACACCTCTTTTATTTCCCCTCCTCTACTCTGCATCCTTTTCACAGTTTGACTACAGAGAGTTTTGAGAGCCATTTACATTGACACCTTCATTTATTTTAATCAAGACATGTTTTGTGAGAAACACACAATCTGTTTTTCATTTTAACCAAAATTCACCAGCAAGATTTGTTAGATGACCTTTGTGTGCCTTCCAGTTTGTTTGAGTGTTTGATTGTTTGTTTGTTTATTTACTTATATTGAAGTATAGTTGATTTACAATATTGTGTTAGTTTCAGGTGTATGGCAAAGTGATTCAGTTTTATATATATATACACATATATATATTTCAGATTATATATATATATTTCAGATTATTTTCCATTGTAGGTTGTTACAAGATATTGAATATCTTGTATATATTCCTGTGCTAGATAGTAAATCCTTGTTGCTTATCTATTTTATATATAGTAGTTTGTATCTGTTAATCCCATACCCCTAATTTATCTCTCCCCTCTCCCTTCCCCCTTTGGTAATCATAAGTTTGTTTTCTATATCTGTGAGTCTGTTTCTGTTTTGTATATAGATTCATTTGTATTACTTTTTAGACATAATATATATGTGATATCATATAATATTTGTCTTTGACTTACTTCACTAAGTATAATATTCTCTAGGTCCATCCATATTGCTGCAGATGGCAGTATTTCATTCTTTTTTTATGGCCAAGTAATATTCCATTCTCTCTGTCTCTATATATGCCACATCTCCTTAAGCTAATTGTCCATTGATGGGCACTTCGATTGCTTCCATATCTTGGCTGTTGTAACTAGTGCTTCTATGACCATTGGGGTGCATGTATGTTTTTGAATTAGAATTTTTTGTCTTTTCCAGATATATGCTGAGGAGTGGGATTGCTGGATCATATAGTAGTTCTATTTTTAGTTTTTTAAGGAACCTCCATACTGTTTTCCATAGTGGCAGCACCAATTTACATTCCCACCAACAGTGTAGGAGGGTTCCCTTCTCTCCACACTCTCTAAGGAGTGTTTTTATGTCAGTTCTTTATCACTGGAGAATTTCCATGTCATTGACTTTTTTTTTGATTTGGAAATTTCAAACAAATACAACAGTATGATGAACTCCCATGGACCCATCATCCAACTTTAACAATTATCTATAATTTGTCAATCTTGTTTTATTTATCCACATTTTCCTTTTCTGCAGCGTTTTAAAGCAAATCCCAGATACCATTTCATTTCCTTGTCCATATTTCAATGTATTCACTGAACT
This sequence comes from Eubalaena glacialis, assembly GCF_028564815.1. Taxonomy (NCBI): domain Eukaryota; kingdom Metazoa; phylum Chordata; class Mammalia; order Artiodactyla; family Balaenidae; genus Eubalaena; species Eubalaena glacialis. Next base: position 49,170,663 of record NC_083726.1, read on the forward strand.
TTAACATTTACAACGAAACCCAAAGATAGTAGGCATAAGAAAACCATTAAAAATGTTCATAAAACTGTTCATTTTTATTGGTAAGTTTGTTTGGAAATGTAAAGAGCTGATTTATGTATAGGATAACAAAGTTTCATTGAGTTTCATACTCTTGCAGAGTCTCAGAGATAGGAATTCATGATAAAAGGCATCTATTTTTCAACTAGCATTTATTCTTAGTGTTTCCCAGATATATCCACTTACCACATGTTCCTACCTTTCTTGAGGCCCATGGACGGGAACCAAAAATTGACACTTCAAATAATAAGTGGGAGGGAAGATGGCCATCACACACTGTAGTCTGTGGTTTACAACCAGTAGGGCAACTTATTTAGAAGTCTAAAATATCTTCATTTTTGAAACGTCAAGCTCACCCAGTGCCAAATGGTTATTTGATGTTACAGCACTCAAACAAACCAGAGACAATGGGAGGCACCATGCATCAGTAGGTCAGAAACAAAGAATAATGATGGTAGCTTTTCTGTAGGGTATTTTCTCATTTCTCAGCTCTTCTGTGCTTCCTTTTCCAATTGAGGTGACTTGTTTATTAAGCAGGTCTGGGGTCCCAGAATGAAAGCCTTGTTAGCTTAGATTCTTCTGAGTTCTGTGAAGAGAGCCAGAGAGGTCTCAATGGTTTCTACTGGAAAAAATGTTTTACTCTGTGTGAATTCTTTCCTCTTGGAATGAATTTGTTAGCTGGAAGCTGGGAGTTGGGCACTGGCTTGCCTCATTACAGCTCTTCTTTTGAGGCAGGGGTAGTAGAGAATGACCCTTATTCATAAGAAGTCTCAGGCCAATGGCAGAGGGTTGTGGATTTGGCTTACAATATGTAACAATGGCAGTCCCAATACGCATATATGGGAGGGGCTTCAAAGCCAGTCATCTGAGGGTTTGTCTCAAAATTGTGTTTGTCTAGTGCTTTATGTAAAGTGTTGGAAGTGTCAGCTGTTTATATCAGAGACAGGGGCACCGTTAGATTTCTGGGGGGCAGTGGAGAGCTTGAAGGCTTCCTGCTTCCTGTCTATATGTGAGGGGAATCTCATCATCTCTTCTCTCTACCCGGGTTTCTATAGCAAACTTTCTCCCAGCTGTTCTCTCCCAGAAGTCTTAGATGAACTTTGCCTATGAGTGAAGCCATAGAGAGGCATGACCACTATTACCATTATTTTTAATTTACATGTATACTGCTTATTTCCAGTAGTTTGAGGCAGCCCAGAATAGCCAGTTGTCCTCAGCTGATGCTCTGGACATTGAATTGTAATCTGTGTGCATAGGTGTCATTGATAGAGCTAATTCAGGATCACTCAGCACTCACAAGATGTATTTTCTTTGATTTAGGGTTCTTTGAAGGATCAGAAGGGTCTATCTTATTTGCCATTCTTCTTTCTAGATTCTCTACCAGGAAGGCCATCATCTGAAAGCAGAGGTTTTTATCCTGAGAATGGGCATCAGGAGGGTCTGTGGATCTCCTGAAATTGCAGGCAGAATTTATTGGGTAAGGAGTATTTCAGGAGAATTCACATTTTTTTTTTCCATTAGATTCTCAAATGATTCCATCCCACCAAAAGGTTAGGTTTTGCTCTTTGTTATCAAGGTTTCTAGGTGGAATTTAGGAAAAACTCAGAAATTCTGCCTTCTCTTCCTTCAATATGGGTCTTCACTATTTAGTCAGCATTGTCCCATTACCCTGGACAATCTGAAAAGTGAGTCATCTGTGTTCGAACCCAGCTTTTCCATTTGGTTGTTAGAGTGATAGGAATCCTAAAAGGTCCTTCTTGTTAACTTTATCAGAAAAGCCACGTACCAGCTGTGAAAAGCTGAATTTGATTCTCTCCCACGGTCTTGTCAAAAACTCTCGGCGAGCCCACTTTCAGAGGCACTGCACTTGAATTTAATGACAGAATGTCTACTTGATGTAGGTGAACTGCAAAAGTTGGTTCACTTCATCCCTTTTATGATCCATGGAAAACAAACATGTTGTATTTTTAGCAGTATGGTCAGGCGAACTCATTCCAACTGTCATTTTCTGTAAATGTTGAATTCTCTTTTACCAAATACAGACATAGTGAGTATGCCAGCAATGTCCTTGACCTACTTGGGCAGAAGGACAGCGTTTTAAAAATTATCCACGATAACGTTCACCTCCATGGATATAAATAATGGAGAAGTAAGTATTATTAGAGATGACAACTTTTAACTATAGAAAAGGCCTTTCATCTGAAAAGCTGAAATACAGGGATATGCTATTAGTGCCATTACAAAGTTATATAATTTGTCTTTAGAGTAGGTATTGTAAAACCTAGGTTTTCAGATTTCCAATTCTGCCTTGATGTGTTTTTGTTTTTTAATTTTCTCCTTCATATTTTTTGAGTTTTTGTTGTTGTTGAACTCTGAATACAAAAAGGACACTTGATTGCCATCCTTATGAACATCTTTTCAAAAAGTAACTTCAGCACTTGTAATCAAAAACCTCTAAAACCTTGGAAAACTGCTGTTCACAAACCTTTAGTGGGTCATGAAATCAATTTACAGTGTTGCAACATGGATTTATTTTTTAATGAAATAGTAGAATACAAAATATCAGAGGGCATCATATATAGTAAGTATAAGTATTATTTTATGAAATTTTCGTTTAAGTTATTTATGTGTCTGTGTTTTGGTGGTGGTGTGATAAATGTTTAACAGCTGGCTCTCTGGGAAAACCTGTGTGTGTGTGTATGTTCATAAATCTATTATAAATTACTGATATAAAGTGTGTATCGCTTGCAATTTACAAATAATAATATACATACTCTTTATTGTGAATTTCATGTAGCCAACTGATTTTCACAGAATGTTTTCATTGAGTTTTGCCTAACTTTTGTATCCATAGTCAACCTGCTGTTGCAATTTAACTCTAATTAGACAAAATCAGCTATGAATAAATGCTTGATTTCTATCTGATTCAACAAAGAAGTCACTCACATTACTGATGAATGAGTGTCTTCTACTATGGATGTTAATTTATATTTTCATTTACATTAATAAGATGAAACTGAAACTAGGAAGGTATGTCAGAACTTCACTAGTTCATTGATTGCATGAGTAAATCTTTATTAAATCAGATCATAATTTTCAAATACTTGTAAAATATTTCTTCAATTTTTTTGGTGCTACTCACAATGTAGCAGCTGCAGACACTTTAAAATTTACTCTGCCTAATGAATGTTTTCTCTATCACTTTCATAAGTAGATTATCAACAAAACAATAAATCAAGCCATGATTTACAGTGTTTGCCAATTTCAGTGGTGTAAGTATTCCCTCCATGGCTATCTCAAGCCACCACAGTGACATCACAAGACACAGAGTTGGAAAGAAGTACTTAGCACATCATTATATGGTATTTCTACCACACACATGCTGGAGACATAACCTCATGGGCAGAGAGAATAGTAAAATGTAGTAAAACAATTAGAAAGTGATGAGTCTTGAGTATTTATTGCCTTTGTTTTTAATAGAAATTATTTAACTGCATATTTATATAATTTAATTTTTTTTAATTTTGCACATAGCTTTTTTAATTTAATTATTTAGTGCTGGCATATTTCTCTATTTGCATGCAAGGACTCACCTCACTGATTTTAAGGTTGCCTGGGATGGCGCCGTGTGGGTGGCCCATCCATCATGTATTTAACTGGTCCCCATGAATGGGCATGAAGGTAATTTCCAAGTTTTTTGCAATCTTAGACAATGATACAAAATCTATACATTTTTGCGCAATTGTCTGGGCATGTTTGCACGGTAAATTCCTACAAGTGAAACCGATGATTGGATGCATCTAATGTTCTGATGGATATTTTCCAATTGAATTTCCCACCCACCAGGTATGAGAAGGCCTGCTTCTCACACGCCCACGACACTGGCTGGTATCACACTTTTTAATCTTTTTTTTTTAAACATCTTTATTGGAGTAAAATTGCGTTACAATGGTGTGTTAGTTTCTGCTTTATAACAAAGTGAATCAGCTATACATATACATATGTCCCCATGTCTCTTCCCTCTTGCGTCTCCTTCCCTCCCACCCTCCCTATCCCACGCCTCTAGGTGGTCACAAAGCACCAAGCTGATCTCCCTCTGCTATGTGGCTGCTTCCCACTAGCTATCTATTTTACATTTGGGAGTGTATATATGTCCATGCCACTCTCTCACTTCGTCCCAGCTTACCCTTCCCACTCCCCGTATCCTCAAGTCCATTCTCTAGTAGGTCTGTGTCTTTATTCCCGTCTTGCCCCTAGGTTCTTCATGACCATTTTTTTTTTTTTTTTAGATTCCATATGTATGTGTTAGCATACAGTATTTGTTTTTCTCTTTCTGACTTACTTCACTCTGTATGACAGACTCTAGGTCCAGCCACCTCACTACAAATAACTCAATTTCGTTTCTTTTTATGGCTGGGTAATATTCCATTGTATATATGTGCTACATCTTCTTTATCCATTCATCTGTTGATAGACACTTAGGTTGCTTCCATGTGCTGGCTATTGTAAATAGAGCTGCAATGAACATTTTGGTACATGACTCTTTTTAAATTATGGTTTTCTCAGGGTATATGCCCAGTAGTGGGATTGCTGGGTCATATGGTAGTTCTATTTTTAGTTTTTTAAGGAACTTCCATACTGTTCTCCATAGTGGCTGTATCAATTTACATTCCCACTAACAGTGCAAGAGGGTTCCCTTTTCTCCACACCCTCTCCAGCATTTATTGTTTGTAGATTTTTTGATGATGGCCATTCTAACTGGTGTGAGATGATATCTCATTGTAGTTTTGATTTGCATTTCTCTAATGATTAATGATGTTGAGCATTCTTTCATGTGTCTGTTGGCAATCTGTATATCTTCTTTGGAGAAATGTCTATTTAGGTCTTCTGCCCATTTTTGGATTGGCTTGTATGTTTTTTTGTTATTGAGCTGCATGAGCTGCTTGTAAATCTTGGAGATTAATCCTTTGTCAGTTGCTTCATTTGCAAATATTTTCTCCCATTCTGAGGGTTGTCTTTTGGTCTTGTTTATGGTTTCCTTTGCTGTGCAAAGGCTTTGAAGTTTCATTAGGTCCCATTTGTTTATTTATTTTTTTATTTCCATTTCTCTAGGAGGTGGGTCAAAAAGGATCTTCCTGTGACTTATGCCATAGAGTGTTCTGCCTATGTTTTCCTCTAAGAGTTTGATAGTGTCTGGCCTTACATTTAGGTCTTTAATCCATTTTGAGTTTATTTTTGTGTATGGTGTTAGGGAGTGTTCTAATTTCATTCTTTTACATGTAGCTGTCCCGTTTTCCCAGCACCACTTATTGAATATTGAAGAGGTTGCCTTTTCTCCATTGTATATTCTTGCCACCTTTATCAAAGATAAGGTGACCATATGTGCGTGGGTTTATCTCTGGGCTTTCTATCCTGTTCCATTGATCTATATTTCTGGTTTTGTGCCAGTACCATACTGTCTTGATTACTGTAGCTTTGTAGTATAGTCTGAAGTCTGGGAGCCTGATTCCTCTAGCTCCATTTTTCTTTCTCAAGATTGCTTTTGCTATTTGGGGTCTTTTGTGTTTCCATACAAATTGTGCAATTATTTGTTCTAGTTCTGTGAAAAATGCCAGTGGTAGTTTGATAGGGATTGTATTGAACCTGTAGATTGCTTTGGGTAGTATAGTCATTTTCACAATGTTCATTCTTCCAATCCAAGAACATGGTATATCTCTCCATCTGTTGGTATCATCTTTAATTTCTTTCATCAGTGTCTTATAGTTTTCTGCATACAGGTCTTTTGTCTCCTTAGGTAGGTTTGTTCCTAGGTATTTTATTCTTATTGTTGCAGTGGTAAATGGGAGTGTTTCCTTAATTTCTCTTTCAGATTTTTCATCATTAGTGTAGAGCAACGCAAGAGATTTCTGTGCATTAATTTTGTATCCTGCTACTCTACCAAATTCATTGGTTAGCTCTAGCAGTTTTCTGGTAGCATCTCTAGGATTCTCTCTATATAGCATCATGTCATATGCAAACAGTGACAGCTTTACTTCTTCTTTTCCAATTTGGATCCCTTTTATTTCTTTCTCTTCTCTGATTGCTGTGGCTAAAACTTCCAAAACTATGTTGAATAATAGTGGTAAGAGTGGGCAACCTTGTCTTGTTCCTGATCTTAGTGGAAATGGTTTCAGTTTTTCACCATTGAGGACGATGTTGGCTGTGGGTTTGTCATATATGGCCTTTATTATGTTGAGGAAAGTTCCCTCTATGCCTACTTTCTGGAGGGTTTTTATCATAAATGGATGTTGAATTTTGTCAAAAGCTTTCTCTGCACCTATTGAGATGATCATATGGTTTTTCTCCTTCAATTTGTTAATATGGTGTATCACATTGATTGTTTTGCATATATTGAAGAATCCTTGCATTCCTGGGATAAACCCCACTTAATCATGGTGTATGATCCTTTTAATGTGCTGTTAGATTCTGTTTGCTAGTATTTTGTTGAGGATTTTTGCATCTGTGTTCATCAGTGATATTGGCCTATAGTTTTCTTTCTTTGTGACATCTTTGTCTCGTTTTGGAGTCAGGGTGATGGTGGCCTCGTAGAATGAGTTTGGGAGTGTTCCTCCTTCTGCTATATTTTGGAAGAGTTTGAGAAGGGTAGGTGTTAGCTCTTCTCTAAATGTTTGACAGAATTTGCCTGTGAAGCCATCTGGTCCTGGGCTTTTGTTTGTTGGAAGATTTTTAACCACAGTTTCAATTTCAGTGCTTGTGACTGGTCTGTTCATATTTTCTATTTCTTCCTGGTTCAGTCTCAGAAGGTTGTGCATTTCTAAGAATTTGTCTATTTCTTCCAGGTTGTCCATTTTATTGACATGTACTTGCTTGTAGTACCTCTCATGATCCTTTGTATTTCTGCAGTGTCAGTTGTTACTTCTCCTTTTTCATTTCTAATTCTATTAATTTGAGTCTTCTCCCTGTTCTTCTTGATGAGTCTGGCTAATGGTTTATCAATTTTGTTTAACTTCTCAAAGAACCAGCTTTTAGTTTTATTGATCTTTGCTATCGTTTCCTTCATTTCTTTTTCATTTATTTCTGATCTGATCTTTATGATTTCTTTCCTTCTGCTAACTTTGGGGGTTTTTTGTTTTTCTTTCTCTAATTGCTTTAGGTTTAAGGTTAGGTTGTTTATTTGAGATGTTTCTTGTTTCCTAAGGTAGGATTGCTATAAACTTCCCTCTTAGAACTGCTTTTGCTGCATCCCGTAGGTTTTGGGTCGTCATGTTTTCATTGTCATTTTTTTCTAGGTATTTTTTGATTTCCTCTTTGATTTCTTCAGTGATCTCTTGGTTCTTAAGTAGTGTATTGTTTAGCCTTCATGTGTTTGTATTTTTCACAGATTTTTTCCTGTAATTGATATCTAGTCTCATAGCGTTGTGGTCGGAAGATACTTGATACGATTTCAATTTTCTTAAATTTACCAAGGCTTGATTTGTGACCCAAGATATGATCTATCCTGGAGAATGTTCCATGAGCACTTGAGAAGTCTGTGTATTCTGTTGTTTTTGGATGGAATGTCCTATAAATATCAATTAAGTCCATCTTGTTTAATGTATCATTTAAAGCTTGTGTTTCCTTATTTATTTTCATTTTGGATGATCTGTCCATTGGTGAAAGTGGGGCTTTAAAGTCCCCTACTATGATTGTGTTACTGTCGATTTCCCCTTTTATGGCTGTTGGTATTTGCCTTATGTATTGAGGTGCTCCTATGTTGGGTGCATAAATATTTACAATTGTTATATCTTATTCTTGGATTGATCCCTTGATCATTATGTAGTGTCTTTCTTTGTCTCTTGTAATAGTCTTTGTTTTAAAGTCTATTTTGTCTGATATGAGAATTGCTACTCCAGCTTTCTTTTGATTTCCATTTGCATGGAATACCTTTTTCCATCCCCTCACTTTCAGTCTGTATGTGTCCCTAGGTCTGAAGTGGGTCTCTTGTAGACAGCATATATATGGGTCTTGTTTCTGTATCCATTCAGCCAGTCTGTGTCTTTTGGTTGGAGCATTTAATCCATTTACATTTAAGGTAATTATCGATATGTAGGTTCATCTTACCATTTTCTTAATTGTTTGGGGTTTGTTATTGTAGGTCTTTTCCTTCTCTTGTGTTTCCTGCCTAGAGAAGTTCCTTTAGCATTTGTTGTAAAGCTGGTCTGGTGGTGCTGAATTCTCTTAGCTTTTGCTTATCTGTAAAGGTTTTAATTTCTCCATCAAATCTGAATGAGATCCTTGTTGGGTAGAGTAATCTTGGTTGTAGGTTTTTCTCCTTCATCACTTTAAATATGTCCTGCTACTCCTTTCTGGCTTGCAGAGTTTCTGCTGAAAGATCAGCTGTTAACCTTATGGGGAGTCCATGGTATGTTATTTGTTGCTTTTCCCTTGATGCTTTTAATATTTTTTCTTTGTACTTAATTTTTGATAGTTTGATTAATATGTGTCTTGGCGTGTTTCTCCTTGGATTTATCCTGTATGGGACTCTCTGTGCTTCCTGGACTCGATTAAATATTTCCTTTCCCATATTAGGGAAGTTTTCAACTATAATCTCTTCAAATATTTTCTCAGTCCCTTTCTTTTTATCTTCTTCTTCTGGGACCCCTATAATTCGAATGTTGGTGCCTTTAATGTTGTCCCTGAGGCCTCTGAGACTGTCCTCAATTCTTTTCATTCTTTTTTCTTTATTCTGCTCTGCAGTAGTTATTTCCACTATTTTATCTTCCAGGTCACTTATCCGTTCTTCTGCCTCAGTTATACTGCTATTGATCCCTTCTAGAGAACTTTTAATTTCATTTGTTGTGTTGTTCATCACTGTTTGTTTGCTCTTTAGTTCTTCTAGGTCCTTGTTAAACTTTTCTTGTATTTTCTCCATTCTATTTCCAAGATTTGGATCATCTTTACTATCATTATTCTGAATTGTTTTTCAGGTAGACTGCCTGTTTCCTCTTCATTTGTTAGGTCTGGTGGGTTTTTGCCTTGCTCCTTCATCTGCTGTGTGTTTCTCTGCCTTCTCATTTTGCTTAACTTGCTGTGTTTGGGGTCTCCTTTTCGCAGGCTGCAGGTTCATAGTTCCCATTGTTTTTGGTGTCTGTCCCCAGTGGCTAAGGTTAGTTCAGTGGGTTGTGTAGGCTTCCTGGTGGAGGGGACTGGTGCCTGTGTTCTGGTGGATGAGGCTGGATCTTGTCTTTTTGGTGGGCAGGTCCACGTCTGGTGGTGTGTTTTGGGGTGTCTGTGGCCTTATTATGATTTTAGGCAGCCTCTCTGCTAATGGATGGGGTTGTGTTCCTGTCTTGCTAGTTGTTTGGCATAGGATGTCCAGCACTGTAGCTTGCTGGTCATTGAGTGGAGCTGGGTCTTGACATTGAGATGGAGATCTCTGGGAGATTTTTGCCATTTGATATTACGTGGAGCTGGGAGATCTCTTGTGGACCAGTGTCCTGAACTTGGTTCTCCCACCTCAGAGGCACAGCCCTGATGCCTGGCTGGAGCACCAAGAGCCTGTCATCCACACAGCTCAGAATAAAAGGGAGAAAAGGAAGAAAGAAGATAAAATAAAATAAAATAAAGTAAAATAAAATAAAATAAAGTTATTAAAATAAAAGATAAAGAATAATTATTAAAAAAATTTTTTAAGTAATAAAAAAAGAAGAGAGCAACCAAACCAAAAAACAAATCCACCAATGATAACAAGTGCTAAAAACTATACCAAAAAACCCCCCCAAAAAACAAAAAAACCGACAGAACCCTAGGACAAATGGTAAAAGCAAAGCTATACAGACAAAATCACACACAGAAGCACACACATACACACTCACCAAAAGAGAAAAAGGGAAAATATATATATATATCGTTGCTCCCAAAGTCCACCTCCTCAATTTGGGATGATCCGTTGTCTATTCAGGTATTCCACAGATGCAGGTACATCAAGTTGATTGTGGAGATTTAATCCGCTGCTCCTGAGACTGCTGGGAGAAATTTCCCTTTTTCTTCCTTGTTTGCAGAGCTCCTGGGGTTCAGCTTTGGATTTGGCCCCGCCTGTGCATGTAGGTCGCCTGAGGGTGTCTGTTCTTCGCTCAGACAGGATGGGGTTAAAGGAATAGCTGGTTCGGGGGCTCGGGCTCACTCAGGCCGGTGGAAGGGAGGGGTACGGATGCGGGGTGAGCCTGCGGCGGCAGAGGCCGGCGTGACGTTGCAGCAGCCTGAGGCGCGCCGTGCTTTCTCCTGGGGAAGTTGTCCCTGGATCACGGGACCCTGGCAGTGACGGGCTGCACAGGCTCCCGGGAGGGGAGGTGTGGAGAGTGACCTGTGCTTGCACACAGGCTTCTTGGTGGCGGCAGCAGCAGCCTTAGTGTCTCATGCCCGTCTCTGAGGTCCGCGCTGATCGCCGCGGCTCGCGCCCGTCTCTGGAGCTCGTTTAAGCGGCGCTGTTAATCCCCTCTCCTCGCGCACCAGGAGACAAAGAGGCAAGAAAAAGTCTCTTGCCTCTTCGGCAGCTCCAGACTTTTTCCCGGACTCCCTCCTGGCTAGCCGTGGTGCGCTAACCCCTTCAGGCTGTGTTCCCGCAGCCAACCCCAGTCCTCTCCCTGCGATCCGACCAAAGCCCGAGCCTCAGCTCCCAGCCCCCGCCCGCCCCGGCGGGTGAGCAGACAAGGCTCTCAGGCTGGTGAGTGCTGGTCGGCACCGCTCCTCTGTGTGGGAATCTCTCCGCTTTGCCCTCCGCACCCCTGTTGCTGTGCTCTCCTCCGTGGCTCCGAAGCTTCACCCCTCTGCCCCCCGCAGTCTCCACCCGCGAAAGGGCTTCCTAGTGTGTGGAAACCTTTCCTCCTTCACAGCTCCCTCCCACTGGTGCAGGTCCTGTCCCTATTTTTTGTCTCTGTTTTTCCTTTTTTCTTTTGCTCTACCCAGGTATGTGGGGAGTTTCTTGCCTTTTGGGAGGTCTGAGGTCTTCTGCCAGCGTTCAGTAGGTGTTCTTTAGGAGTTTTTCCACATGTAGATGCATTTCTGATGTATTTGTGGGGAGGAAGGTGATCTCCGCGTCTTACTCTTCTGCCATCTTGAAGCTCCTCTCTAATTTAATTTTAAATAATGACTCTGTTTAATAACCAGCTTACAAAATTTCTGAAAATATAATAACTCTCATGAGCCCACATAAACTGGCTCCAGCACACCACTGGCAGTTGTAGTTAAAAACAAGTCTGGGGCTTCCCTGGTGGCGCTGTGGTTAAGAATCCGCCTGCCATTGCAGGGGATATGGGTTCGACCCCTAGTCCGGGAAAATCCAACATGCTGCGGAGCAACTGGGCCCGTGCACCACAACTACTGAGGCTGCATGCCACAATTACTGAAGCCCATGCATCTAGAGCCCATGCTCTGCAACAAGAGAAGCTGCCACAAAGAGAAGCCCACACACTGCAACGAAGAGTAGCCCCTGCTCATTGCAACTAGAGAAAGCCCGCACACAGCGACGAAGACCCAAAGCAGCCAAAGATAAATAAATAAAATAAATAAATTTATTAAAAAAAAACACAAAACACAAGTCTGACAGGGACTTCCCTGGTGGTACAGTGGTTAAGAATCTACCTGCCAATGCAGGGGACACGGGTTCGAGCCCTGGTCTTGGAAGATCCCACATGCCGCCGAGCAACTGGGCCCGTGCGCCACAACTACTGAGCCTGCGTGCCACAACTACTGAAGCCCATGCGCTTAGAGCCCATGCTTCACAACAAGAGAAGCCACCGCAATGAGAAGCCCGCGCACTGCAAGAAAGAGTAGCTCTCACTCTCTGTAACTAGAGAAAGCCCACACAGAGCAACGAAGACCCAATACAGCCAAAAATAAAAACAAAAAACCAAAAACTAACAACAAAACCCAAGTCTGACGAACAGCACTCTAAGAACCTACCACTGGTGCTATTGCTGACACTCTTGAGTGGCCAGGTGGTTTGACACAACTTCATGGAGTTATCTACATGTTAGAAGAGAACTGTAAAATTGGCCATTTCCCACATTTTCCTGTGTATTCTTTGGCATTTGATTCCTTAACACCTAAATTCAGATGTTTCCCTTTGTCTTGTTTTTAGTTCAGCGGAGAATTTTACCCAAACATTCTAGCTCAGACTACTTTTTAGGGTTTGTTTACACAACGATTTTTTTTTAAAAGTAAACCCAAGAAATTGGAAAGCCCAGTGATCTTGGTCATTTATTTATTTATTTATGGCCACGCCACGTGGCTTGTGGGATCTTAGTTCCCCGACCAGGGACTGAACCTGGGCCCTTGGTAACAGTGTCCTAACTACTGGACCACCAGGGAATTCCCACAGTGATTTTAAATCCAGAGGGGAACTACTAGAATTCCGTAAGTTTGACTTCAAAGGGGCCCTCAGTTGTGCATGGCTATCCTATTTCCCCTCCTTTTCCCTGAGAGGACTCTTTCCTACCTTCTCCTCTTGTCCCAGACATCATCTCCCCACCTCACAAGCCAGAGGCATCAGAGATTACCTTAGTTAATATTTTGGTATAGCCTTCCAGTTTTTTCTTTATGGATGTACAGACATTTAAAGGTGCTCATAATGTACAAGGATTGCTCCTATTAAAAAATAATATATTATTTGTAATTCTTTACTAAATAATAATAGGGAATATTCATTGAATATTTGTGTCTACCACTACCCTGTGTAAGTGTGTATGTAATAGAATCTCAATTTGAAATGACTGAATTTTGACTCACCTAACCTATAGTCCAGATGGTTGATGATGTCATGGAGGCGCCAGCTCCTCTCTGTTTTTATATGCTACTCGACACAAAGTTGGCTTCATTCTTTGAGTGGTTTTTCCCTTGCTCATGGCTGCAGCAGCAATTTGCTATGCTCCTCTGTTCATATCCAGCCAGGGTCAGAGAGATTGATTATATGTAGCTTCTTTCCAGAAGTTTCCAATAAGGCTCTCCTCATGTCTCATGAGCCCAAATTGGCTGAGGTCTGTCTATCCTTGAAAACCAGTGGCATGTGGGGTCTGGATACCACGATCAGCTCAGACTAGCAGCAAGAGGGGGCTGGATGTGGAGGAGTCATTACAGGCCTTCTCGATGGCACTCAGGTTATTTTTTAGTCCTACTTTGTCACCCACTTTTCTTAACAATATCTTACGAACATTTTCAATTTTCCTTCTAAATTGTGGCTTGAAATAACTGCATTATTTGTTTATTCAGTATTTAATTGGCATCTGACCAATTATCTCACTATTTCATGGAACCTAATAGATGCAGGACTATAGTGCATATTAAAAAATAAATAATTTTTTAAACACTAATAGTGGCTAATATCTTATGAGCATTTACTATTTGCCAGGCATTATGCCAGCAACACTGCGTACATTATTGTCAGTAACTTCCTTACTTCCCAAATCCTGACTTCAATCCTCAAGTCCCTTGAACACTTCAACTCACTCCAGGCTAGCCTCCAGCCCCACAGTTCCACAGTGCGGTGTTTGACAAGGTTAGGCTCCACATTGCTAAATCCAATGGTCACTGCTCTGTCCCCATTCTCCTCCATCTTTCAGTAGAATTCAGCAATCTACTCTTTCCTGCAAAACTGAACTCTTGCATCTTTCAAGATCCCACACACTTCTGATTTTTCTCCTGTTCACTGGCTGCACTGTCTCAGCTTCATCTCAGGGCTTGATCCTAGGCCCTTTTCTCTGTCTATCTATGGTTTCTCCCAAGGTGAATTTATCTATCATCTATTTGCTGATACTTCCCAAAGTTATATCTCCAGATGGGACATTTTCCCTCAGCTTCAGATTGTCTAATGGCCCTCCATGTCCGCATGTCTGCTGTGACACCTAGCAGGCATCTCAAAGTATTATGACCAAGGCAGAATTTTGGATTCCTCCTCCTCACTCTCCCAACTCTTCCTTCCCCCGTCTTCCTAATCTCCGTAAGTGACACCCCAAATGATCACTCAAAGTCCCATCAGAAGACAAAAATCACATCAGCTATTTGAACAGAGAATTAACTAGGTATAAAATTGTTAGCTAGAAAGTTAGTATAAATTTGCTAACTAAAAGGATAAAAAGAGGACTCTAAGGTATGGTGGAGATAGCAACTGCAGGAAACAGCTATGGCCCTGAGGGCTGAAAACAGAGGGAAGAGACTGGAATTATTAACATTTAGAAATGTAAAGGAGGGGGCCCCCTGCAGAACGGAAAGTCTGACTTCTGAGAAGGGGCTCTACTTGGCTGGCGTTGCTGTCTCTCCACGGAGGGTACAATGAAGTTAGTTCTGCAAGCGCTGGAAAAACGTGACCTGGATTCAACTGCTGGTACTGGAAGGAAGAGCTGCGGCCGGTGGAAGAAGCTTTGTTCGGATGGCTCATTCAGAAACAGGAAGCAGAGGGGAGAAACAAGTCCCTTCTTCCTGCTCAGCCTTGAATCTCCCCGAGCACCTGCAATTGTCAGGGCCCAGTGGAGAGCCAACTGGCCAAGCAGAACTGTGATTTGCAGAGTTCCAGCCCCCAGTGTCATAAAGCAGAGTAGAGAAGGGGAAGTTTGGAGCGAAAGACAAGAAATAATCTCCTAACTATCACAGCCGTCTGCCTGGTTGATCAAGCCAAAAGCCTAGGAGTGATCACTGTTTCCTCTTTCTGTTCCTTGTATCCAATGCCTCACCACATCCTGAAAGTTCTACCTCCAAAATGTCTCCTAAATCTGCTTGCTTCTCTCCATCCAGACACTGCCACCCTTTAACCCAAACCACCATTGTCAAGGGTAGATGAGTGCAGCGGTCATCCTGGTATTGCTGACTCCTGGCTTCCTGAAATGTATCTTCTCACAGCAACCTGAATGGTCTTTTCAAACATAAACACTCTAGTAGCTGCATGTGGAATAAACCCAAACTCCTCACCGTGGTCTGGGTTGCCTCTCTCTTGGTCTTCTATCACTCTAGCCACACTGGCCTTCTTTCTTTTTTGAACCTGCCAAGCTGGATCCAACCTCAGGCCTTGCTTTTGCTCTTCTCTCTGCCTGAACCTCCCCCACTCCCCCACCCCCCACACTCTTCACAGAACTGGCTCCTTATCATTCACACCTCAGCTCAAGTATCCCCTTCTCAGAGAGGGCTTCTCCTTTAAAGTAGTGCCCTTTCGGGGCAATTACAGTGATCTCGTTCATTTATTTGTTACAGTGGGCCCTTCTCCCCAAAGGAATGAAAGCTTGAGAGGACAGGGGCATTGCTCTATTTCTCCCTCTATCCTCAGCAGCTAGGACAAATGCCTGGCAAGTAGAAGGAACTTAATAAATGTTTGTTAAATTATGAATTTCATTTAGTTCTCAGAACAATTTTTCCCCGTTATACAGATGATGAAATAAGGGTACAGAGAGGATAAATAAAAATACCCCATGGCAGGACCCAAAAAAAATTTCACCTATATAAGTCTAACTACAGCTTAAACTCTTAATTTTAAGACTACATTTTAGCCTTTAATTTGTACATGTAACACTTAGATTGTATGCTCCTCCAAAGGAACTATAGTTTAGATAAATTTTTCTCTTTATCTCCTAAGAAAAATGTCCATTAGCTTTTCACAGTCATCTGTTCTATTGTGGAGCAGATTTTTCATTGCAACTTCTAAAAGTCATGGAGGGAATTGACAGCCAGCTTTTTTGAATGAGCAAGGTGGATTATTTTAGGAAGATAAAATTTTTCTAGATGCTGCCGTCCACGAATAGGTTTTAGGAAAGAACACCATAGGTGACACAAATCTTCCTTTTTGAAAAGGAAAACCAAGTGTTGGATTCCAGTTAGTAAATGGAACACAATTGGTTCATCCAAGCTTTCACATCATATTTTTCTGCTGATCTAAGTTAGCTGCTCAGAGTCTAACTGATCCCCTTTCTCTGTCACAACTCTTTAGGTCACATTATGAAGTAAGAAAAAATTCTCAGATCTTGTATCACTTTAAAAAATTCAAGTTACTATGCTGGGAGGGTTTTCACAGAGGTAGAATCAGCATTATCTCAAATTTCCCATGAGTATGCCAACCATAATGAAAGGTTGCTGAGAAATACTTTATTTCCATCAAACAACCACTTTGGGGAAATGGAGCCATGGGTGTTTCCCATTGCCCCCGGCTCTAAAGCCCTTCTAAACAGGCTCATTTTAGTTCCTTAGGTATTAGCTAGAATCATACTGGAAAATCTCTACAAAATGAAATAGTAATGTGTTCCTAAATTATGGGATTATTTTCTGTGCTTTATGCATTTAAAGGATCTATATGAATTAGCCGTGAGCAAATATTTCCAGATAAGGTCTACACTCATTACCTTACCTCTTGTTAAAATGACAGTCCTTCCGATTGCTAAGATTTCCCACCAATAGATATCCAATTTACACAGCTCCTCACTTTCCAGTAACTTCTTCTACCAGAAATTGGCTTAAGAGAAGTGGCAATCGAGGAAGGCTGGAATGCATTTAATGAGACACATGACAAAATAAATTCTGTTTATGTTAGGAAGAAAATATAACATACTGAAAACATGTTGCACACGTACTGATTTCCAAATCCTATTTAAAAGTTTCCTGGCCTTATGCCTAGCAGTAGCAAAAGGTATAGGATGGTAAAACTGTCTTGTAATCTTCCTGCAGGACTATGCTTATCCTGAAGTTCAGTCATGGCTTGGTCTTAGTGCCAATTTTCTCATCACAACATGAAAAGCCAATAACTCTGGTATTCTTCTCATACCCTAATGCCAGGATTATAATAGGGTAGGCATTTTTATCTTGTTCTTATGTCTTCCTAGGAAACACTACACTGCAGGATTTCACCTTATCAGATTGGCAAAGAATAAAAGCCTGACACTACTGAGTGCTGACAAGGATGTAGAACAATGAGAACATTCATACAATACTGATGGAAATATAAATTGGTCAATCCCCTTGGAAATCAACTTGTAAATATTTAGAATAGTTAACGATATACATAACCTCAGACCTAGCAAAATTACTTCTAGGAATAATGAATTTTTATGTAAGAAAACATTTATAAGAATGTTCATTACAGCCTTATTGGTAATTGTAAAAATTGGAAACAGGATAAATTTCCATCGAAAGTAGAATAAATTGTGGGGTATTTAACACAATAGAATACAGCAATTAATGAACTCATTAGCTCTGCATGTTTCAACATGGATACATCTTTAAAATATAATGTTATAAAAAGCAAGTTGCAGAAGGATGTGTACAGTATGATACTATTTATATTACTTGTAAAAGCATGCAAAACAATCATCTGTGCTGTTTATAATCATATATATCAATATATAGTATAAAAACATGAATGGGTTTGGCAAACACCAAATTCAGGGTACACAGAGAAATTGGGTAGAGAATACAGGAGCTAGAAATAAATCTGTACTTCATTTCCTAAAACAAATACAAGCTCTAAAACAAGTATAGCAAAACGTTACAATTTTACAGTGTTGGGCTGTGGATACATTGACATTTTGTATACTTTCTTATTTTTGAAATGTTAGGGGAAAAAAGCCATTACCTTTGTGGGTAGTTTATCTTCATTCAGTAAACAAGGGTTGAGCCTCTTCTATGAGTCAGGCACTATTTTAGCTGCTAGGAGTCAAAGAGTCCCTGTCCTCAGAGGATTTAGAATCTAGTGGAAGATGATCCTGAATGCACTCACTCTGGTCCCATGACAATTAATTTTTACCTCTCTTATCACCTTCTGCTTCATATTATGGTTTCAGTTTTAATTACATCTTTCTTTCTATAGTAGTGCTATCCAATACAACTTTCTGCATTGATCAAAATATTCTATATCTGTGCAATCCAATATGGTAGCCATTAACCACTATGTAGCTATTAAACACTTGAAACATAGCTAGTATGACAGGGGAACTGAATTTTCAATTTTAATTAATTTAAATTTAAATAACCACATGTGGCTAACAGCTACCATATTGGGCAGCACCATTATAAGAGTTTATGCCCTTAGAGGGCAGGCACTGTGTCTTTCTCATCTTTATAGCCCCACCTCAAGTCCTGCCTTCACCCCCAGGGCACCTGACCAGATACTGTGTCTCATACAAGACATTTGATAAATATCTGTTAAATCGAATCCCGGAATTGAGTCCTTTCAGTGCCATTAACTAGCATGTGCCCCAAGGAAATTCCCTTAATCTCTGTATATTCATTTACCTATTGATCAAACATGAACTATACACCAATTCTGTTCCAAGCAGAGGGGATATAAATATAAATAAAACAGTCCCTTTCCTTGAGGAATTCATAATCTTGCCTGGGCAATAGTTCATTCAGACATAAAATGAGAGGATTAATCCTGAGGATTTCTAAATTCTCTTCCAGCCCCAACATTCTATAAATACATTCACTGAATTGTTCATCTGTGCCTATGTTCACTTTCAGAGTTTATGCAAATAGGCAATAAATCAATAAAATGAAGATATCTAAACCCATCAAGAGCCCTTTGATCTCATTCCTTTATTCATTTTACAAATATTTACTGAACATCATTTATGGATGTTTTGATTGCCTCCTCTTTACCCCATTGGTGAGGGAGGGATTCTCGCCTTAGGATTATGGGGATGGCCAAACACACAATACCTGCCACTGTACACAAGAGCTTGAGAGCAGGTTATTAGTCACATATAGTCACAGCCCAGACTAGAAGGTCACCACAGACCAGGCAGGGCCACGCAGGGGTTTCACTCAGGAATAGAGTAAACAACCAGGTGCTGTGAAGGCAGGCTTTGTAGTCTCAAGAGGGTGAGATGCCCTCTGGTTCCTGAAGGATACTGTGATTGACTCATCTGAATGATTCCATGGGCTGGCAGGGAACACCCTAGTCAGGGATAAGCTGGAACTGCGGCTGGTGCATTTGATGAGGAGGATTGTCTGGCTAGGAGACCTTATCCACGAGAGCAGAATAGGGTAGGAAATTGTAATTAGGCCATTTGAGGCCCTCCTGATTTTACCACCCATGTCAAGGCAGTATATGATGTTAAGCCTTGATTTTAGGGCTTACACCAAGTTCTATACTAGGCACCCTCATGTGCAAGATAAGAATAAGAGGTTCCTGCCCTTATGGGTCTTATGGTTTAAGTTTCAGAGACATATTGGTGGAATTAGTGAACTATAATGGTCTTTCCATCTCTCTAATTCTGCCATGGGCCCAGGGCCCAACGGAATGGAGAATGGCTCCTTTGGCCACTAGAGGGCATTTCCTGCTTTCTGCATAGGCCTCTGTTTCCCTGAGGTTTAACTACAATGGCGAGTTTCGTGCACTGATTGATTCTTAAGGTTGGTACACATCAGAATCACCTGGGAAAAAACTTTAAACAGAGGTCTACCCCCAAAGATTCTGATTCTATAGGAATAGGATTGAGCTTGGGCTTCTGTCATTTGAACATGTTTCCCAAGCGATTTTGATAGACGAGCAGAGATGAACCACCAAACAGTTTAGTGAGATAGCCTACATTCTGATTTTCAGGGGTTCCCGTTTTATTTCTTTTCTAGCTTTATTGAGATATAATTGACATATAACATTGTGTAAGATGTACAACATGTTGATTTGATATACTTATAAAGTGATTACTGCCATTACACCTCTATCACCTCACATAATTACCATTTCTTTTTCTTTTTTTTTTTTAACATCTTTATTGGAGTATAATTGCTTTACAATGTTGTGTTAGTTTCTGCTGTATAACAAGGTGAATCAGCTATATGTATACATATATCACCATATCTCCTCCCTCTTGCGTCTCCCTCCCACCCTCCCTATCCTACCCCTCTAGGTGGTTGCAAAACACCGAGCTGATCTCCCTGGGCTATGTGGCTGCTTCCCACTAGCGATCTATTTTACATTTGGTAGTGTATAAATGTCAATGTTGCTCTCCACTTCATCCCAGCTTTCCCTTCCCCCTCCCCATATCCTCAAGTCCATTCTCTACGTCTGTGTCTTTATTCCTGTCCTGTCCCTAGGTTCATCAGAACCATTTTTTTTAATAGATTCCATATATATGTGTTAGCATATGGTATTTGTTTTTCATTTTCTGACTTACTTCACTCCTTATGACAGACTCTAGGTCCATCCACCTCACTACGAATAACTCAATTTCGTTTCTTTTTATGGATGAGTAATATTCCATTGTATATATGTGCCACATCTTCTTTATCCATTCATCTGTTGATGGACACTTAGGCTGCTTCCATGTCTTGGCTATTGCAAGTAGTGCTGCAATGAACATTGTGGTACATGACTCTTTTTGAATTATGGTTTTTCAGGGTATATGCCCAGTAGTGGGATTGCTGGGTCATATGGTAGTTCTATTTTTAGTTTTTGAGGGAACCTCCATACTGTTCTCCATAGTGGCTGTATCAATTTACATTCCCACCAACAGTGCAAGAGTGTTCCCTTTTCTCCACACCCTCTCCAGCATTTATTGTTTGTAGATTTTTTGATGATGGCCATTCTGGCCGGTGTGAGGTGATACGTCATTGTAGTTTTGATTTGCATTTCCTCTAATGATTAGTGATGTTGAGCATCTTTTCATGTGTTTGTTGGCAATCTGTATATCCTCTTTGGAGAAATGTCTGTTTAGGTCTTCTGCCCATTTTTGGATTGGGTTGTTTGTTTTTTTGATACTGAGCTGCATGAGCTGCTTGTATACTTTGGAGATTATTCCTTTGTCAGTTGCTTCATTTGCAACTATTTTCTCCCATTCTGAGGGTTGTCCTTTCGTCTTTTTTATGGTTTCCTTTGCTGTGCAAAAGCTTTGAACTTTCTTTAGGTCCCATTTGTTTATTTGTGTTTTTATTTCCATTTCTCTAGGAGGTGGGTCAAAAAGGATCTTGCTGTGATTTATGTCATAGAGTGTTCTGCCTGTGTTTTCCTCTAAGAGTTTGTTAGTGTCTGGCCTTACATTTAGGTCTTTAATCCATTTTGAGTTTATTTTTGCGTATGGTGTTACGAAGTGTTCTAATTTCATTCTTTTACATGTAGCTGTCCCGTTTTCCCAGCACCACTTATTAAAGAGGCTGTCTTTTCTCCATTGTATATTCTGCCTCCTTTATCAAAGATAAGGTGACCATATGTGCATGGGTTTCTCTCTGGGCTTTCTATCCTGTTCCATTTATCTATATTTCTGTTTTTGTGCCAGTACCATACTGTCTTGATTACTGTAGCTTTGTAGTATAGTCTGAAGTCTGGGAGCCTGATTCCTCTAGCTCCGTTTTTCTTTCTCAAGATTGCTTTTGCTATTTGGGGTCTTTTGTGTTTCCATACAAATTGTGCAATTATTTGTTCTAGTTCTGTGGAAAATGCCATTGGTAGTTTGATAGGGATTGTATTGAATTTGTAGATTGCTTTGGGTAGTATAGTCATTTTCACAATGTTGATTCTTCCAATCCAAGAACATGGTATATCTCTCCATCTGTTGGTATCATCTTTAATTTCTTTCATCAGTGTCTTATAGTTTTCTGCATACAGGTCTTTTGTCTCCTTAGGTAGGTTTATTCCTAGGTATTTTATTCTTATTGTTGCAGTGGTAAATGGGAGTGTTTCCTTAATTTCTCTTTCAGATTTTCCATCATTAGTGTAGAGCAACGCAAGAGATTTCTGTGCATTAATTTTGTATCCTGCTACTCTACCAAATTCATTGGTTAGCTCTAGCAGTTTTCTGGTAGCATCTCTAGGATTCTCTATATATAGTATCATGTCATCTGCAAACAGTGACAGCTTTACTTCTTCTTTTCCGATTTGGATTCCTTTTATTTCTTTCTCTTCTCTGATTGCTGTGGCTAAAACTTCCAAAACTATGTTGAATAATAGTGGTAAGAGTGGGCAACCTTGTCTTGTTCCTGATCTTAGTGGAAATGGTTTCAGTTTTTCACCATTGAGGACGATGTTGGCTGTGGGTTTGTCATATATGGCCTTTATTATGTTGAGGAAGGTCCCTCTATGCCTACTTTCTGGAGGGTTTTTATCATAAATGGGTGTTGAGTTTTGTCAAAACTTTTTCTGCATCTATTGAGTTGATCATATGGTTTTTCTCCTTCAGTTTGTTAATATGGTGTATCACATTGATTGATTTGCGTATATTGAAGAATCCTTGCATCCCGGGGATAAATCCCACTTGATCATGGTGTATGATCCTTTTATTGTGTTGTTGGATTCTGTTTGCTAGTATTTTGTTGAGGATTTTTGCATCTATGTTCATCAGTGATATTGGTCTGTAGTTTTCTTTTTTTGTGACATCTTTGTCTGGTTTTGGTATCAGGGTGATGGTGGCCTCGTAGAATGAGTTTGGGAGTGTTCCTCCCTCTGCTATATTTTGGAAGAGTTTGAGAAGGATAGGTGTTAGCTCTTCTCTAAATGTTTGATAGAATTCTCCTGTGAAGCCATCTGGTCCTGGGCTTTTGTTTGTTGGAAGATTTTAAATCACAGTTTCAATTTCAGTGCTTGTGACTGGTCTGTTCATATTTTCTATTTCTTCCTGGTTCAGTCTCGGAAGGTTGTGCATTTCTAAGAATTTGTCCATTTCTTTCAGGTTGTCCATTTTATTGGCAGAGAGTTGCTTGTAGTAATCTCTCATGATCCTTTGTATTTCTGCAGTGTCAGTTGTTACTTCTCCTTTTTCATTTCTAATTCTATTGATTTGAGTCTTCTCCCTTTTCTTCTTGATGAGTCTGGCTAATGGTTTATCAATTTTGTTTATCTTCTCAAAGAACCAGCTTTTAGTTTTATTGATCTTTGCTATCATTTCCTTCATTTCTTTTTCATTTATTTCTGATCTGATCTTTATGATTTCTTTCCTTCTGCTAACTTTCTTTCCTTCTGCTAATGGTTTTCTTTGTTCTTCTTTCTCTAATTGCTTTAGGTGTAAGGTTAGGTTGTTTATTTGAGATTTTTCTTGTTTCTTGAGGTAGGATTGTATTGCTATAAACTTCCCTCTTAGAACTGCTTTTGCTGCATCCCATCGGTTTTGGGTCATCGTGTTTTCATTTGTTTCTAGCTATTTTTTGATTTCATCTTTGATTTCCTCAGTGATCTCTTGGTTATTTAGTAGCGTATTGTTTAGTCTCCATGTGTTTGTTTTTTTTTTTTTTTTTTACAGTTTTTTTCCTGTAATTGATATCTAGTCTCATAGTGTTGTGGTCAGAAAAGATACTTGATACGATTTCAATTTTCTTAAATTTACCAAGGCTTGATTTGTGACCAAAGATATGGTCTATCCTGGAGAATGTTCCATGAGCACTGGAGAAGAAAGTGTATTCTGTTGTTTTTGGATGGAATGTCCTATAAATATCAATAAGTCCATCTTGTTTAATGTGTCATTTAAAGCTTGTGTTTCCTTATTTATTTTCATTTTGGATGATCTGTCCATTGGTGGAAGTGGGGTGTTAAAGTCCCCTACTATGATTGTGTTATTGTCGATTTCCCCTTTTATGGCTGTTAGCATTTGCCTTATGTATTGAGGTGCTCCTATGTTGGGTGCATAAATACTTACAATTATTATTTCTTCTTCCTGGATTGATCCCTTGATCATTATATAGTGTCCTTCTTTGTCTCTTGTAATAGTCTTTATTTTAAAGTCTATATTGTCTGATATGAGAATTGCTACTCCAGCTTTCTTTTGATTTCCATTTGCATGGAATATCTTTTTCCATCCCCTCACATTCAGTCTGTATGTGTCCCTAGGTCTGAATTGGGTCTCTTGTAGACAGCATATGTACTGGTTTTGTTCTTGTATCCATTCAGCCAGTCTATGTCTTTTGTTTGGAGCATTTAATCCATTTACATTTAAGGTAATTATCGATATGTAGGTTCCTATTACCATTTTCTTAATTGTTTTGGGTTTGTTATTGTAGGTCTTTTCCTTCTGTTGTGTTTCCTGCCTAGAGAAGCTCCTTTAGCATTTGTTGTAAAGCTGGTTTCATGGTGCTGAATCCTCTTAACTTTTGCTTATCTGTAAAGGTTTTAATTTCTCCATCAAATCTGAATGAGATCCTTGCTGGGTAGAGTAATCTTTGTTGTAGTAATCTTTCCGTCTGCCTTGAAGAGTTTCTGCTGAAAGATCACCTGTTAACCTTATGGGGAGTCCCTGGTATGTTATTTGTTGCTTTTCCCTTCATGCTTTTAATAGTTTTCCTTTGTATTTAATTTTTGATAGTTCGATTAATATGTGTCTTCATGTTTTTCTCTTTGGGTTTATCCTGTATGGTACTCTCTGTGCTTCCTGGACTTGATTGACTATTTCCTTCCCCATGTTAGGGAAGTTTTCGACTATAATCTCTTCAAATATTTTCTCAGACCCTTTCTTTTTCTCTTCTTCTTCTAGGACCCCTATAATTTGAATTTTGGTGCTTTTAATATTGTCCCAGAAATCTCTGAAACTGTCCTCAATTATTTTCATTCTTTTTTCTTTATTCTGCTCTGTGGTAGTTATTTCCACTCTTTTATTTTCCCGGTCACTTATCCATTCTTCTGCCTCAGTTATTCTGCTATTGATTCCTTGTAGAGAATTTTAACTTTCATTCATTGTGTTGTTCATCGTTGTTTGTTTGCTCTTCAGTTCTTCTAGTTCCTTGTTAAACATTTCTTGTATTTTCTCCATTCTATTTCTAAGATTTTGGATCATCTTTACTATCATTACTATGAATTCTTTTTCAGGTAGGTTGCCTATTTCATCTTCATTTATTTGGTCTTGTAGGTTTTTACCTTACTCCTTCATCTGTAACATATTTTTTTGTCGTCTCTTTTTGTTTGTTTGTTTTTGATGGGTGGTGCTGTATTCCTGTCTTACTGGTTGTTTGGCCTGAGACGTCCAGCACTGAAGTTGGCAGGTAGTTGGATAGAGCTGGGTCTTGGTGCTGAGATGAGGACCTCCGGGAGGCCTCACTCCGATTGATATTCCCTGGCATCTGAGGTTCTCTGTTAGTCCAGCAATTTGGACTCGGAGCTCCCACCACAGGAGCTTGGGCCCGACCTCCAGCCTGGGAACCAAGATCCCGCAAGCAGCTGGTTTGTCAAAAAAACTTTAAAATTGTGGTGGAGGCACGCAGTGGGGATGAGGAGGTGTCTAAACTTCACTGTCTGAAGTGAACAGTTACATGGAAAGGGCAGCTGCTGTCACAGGGGTCCATGGTGAGGAACTGCATCTTGGCTCCCGACGAGTCCTGGAAACCCACTCTCGGCCGAACAAACACTGCTGCTGCTGGTCAGGCTCCTCGCCTCTGAAGCAGAAACCATTTCTTTTTTGTGGTGAGAACATTTAAGATCTACTCCCTTAGTAACTTTCAAGTATATAATAAAGTATTATTAATTAAAATAACCATGTTACATATTAGATCCCCAGAACTTATCCATATTATAACTGGAAGTTTGTAACCGTTGACCAACATCTCCCCATTTCCCTCACCCCCAGCCTCTGGTAACCAATATTCTACTGTTTCTATGAGTTCAGCTTTTTAAGATTCTACATATAGGCGATAGCATACAGTCTTTGTCTTTCTCTGCCTGATTTGTTTCACTTAGCATAATGCCTGCTTAGTGCACATGCTTCTTAAGCATAATGTGCTTAGCATAAGGCTGCCCTGAGTCTGGATGCAAAAGCTGGGTTGAGATTTGAAGCAAAGTGAAGGTGGAAGATTGACTCTGTCACTAGTGCCGTGCTGTGCTTGTCATCTGGGCTCCTAGAGCCACATGCTTGGAAATCACGTCCTTTGGTTTCTGGCTCTAGACCAACCCCTTTGGCCCGTGGAATCTGTGTGAGTGTTGGGTGAGGGGTCGGGGGAACCAAAAGAGACAGAGGATATTATGCCTTCTTTCTTTATTTTTGTCACCAACCCTCCCCCACCTCCCTCCCAAGCCAGACACAAAATTCTTCTCTTCTTCCTCTCAAAGAAATAAATGCTCTCAAGCACTCACTTCCCCAAGTAGAAGTCAGCAGCCTGAGCACATTTAAGCCTGAATAGATTCTAGACTCAGGTAGGGTGTCCTGCCACAAACAAATACGTGCAGGTTATCATCCTCATCCCCTGACTCATTCCCATCTCATTTGATTCTGAGAAACAGGAAGCAAGGGGCCATAATGATTAGAAACAACCTGATTTTCCATCACTTGAACACTGAGTCACTGAGTCTTTAATTGTCCTCTTTCTGTTGAGGTTTTATCGTGCTGGTTTTGTTGTTATTGTTGCTTTGTTTTGTGAGTGAAATGGGCTCCCCATTTCAAAACCTTAAGTGCGTTCTTGAGTGATATTTTTCTAGTTGCTTGTTTTAAAATCAATGTAAATACTTGATTTTAAATATACCTTTAAAAAAGTTGAAAGGAAAACTCCAGGCAAAGAGAACCACTGAGTTATTTAAGGATTATAGACTTCCTTTCAAAGCAGTTATGCTAAATTATGAAAGATGTACTCCCTGCAAGGTAATGCGAGTTCATCTAGAAAAGGCAAGTGTTCTACTTGTAGGTAAGCTGAGAATTCATCCCTGCCCTCCGGTGGCTGTAACATACACACAAGCGCCACTACTATATTTATTAGTTGTCAGGAATTTTTTTAAAGCTCCCAGGGCTAAATTACAAATGTCTTCTTCCAACAAATGTGATTAAATAAAGGAAGATGGTTTGTATATCTGGTCCTAGGGCTGGACATCAGAGCTGCTGACTGAGCATACTGGGACCTTACCTGTCCTAGGAACTGCTCGACAGCTCTTTTTTCTTTCTTCAACCTAGCCTAGGAAGCTGATTTCCATGCCTATGTAAATGAGACATTCCTCAGTGCTGGCCCCTGAATTACTCACTTGTATCACTCACTCTACCACACAGGCATAGAACAAGAATTCACTGAATAACAACTTGAATGAGGTTGTCTGTCCCAATGCCCAAGCTATCCAACAAAATGAGAAGTATTCTCCAGAGGCATAGGTGTGTCAGGGTGTGGACTTATAAATTACCCTCTCTTGAACTAAATGTTTAATTACACAATCCATATCAGATCTGCCAACTGCAGGAGGTGCCCAGAAAGAATGATAACAATAATATTTATATTAAAATGGTAATCTATTATGAATCTTGCCCCCCTTTTTCATAATTGTCCTCCATTTACCAAATACATTTCTAGGCAAATCAAGCTTCTCAAGAGAGTAGGAAAAACGATAGGCTTTTCTTGTTTTATAAAGCCAAGTCACAACTTAAACAGCTAATAATAACAACTACCATTTTATTTAATGCCTGTGGACTACAGGACAGGTACCATGCCAGGTGGTTTACAAGCTGTATCTCATTTAACCTCCTAATAACTTTTGATGTAGGTACTATTATTTTTCCTATTTTATAAGTGGAGAAACCAAGGCTCTGAAAGGCTAAGTTACTTGCTCAAGTCCCCCAATAGTAAAGGAGGATAGGGCACCCACATACAGTTGAGTAAGTCATTCACTGCACCTAGCCTTGTGATCCACTTGCTAAGCCACACACCAGCAGGGCAGCGCCTACCCAGAGGGCGCACCCTTTCCTAATATAAACAAAGGCATAGTATGGGCTAGCTACTGCCCTGAAAATAGAACCTAGAATCAAACCCATTAAGCTGATTCCAGATCCTACGTGCTTCATGCTATACTGCCTTGCCAAACACATTTTCCTACCTCAAAGGGTCCCATAATGGTCACAAATATTCATTCTTTCCCACTGGCTGGATTTGGGGATGGGTGTAAGGGGAAGGATGAGTGGACAGATGCCCTAATACCTTTGGAGTAGCCTGGTTTTCAGGTGTGGTGGCATGGGTAGTGATTGGGAACAGCAGCAAAGTACAGTCCTGGAAACTGCCAGTGGCCTGACCCCTTGGAAATTTTCTTGGCCTGCTTTATGGAGGTTACCTAACCGTGGGAGTCGAGGTGGCTCTGCCTGAATGGCTGTGAGTGTCCTGATGAGAAACATCACTTCAGTGCAATGTGCCAACAGATGGGAATTCTTGGGCTGACTCCACCAGAGTCATTTTGACCTTTGGCCGGTCACTTAACCTCAGTGACTCCCATTTCTCATCCAAAAATGCAGACAATTATCACAAGTACTCAGAAGTAACACCAAAAACCTTTTAAAGCAGGCAGAATTTTTCTTTGGTGCTTACAGTCATCTGTGAAGTTCTTTCTCCCCCATTTCTCTTTCCCTGTAGCATTCCCTTCTTTCATAGTATCAACTTTCCCCAAACTATCTTTATCCTAAAGAAGAGGCAAGGAAGGCTTTGCACAAAGGATTGAATCACTGTTGGGTGAATTTTAGTAGCAGGTGAAGGTTTGGGGTTTTCTCAGAGCCTGTAAATCACAAAGATCAGTAACTGAGGATTAGGCTGTCCTGGGAAAGTATTGTAAAGTACATTTTTAAAAATCACATGAATGTATCTACTTAATGGAATATTATGCAGTCATTATGAATGTTCATTCAGGAAGACTTCGAGGCAACATCAGGGAAAACTCCCAGATATAATGTGATATGTAAAAAGCAGGAGCCCAAAACATATATGTGAGATACAACTACATAAAAATTATATACATATACAGAGGGAGCCTGGAAAGTAATACAGAAAAATAAATAATTGGTTGAAGTGGTGGGATAATGAGTGGTTTTTAAATTTTTAGTGAACGTTATTATAACAATGTGAAGTATATTTAGAAATACTAACAAAGAAGAAATTTCATCCTTTTAAAAACATCTGTAGAAAAATGACCATATAGGTAAACTGAATTCTCTACTGTCATAATTTCAGGCTGATGATTTGTTTCACTTGGTACAAGATTTTTTTTTTTTTTTTTTAATTACCCAGTTTTTTTTAAAAAATAAATTTATTTATTTATTTATTTTTGGCTGTGTTGGGTCTTCGTTTCTGTGCGAGGGCTTTCTCTTGTTGCGGCGAGCGGGGGCCACTCTTCATCGCGGGCCTCTCACTATCGCGGCCTCTCTTGTTGCGGAGCACAGGCTCCAGATGCGCAGGCTCAGTAGTTTTGGCTCACGGACCCAGTTGCTCTGCGGCATGTGGGATCTTCCCAGACCAGGGCTCGAACCCGTGTTGCCTGCATTGGCAGGCAGATTCTCAACCACTGCGCCACCAGGGAAGCCCGGTACAAGATGTTTTTAAGGCTTGACATTTCTGTAAATCTCTTAAGTATTGTTTTTGATAATATAAACACACTATCATCAATCCAATGACTGAGAATCTTTATGTTGAGATGTTATGTTTGTACAAGAATTTGGGGAATTCTATTTAAAAGAGAGAACCTGGTTAAATACTATATAATAACCCCGTGATGTCTCTGAGGACAAAACAATATGGGCACCTTCCCACCTCAGAACTTTGACTTAGAACAAATCACAGGTATGTGCTTCACCGAATAGACAAGTGGCTTCTTTCACAGCAATGTGCAAATGAATCTAAAATCTCTTTTAATCACCACCTTTGCAGGAATTTCTGGATGAGCACTCACAAGTACCTGCTAGATATAGAGCTCCTACTTATGTCATTCCCATTTCCCAAATAAGAGACAAGATTTTTCCTGTAAATGTAATTTGTGCTGTAACCTAAAGGAAAAATAACAATAGAAGTTTTAGACACTGCAACTAGCTTTTTGTGTGATTGGCTTAAAAATTTTTTTCCCCTACATACCACCTGGGAGCCTTGGATCTTCTCTGGATCTCTTATAACCACCCTCCTGTTCTTCACCCTTCAAAAGCAAACTTTTGAGACATAGTCTGCCAAAGCTAGAAGGTACTCATGAGTTATTTGGTTCAAATGGCTTACAGATGAGCTCAGAACATAAAATGAATGACACAGAACGTAAAATGAATGACTTGCCCAAGGTCATACAAAAGGTTAGAAGCAAAATCAGGATCCTTTCTTTTCTTTGGGCAATTATCTTGCTCTAAGATCTTCCAGATCATGGCATAGATTTACCATGGGGTTACCATGGCATAGATTTACCATTTACATTCATGGGGTTTCCCCTTGATTACAAGAGCAATATACACTTGCTATACAAAATATGAAAAATAGAAAAATAGATCAGATGTTTAAAGAAGAATATAAACGTTACCCAAAATTCCACCACCCAGAGATAACCACTATTAACACATTGTATATATATATTTCTGGTCCTTTGGGCACTACTTCAGATGGACAGCAGTGAGGCAACAAGTGTGCAGGGGGTGGGAGACACGAGGCATGATTGAGCTCTGGTCAAGGGTAGGATTGTTGTGCTATATGATTCTGCTTCTCCCATGGGGCGACCTTGACACGTGGAGCCCAGGGTAGTCTATGAGAGGGAAATTGCATCATGGGCATCTCTAGCCATCTCTGTGCTGGGAGAGAATGCCTGAAATATGACAGCATCCAGTTTGGGATTCAAGCTGTCCCTTTTCTGTCCAATCCACTACACCTAGTAAATAGGCTTCTTTGCTTTTCAGCATTAAAAGCACTCCTTTCTATAGGCTAAAATGCATGGGTTGGGGAGGAGTTAGTTAGTCTTGGATACCACTAGCTATCACTGAGGCTTTCTGCAAAATTTACTTGCCAATAAATTGTGAACATTTTCCCACATCACTAAACATTCTTCTACAGCTTGATTTTTAGTCCTTCCATAAGTGCTCACAAATATGAGTCATAATTTATTTAATTATCCTCCTATTTTTGTTTTTTTAATTTAAAAATTAAAAAAAATTTTATTGGAGTATAGTTGCTTTACAATGTTGTGTTAGTTTCTGCTGTACAACACAGTGAATCCGTTTTACGTATACATATATCCCCTCTTTTTTAGATTTCCTTCCCGTTTAGGTCACCACAGAGCATTGAGTAGAGTTCCCTGTGCTATACAGTAGTTATCTATTTTATACACAGTAGTGTATATATGTCAATCCCAATTTCCCAATTCATCCCACCCTTCCTTCCCCCCTTAGTATCCTCCTATTTTTGGACATGTGAATTGCTTCCAAGTTTTTACCATTAAAAATAATACCGGAATGAACATCCGTGAATAGTACTTAAGTAATTGGGATATCTGTTTCTTTAGTATAAATTCTTAGAAATAGAATTGCTGGATGGAAGAGTATAAATATTTGAAAGGGATTTGTTACATATTATGTAATTCACTCCAGAAAGGTGGTTTTAATGTTCAATTCTACTTATAAGAGTTGGCCCTGTTTTAGGTTCACCATTTAAAACTCACCTCCTTCTTTGATCTGTGCCTCAACTTGATTACTTTAATCACAAGGAGACAGAGAGCTCAGATACCAGCAGATGGGAGTTTCAGATAGGAAGAGAAAGAATCTAGTCAAAGGGTTTTTCTTGTCCCTTTATTTCCTCCTCAAGACAGAGCGAAACAACATTGCCATTCTCGCGGCTCGCTGCCAATGTGACATTACTTTGAATATCTGAGCAGCCCAGGTCTTCTGAGCTCATGCAGTTGACTTGGACAAAGGGTGATCTTCTGAGACCTTTCGTGACCTCGCCTGGGTCAGAAACAGTAGACTGAGCAGATATCCAAGCATAGCCCCTTCTTTTTTTCTTTTTTTCTTTTTTTCTTTTTTTCTTTTTTTCTTTTTTTCTTTTTTTCAGGCAGGATCAGTACCAATTTTCTTTTCTTGTTCAAGACACTCACTATTCTCTAATAAAAACATTAAATGGCAAACAAACAAACTTTCTGGACAAGAAGGGACTTTTCAGAGGAATTTGGCAGACATGACATGTTTTTACCTTATTGTTCCAAATACTTTTTTTAAAAGTATTTATTTATTTATTTATTTTTTGGATGTGTTGGGTCTTAGTTGTGGCATGCAGGATCTTTCGTTGCGGCGCGTGGGCTTCTCTCTAGTTGTGGAACTTGGGCTCCAGAACGCGTGGGCTCAGTAGTTGCAGCGCGCAGGCTTAGTTGCCCTGCAGCATGTGAGATCTTAGTTCCCTGACCAGGGATCGAACCAGCATCCCCTGCATTGCAAGATGGATTCTTAACCACTGGGGAAAGGATTCACAGATCCTAGTGTAAACTGCTTACTTCTCTCTTCTTCCAAAAGAAAGGGACTAATGATGGCTAGTAGTTATATAGCACTTACTGTGGTGCTAGCAATGTAGTAAATGCTTTATGCCTGTTTATTCACTTTATCTTCATAATAGTTGCTGTTGTAGATCATGTCATCATCTTAATCATCATCATCATCTCCACTGTACAGATGAAGAAACTGAGGTACAGAGAAGTTAAGTAATTTATGACAAGTACATGGTAGAACTGAAAGCATAGCCTGGCTCTAGAGACCATGTCCTAAAGCATTACATTATCATTTCCCACCTCCTCCCGCAGTCCTGACTGAGATCTCCCATAACAGGCCCCTTAATTTTCATTAACAGCAAAGCAGACTTAGTAGAAAGGGTCAACCGCAATTACTGCGGTGGCTTCTGGGTTATGTCTATAGCTTTGTCCAAATCTTTCCTTCCTACTCCCTATTCTCTTTTCTTGTTTATCCATTTTCATCTGTTTAAAACATTTGTCTTCCGCCCTTGTCTGGATGTGGTTTTAGGTTCTCTTGCCCTGTGAAATCAAGGTGGCTCAGAGTGGCCCAGTCGCCTTTCCTGCCTCTCAGCCCAGTTTTCAGGCTGACAATGCTTAGTCTATATTTTAATTGCAGTTATATTTAATTATTGTGACGATGGCAGGTGTGACATTCAGAAGAAAATAAATAGAATTGATTTAATAAACATATTTCGACACCCATGAAAGGTATTTCCATTACTCAAGTAGAAAAGAAAAGACTTTAACAGGCTTCTCTGGTGGCACAGTGGTTAAGAATCCGCCTGCCAATTCAGGGGACACGGGTTCGACCCCTGGTCCAGGAAGATCTCACATGCTGCAGAGCAACTAAGCCCATGCTCCACAACTACCAAGCCTGTGCCACAGCTACTGAGCTTGTGCTCTAGAGCTCGTGAGCCACAACTACTGAGCCTGTGAGCCACAACTACTGAGCCCGCATGCTATAACTAATGAAGCCCACGCGCCTAGAGCCTGTGCTCCGCAACAAGAGAAGTCACCACAATGAGAAGCCCGCGCACCGCAATGAAGAGTAGCCCCCACTCGCTGCAGCCAGAGAAAGCCCGCACGCAGCAACAAAGACCCAACACAGCCAAAAATAAATTAATTAATAAATTAATTAAAAAAAAAAAAAAGAAACGTCAGTCAGCTTGCAAAGAAAAATCATCTATTTCACCTATATTTATCAGTGATATTTGATAGGAGTATCAGGTACCAAAGAAGTAAAAGACGGGTCTCAACGCACCCTATGCTGCAACCCTTTGTAATTCCCCAGCTGCTGGTGGTTTCACATAAGGTATGCAATCTGCCTGGAATGCCCCCTCAATTTGTACTTCCCTTTTTTTTTTTTTTCTTATAAAACATTATCTCCCCCTCTCTCTTTCTCTTTCTCTCTCCATATAGACATCATAAGATAGATTTATAAATTGTCATAAGACACACTGATTTATAAATAATATAAACACTGTATACACATATATATATTGTACATATATATGCACGCACACATATGCATAAATGTAATCATGTCTTTTTTACTATATTTTTTTTCTCTTTTTTCTTGGATCACCCTTCTCCCCTCCTCTTCTTCTCACATGAGCCACCCTCTAAAAGAAACCATGTTGTTTCATGACTGTATCCTTCTATAGTTTTATCAATGCTCATATAAGCCTATTTAAATAAATATATACACACACACATGTCTATGCACATATGTTTTATACAGGTTGCATGTCTTTTTTTTTTAAACAAAGATGGGATCATACTGCATGCACTTTTCTACATCATGCTTCCCTCACCCAGCATTTTTCTGGTAGAACTCCCTTTAAGTCAACTTGTACAGCTGTAATTCAGTCTTTTTAATAGCTTCATATTATTTCGTGGTATGAGCAGTCCTGTAATTTACTTGGCCATTCCCCTGTTGATGGATATTCACATTATTTCCAGAGTTCTGCTACCAAGAAAGATAGTGTGATAAATATCTTTGAATTTATAATTTTATGCATTTTTAATTTTTTATTTCCATAGGCTAGATTCCCAAGAATAAGATTATGCATCAAAGTATGTAGACATTTTTAGTGGCTGTTAACTTGATTACTCTAGAAAAGATCTTTTGCTAGCAAATTTAAAATAAATATTTGTATAAAATACTGCTAACATTAATTTTTTAACCATTACTTGCATCAAAACATTAGTCTAGATATAAAAGTTTCTTATTAATTCTGTTCATTATTTCCTTTATGATATGAGTTAATTTTACATAAACACATCTATATTTTCTATGATGACTTCTTGATTTTCTTCTGTACCTCCCTCTCATCTAATCTTTCTAAGACTTACTCAACTTCCCAGAACCAGAAGTCACTTCTTGTGTGTTAACCTCCTTCCTTCCCTCTATCCCAAGCATAGGTAATTCTCTCTTCCCTGTACAAACCTGCTTAGTACACTGTGTTATTCTTGTATGAGTTTGTCAGCCCCACTGGAGAGCAAGTTCCTGGAAGGCAGAATCAATGTCCTATTCACCTTTATTAAATGCAGCACCAAACAGTGCTTTAATACAGAGCTACTCAACTGTTAGTGGACAAATTTTAAGTGTTTTTATGTAAATTCTTACTTTACACCTAGTTTAAATGACTTCATTTGTGCTTCTAAAAACAAACTGAAAGCGAAAGATGGGGTTAACTCTATTCCTGAATGAGATGACAACAATGCATATTTGTGATGCTTAATAGATATTTTAGAGGGAAAAAAAAAACTTGTATTCATTGCACCACAAACTCTGAATTACAACACAGAGGGGATAAGAACACATGTATTTTTTATTTGTTTGTTTGTGTTTTTTTTTTTTTTTAAGTCATGTTCCTTGCTTTTTTTTTTTTTAATTTTATTTATTTATTTATTTATTTATTTATTTTTGGCTGTGTTGGGTATTCGTTTCTGTGCGAGGGCTTTCTCTAGTTGCAGCAAGCGGGGGCCGCTCTTCATCACGGTGCACGGGCCTCTCACTATCACGGCCTCTCTTGTTGCGGAGCACAGGCTCCAGACGCGCAGGCTCAGTAGTTGTGGCTCACGGGCCTAGTTGCCCTGCGGCATGTGGGATCTTCCCAGACCATGGCTCGAACCTGTGTCCCCTGCATTGGCAGGTGGATTCTCAACCACTGCGCCACCAGGGAAGCCCCCATGTATGTTTTTATGGACATTAAGTCCTTATCCAAAAATGAAATGCCTGCTTGAGTGATGTGAATACTTTTGAGAATATAAAGTGAGATTGATACTGATGTTCACAATTCTTAAATGCCCACCACCCTTGAGGCTACCCTGCTATGTTATAGAATTTTTGTTATTTTCCTGTCAGAAAATATCCTATTGAGTAAAATTTCTTTAGAATGTGTGTATAATGCAGAGAGCTGTATGTTATCAGATCTTCTTACTTCCTTATTTTCATCTCTTGTCTATTTCATTGATTTTTGAGGAAGAAAATTTAAGAATATAAATATTAAAAACAAAAGGCTTGACTTTGCATAATTCTTAATCAAAATCTTTTTTTTTCCTAATAAAACCAGTCAACTTGAGAACTATTAGAATAAAAATATAAAGAGGTGATTATCTTGAAACCTAGTGTTTGTTTATGTTTCTGTAATTACTGTTTGGAAGGTAACAGTAAACTCAAATTTATCTTAAATTTGTCTTAAATCAGCATGTAGTTCCTGGCAGATAATAGGTGCTCAATAAATATTTATTGGATCAAGGACTGATGCAGTGTGGTAACAGACAAGCTCATTGATAACTTTGTTATATTCAGAGTTGTTTTAAAATACACCCAACATTCTCTAGCTGATGGCTATTTTTTTAAAATGTTAATCCCCAAAATGTACATTTAACAGAAACTAATATTGCTCAAGGACCTCAACAGGAAATCTATGTTTGGCTTCTTTCCTCTTGGCAATCTAGGGCCAAAAGCAGTTTCTAGTGACAAGCTTATGGCAGTGTTTTTTGAGCACTGGCTCATGTAAATTTTTTGTGGTTCTGGTGCCAAATGTAAACAAACTGAAAAACTAAAACTAAATCTAAAAGCAGGCTTCTCTCCAAAATTTGGCTCAGGAATACAGGCTTTACTCTGTATGTTATTGGACAAATGATTAAGCATATTAAGGAAGTTTGGTGGGCAGCAGTTCTAAGAAACACAGAATGATTTAAATTTTATGGCTCCGTTCAAGGCATTTGGAAGAGAAATCAGAGAATAGAATTCACTTATAGAACCTGTTAAATAATGTGTCAATTCTGTAGCAATAAATTAAACTGTAAAATACTGCCCAGTCTTCACTTTAGCCAACATTCCACTCTCCCAACATCTGGGAAAACTGGGCAGTGGACGAAACAGACTGCTTCTAATTACTCTGTGTCAGCCAAAGATTGCTTAAATTTTCAAGGTATGAGATGGAGTAAGGGAGAATATTAAAAATAGTAAATAGTTTTCACAAAGCTTTCACAGACCATTATCTTGAAACATAAATGAAAACAGACAGCTCTAGTTTTCTTCTTTTGCTCTTAGCATCATTTTCCGAATACTTGACTCTGATGGAGAATTGTTATTTTTGACAGCTGCCATTAGGGTTCTGTGAACCCTCCTTGGGTACCAGAGAAAGAAACAGGTCCTTCTGGTCTACCCCACAACAATGTGGTTGAATCACAAACATGGTCATGGGCATAGAGAGAAGACAATCTGGCTCTCAGAGGCATCTAACTCAAGTGACATTTGATAAAATTACTTTATGGACAATTGGAGGGCAAAGATGAATCAAAGGAAGAGACAACTTCCTAGAACTCTCTCTTCTCCTTCCAAAGTCTGGTCTCCTTTCTCCTGACCAGGGGCTAATCTCTATTAAAACAAGACTGCTAAACTAGCCTACCATTCAAAATCTTGTAGTTTTCAGAACAGTGATTTCAGACCTTTTTTTTTTTTAAGCTAAGAAACTCTAAGGCTGACTGATGAGTTTTCCCCTGGACTTCTCAGGTCTGAAGAAATTGTACCTCCCTCAGGTTCTCCCTGAGGCTTCTTACCAGCACTTATCTGGAAGAACAGGTGAAAACAGCACAAGAGTGAACTGGAGCAGCCAGTTTCTGTGGTATGTGACCATTGTGCCGGAAGTGGCAAAAGCCTAAACTCCAGAATCCTTTAATCTGTATTTAGCCCCGAGAAGTTGAACCTAACATAATCACCCTCCAGAGACCTAACCTCATATTCACAGGGCTCCCATGTATGTTCAGGATATATTTATAGAGCACTTACTTAATGCTAGGTTCTGGGAATATAGCCATGAATAAAACATACACATTTTTGCCCTCAGAGGTCTCATAGTCTAAGAGAGGGAAGTGGGTACTTAAACAGCAATTGTGTGAGTGTTAAGTGCCAAAGGATCACATAAGAGGGACCACTCAGAAAGAGCATTGCACCTTTGAGTGCAGCCCTCTCTGCTCCCTTTCCCCATCTCTTTATGATTGGGCAATGTTAGTCTCCCAGCCTCTGAACATGGAAGCTGGCAAATAGGAAATAATGGCCAATTGTCTCCAATGTTTTCCATATACATTTTGCTCTTCAAACACTGCCTTTGCTGCAGTGATAGACGTTTTCACTTTGGGAAAGTAAACAGAATCAAATGTTACTCAGTAAACAAGTGATAGGCACTCTCCATGGTGGCAGGTATTCTCAAACATCTTTCATACCTGAGGATTTGGACAATCAATAAGCCAGCAGATGAAATGAAATGTAATACTACATTAATGTTAGACTTAAAAAAAACCTTAGTCCTTAGCATGTACAGTTATATAGACTGTACATTTTGAACTTCGGATGTTTCTGATTGTGAGCCAAAAAGAACCTCCTAGGAAAGCAAACTCTCCATAGATGAGACTTTCCATGTGATTCTGGTCTTTGTGACCAATGATTAAATCTTGCTTAGCCTTCTATTGCCTTCCACATAACACAGGTTTTAGTTCAGTTTCCTCAGAAATAGACTCTGAGGTGATGATTCATGTGCAAGTGATGTACTGAGAAAGTGTCACCACAAGAAGGCCATGAAGTGGATAAGAGAAGCAGGACAGGGATGGGAAGAATCTAAGCAAAAGTGCAATTTCAGGTAAAGTCCTGCTTGATCCTGCAGGAAAGCAGCTCAAGAGTGTAATTTATACTCCAGAGTTCATCCTAACTGGAGGCCAGTAGTTGGTCTTTCATAAGCCCATATCAATCATCCATTGGTCACCCAAGCAGATATAAAGTCCTAGGCACTTGGACACTTTACTGTGTATGGGTAAACAGCTCTGGTAGCCAAGGGCAGTTCTCAAAGTGAGTTACAGATGCAGGTCATTTAGAAGTAAAGATATGCAGAAGCTGAACTAGAGGTATACAGAACCCATAAAAGGGATCCAAAGGATCTGGGTAGAGCAATGACAGAGTTGCTACAAGTACTAGTTGTTACAGTAGATACACAAAAGATAAAAGGATCAAAGCAACCAGTACAGACACTCATTAATTCACAAACGGAGGCAGAAAAAAGAGAAGAGGAAAAGAACAAAGGAACTACAAAAAAGCCAGAAAACAATAAGATGAAATTAGTAAATTCTTACCTATCAATAATCACTCTAAATGTAAATGGATTAAATTCTCCAATCAAAAGGCATAGAGTAGATGAATGAATAAAAAACAAGACCCATTTAAATGCTGCCTACTAAGACTCTCTTCAACACATAGGTTCAAAGTGAAGGAATGGAAAAATGTATTCCATGCAAGTAGAAACCAAAGGGAGGAGAAATAGCTCTACTTATATCAAACAAAATAAACATTTACTCAAACTCTGTAACAAGAGACAAGGTCATTATATAATGATGAAGAGGTCAATTCATAAAAAAAATCATAAATATATATATAAGGAACCAACATCAGAGCACCTAAATATATTAAGCAACTACTAACAGATCCGAAGGGAGAAATAGACAAACTCTTCCAAAAATCTGAAGAGGAGGGAACACTCTCAAAGTCATT
This sequence comes from Eubalaena glacialis, assembly GCF_028564815.1. Taxonomy (NCBI): domain Eukaryota; kingdom Metazoa; phylum Chordata; class Mammalia; order Artiodactyla; family Balaenidae; genus Eubalaena; species Eubalaena glacialis. The sequence goes on from NC_083726.1 coordinate 49,209,887, forward strand.
TTATGAGGCCAGCATTACCCTGATACCAAAGCCAGAGAAGAACACTACAAGAAAAAAAAACTACAGGCCAATATCCCTGATGAATATAGATGTAAAAATTCTCAAACAATATTAGCAAACTGAATTCAACAGCATATTATAAGGATCATATAGCATGATCAAGTGGAGTTTGTCCCTGGGATTCAAGGATGGTAAACATGCAAATCAATAACTGTGATATGCCACATTAATAGAATAAAAGATAAAAATCACATACTCATCTCAATTGATGCTGAAAAAGCATTTGAGAAAATACAAGATCCTTTCATGATAAAAATGCTCAAACAATTGGGCAGAGAAGGAAACTACCTCAACATAATAGAGTCCATATATTACAAGCCCACAGCTAAAATCATACTCAACAGAGCAAGATTGAAAGCTTTTCCTCTAAGATCAGGAACAAGACAAGGGTGCTCACTCCTACCACTCCTATTCAACATAGTACTGGAAATTTTAGCCAGAGCAATTAGGTAAGAAAAATAAAAGGCATTTAAATTTTGACAAATTCAACATCCATTTATGATAAAAACTCTCCAGAAAGTGGGCATAGAGGGAACCTACTTCAACATAATAAAGGCCATATATGACAAACCCACAGCAAACATCATTCTCAATGGTGAAAAACTGAAAGCATTTCCTCTAAGATCAGGAACACGACAAGGATGTCCACTCTCACCACTATTATTCAACATAGTTTTGGAAGTCCTAGCCATGGCAATCAGAGAAGAAAAAGAAATAAAAGGAATACAAATTGGAAAAGAAGAAGTAAAACTGTCACTGTTTGCAGATGCCATGATACTATACATAGAGAATCCTAAAGATGCCACCAGAAAACTACTAGAGCTAATCAATGAATTTGGTAATGTTGCAGGATACAGGATTAATGCACAGAAATCTCTTGCATTCCTATACACTAATGATGAAAAATCTGAAAGAGAAATTAAGGAAACTCTCCCATTTACCATTGCAACAAAAAGAATAAAATACCTATGAATAAACCTACCTAGGGAGACCAAAGACCTGTATGCAGAAAACTATGACACTGATGAAAGAAATTAAAGATGATACCAACAGATGGAGAGATATACCATGTTCTTGGATTGGAAGAATCAGTATTGTGAAAATGACTATACTACCCAAAGCAATCTACAGATTCAATGCAATCCCTATCAAATTACCAATGGCATTTTTTACAGAACTAGAACAAAATGTCTTAAAATTTGTATGGAAACACAAAAGACCCTGAATAACCAAAGCAGTCTTGAGGGAAAAAAACGGAGCTGGAGGAATCAGACTCCCTGACTTCAGACTATACTACAAAGCTACAGTAATCAGGACAGTATGGTACTGGCACAAAAACAGAAATATAGATCAATGGAACAGGATAGAAAGCCCAGAGACAAACCCACGTACCTATGGTCAACTAATCTATGACAAAGGAGGCAAGGATATACAATGGAGAAAAGACAGTCTCTTCAATAAGTGGTGCTGGGAAAACTGGACAGCTACATGTAAAAGAATGAAATTAGAACACTCCCTAACACCATACACAAAAATAAACTCAAAATGGATTAGAGACCTAAATGTAAGGCCAGACACTATAAAACTCTCAGAGGAAAACATAGGAAGAACACTCTTTGACATAAATCACAGCAAGATCTTTTTTGATCCACCTCCTAGAGTAATGGAAATAAAAACAAAAATAAACAAATGGGACCTAATGAAACTTCAAAGCTTTTGCACAGCAAAGGAAACCATAAACAAGACAAAAAGACAACCCTCAGAATGGGAGAAAATATTTGCAAATGAATCAACGGACAAAGGATTAGTCTCCAAAATATATAAACAGCTCATGCAGCTCAATATTAAAGAAACAAACAACCCAATCCAAAAATGGGCAGAAGACCTAAATAGACATTTCTCCAAAGAAGACATAGAGATGGCCAAGAAGCACATGAAAAGCTGCTCAACATCACTAATTAGTAGAGAAATGCAAATCAAAACTACAATGAGGTATCACCTCACACCAGTTAGAATGGGCATCATCAGAAAATCTACAAACCACAAATGCTGGAGAGGGTGTGGAGAAAAGGGAACCCTCTTGCACTGTTGGTGGGAATGTAAATTGATACAGCCACTATGGAGAACAGTATGGAGGTTCCTTAAGGAACTAAAAATAGAATTAACATATGACCCAGCAATCCCACTACTGGGCATATATCCAGGGAAAACCATAATTCAAAAAGACACATGCACCCCAGTGTTCATTGCAGCACTATTTACAATAACCAGGTCATGGAAGCAACCTAAATGCCCATCAACAGACAAATGGATAAAGAAGATGTGGTACATATATACAATGGAATATTACTCAGCCATAAAAAGGAACGAAATTGGGTCATTTGTAGAGATGTGGATGGATCTAGAGACTGTCACACAGAGTGAAGTAAGTCAGAAAGAGAAAAACAAATATCATATATTAACGCATATATGTGGAACCTAGAAATTGTACAGATGAACCGGTTTGCCGAGCAGAAATTGAGACACAGAAGTAGAGAAAAAACATATGGATACCAAGGGGGGAAAGTGGCGGGGGGTGGGCGTTGTGGTGTGATGAACTGGGAGATTGGGATTGACATGTATACACTGATGTGTATAAAATGGATGACTAATAAGAAAAAAAATTTTTGATAGTGAAAAAATAAATTAAAAAAAATAAAAATAAAAATAAAACCCTTGGAATTTCCTAGGTGCTGAAGAGACAAAGGAGTCTCTTGTTATGTTAATGAGGTGACTTTTGGACTGCACCTAAGGATGGGGGCTGGTTGCCAGGAAAACCAACCATGTGATTGGAGGGTTGGAATGTTCAGTTCCAACACCCACCCTCACGGGGGAAGAGGGACTGGAGATTGAATCCGTCACCAATGGCCAATGATTTAATCAATCATGCCTATGTAATGAAACCTCTATAGAAGCCCAAGAGGATAGGCTTCTGAGAGCTTCTGGGTTGTTAAACACATGGACATCTGAGGAGAGCGGTGCACCCGGAGAGGGCATGGAAGCTCCCCACCTCTTCTCACATACCTTGCCCTACACATCTCTTCTATTAGGAGGTTCATCTGTATCCTTTATCATCTTTTTACAATAAACTGGTGAATGTAAGTAAAAAAATAATAATAATAATAAATAAATAAATAAATTGAAAAGGATAAAGTAAAATTGTCTCTCTTTGCAGATGATATCATATATGTATGTCTATGTATATGAATATATATATATATTCCTATAGACTCCAGAAAAAAAACTGTTAGAACTAATCAACAAATTCAATAAAGCCACAGAATACAAAATCAACAGACAGAAATAAGTTTTTTCTATATGCTAAAAATGAAATATCTGACAAAGAAATCAAGAAAACGATCCCACACATATTGCACCAAAACAATAAAATACTTAGGAATAAATTTAACCAAGGAGGTGAAAAATCTGTACATTGAAAACTTTAAGACACTGATGAAAGAAATTGAAGAAAACAAATAAAATATATTCCATGTTCATTCATCAGAAAAATTAATATTGTTAAAATGTCCCTACTACCCAAAGCCACATATAGATTCAATGCAATCCCTATCAAAATTTCTATGGCATTTTTTCACAGAAATAGGAGAAACAATCTTAAAATTCATATGCAACTACAAGAGATGCCAAATAGCCAAAGTAATCTTGAGGGAAAAGAATAAAGCTGGAGGCATCACACTTTCTGATTTCAGACTGTACAAAACTATAATAAAACAGTTAAGTACTAACATGTACTTTTTATGTACTGTTTTAGACTATATGTCTAAAAATAGACATATAGACAGATGGAGCAGAATTTAGAGCTCTGAAATAAACCCTCCCATGGATAGTCAACTAGTATTTGACAAAGGGTCCAAAAATACTCATGGGAAAAGGATAGTCTCTTCAATAAATGTTGGGAAATCTAGATAACCACAAGAAGGACAAAATTGTACCCCTATTTTATACCATTCACAAAAATTAACTAAAAATGGATTAAAGACTTAAACAAAAGGCCTGAAAACATAAAATTCCTGGAAGAAAACATAGGGAAAAAGCCCCTTGACATTGGTCTTGGAAATAATTTTTTTGGATATGACACCAAAAGCCCAAGCAACAAAAGCAAATAAAAATGAATGGGACTATGTCAAACTGAAAGGTTTCTGCACACAATGAGTAAAAAAAAGAAAAAGTCTTCTGCACAACAAAAGAAACAACAAAATGAATAAGGAACCTAGAGAATTGGAGAAAATATTTGCAAACCATGTATCTGATAAGGAGTAAATATCCAAAATATATAAGGGATTCATGCAACTCAATAGTAAAAAAAACCCCAAAACAATCCAATTAATAAATGGGCAGAGGAACCGAATAGACAGTTTTCCAAAGAGGACATACAAATGGCTAATGGGTATATGAAAAGATGCTCATCAAAATAGCAATGAGATATCACCTCATTCCTGTTAGAATGACTCTTGTCAAAAAAGACGAGATAACAAGTGTTGGGGAAGATGGGGAGAAAAGGGAATATGTATACACTGTTGATGGGCATGTAAAATGGTACAGCCATTATGGAAAACAGTATGCTTTTTCCTCAAAAAACTAAAAACAGAACCACCATATGATCCAGCAATTCCCATTTCTGGGTATATATCCACAGAGAATGAGAACAGGATCTCAGAGAGATACCTGCACTCACCATGTTCATTGCAGCATTATTCACGATAGCAAAGATGGAAACAAGCAAATATTTGTCAACAGATGAATGGATAGAGGAGAAGATGTGAGACTATATGTATATAGTGGAATTATTATTCAGCCATGAGAAAGAAGAAAATCCTGCCTCTTGCTGTTTGTCACAACATGGACAGACCTTGAGGGCATTATGCTAAGTGGAATAAGTTAGAGAATAATAAGACAAATAATGTATCACTTCCATGTGGAATCTAAAAAAGCTGAGCTCATAGAGAGAGTAGAATGGTAGTTGCCAAGGAGGGCTGGGTGGTGGGGGAATACTGCTCTGCTTTTTTTTTTTTCCAGATGGTCACACCTGGAAGACAGATGAGGGGACAGCAGATCCCCATCCTCCCCACCCCCCCCACCCCAACTCCTCTACATTTGGGCTTGGACTCCTTAACAGGAATTATGCAAATGGTTTAAATAGTTCTCCCTCTCCCCTTTCCTTCTCCCTCTCCCTGTTGCTGAGTGTACATATCTGGATCTAATACTTAGATAAGTGTGAGCCAGGATCCCACTGTGTACCATATCATAACTTAGAAGAAGGATCTTTGATCAGTATCCTCATAGTGAACTCCCCGCATTGGCTTCCTGTTCCCTCTGCATGTGCTGACCACGTGCTGGGTCGGCCACTCTCCAGTCCCAGCCACATCTGCTCTGCTGGGAGTGGGGTGCTGGCTCACCAGGAATCAGCATGTCTGTGCCCAAACCTGCTCATGCTATTTGTACCTGTTATTGAATTTTGCTGCTTTAATAAATCGTCATAAGTCAATGAGATATGAGGGCAAAATAGGTTGTTCTTTCTATGAAACTTGACTTGAAAGCCTGAGGTTCACTTAATAGAGACGGTAAAAAAAAATTCTTTCTAAACAAGTGTGGTTGAAGCAACTGTAGAGACCTGGGTAAAAACCCTGAAGGATTTTGTACTGAAATTGATTGTAGGTTTAGTTGTCTCATTGAATAACAAACAAAAACAACCACCCAAAACCCCTGAAACTATAACTCCTAAGAACTATACTATGGCTGTGGTAGATGTAATGGAAAGTAAGTGAATCTCAGTTGTCAAATCTGTATTCAGAGAAAGCCTCACTTTTGGGAGCTGAGATTTTTTTTTTTTTTTTTTTTTTTTGTCTGCGTTGGGTCTTCGCTGCTGCAAGCAGGCTTCTCATTGCTGTGGCTTCTCTTGTTGTGAAGCACGGGCTCTAGGCGCACGGGCTTCAGTAGTTGTGGCTTGCGGGCTCTAGAATGCAGGCTCAGTAGTTGTGGCGCACGGGCTTAGTTGCTCCGCAGTATGTGGGATCTTCCAGGACCAGGGCTCGAACCCGTGTCCCGTGCATTGGCAGGCGGATTCTTTACCACTGCGCCACCAGGGAAGCCCGAGATTTTTCTTTTATGCTTTGATGCTCACCCCCTTCAAGCTCAACACTGGTTGACCTCTGACTCCATCATCCTGACAGCTCTGCCCTCACCTTCTCCCTTTCCTCCCTCCCTGGCTTCCATTGCCTGTGCTCCCACCTGATGCCAACCTTACTTTCCATTCACCTGGGTAAGGCTGTGGGCTCACTCTTCTCTCTCACCACCCCAACCTGTTCCATCCTCCATGTTCCTGAGACACGGCCCACTTTAAACATCCCCAGTGAGGGGGCAAGCAGTGGAGTGGATAAATGCAGGGAGCACTGGGGAGCCCCTTGGCCATGGGCACTGCCCTAGGTGTTCCCTGCGCCCCAGGTTCCATTCTCCACGCTCTTCACGTCTGGTCCACTCCTCTCACACACAGGGAGGGGGGCCTCCATGCCCACTGGATACGTCCTGCCAAAGCCACAGTGCCCTTACTAGGGACAGAACGGCTAGACCGTGGCCAGTTCACCCAGGAGACTTCAGGGGATGGCTTTACTGTTCCTGAGAGAGGCTGTGGCACTGGCCTCCCAAGTGCCCAGCCTGTAAGCACCACGGGTACTCAGACAACACACTGCAGCTGAGGGGCTGTACGCATTCAAGGGGACTGGTATCTGTCTTCCTTCCCTGAAGAGCTAGGCTCAGTTCTTGAGTGTGGGGAAATGATTCACTGCGAAAATGTGGAACAGCACTTTCTTCACCTTTCTGCAGGCCTCTCCTGAAGGAGACACCTTCACCCAGAAGGTGTCTAACCCAAGAGAGACAGGCAGACATCTCAGTCCTGGGGTGTCCTCCCCACACTTGGCATCGGCATTGCTACCAGCATCTAAGTTGGTCGAGGGTGAGGCCCTTTAAAAATGCCTGTAAAATTCAGTGTTGTACTGTTGACATCTGATGTTTTTATTTGTTTATTTTTTTAATTTTATTTATTTTTGGCTGCGTTGGGTCTTCATTGCTGTGCGCAGGCTTTCACCAGTTGCGGCGAGCGGGGGCTACTCTTTGTTGTGCATGGGCTTGTCATTGCGGTGGCTTCTCTTGTTGCGGAGCACAGGCTCTAGGCACACAGGCTCAGTAGTTATGGTTCGCGGGCTCTAGAGCGCAGGCTCAGTAGTTGTGGTGCACGGGCTTAGTTGCTCCACAGCATGTGGGATCTTCCCAGACCAGGGATCGAACCCGTGTCCCCTGCATGTGTCTCCTGCATAGGCAGGCGGATTCTTAACCACTGCGCCACCAGGGAAGCCCTGATGCTTTTTAAATGCTGGGGTCCAGGAGAACTCTGGCCAGGCTGTGAGAGAAAGACCCTCTGAAGGAGCTGCACACACAGCCCACACAGTGGCTTACACGCCACAGATATATTCAACAAAGTGGTCAGTTGTACCCCAGAATATTCCTTCAGGGAGGATCCCTGTGTCTGTTTGGAAGATGCCTTGGAACAGCCACGGCTGGGATCCGCTGGAGTCATGGCATCTGGGTAAGTGAATAGTTGCCCTGTTGAACCTGGAAAGAAGTTTATAATCTTGTATTGTATTTAGATGGGGTAAGGGCAGTGGTGAATCATCTTTGCAGGGTTCTCGGTGCTTTGGGTCTTGGGTTTGGGGTTGGTAGAAAGACTGGGGGTGGGAGGTGCCACCTTAGGGGGTTGCACTTAGGCTGAGGCCTGGCTGGAGAAGTGGGAGGAGAATGTTCCAGATCCTGAGGTGGGAGTGGGTCTGGTGTGTGAGAGGACAGAAGGCACCGGTGTGGCTGGGCTGAGGAGGGAACTGTGCATGATGAGGTGCAGAGGGAGGGCCCCGTGGGTCTGGTTGGCCAGTGTTCAGGCTCCGGAAGAAGCTGCCCTGGACATCTTGCATTCTCTGACTGTCTTTGTGTACTCCCTAACTATGTGAACATAGTGAGTCCACTCACTATGAGTCTCACTGTCCCAAGGTGGAAACCACACACTGGTTTCCCAGCATCCCTTGCAGCCATGGCCTGTCATGTGACCCTGGGTGCAGTCATGTGATCCAGTCCCCACCAATCAGAGTTCTGGAGATCTAATGTATAGCATGGTAACTATAGTTAACAACATTGTATTATATAAATGTTGCTAAGGGTAGAACTCAAATGTTCTCACCAAAAAGAAAAAAAAAAAATGAAAGAAATGGTAATTATGTGACGTAATGAAGGTGTTAACTAAGCTTACTGTGGTATCATTTCATAATACATAAGTGTATCAAATATCACATTGTACACCTTAAACTTACACAATGTTGTATGTCAATTATATCTCAATAATGCTGGGGGAAAAAAATCTGGAAAAGCAGTTTGGAGCCTGATATTTGGGCCTTGAATATCCAGTTGGGATGTTTAATTTTTTAGATATTGGCTCATCACTGAAAGTTTTTGAGAAAGGCAATGACATGATTATAATCACTTAATCCTAGGACAGGATAGAGGCCTGACACATGCAAGGCTTTCTACAAATGTTTGTTGAAAAAAATCAGATATCTTTTCCAATTCCTTACATGTAATTTCCCTACATGTAAAAAAATGAAGGCAGTTGACTAGGTATGCTTTTAAATTAGAATTTGGAAATTATTATCCTGAAGTATTTGAAGGATCTTTTCAATAAGAAAAACTCATAATTGTTCTGAATCTAAAGATGTCAGATACTGTCTGAATCTATAGATGCCTGAGTAAATGGAAACAGCTTGAATGAAAGGAGCTATTTTAGTAATTCAAAAGAATTCAAACATCAAGCAATAAAATAAAACACTGGGTTCTAAGGGTGACTAATGAGGATTAGAACAAAATTATAGCCCTCCTATAAAGAACTTTACATGGCAAATCAAAGATGAAGGCTCATAAAGAGTTCTGCAGCAGAAAAGATCCAGGAAGTATTGTGGGAAAGAGATAGAGCCACACTCCGGCCCTGAATGCACCAGAGCAAAAGGTTTTTGGAATTATGTGGCCAGGAAAATTGAAGGCATCTGCAGTTCCAGTTTTGTTTGCAGGACCTTATAAAAAGGAAAGGCGAGAGAAAAAGAACAAAGAATCTCAAAGAAAAATGTTCTAGGGTAATAATGACGTATATAATTGATGCTCAATACATGTTTATTGATAAAAATTGGTGCACAGAAATGGTAGCACACACAGCAGCATTAAAAAAAAAAACAATTAGGAAAGTGTACAAAAGAATAATTGTTTTGCCATCCAACTACTGTTTGTGGGAATTTGGTTAAGGGGAGAAGGTGTTTAGTGAAAAACTCCATCAGATAGTAAATGAAACCCACTGTGCCAGCAGACCGCATCTCATGAAGTGACTTACAAGCAGTTCTGTCTTCATGTATCTGCCATGCCTGTGCCGCAGAATTCTCTACTCTAGTCCCAAATGTTTGGACAAAGGGTTAGTTCTTGAGCAAGAGAAGGTTAGGTCAAGTGCCTAGGAAACAATGCCCACTGGGGTGCCCCATATTGAATGGTAACACACGTAGCCTATCAGATGCAAGATGCCCACAGAGAAGAGAAGAGTGCCAGACAGTCAATCCTAGAGTGAGACATGGTGTCTGGGATATCTGGAGCTACCACTCTGTCCCAAACAATTAGAAGCCACTATTTCTGATTCTTTGAACCTGTGCTACATTCTAATGTTGCAGTTCTAAATGACTATATGCCTGCTCAGATAGTTCCATGGGCTTCCTTAATTCTATGTGTACTGTTACAATAAGTCCAGTGACCTAAGGGTATCTCAGCAGGCCTCCTCCTTGCAACCTGAAAGAAACAAACTATTATAGACTTTAGTTGTAAATATCAATACCTATTATGTGTGTAACTATTGGGTAAAAAGGGGGGACTTACCCACTCTAATAAACTAACTTTAAAGATTATTATTACTGCCCCTGCAAACCTGTGGGTTAGCTCTTCCTTACCCCTTGGATAAAATCTAGGACAGGATGTATAACTTTTCTGGTTATTCTTAATTAATAGAACTCTTCATTGCCATCAAAAACAGCCTCTGTTTGGTAATTTAGTATTACTGTACTAGGAAACTGTGCTTAAAGCAAGTCAACACACAAACAAAACCCTCCAAGCATCAATTAAATTTAAAGGCTCTCCTCTCCCCCAGCTAGACCTGCTGCAGGCAGGAGGCATCCGTGGAAAGGGGGCTGGTAGGTGGTTTCCCTCCTTACTCTCTGTGACTCCACCTTGCCCATTAGTCAACTCTGCCAGTGGGGAAACAGGAGATGGGTCAGGGAATATTTTACTTGAATGGCACCCATACGATGCTGGGTTTTGTCAGCCTTGAATGGTATTTAAAGCTGGCTCTCTTGTGAGTACTTTCATGGGTTCTTCAGAGACCCACCTCCACCCCCAATCACCAGGGATCTCTCATGTGTGGTTTCTAGCTATGGGCACTGTACTTGCCAGCTGGCTACATAGGACTCCTCACTTGGCCTGTGGCTGTGGACGGTATACCTTCAGGATCTCTCTGCTAAGCAGTGTCTCCTCAGCACTTCATGGCAGAATCTAACATAGCAGCTCTCTGGCTCTTCCTCCTGGTCCACTAGGACCCTCTGTCTCAGGAATACAATCACTACTTACACCATAGCCCCTATTCTACTTCCAGGTGCTACTTGGGTGAGCCTATTGCCCTCAATATTCCTCAAGTGGGAAACAGACCCTGGTCCATTATGTGCCCCAAACGTCAATCTCTCCTTGAAGCCCCTCTCTCTCAATACCTCCCAGTGAGGGGAGAGGGGGGCTGTGGGACTCACACTTAAATCCTCTTTCTGAAAGAATCCTTCTAATTTCCAGGTTTCTGGCCACATCAACACTTACCCAATTCTGGGGCAACTCCTTTGCAAGTCCTGCATAACTAGGCTGGAGTCTCACTTCAAAATGGGGGAGTATTTGGTACCCATAATTATGGGACCTCAGCCAAAAAATGAGTCTGAAATAGTTCCATTTTAATATCTTGTTGCATTTGTAAAGACCTTTCTATAATTCAGGAGACTTGTGGATTTTTTTGTCATTGTTTCACTTTTTAAAAAAATTGGCAACAATTGATCTATTAGGGGACTAACTTTTTAAGTCTAGAAAGTCAAGTCTAACAAAGGACTAAGTGAGATAGCCCATGAAAAGTCCTTAGCATAGTGCTGGACATATAGTAAGTGCTAAATAAATGCTAGTGTTTATTATTAGACGTCCTTTCACTTACATGAAGAAAAAGAAGTGGATTTGAGCATCTCAGTTGGATTTAACACATTAATAAATATTTGAGATACATTTAGCCCCTTTGATCTCCATGAGGTTGTTAACTGTATATGAGGTAATCACCCTGTTGAAAGCCATCTTTCTCCCCTTGGCCACCAGTAGGGAAAATCCACTGATTAGTCTAAGAGGTAAAGGATAATATATAAAAATATACATTCCTTAGAGAACAGACCATCCATACAACTCCTGAATTTGCACTGTTCAACATCTTAGAAAGAATCCATGCTTAAGACCTCTGCCCTCAAGAACATGGAGTTTCACAATCTTTGTTCCAATAATCTCATTTCCTTTCATTTGAATCCTACGTTTCTTTCTTTTTTTTTCTTTTTAACACAAGGCATCATAAAGGTCATTTATTATTATTCTTTTTTAGTTTGGATAAATGTAACAGGAAAAATATTAATAACACATGTATTCATAGACTTTTCCATTTTTCTCCCTCACCACACCCAATACTTCATGGAGGAGAAAGGGAAAGGGTGAAAGTTATGCAGGCAGATTCTCACTAAGGAGGAATTCAGAGCTGAGAACAGCGCTCTCTGGAACATGAATCCTACAATGTTTTTTATGGTTTGTTTTAAGTAGTTTTATATAATAACCAATGCATCTTGCTATCACCATCATAAGAGTGTACTCTACTCTTCAGATTAATAACTCAAAGCCTCACCTATTACAGGAATGATTTCTTTCCTTGTAGAGTTTTTCCTTTATAAGGCAAAAGCCCCCAGGGGTTATTCAATCTAATACCTATTCTGTTGCCTCACAGAGAATCTGCTTGGCGCACTGGAGTTCCACATTCTCCACGGCTATTGCTGAGGTTCCTACAAAAAGAGGTGGTCCAGTGTGATGGACATTCTGTAATGCATGTAGAGAAGTGTTTAAGAACATATATGATAAAGATCTCTGTAAGAGTACTGAAAAATAAATAACTAAATACATAGCTAGCTAGGTAGGTAGGTAGATAAATAAATAATAAAGCCCCCATTCCCCCCACACCCAAGAAAAAGAAGTGGTCCAGTACTCTGCCCAGAGCCTCTGCTTTGATGATAAAGGCATGGGTAGTAGTTTCTTTGAAGGGAGCCCGGAGATGAGTGCAAAATGAAGAAGCGGGCCTGATTTCCATATTATAGCTCTTAGTTACATAACTCTTTCAGCTTGCACACACTCTCTGTCATTTCCCCAAGGCCACCAACAGTGACAGAGTGGCTGGGAGAGGAGGGTCTCCAACCTCAGCCACAGGTGGAACTCTCTCCCATGACAATCCAAGCCCTGGGGAAAAACTGGACCACTAGATCATCTGCCCTCTCCACTGGTAAGCTTCTCTTCAGGGTTGAGTGCCCTCCTGCTTGGTGGCCTTGAAATGTGACCAGTTTAATCCTATAGAGGTATAATGTTAACATTAAGGAAAGGGGATTGGTGTTCCTATCCCTCTGCTTTGAATTTCCTTGGCCCTTATGCCAGTTTTTCCATTTGTTCCCAGCAATGTCTGAGTCCCTTACTAATAGGGGTCAAGCAGGTAGAGCTTCCCCAGAAAAAGAAGACCTGTGCAAGGCAACTGGATATAGCCCCAGCTAGAAAGACACAATATTCATTAAAATAGTGCCCATTGTTTACATCTGTGTGGCAGTTTCATTTAAACGGGGTGGGGAAGGAAAATTAATGTTCTCCTTCATTGGGTATCTTGCTACGCATGTGGTTGAACTACATAAAAATTTCAAAGCATGCAGTGGTTTATGTCAATATCGGGAAGACCTAAACTCCAAGATAGACTTACTATAACTAACCAGGAGTCAGACATCTAAGAAGCTAGCAGGAGAACAAGTCCTGAAGGCCATCCAAGCTAAATGAGCTGGAAAAAATTTAAAAACTTGCATCATCTTACAGGTTGACTAACCTCAAAACAGATCTGTAATTGCCTCATACAGCACACAGCACACATGATGATTTGGTGGCAGTTCATGTGCAACGCCTATTATGGCGGCAAAAACTCTGCCATCAGTTGAAAGAAATTTCTGATCCAGACGCCAGACATACTGAGTCACCTGTAATCCCCTGCCACTTACACCTCCCACTTCTGGCTGCACAAATATGTACGTATGGTTTCAAGAGGTGATTTAAATAATTTGCCTCTGGGAGATGGTTTGTACCACATGCAGAAAAAACAATTCCATCAACACACACAAAGCTGACCATTAATTCTTCTGCCCAGAACAAAAAGCATTTTGTATGCTTGTTGACCTACCCTTTACTTTGCAGTGAAGGACATGCCAGGGAAACCGGCTAAGCCATGCTCTTTGCCTTTCAGATTATTTTTGGTAGGTAATCTTGTCTTAAATGGATGGAACAAAGCAGCAATATAAAATTTTAAACTTAAAACATAGAAACACAAGAGAAAGTCTAAAATTTGCATTTGGAGTCTGGCTCCAGTGGAGATTTGCCAAAATATCAAAGATGACAAAACTCTGAGGAGTGGAACAAATTTTGGCTTCCCTGATTAAAAACAGCTAGTATAGCATTTGTGTCTTTCCACATTTTCTACCCTTTTGCATCCTTCACTATTTTCTATGGGTAAAACTTCCAACTCCTTAGCCTGAAACACAAAGACCTTGACAATCCAGCCAGAATTCTCCTTCCAGCTTTATGTCCCGCCGCCCCACCCCCCATCTCTAGGATCTACACTCCAATCTCACAGGACTACCCACCATTCCCTGTAAATAACACATACTATAACACAGTCCACACTGCTGACAGGGTGTTTCTTCTATCCAAGGGGCTCTTCCTACCTTCTCAACCTAAAAAATCTTATCTCAAAGGTCACCTTTAAAACCAGTCACTCCCTCCTCTGTGCTCCTAAAACAGTTAGCACTTAATTAAATTATACTATTTTATCACATGGTATTGTGGTTATTTGTTTACTCATCTGTCTCCTTCATTAGACTTGAACTCTTGCAGGGCAAAGACAATATCTCATTTTCTACATCTGCCTTGGGCCCAACAATGCCCGGCACAAAATAGCTACTCAACCAATGTATGTTCACCAGTGTTAGTTATTGAGAATCAACAGCGTGTCGAACAACCCCCTTTCCTGACCCATAACTTAGCACTCAGCACCAGGCTTAGCCTGGTTGGGTTCTGAGACCAACCACAGTTACCCAGGAGGGTATGAAGATAATCTTACTCAGGTAACACAGAATCAAAGGGATATTGAGTCTCAATCTGCTTTGAAATTATGGCCTAGTTATAGGACTTGGTTTTGGTCTTGATCTCGAGAACATACCCTCAACTCATCACTACATCCACTTTACTCTCGTGTGTGCAAGTTTCTGTTTGGGAACTTGCTGTCCCAAGGACTATGAAAAGTGAGATTCTTCTCTTTCTTAATGCAATGAAAATTGCAAGACATCAAGAAGCTAGTCAAAAAATTTCACTCTTAATTCCCTATTAAGCACGATGTTAAGAGCACCCATACCTGTTTTGCTTCTAGTCCTTGACTTAAAGGTGAGCTTCTTCAAGTGGCTAAACCGTTCTTGTCATGGCTCACTTAGCAATAGGGGCTTTACCCAGACACAGGTAAAGGCGAGTGATGTAGGGGCACTGGGACGTTTCTAAAGCATTGCTGCAAATGTTTTGACATTCCCCCCATCTAAAAGTGGCATCTCGGTCCCCAGTCTTTGAATATGGGTGGGTATGTGACTACTCTGAGCGATAAAGTATGACAGAACTGTTGCTGTGTAACTTCTGAGGCTAGATCATTAAAGGCCATGCAGCTTCCCCTTATTCACTGGAAGACTGCTCTTGGAGCCCTAAGCCACTATGTAAGAATTTTGACTAGTTTGAGCCAAGTATAGGTGCTCCAGTAGACAGCTCAGCCTTCCAATTATCCCTACCAGGTGCCATTTTGTACCCTCGGAACCAATCATTCCACCAGCCAAATATTACCAGGTCACCTCCATCAATGTCATTTGAAAAGAAAAATCACCTAGCTGAGCCCAGTTCAAATTTATGACCAATATAATCACGATATGTAATGCAATGATTGTTATTTTAAGTCACTAAGTTTGGGGGTAGTTTGTCATGCAACAATACGTAACAGCAACAGAGGTAGACAATGAAATGCCCCGATTCCTTTTATTGTTTTCCTCAGGGAAGAAACTGAATTTCTATAGCATTACTGAAGTTTCTGATAGACACATTTTTTAATTAATTTTTTAACGGAAACTTAAAAAGCAAGCAAGTATGATTTCTAAAATTAAAAGGAACTATTGCCAGGAGATTTGCAAATGTAGTATTTCTCTTTCCTCATTACAGACTTGGAGCCCATCTCTGGGAATAGATACACAGACTTGTGTGCTTTCTTAAATACAATAGACAATAGTCACAGTGTCTGTTAATCCCATCTGCTTCCCTGGAAAAGGAAAACTCATTACATGAGACTGTCAAGAGGTCTCAGATTCCATGAAGGGGAATTTTTCTCTATATCTCCTATAACATAAGCCTAATATCTAGTTATTTCGAGATTTGCATAGTACATAATCTATATCTCTAGCAGTGCTTACCCCCTTCTACTTTGCATTTTAGTTTATTTCTATAGCAATCAAAGTTTAATTGCAAAGACAGAATGTAGTTTAAGCAGGAAGAAACCTTTTGTAGGATATTAAGTGACTTGCCAAATTGTTGGGAGGATGAAAGAAAAAGAACTTAGACTGAACCACACAACAGAGCCAAGCCACTAAGTTTGCTGCTGCCCCCTCTGTGATCAAAAAACCACTGACTCTTCAATTATATCACTACTGCCATGATTGGAAAGCCACAATGATCAGGAAGTCACCAAAATCTGGTGGCTATCCCAGCCCTAGAACCACACCATTTCGGCTGCAATCTGCACCAGCAGAATAGATGCCATGAACTCCATCTCTGAACAACCACAATCAAAAACTCAGTGACCCTGACCCTGGTCACGGGCAGAAAGAGAAGAAGGAGAAGATGTTATGGCTTCTAGTTTGCTTGTGTTTTCTTAATTTCCCTCAAGTGCATATGCGTGGTTGAACCTAAGAACATATGTTAGGTTCACATCCAGAGTGTAGCGGCAATAGAATCTGGGAAATGCAGTTTTTGCTTTTGCTTTTATTTGTTTAACTTTCCAGGCTTTGTAGTATTAAAAGGCACACTTGAAAACAAGTGGGATGGATTTCAATGCCAGTCTACAATATCATCATAATGTGTATTTCTTCTACTAGACTACAAGCAATTTGCATCTACTTTTCTGTCCCATCTCCCAAAGCATCTAGCAATTTCCAGGGAGTCAATTGTTTGAGATAAGGAAGGGGGTTTAGTGAAGAAAAGAAGAGAGAAGAATCGTGAAGTCCCACACACCTCTTTCAAGTCCCCACCAGGAAATGGAGTCTTCAAGGGCAGGATAATATGACGTGAGTCTTAAAACTGCCTCTGTCTTAGATATTGTCCATTTCTCCTGTCTGCTCTCAGGTCCACTTTCCACTCATGCCACCCTGCTTTGTGCCATGGGAAGCTGACCTCTAGAGATGGCTCCACCTGAGTTCTTGTGCCCTCTGACTTCTGGTTAGGCTTTGGCAAGGAGAGAGTGTCAGATTATTTGTCCCCCAGGTTTCTTCTGTGGTTCAGCTATAGCTACTACTTTCTCTGTCTAATGTAACTGGGCAAGTGGGCTCGTTGCCTGCTGCACAACAGAAAGACCAAATGCCAAGGCAAAGATGTTTTGCAGAGAGAAAAAGGCTTTATTGCAGGGTAGCCAAGCAAGGAGACAGGAGGCAATACTCAGATTTGTCTCCCCATCAGCTGTTGAGTGGGATTTTCATCTTGGAAGAGAGAGATGGGCTGGGAAATGATTGGTGGAAAGTAATTTGTAAGTTTCAAGAGTTCTCTGCAGAGGTGTGACTGTTCTTCATGCCTCTTCATGGGTGGCATGTGCAAATCTGAAGAGGGTCCGTATGTAACGTGGGATGGATATTCGACCTGTGGTGTCTAAGGTTAACTATCAGTTTTCCTAGTCCCTCAATGTGCCTGCAACTGTCGGGCTGCCAGCAAGTTGTTTCCATGTCTGTGGTTTCCATGGAACTCTGCAAAACAAGCTTGGTGTTCTTGAAGTATCATTTTGTTTCTGTTTTGTTTCTACCTTATGGGCCTTGAGTGTGTAAAGTACAGGGTATGGTTTCATGAATGCCAGTACCCAAATCAGAGGACCTGTTAGGTGGCCCCAATCTGCCAGCCACAGCTCTCACTAGGGTCTGATAACTGCTCCTTCTCTTGTCCCTTCAGGGCCCATAGTATCAGTGGCTTCCCACTAATACTAGTCACAGAATGCATCACCATGCTTAACCCTAGTAAGGGTACTGGTTAATGAGTGTGCTGTGTGTCGGCTGCCAGGACACAGACTTCAGTGATGGTGAGCATTTCCAGACCCCGTCAGCCCACACGCTCTCCCACCTCTTCACAGCACATTCCATGCTCTACCTGTCTGGTCAGACTTTCCTCCTTCGGCTGAAGCTGGGTCAGCTTCCTCACGGTGCCCATGGTCCAAGAGGCAGTTGTGGTTCCACATAAAGTGTGTCATGATCAAGGGAGCTGAGTCTGAGAGGACAATGGCTGCCATTGGCTGGATTTAACTGCTCAGTTTCACCCCACCTGTAAAGATGAAACAAGCAACCACCTGTCAGGTCTGGTGCAAGGATTAAATAAGGTGGTTATGTATGTCAAACACCTGAGTGAACTGTAGATGGTTTTACAGATATTAGCTATTACCTAAACATTTCCAAAGCTTGGAGTTCTTTCCTTTCATCTTTGCTACTACATTTTTCCTTCTGCTAATTAAGTTTCTTATCAGTATTGATATTTTAACTAGTATTGCAATCCTGGTGGTCTAAATCTTTGTTCCAGGGAGAGAGGAATGAGGGGGGAAAAAAGGCAAGGCAGAGGTGACATACAAAAAGCCGTTTTCACTCCTGAGTAGAAAATACTACCCCAGGGGCCCGAAAATTTCTCACTTATTATCTTGGGATGGAGAATTGGCAGAAAAAGTCATTACTACGGTTTGTGTCTGTGGTAAGTCAGCTGAGACTTTAGCCTTGGGCTGAAATAGATGGTTTAGAGTAATTGTGACAGGATGAAACCAGAGTCAAGTGTGGCCAATCTGTGATTTCCACGGCACTTGCGCCCCCGGTTGTTCTAGATCTCCTCCAGATCGCGGACAGCTTTTAGGATTTTAGCTAAAAGAGTGGCTGGGACAGCTGGACAGCGTGGCAGAGTTTTCATAGGCTTGGAATCCTGACTTTCCATTTTACCTGACAAAGAAGCTTTTAAGATATTTAGGGGCTCTAATTACAAGCAATGATATAAGGCCTCTTAAGCCAAGCTTCATACAATTATAAAAGATTAAAGTTTTTAAAAGAATTTACAGGTTTAGGGAGAATGATTTAATTGTGTCAGAAACATTAAAATTAAGTTATACAATCCAGGTAAAATTTACCAAAATTTTCCAGAAGACTATTTGAAAAAAGATGGTCTACATGTTGAACTATTCTAGTACAATCATATATCTCAAATCTAAACTGAGTCATGTTAAGACCCAAAAGTAAGTCATATCTGAACTAAAAATTATGACATTATTCCATTATGATAAGAATTTATGCCTCACTGCCTAAACATAAACAGTTTTAAGAGAAAACTGAAAAAGGTATCTGTTCCCTCACATTCAGGGTACATAAATCTTCCCTGAAGAGGTGATAGTAAAAATACTTAATAACTGGTACAGCACAAGCTCCCACCAAGTAGAGCAGATCCCACTATGATCTGCCTTGTGGCTGAACCAGTACGTCCCACCAGCTCCACCTGCATCCCATGCACCAGCTCTCGCTCATCACCTGCAGTGGTTCCTCAGCCCGCACCAAAACAGTCCGCCATCCAGAGTATTCCACGTTTTCCAAAATGTAACCCAAATTCTTTAGGATAGTCTTATTGTTTGCTGTCTACCTTCTCCGTTGCACTACCAAAGGGAACTTGCAACTTCTTGGCAACTCACAAGAACATGATCCCCTTAGCAGGCAGAGCACAGCTCCACATAACAGATGTTGTCTGGAACAACATCTGGCCTCAGTGAGTCATTGCTTCCATTTTTTGAGGTATGTGGCTGTCCCCACTTATCAGAGAGTAATGGCAGGTGGGGACAGCTGAGCAGAATCAAGCCTGCTGAGATGTCACTCATCACCACAAGCCCGGTTGCAGTGGCCTCCATCCTGGTCAGCCCAGTAAAAAATCAAAAACAAAGAGTTCCTGTTATGAAAGAGTCAGCCAGCTCAGTAGCAAGCAGGTTTTTCATTTTGGGGGTTTCAAATTGAGTAGCTCTTCCTTTAAGCCCCTTGTTTGGGCTTTCCCAGCCCCCTACAGTTAGCTTTATTTGCACTTACCATGCTGGATTGAAATCATCTCCTTGCATGTCTGTCTCTGCTGCTACGTCTCTTTAAGGGCAGGCGGCTTGTCTCATTCTTCTCTGTATCCCCAGCACCTAACCTCGTGCCAGGCACATTGCCGTGTGCTCAGAAACAGTTTGTTGACCCGAACAGAATTAGTCTTAGTGTGAAATGAAGAAAAAAATTGAACCAGTGATCTCTCTGAATCCACTTTGTGGTTAATGCAATATAAGAAAATGATTATTAATTAAATTAAATTATATTTAATGTTTTATAATTATCTACTTCCAGTCTAAGAATTTTCGTAGTTGATGAGGATGAATTTGACACCCATGGACGGAAGCTCTCAAAGCATACCTTTAATGTTAGATTTAAGCATGAATCAAAAATAAGCCAATATCCTTTAAATTGTCTAGCATTCTCTTTTTAAAAATTATCTGTAAAATAATTTTCTTAAAAATGGAAAATAATCAGTCTAGTGAGTCTTTTTTAAATGGTCCCAGATTAAAGTTTTCCAAAAATGAAAGTTATAACTATTACTGTAGTTTTAAACAGAGATGTGAATCACAGGAACCAATTTTTCCTTTATTTAAAAAAGTAATTCATTGATTTCTTTTTATTTTAAAAGGAATACATGTTCATTAATGAAACTTAGAAAAATATGGAAAAGGTTAAGGAAAAAAATCACCATAATCTATAGTTCAAAGATAGTGGAAATAGTTTATTTCTTCTTAGTCTTGTATCAATGCATATGCATATTTTTTACGTGGCTGACATTGTATTATGTATATGGTTTCATATCTGATTTTCCTACTTAATGTCATAGCTTAAACTTCATTTAAAAGATAAAATGGTGACACTGCTGTGCTCTTGGTCAGTAGCCCTCTGGTCTGGCCTTTTTCATGTTGGTGAGTGACAAGCTGAGTGTTTCATCCTTGTCAGCAGTGCCCCGTCCTGGGTAGAGATTGGCTGGGTTGCTTTATGGTCTCCGGCTTTACACACATCTGGGTTTTCTTTTCAATTTAATATGGTTTTCTTTCAAAATCCCCAACCAAATCTTGGACTTTACAAGAAGTAGGAGAACAACAAATGTGACTAAAGGGACATCTGAAGAAGGAAAGAACTCAGGTTGCTCTCTCAGTACAAAGGAGGTTAGTGAGTACGCGGCCCCCAGTGGAACCTGGGAATTAGGATTAACTTTCCCTTCAGTCTTATCCTGGGGATCTTCTGAGGCCCCTCCCACTCCCCCCTCACCCTTCTCCACCTGCTGTGTTCCCTGGGAGGCTGGCCCAATGCACTGCTTCCCGGGCTCTCTTGCCCACTTTAAGGGGGCTTTTGTTTCCTGCCAAGCCTCTATTGATAGAAATATTTAACCCACATGACCTTCTTCCAAGGCTAGAGTACTTCATTCAGTCTTCAGAATTAAACTATTACCTGAGTTTCCTTAACAGGGTCATTTGGGGGTAATAAATGTATAAATAACCTATCTCCAGTTCCAGCAAGCGGCTATTTATAATGGCCGTGCTGCTGTTACTGGTGATGGTGATGATGAATACAGTAATAATAGCTGTTGTCATGCTCCTATTCAATGCCTGGGCCAGATCCTCAGAACAAATCAGCAAGGTGGCTTCTGTTCCCATTTCAGAGTTGAGGAAATCAAGTACCTAGAAATTTAGGTAATTTTTACCTACTATCACACAAACTAATGCATGCACGTCCAGTGCTTCACCTCCTTCAAATCTCGTCTCAAATGACATTTTCTCAGATAGACCTTTCCTGACTAGCCAGTTTTTAAAAATTTTATTTTATTGACGTATAGTTGATTTACACTGTTAGTTTCTGGTGTACAACAAAGTGATTCAGTTATACATATATATAATAGATTGCATTTGCTAATTCCAAACTCCCAATCCATCCCTCCCCCACCCACCACTAGTTAGTTTTAACATTTTCTACCCCCTCCCCTGCTTTGTCTCCTTAGCACTTTTTAGCAACTAACATACTGTGTTTTTTTCTCATTTATCTTCTTTAACGTCTATCTCATTCCCCTTGAACATAAGCTCTGTGAGGGCAGGGATCCTTGTTTTATTCACTGCTTTATCCCAGCACTTAAAACAGTTCCTGGCACATAATGGAGCCTTCATGAGTATTTTTGAATGAGTGAATGATAAAGCTGGAATTCAGAGCCATGTCTGCCTGACTTGAAGGTCTTTGTTTTTCAACAATACGCTCCTTAGCAAGTCACCATCAAGGTAAATACATAACAGCCTCAAAGAGAAAAAAAGACAACAGCATTATTTTTGAACTAGATGCCGCCATTATGCCACTTGCTATGACTGCAACATAAGACAGCTAATGAAAGAAAACAAAACGATGCTCACGTCTTTGTTTAAAAAAATATGTTTACCATCAAGACACCCAGACATATGGTCAGGCGGTATGGGTTTTGCCAGAAGTGAGGCGCCATTTGGAATGAATACCAAGCAATGGATATGGGTGCTGACAGCAGCCACCCACTGTCGTCTCCGTACAGGTGCTCAGTGAGTGAGTGGAGGCTTTCTTCAGGGTCCGGGAAGCTGGATGGGGGAGGCCCATAAGCCGAGCAAGCACGGCCGACTTGAGGGAGTGTGGGTCTGGAAGGGGCAGACATTCTGGAATTGAACCCTGAATATTGCCTTTTCCTGGCTGTTCAGATGCTTTATGCTTCATTTCCCATGACACTTACTTAGGAAAAGGGGAAGGAAATAAGAGTTCATGAACAAAGTAAGAAATAAGTGCCTCATTGACATATATACACTACCAAATGTAAAATAGATAGCTAGTGGGAAGCAGCCGCATAGCACAGGGAGATCAGCTCGGTGCTTTGTGACCACCTAGAGGGGTGGGATAGGGAGGGTGGGAGGGAAGGAGACGCAAGAGGGAAGAGATATGGGAACATATGTATATGTATAGCTGATTCACTTTGTTATACAGCAGAAACTAACATAACATTGTAAAGCAATTATACACAAAGATGTAAAAAAAAAGAAAAAAAAAAAAGAAGTGCAGCAGGAAGCCCATGTTTTCCAACTACATATATACCAGGAAGATGATTATTAGCAGGCAATTTGAGCATGGGCAGTGACCTCAGACGTACATGGCTTTACCTGCCCGCTGTACCACTCACTTTAACCTTGGGCAAGTTAATCAACCTTTCTAAACCTCAGTTTCCTCAGTTATAGTTGGAGGATAATGGTATTTATCTCGTTGTTGTAAAGATTATAGGAGATAATTCTTGTACTTGACACATAAGAGATGCCTGATAAATTTTGTGCTCAATTATAGGAGATAATTCTTGTACTTGACACATAAGAGATGCCTGATAAATTTTGTGCTCAAAAATCACAGTTATACTGTCCAATAACTGGATTCTAATGGAGTGCTCTCCTAGCCAGAGAAGGTTATCATTTTCTCCAGCACCAGTTCTCAACATTACAGCGAGAGGCAGTTTTGATAGAGGACCTCAGGAAATTCTCCCCTACAGGTTCTGAGACATAGGATATCACCAGGTGACAATGTTTCCTTCTCATAGGAAGCAGGTAGAATTAAGAGACTGGACTATTAGTTGTGGTTCTTAAGCAAAGCATTAAGTTCTCTGGGTGCCCCTTCCCAGAGACAGGCTCCATATTGTTCAAAGTCCTCTTAGTTAGAGATAATGCCTGCTTGCTGTTTTACATTTCTATTAGAGTTATGTTGAAACTTGCCCTTCAGTGTCCCAAATGAGATAGGAAAATTATGTGTGACTGTCGCCAAGGGCCTGTAATTTATTCCCTTAAAGAAAGTATTAAAATGTTCAGAATACCTCCCCCTTAGGAACTGTAGCCCACCAGGCCCACTGGGCTCACCTGTAATGCATGAGTCCTCCCTGTCTTGTCTGCTAGGAATCTAGACATTGACTGCTAGAACACAAGGCATTTACATTTAAGTTGGTTGAACAAAATTAAAAATTCAGTTCCTTAGTTGCACTAGCCACATTTCTAGTGTTCAATAGCCATATGTGTCTAGTGGCTACCATATTGGATAGTGCAAATATGCAGTATTTCCATCATTACAGAAAGTTCTCTTGGAGCATGCTGCTCTAGAGGGTACTGTCAGCTTAAAGCCCAGATGGATTCAGTCAAGTGAAAAGTCCCATTTTCAGGCCAGGGCTGCAAGCAGTGGGAGTAAGATTTGAATATTTCTAAGCCTCGAATTTCAAAAGGGAAATAAGAGACCATAAAATCCTTTCAGCTGGACTCTTAGTGTCCCTAAACTTCCATGTTGTGGTGATTTTTAAAAAAATGAAATAAGAGCCCAGAGAGTGGAATCATGCCTGCATTTCTGCCAGATCTTAAGATAATGGTTCAAATTTCCCCCAAAATACCATTTGACTGTTAAGCAGTAAGTCAGGCACACACTTGGAATCCTGAAGAATGTTCACTCAGTTCCTTGCTGAAGGGTCTAACCTTGTTCCAGTTAAGGAGGAGGAATTTCTGGAAATTCTTAGCCACAAGGACAGGGTCATGGTCCTAGAGGTCTAGGTACGTCCCATGACTCAGATCACCACATAGTACCCCATGACCCTCTCCATTATGTCTTCTTCCCCACCAAACACCTGCCCTTAGTCATCTTTAACCTTTTCCATTTCACTCCCTGCCTTACCTCCTTTTATATCCAACCTCCGGCTTGAGCTTCAGGTCACTCTCAGCCATTACAGGCTCCACCTATGGGTAAGGTTCAGTGCGGGGTAGGGGGGGCGGGAGGTCCTTCATACCTTTGAGGGTAGAGCAGGATAGTATCAGAGACCCCCATGGTCATCTGACTGCAGGGCCACAGAATAAGGTATCTAAAAAGCAATCAGAACTTTTGCACTGTAAGAAAACACAAGCAAAACAAAAACCTCCTGCTAGGAGTTTGCCAGTGTCTTATTCTGAGTTTCTGTCTCCTTCCCAGTCTTGAGTTAAATTTTTAAAAGCTTTTAGCCTCAGTAGTAGCTGAGTCCTAGAACAGAAGGCATAAAAAGACTTATTCTGCCACGTTAGTAACCTCTACTAACCCACAGGTTCACGGTCGTAGAGCGCATCCTCAGTGCTAAATAAAATGAGAGATTTCTGAATTAGAAGCATGGGAGAGTCTTAAACAAGCAAACAAAAAAAATCCCATTTCCAAATGAAATAAGTTAAAGGTAAGGTGGTTGCCCCACAGTTTGGCTAAAGGTCCAGTAACCTCCCCAAGTCAGTGTTTGTGAAGTTCTTCACTTTTTAGAAAAACAGATCGACGGTCCCACAACCATCTCCTTGGGCAACTTATATTTTTCCTGCTGGGCCTTGCCGTCTTTAGGATCATGTGTGCTCACTTACACAGTGTTGCCACTGCTTATGGAAAAAGCACACTGTGGCCCAGCGATTTTCAAAACCAGCAAAGCTGTGGAAGTCACTCTCCAAATGAAATCTGACCAGACTCCCAGTATATAAAAGAAATAGAAGTGAAGCCGCTCCGGCTGAAGAAGGGAGCCCCAGGCTATCCCCTCGGAGGGTCTGCAGAAGCTTGAGGGCTTGCAGAGACCTGTGAGAGCCTCACTTCTCCAGACGGACTCAGAAACCTCACATTAGACATTTCAATGTCAAGGACGCTTGGATTAGGAAAGATCATCTTCTGTCACTTGCAAAGTTTATAAAAGAGATTGAACACCATTATCTCAAGGACAAAACAACCTCAAGGATCCAAGGATTAAAAAGAATCATTCTTCCACATGTTTATTGTTCTTCTGCCCCTCTCATGCAGAAGAGTGAATGCTATACAGTTTTAGTGCTATTTTCGTGGGTCATTGTTACTGCTGTTACCTTTATGGCATGAGAAGGCGGCTTCTGCATGTGTATAGGCAAATGTCCATAAGACCAGTAAATGACCACACAAGAGATTTTAGAAAAAAGTAAAATTTCATGTTCAATTTACAAAACATTTTACAAATTATTACTTAGTATCACCTTTGCATTTAATTTTAAAAGGCATAGTATTTTCACACTAGGAGAAGAAAAAGAAGATACTGGTGCCAAGGGCAGCTGCAGGACAATAGAAAAAAAGAAAAATGATCATGGGAGTTTTACAGTATTCTTAGAGGTGACTTTCATGCCCTGAAAAGATTGTTCAAGACCTTTTCTGTTTTCCTTTAAATTTTGAATTACAATCTAAAAAGGTTTGTTCTTTAAGATTTCAACTTATAAATATTATTATTGCATTTACAAATCCAGAAGAGGTCAATAATCACTTTTAATAGAGTTTATACAACTTAATTAAATAATATTTTAAGCATTTAAAATTGTATCTATAATTTAAATATATTTAATTTTTGTGCTTTAACTGGTTATCAAACAAACATTATCCTATCTTATACAATTCTTATATGTCTACTAAATTAAATTTACAAAAATGGTTAAAATTAAGTTCTTTTAATTATCCAATTATTGCTTATAATCCAAGAAAATTTATCTTATCGCTCTGAGGTCTAAATCAATTAAGTCAATTAACTTTTTCTAAATTGGAATCACAACTTGCCAGATACCTTAATATACCAAATTCTTAAAGTCTCCAAGTAATACTTAAAATACCAAATATATACAGATTATTCTAAACATTAGAGTATAAATAATTTGGATTTTATTTACTTCATCATTTCCAATGAGGAAATAATTATGTCAGCTCAAACCCCAGTGGTGTTTTGTCCTAGTGCACTGACGTTTCCTATTGCACCAAGAAAACTTCTTTCCAGATCACAGGACTTATTCTTTTTCTTAAACCTGTGGGTCACATGGAGCCTGAACCCTAATAGTGGTCATAACATGGTTCCCTAACTTTCAAAAAGAGCAGGTGTTAGAGCTTGTTCCTGAGTTTAAATCATATCTTAACCTAATTCTTCCCTCAATGATCAGAAGTCTGTAACTCCACTAAAATTATAACTACGCATTTCTTTGGTTCTCCTAAGATATAAATGTCATTTAATTTAATTCAGCTCGTCTTGAGGGTCGTTCTTTTGGTCACAAATAAAATCGTGCTAATAACAAAAAGCAAAGACAAAAAGACAACTTTTAGAGGACTGAAAATAGTGAAACAAAAAGCCATATCAGTGAAACTGTGGAATTAAATACAATTTTATGGAGATGGTCTAAGCCCGAATAGTTTTGGGTACATAACGCAATTACAGATAAAGGAAATGACTGAAACGCTAGTTAAATGGTCACTAATTAAGACCACTTAACCAGGGTGTATCATCTAGCAGAACTGTAAACATGGAACTAAAGAGTAAGGAAGAAACAATGTTTAATTCTAATGCACCATCTATTACCAGAAACACATTTTTGTCAACACTGCTAAATATTTAGCCACATAAATTTATAACCCTGTTACCTGAGCCTGGCTAAATCTAAACAGGAAAGTCCTCTAGGCTGTTATTAGAAAATCCAGGTCACTATTTAGAGTACAGAACGTTCTGTTTTTTCGCCACAGGCTGATTTCGTTAGAAAGTGCACATTTTATGTATTTAATGTACCCATTCATTTTATTCATCTACTTATTTATGCAGGTTCGTTACTACTTTTACCCAAAACAATCAGTAGCTTAATACAGTATAAGTTTAATTTGCAATCATGTCACAGCATGGTCCAGTGTAGGTTGGGGAGGGGTTGGGTTTCTCCTCCTCACTGTCACTCGAGGACCCGAGTTTCTTACATCCGGAGTCCTCGGTTGAATCCTCTGTATTCTGGCCAGCAGAAGGGGGCAGGAAGAGAGCGTGGAGAATTCTGGGAAAGGTATTATGGGCTACACCTAGAAGCGGGCTTCCTGATTTCTGCCTGCTTCCTATTGGCTAGAACTTAGCCGCATGGCCTCACCTCCCTGAAAGAGCATCTGCTGGACCCAGGAGGAAAACAGAAGGAGCATGGAGAACAACTAGCCAGTCTCTGCTACATTACGTCATCGCTCTAGCTTAATGTTTAATGTTGCATTCAGTAGTAATTAAATCAATCAGATGAAATTATAATCAGAATGCAAATTGATGAGGATGAAACAAAACTGGTATAATTTTATCATGCATGCTCACACCACAGCAGGAAAAGTACTGGTGGTCATACTCTTGTATCACTTAATTTCTTATGCACCACATTTGCACAACTTTCTACAAGTAGAAACTATCTACAGCTCTGAGATAGATGCTTGTCAAATAAGTGCTTGGTTTTTTTTTTGTTTTTTGTTTTTTCTAAAGGAGACATTTATGGTCAACTTTCCAAATAGAAAATGCTACCAGATCACAGTGACTACTTGGTGAGAGCTCGTCTGTATATTATGATCCATTTTATGAAGTACAAGTTTACTAAGAAGGGAGATAATTTACCATGACTCATGTTTTAGGAATAAACTCTTAGCTGGGTGAAGCCTCGGGAAGTAAGAGACTGAAGACATAGAGGCTACTGCCAGCGACACTGCAGGTCAAACCCATGGCCAGTAAGACCTGGTTCTGAGTCCCTGATGCACCTCTCACTAGCTCCGAGACCTTGGATATATTAACTAACCTCTGTAAGCTTCAATTTCCTTATCTGTAAAATGAGGATAAGACAACCTTTCAAAGAGATGTGAGAATTAAATATCCATTTCTCTCACTAGAATTTAAAGTCGGTGAAGCTAGAAACCTCTTCCTTACTATCATATCCCTGGCACATGTTAAGTTTTCAATACTAGGTAGTTTTAATGATAGCTTAATAATACTTTACTATTATCATTACCCATACAAATATATTCAGGAGACAGCTAAAAATTCAAGCTTTTAATTCAGGAGTAGTGCACCCCTGAGACCCAGGCAAAAGGGGTCCTGTCCTGGGCCTGGGTTTCAGAGCAGGGCTGTTCATGAGGTGGTCCGGGGACTAGTCAGTCCACAAACTGCTACTGGGCCACATGGGATAAGTACAGAAATTGAGAGGAAGCATTTAGAAACTTCTGAACCAATTTGATATCGGTGCATCATATCATTAAACAGGGTAGAGACCAGCTTGAAACTGAGTGGTGAGTCACATGCGGTGTAGACTGCAGACATCAAGGACAGCAGGACCACTTTTCAACATATATTTTAAAAAAATTTTTTATTGAAGTATAATTGTAAAATATTGTATAAGTTACAGGTGTACAATATAGTGATTTACAATTTTTAAGGGTTATACTCCATTTATAGTTATTATAAAATATTGGCTATATTCCCCATGTTGTACAGTATATCCTTGTAGCTTATTTTATACCTAATACATTTTTTTAACGTCTTTATTGGAGTATAATTGCTTTACAATGTTGTGTTAGTTTCTGCTGTATAACAAAGTGAATCAGCTATACGTATACATATATCCCCATATCCCCTCCCTCTTGCGTCTCCCTCCCACCCTCCCTATCCCACCCCTCTAGGTGGTCACAAAGCACCGAGCTGATCTCCCTGTGCTATGCGGCTGCTTCCCACTAGCTATCTATTTTACATTTGGTAGTGTATATATGTCCATGCCACTCTCTCACTTCTATACCTAATACTTTGTTCCTCTTACTTCCCTACCCCTTTATTGCCCCTCCCCTCTTCCCTCTCCCCACTGGTAACCACTAGTTTGCTCTCTATATCAGTTGAGTCTACTTCTTTTTTGTTATATTCACTAGTTTCAACATATGATATTTTAAGATTAGTCACCTATAACCCAAAAGTGAGTAAAATATAAGTAAATGAAAGCATTTCTTTATTTTCATGTTATTTTTATTATCATTTTCATTTTAATCAAATCAGTTTTATTTATATAAATACATAATATATAATAAATATGCATATAATATATTTAAATATTTTAAAATTAAAAAGTATATTTTTAACCCAATAGCTAAAGTAAGGATATGAACTGTTTTTAAATTTAATTATAGTTGATTTACAATGTTGTGTTAATTTCTGCTGTACAGCATAGTGATTCAGTTATACACATACATACATTCTTTTCTTAATATTCTTTTCCATTATGATTTATCATAGGATACTGAATAGTTCTCTGTGCTATAGAGTAGGACCTTGTTGTTTATCCATTCCATATATGATAGCTTACATCTGCTGACCCCAACCTCCCACTCCATCCCTTTCCTAACCCCCTGCCCCTTGGCAACCACAAGCCTGTTCTCTATGTCTGTGAGTCTGTTTCTGTTTCATAGATAGGTTCATTTGTGTCATATTTTAGATTCCACATATAAGTGATATCATATGGTATTTGTCTTTCTCTTTCTGACTTACTTCACTTAGTATGATAATCTCTAGTTGCATCCATGTTGCTACAATTGGCATTATTTTGTTCTTTTTGTGGCTGAGTAGTATTCCATTGTATATATATACCGCATCTTCTTTATCCATTCATCTGTTGATGGACATTTAGTTTGTTTCCATGTCTTGGCTATTGTAAGTAGTGCTGCTATGAACATTGGGGTGCATATATCTTTTTGGATTAGAGTTTTGTTTGGATGTATGCCCACGAATGGGATTGCTGGATCATATGGTAATTCTATTTTTAGTTTTCTGAGGAGCCTCCATACTGTTTTCCACAGTGGCTGTACCAACTTACATTCCCACCAACAGGGTAGGACGGTTCCCTTTTCTCCACATCCTCTCCAGCATTCGTTATCTGTAGAGTTTTTAATGTGGCCATTCTGACTGGTGTGAGGTGGTACTTCATTGCAGTTTTGATTTGCATTTCTCTAATAATTAGCAATGCTGAGCATCTTTTCATGTGCCTATTGGCCATCTGTATGTCTTCTTTGGAGAAATGTCTATTTAGGTCTTCTGCCCATTTTTCGATTGGGTTGTTTGTTTTTTTGTTGTTGAGTTGTATGAGCTGTTTGTATATTTTGGAAATTAAGCCCTGTAGGTCTTAATAAGCCCTGTAGGTCTTAATTTGCAAACATTGTTTGCAAATATTTTCTTCCAATCTGTAGGTTGTCTTTTCATTTTGGGTTTGTTTGTTTGTTTGTTTGTTTTGGTTTCCTTTGCTGTGCAAAAGCTTGTAAGTTTGATTAGGTCCCATTTGTTTATTTTTGCTTTTATTTCTATTGCCTTGGGAAACTGACCTAAGAAAACATTGCTATGATTTATGTTAGAGAACGTTTTGACTATTATCTCTTCTAGGAATTTTATGGTGTCATATCTTATGTTTAAGTCTTTAAGTCATTTTGAGTTTATTTTTGTTTATGGTGAGAGAGTATGTTCTAACTTCATTGATTTACATGCAGCTGTCCAGCTTTCCCAACACCACTTGCTGAAGAGACTATCTTTCTCCCATTGTATATTCTTGCCTCCCTTGTTAAAGATTAATTGACCATAGGTGTGTGGGTTTATTTCTGGGTTCTCTATTCTGCTCCATTGATCCATATGTCTGTTTTTGTGCCAGTACCATGCTGTTTTGATTACTGTAGCTTTGTAGTATTGTCTGAAGTTTGGGAGGGTTATGACTCCTGCTTTGTTGTTTTTCTTCAGAATTGCTTTGACACTTCTGGGTCTTTTATGTTCCATATAAATTTTAGGATTATTTGTTCTAATTCTGGGGAAAATGTCATGGGTAACTTGATAGGAATCACATTAAATCTGTAGATTGCTTTGGGTAGTATGGCCATTTTAACATATTAATTCTAAGGAAGTAAACTTTATATCATTTATTTTTTAACCCTAATTTACTGATTAGGGAACAAGTTTTTTTGGTTTTTTTTTTACATTCATTTATTTTTGGCTGCATCGGGTCTTTGTTATAGTGCGCAGGCTCTACATCCCATGCAGGCTTCTCTCTAGTTGTGGTACAAGGGCTTAGTTGCCTCGCAGCATGTGGGATCTTAGTTCCCCAACCAGGGATTGAACCTGCGTCCCCTGCATTGGAAGGCAGATTCTTAACCACTGGACCACCAAGGAAGTCAGTAAGAAACAAGTTTTACAGACTTCTTTTTCAAGAAAAGACACATTTCAAAATGTTAGTAGTAGTAAACCGAATGATAACAATAGAAGTGATTCTGAAAGAATGAATACCAAAAGAATTCATACCAGTTTTACTCAGAAGTATGAGCTCTTGTTACTGAGTTCAGTTTGTAGCCATAATTGATGATGAAGTGCTAAAACTACTGTATATTATCTGTAGAAATGTACTGACTAATGAAGCAATGAAACCATCAAAACGTAAGTGGCTTTTGCATATCAAATGTAAGCAATAAGTGAAAAGAGAATTATTTGAAAGAAAGAGTATTAAATTAAAAAATAGAGGAA
Source organism: Eubalaena glacialis (assembly GCF_028564815.1). Classification (NCBI taxonomy): domain Eukaryota; kingdom Metazoa; phylum Chordata; class Mammalia; order Artiodactyla; family Balaenidae; genus Eubalaena; species Eubalaena glacialis. Next base: position 49,242,128 of record NC_083726.1, read on the forward strand.
GATATTAACTATTTCACATATAAGCAGCTTTGCAGTCTTCTTATAAAGTAGTGTTTGGGGTTGCTAAGACCAGGCATACATACAGCTGCCAAGACATGAATGCAAGTCTAACAAAGATGTTGCCTTAGAAATGTTGGGTGATATGAGGGCAAAGGAGGTAGCTCAAATGCCATGTTCCAGTGAAACTATAGTTCAACATATTTGGGAACAGATTAATGATATGGAAGGCTAATTCACACACACACAAAAAGCGAAACTAACGAAGTATCTTTCATTGAAGCTAGATGAAAGCACAAGTACTATTAAAATGGCCATCCTTTAGTGTAAGTATAATTTAAACATGACCATGATAGGAAGAAATAGTCCTTCTATTTTCTCACTTCATGACTAATAAACATAACTGTGAACTATATAAAACTATGAAGGATTACATTGTCCATAAATGTGTCTGGGTTAGGCTTTTGTGTAGGATTATATTCTGATGGCACAGCTGCGATGACTGGAAAGCATTCTGAGTTATTTACCCCGTTTAAGGAACTGGTGCCAGAATGTAAATCAACATACTGCTTCCTTCAAAAGTTTCACTACAACAGTCAGCTGAACTAAGTAGGAAATTTGTGGATCTAAACTCTTTTATAGGAAGATAATTTAAATTTCATTATGATTTCAGAGGATAAGTCATTAGAACTGGCTATTGATGGAGGACTAAGGATGAATTTTGCTCTATTTTGTATAAAAACTTTAAATGAGCAACCTAAGTTTGCTCAAATTACTCTGAAATATCTTCTTCTGTTTTGTCAAAATAACCCTGTGAGACTAGTTTCCCTACTCTGAGTACTATTAAAACAAAGCATGGAAACCCTTTAGATGTACCTTGTTCCCTACAAGTGGTGTGTGATCATCAACCCAACAAGACTGAAGAGTTAGTAAGCAAACTCACTTGTTTTATTAAAACCCTTAACTGTTTATATTAGTGGTGCTATTTAAAGTGGGCATATAGCATCTAACAGGGGGAATCTTATTTCATTCATAAATTTTTGTTTATGACCATGGAATAACCAAGAGTTATAAAGGTAGTAGTGATTGCCTAGGTCAATCATTTATACACACACTTTCAAGAACAATATGCTCAATTTTTGTAATTTTTCCCATCTTCTACATTTGTTCTGATTATTGAAATATAATTTTATGTCTAAGAATCTATAAATAAATGAATCTAACAATAAAAAATGTACACTCGAATATTGTGTGTATTTTTATCTCACTTTTCTAGTAATTCATTTTTTTAATTGAATGAAAGATTCTTTAAATTCTAGTGCTTTACAATTTTCAGCAGTTTCACACACATGATTTCATGTAATTCCGTCAATAACCCTTTTTCTCCTCCTACCCCAGTATTGCCCCTCCCCCTTCCCTTTTCCCACTGGTAACTAACTTGTTCTCTGTATCTGTGAGTCTGCTTCCTTTTTGTTTTATTCTCTAGTAACTTATTTTTATTGTATTAAAAGAAGTATTGATCTGTAACAGATTGGAAGTGGAAAAAAGGGGGTTAGATCCTTCTCGACAGATTGAGGAACGCTGCTTTAGAGAGCCAGTCTGGCATAAGGGATCCATGGCTCAGAGGGAACCTGCTTACCAGACCGCACAGTCCTAGGACCCAAAGAATCCCAGCCCCACAGGCCCTGAGCCTGTGTCCAGGAACCAAACAAGCTTCTTCCCTGGGAACACAGCTGAGGGTGAACAGTGCTACCAGTGAGTGAAGCCCTGGACCCTGAGTGTTTGGGGGGTTATGGGCAGAACTAGCAATGTGCAGGCCGTGTGTGCACCGTATGATAAGGAAATGAAGTGGGTAGGCCAGGGGCTAAGAGCCGGCTCACTCAGTGCCACCATGTTCTAGCCTGAACTCCATAGAGCCCAAGAATTCAAAATTTGACAGATTGTGAAGAAGGTGTATTTGTCAAAGCAGGTTGATAGAATGCATTTATTCAACAGTCGATAGCTTCGTTTATAACTTTAAAAGTTTCAGGCGTTTGGAACGTGGGCCTCAATTTTGTTCTTTTGTCAGGGCCCCACCAATGTTAGGGGATGACCTAGCCAGGAGATACGTCGAAGCTGGAACTATGGGTTTGGCAGTCAACGTGGAGGGGATATTTGAAGCTGAGGGAGAGGCAGTCAAGGGTAAAGAGGGCAAGTCCTACATTCAGACTTCCTGATTTGAATCCCTTATCAGCAAACTACTAGCTGTAGAACTGTGTGCTATCTTTCTGTAGCTCGATTTTCTCATCTGTAAAATGGGGGTGTTAATAGCCCCTATTTCATGGGATGGTTTTGAGGATCAAATGAGCTCATCTATGTAAAACACTTAGAACTAGGCTTGGTGTAGAGTAAGCTCTCAACACCAAGGGAGTCATAAATTACCTGGGGAAGGAATAGAGAGCAAGAACAGACGGGCCTCAGGGGAACCTTGGAAATACGGAGATACAGAGAGGGTGGAGAGTGTGTCCCAGCACCCACCACCAAGCCTGGCAGGTGGTACGTGCCCAGTAAATGTGGATGGATTTGAAAGGGATCTGAGAAGGAGCATGTAACACACTGGATGCAGCAGAAAAGTCAAATGGGGGAGTACTAAGGAGAGCCTGTTGGATTCATAGTCAGGAAATACCTTAGAAAGATGTTTCAGTTCACAGGAAATCAGACCGCAGTAAATTAAAGAATGAAGGGAAGATATTTCTCTCTTTAGTTTAGCTTAGTAACTCTAGTGGAAGCTATGCTTTTAGAAATTAGTGTTAGAGAATGAAAGCAATAAATAGTAGCTTGAGGAGCGTGCAAGGTTGAATGAAAGTTCTTTTCTGTTCAAGGAAGTAGGGCAGATTTGTTGCTAAGAGAAAGAAGGCATTGGAGAGGAAGAGATGATTAATGAAGCAAGAATCTAAGAGAAGGATGGGAGGAGATGGAATCAAGAGCAAAAGACCTAGGGTGAGCCTTACAAAAGGATATTCTGCCTGGGGTGAAAGGAAACAGGATCATAGATAAGAATATAGAGAAAGGTTGAGGGCGGGGAAGTTGAAGTTCTTAAAGTTTAAAGTGCAGGGAAACTTTAATTTCCAGAAGAGCAAATAAATATAACAGACTAGTAGGAAGCATATTCCTTTACCCATTGTGGTACATACGATGAGTCTGCACACTCATTTGAGTGCTTGGCTAGCTGATCTTCCTATACTACAGAACAGTAGTTGGCAAGCCACATACAGCCTACAGGTCAAATTTAGCTTCCTGTCCCCAAACTGAACTCGGGTTCATTCACCCATCGCACAGCAAAGCCAATCTACTGACACTGGATTGTGGTGAAAGAAAGTACAGCGTTTATTTCCTAGACACCAAGTAAGGAGAACTGGCAGCACATGCTCAAAAGACTCAAGCTCCCTGATGGCTTTTAGGCAAGGGTTTTTAAAGGCAACATTAAAGGTGAGGGTTGCAGGGTGCATCTCAGCTTGTGGTTCTGATTGGTTGGTGGTGAGGTCACAGGGTGATGTTTGGGGAATCTCAAATCAACAGTCTTCTGGTTCCAACCAGTCTGGGGTCTGCGTGCTAGTGGTCAGCAGTTTCCATTCAGTGGGGGTCCTGGTTTCTGAAAAATGACTCAAGGATGCTTGTCGGATTGTTATCTATAGCTCTTGAGGAGGAACTAGGAGTCCTGTGACTCTATTTTATTGCTGAACTATTGTTCAACCTACTGTTACTTTTCTTGCTTGGCTGCTTTCCTTTGTTTCTGCATTATCTCTCTACTCTAATCAAGTGCTCGAGTCTGCTCTTTGGAACTCAGGGAAGGCCTAGGACACTAAAGCTTTTTCTACAAACAAGAAGCAGGGGACATGAAGGGGCTTGTACACAAGAAGGCCCGGTAGGGTTCTGCTCAGTTTCACTTCTGCCTGTTTTTCTATAGCCTGTTGAGCTAGGAATGGTTTTCACATTTATAAATTGTGGTAAAATCTACATAACATAAAATTTACCATTTTAACCATTTTTAAGTATACATTTCAGTGACATTAAGTACATTCACATGTTGTGCAACCATCACCGTCCTTCATCTTCAGAGCTCTTTTCATCTTAAAAAATGGAAATGCTGTACCTATTCAACAATAACTCCCCATTCCCATCTTCCCCCAACACCTGGCAACCACCACTCTATGTTCTGTCTCTTTGAATTTGACTACTCTATGTTCCTAAAGTGGTCTGATCCCCAATTCCACTGTGTGTGTGGTTGTTCCATACACATCCAAGCAATTCTCAGACATCAGTTGGGTGTCCTACAGTTCAACGCAATTCTGACACCATCTGCATGGAGATAGTGTCAGATCCCACAGGGTAAGTGTTCAGTTCTACAAGTCTGCCAACCTCCTTCAGACACCAATTGCAAGCTCAGGCCATCATCTGTTGTGCTTCTGACCGACCAGCTATAGATGGGAAGTTCCAAAGACTCCTCTTTGGTTTCGATTAATTTGCTAGAGTGGCTCAGAACTCAGAGAAACACTTGACTTAGTAGATTACTGGTTTATTATAAAAGAATATATAACTCAGGAACAGCCTGATGGAAGAGGTGCATAGGGCAAGATATGGGGAAAGGGCAGGAGTTTCTACACCCTCTCCAAGTGCACCAGTCTGCCTGAATCTCCAAGTGTTCACCAACCTGGAAGCTCTCTGAATCCTGTTCTTTTGGGTTTTTATGGAGGCTTCACTGCATAGACACAATTGATTAAATCATTGGCCACTGGCAATTGATTCAACCTCCAGCCCTTCTCCCTTCCCCAGAGGTCGGGAGGTAGGACTGAAAGTTCCAACCCTCTAATTACACGATAGGTTCTCCTGGCAACAATTACCCCCTCCTTAGGTGTGTTCCAAAAGTAACCTCATTAACATAACAAAAAATACCTTGATAATTCTCATCACTTAGGAAATTCCAAGGGTTTTAGGAGCTCTGTGCCAGAAATGAAGATGAAGACCAAATATATATATATTTTTATTATAAATCACAATAGTACAATATCTCATATAAGTGGAATTATACAGTTTTTATTCTTTGTGACTGACTTAGAATAAAGTCCTTGAGGTTCATCCGTGTTGTTGCATTTCTCAGCATTTCCTTCCTTTTTAAGGTTGAATAATATTTCATTGTCTGTGTATACCACACTTTGCTTATCCATTCATCTGTCAATGGGCACTTGGGTTGCTTCCACTTTTTGGCTGTTGTGAATAATACTGCTATAGATATGGATGCACAAATATCTGTTCTAGTCCCTGCTTTTAATTCTTTTGAGTATATACCCAAAAGTAGGATTGCTGGGTCATAAATTAGTTCTATTTTTAACTTTTTGAGGAACTGCCATACAATTTTCCATAGCAGCTGTACCGTTTTCCTTTCTCAGCAATGCACAAGTGTTCTAACCTCTCTACATTCTCACCAACACTTATTATTTTCTGTTTTTTGTTTTTGTTTTTTATAGTAGCCATCCTAATAGGTATGAGGTGATCGTTCATTGTGGTTTTGATTTGCATTTCCCCAATGGCTAGTGATGTACTTATTGGCTATTTATATATTTTCTTCAGAGAAATGTCTTTTCACAACCTTTGTCCATTTTTGAATTGGGTTGTTTGTTCTTGAGTTTTAGGAATTCTTTATATATTCTGGATATTAATCTCTTACGAGATACGTGATTTGTAAAATTTTCTACTATTCTGTGGGTTGCCCTTTTACTCTATTCACAATGTCCTTTTGCACAAAAATTCTTAATTTTGATGAAGTTCAGTTCATCTATTTTTACTTTTGTTGCTTGTGTTTTGGTGTCATATCCAAGAAAATCATTGCCAAACCCAATGCTTGAAGACTTTCCCTTATGTTTTCTTCTAAGAGCTTTATAGTTTTAGTTCTTATGTTTAAAGTTTTTATCCATTTTGAGTTAATTTTTGTATGTGATGTAAGTTAAGAGTCCAGCTTCATTCCTTTGCATATGGATATCTTTCTTCCAGCACAATTTGTTGAAAAGACTATCCTTTCCCCATCAAATGGTCTTGGTACCCTTATTGAAAAAGTCGATCATATATGTTAAGTGTTCCTTTCTGGGTGATTCATATTTTTAAATGTTTGGAAAAAAATCAAAAGAAAAATAACATTTTGTGACATGTGAAGATTTTATGAGATTCAAATTTCAGTGTCCATAAAGAATGTTTTATTGCAATATATCCTGGCTCATTTGTTTCTGTATCATCTATGGCTGCTTTTGCATTATAGCAGCAACGCTGAATAGTTGTGACAGAGTCCATATTCCTGCAAATCCTGCAAATATTTACTATCTGGTCTTTTAAAGAAAATGTTTGCCAACATCTGCTATAGATAGAGGATAAAGAGCTGTAAGATGTATTTCTCAGACTCTCTCACAGCTAGGTGGTAGGAAAGTGACCCAGTTTCCACAAATCAGATTTATGCACACAGATTTGCATGTGGAAATGACTCACAAGAGGCAGCCACATGTGGGGAGATCAAATTCTCTGGTAAGTAAAGTAGTGGGGCATCCCGTTCTTCCACTGAGGTTGTTGGAGGGTTCTGGCGTCTGATTGTTTATATCATCAGTGCTGAATGGCTGAAGGTGGCTGCAAGTGCTGTCCCACTGGAAAGGTTCTGTGGTATGTCGAGGCATTTTTCCAACTGTGCTTTTTCTGGCCTCTTTGTTCCTAACTGTGTAGCATCAAATCCTAGTTCTCTGTTCACTTTGGAGAATCTGTGAGTTGCCTGATGTTCCTTTAATAAATCTCTTCCTACTTCAACAGTTAGAGTAACGTCTGTTGTCTGCAACCTAGAACGCTGACTGATATATTCAGTAAAGACAATTATATTATACTCAGTAATATTTCCTCAAAAGGTAGAATAGTGTTTTCTGAGAAAATCTTAGTTCTAATCATGTCTTTTCTACCAACTTTTATTGCCCATAACCTTCCAATATCTCTAAAACTGATTTAATGGAATTTATAAATCATAAGGGGATATAATAGAGATTATCAAAGGAATAGATGCAAAATTTAGATGCAAAAAATAAAGACTCTGAGTGAGAAACCATAATTAAAATAGCACATTTAATTGTAGGAACTTCACTCCCAGACACTTTGATATCATTGCAACTGAAAGAAAAAGAGATGTTTCTGAGAAGAAAGAAAATTAAGTTTCAGGACTCTAACTTTGTAGAGCAGAAATCCTGAGAGTAATTCAGAAGAAGTAAGATTGTTTATCATGGAAGTGATTGTTTATCACGGAAATTACATCTTGGAGGTGATGGAGGTGAGCATATAGGGAAAGAGGGAATGCTCTAGACCTAGAGGTAATAATTCAGAATTTTAATCTCAGTTTTTCCACTTAGATGCTGAGTAAATCACCTCATTCAGAGCTGCTCCCTTTTCTTCCAGTTGATGATTACACTCTTGAAAAAACGAAGTGCTCAAATTAGGATGCTGGTTTTATTGTTATTTATGCCCTCTCTCCATTTTCCCACACAGTCATGTGGGTGAGTAATAGTGACATCACCACAGAAACAGAACTCCTTACTCGGACTCTGCTTCAGGAATGTGCATGATTTTCAGACCCCTGCTTTTTTTCCTACAGGATATGTCTCTCTATTATTAGAGATTTCCACTTTTTCTTCCTAATTTGAACACACTGGTCCTATTGAGACAGTAATACTTCTCTCCATGTTCACCTCTCCCATAAAAAGGAAAATTTTCAAGTCCTACTCCACATGAGAAAAGTTGAGAGAGCGAAATGAAGAAAGTAATTAAAAATGGAATTAAAGTAAAAAGCACACACACATCCTAAAAGTTGACAAGATGATTCTTGAAGAAATCAGAACAGATGAAGAAGCAAGGCACAGAAAGTCAGTAAGCTAGTGCCACGTGAAAGGTCGATAGGGAAAATAAAAGGTCTCTTCAGAGAAAAGCATACTCTGGCAGAGGTAAGATGAGGGTTTTGCTCTTGAAGTTCACGCCCAGTGGACGGTGTCACTTAGGCAAAGAGCAACCTATGCAATTACTTGTGCCACAACCAGCTAGTGACAAGCAGCATCAGACATCTGAGAAATAATTAACTGCTTGCCCTGCATTTTCAGCCCACAATTAGACAACTGTGAGCGCAATTATTTGTGTGGGCAATTTTGTAACAACAGGTAATTGTGACTAAAGAGCTACCTTCATTGTGAAAGGGAGATATAATTGGGCCCCTCTTTTAATAAGTTTGTGTTTTAAATCTGAGCAAGTGTATAATTTGATTAGTGGAAAGACACCTGTGACTTTTTTTTTTAATTACACTTTTATATTTTAACAAGTGCTTTCCCTAGTCTGTTTGTGGGCCTCACTGCAGCATCATTGGCACAGTACAATCATCATAAAACTGTAAAGAAATGCCACATCACAGATGGACCAGTCATGGATGTTATCCAGAACACATAGGTATTCTATAGCCAACACAGAAAAGGTACAAATAAAAGACCCAACAGCTGAATCCAATGATTTGCAACATGCTTGAACTGTAAAGAAATTGACCAAAGGGCATCCATCTCAGTGCCTGACATGTGGAAGGCACACAGCGAGGATTTCCTGAATTGATGCTGTTAAAAATCCCCTCCCTTTGTGCCCTCATAGTATTCAAAACATGCCTTTACTTAGCCCCCAGTGCTTTGTGTTTTTGTTTGTTTGTTTGTCTATCTCTCCCTACACCTTCTGGGCTATTGGAAGAAAATGCTCATGTCTTTTTCATCTTTTATTTTCCTCAGTCTATTTCCATCTCTGACAGCAGAATATGAACTCAAATTAGTTTAAGTCAAACAAAACAGAACAGAATGTCTGGCCAACAGAGGTAGGCTCTCAGCAGGGCTCTCTTCCTTTCCTCTATCTCATGAGTCAGCCCTCTTCGGTAAAGTGGTCTCATTCCCTCTACTGCGGTTGGGTGTCCTTCCTGCAGGAGGGCAGGGTAGGCTGATGGTTCTCAGTAAGACTGCCAAGGCTTGAATGTGACTCCACCCCTTAACCTAAAATAAGTTACTTAACTATTTTGAGCCTCAGTTTCCATATCTGTAAAATGGGGACAATAATAATACTTACCTTATCAGGTTGTTGTAAAGATTAAATGAGATAGTATATGTAAGGAACTCACCACGGTGTCTGACACATAAAATGTGCTCAATAAATGTAAGCTATATTAGTTTGTTTTTGTTTTTGTTTTTAATGGAGGAAGCAAGGAGAGAGGTATGACTGTAGACAATTCTAGGCTTATAACATCCTAACTTAGTGACCCCAAATGAAAGAGGGAACATTTATATCCCAGCGTCTATAACAACTTCTCAGCATACACAATTTCGAGGAAGGATTCTGATTAGCTAAGACTTATTGAGAGTTTACTCTATGACAGGCACCATAGTAAGTGTTTCCATACATTATCTCAATGAATTTTCACCACAGCTATGATGTAGTTGCCATTTTTATCCTCATTTTACAGACAAGCAAACCAAGGCTTAGAAAAGTTTAGTACAGAAGGACACAGAGGTTGGCAACCCAACTACTCAACTCTGTATTGTAGTGTGTGTTAAAAAAACAAAATTCAACTGAGTACATTTTACAAGTCTAATTGGCTTCACTGAACAATTCACAATTTGGGCAGTATCCCATCTAGCAAGTGCTCCAAAGGGCTACTGAAAGACAAGACAAGGAAGTCATAAATAGAAAAAAGGATTATTTCAGATTAGGTCATTTCCCTTTTGGGAAAAAATTGTCTTATTAGGTGGGTTACCTCATCTTCCTTTGGAGGATGCAGAGGACCCATGTGACAGATTACCTCATTGGTGCTGACCAGAAAATTCCTGGCTGACCAGTTAAGACTACATTTCTAGGGGAGGTTGAAGCTTCATAGGTTAGGTATTAAGCCCTGATTTGGTGGCATGGCCTAGCATAAGTGACTCCATATTGGGTCTGTGACTTTTCTTTTCTTTTTTTTAAACAATTCCCCCTCAGCTTAACTGAAAGAGGTGATCAAAATTTAAGACATTAGCACTACGCTCATCTACTGCTCTGAAATTTTCAGTTTTCGTTGTTCCTTTGTGTGGTATCCATAAATTATAACATTTTTGCTTAATCTCTGTGACATGCACAGGTCACAGCTTCAGGCTCACAATCCTCAGTCAGTCATCCTCTTCATTTCTTTTCTGATGGTCCAATCTTATGGAGATCATTTGCTTGGTGGTTAGTGGCTACGGACTTGTATTTAAAGCTTTTGAGAAAATACAACACACCAGGGAGATTATAATGATTCTAATAAGCACGATAATTCCCAATGTCTGGACACCCAAACCAATCAAAATCAAGTAAGTCAAAGAAAAAAGCCATTGAAGGAGTCACCTTTTTAAGCCAAGTGGCTTGCTCAGTGATCTTGTGTAATTGAGTTTCAACTTTCCCAAAAGTGCACGGGTGGCATTGACCACAGCATAGACGCCTCGCTTAGCCAAAAGATAATCAAGGATTATCCTATTGCCGAGAGCAACTTTGGCCAGAGAGTCTAAGGATCTTTGTTGGGCAGCTATTGTCTTAATGATGGAATCTGCGATATTTTCAAGAGTTAAGGAGAAACTTCTGATCATGTCCTCATTTGTATTTACTCCTAGCTAGGTAAGTATGGCCCTGCCAAAGGAGGAAGATCCTGAGTCATAAGTGCTTCCCTCTAGGTCCTTTCTTTTATCTTTCTTTTTTTGTTGTTTTTTGGAATTTTTGAATTTTATTCATTTATTTATTTTATACAACAGGTTCTTATTAGTTATGCATTTTATACATATTAGTGTATATATGTCAATCCCAACCTCCCAATTCATACCACCACCCCTGCCCCCCTTTCCCTGCTTGGTATCCATACGTGTGTTCTCTACATCTGTGTCTCTATTTCTGCCCTGCAAACCAGTTCATCTGTACCATTTCTCTATGTTCCACATATATGCGTTAATATATGATATTTGTTTTTCTCTTTCTGACTTACTTCACTCTGTATGACAGTCTCTAGATGCATCCATGTCTCTACAAATGACCCAATTTCGTTCCTTTTTATGGCTGGGTAATATTCCATTGTATATATGTACCACATCTTCTTTATCCATTCATCTGTTGATGGGCATTTAGGTTGCTTCCATGACCTGGCTATTGTAAACCCCGCTAGGTCCTTTCTAACTCAATGATGTAAATCCAGGGGAATCAACCAATGAGGTCTCAGTTTGCTTGTGAAAATGTAGAGGCACTGTTGGATAACCTGAGGCATTGCCTGGCTGTGTGCCAGCCATCTAGGCATTCTCGGCGCAAGAAGAATGATAACCAGCACAGAGAAAGACAAACCCTGTTGGGGCACAATCATTTTCATTAAGGAGGTACTTTTAATGGATTCATTCTCAGGGATTGAGATCTCTTAGTGGATGGGGCCAAATCTGATCCAGATAATCATGGGAACGTAGAGGTGCAAATGTACTAAGATTTACGTAGGTAATTGTGTCTAATTGAGTACATACAGGCATGATCAGAGACAGGAAAAAACAAGGCCCAAGTCCTGGCCATAAAAGTTGAAGAGTAAGAGACTTTGGGGTGGGCCTGGAGGGTTGACTGTAGTTTGCAGTGACATTGGGAATAGAAGAGAAATTGGTCACAGGGAGGATCAGGAAATCTCTGGCATCATGGATAGATCAAAATCTTTGATGACAAATCCAGCAATCTGGAAGTTTACCCCCCTTAACTATGAAACCTGGGAGATACGGATGAAGGTGTTACCTTTCCAGGCCAACCCCAGAGTAAAGAGAAGAAAAAGAAGGAGGAAGGGTTTCATGTTTAGTTAAAGTATGAAGTCTCAATCCAGCATCTTAGGTAGAAGCAGTCTACTTCGAAATGAGCTACTTCTCTTTCTCGTCAATTCAATTTTGAGGTCTCCAGTGTCTGGTCTCAGGACCAGGTGTCAGGTGGAGCCCTTTTTAGCCATGAGAGAAATGTGTACCCAAGGCTCCATGCCTTCTAGTTTTGTAGCAGTGTCAGTGGTCAGAGCACTTGGTAAGGTCCCTTCTAATGGGGCTTGAGGGCTGTCTTCCTCTGATGATTTCCAGAATCATCATCATCTGGGTTTCCAGAATACCCAGTCACCAGGCTCCAGACTGTGACCAACAGGATCCTTTGAATTGAGATCTGGGAAAACTTCTTCAACCTGTTGATGATAGACTTTAGCATAAGACTTACAGTAGCTGGTCATACAAGCATGAGACATGCTTGTATGTCTCATGGGATCAGCTCAAGGGATCAGCAGAAAGTTGCGTACTAATGGACACTGGTCTACCAGTGACTGTCTCAGGTGGAGATATGACTTTTGTTTTCCACAGTAGGTACTGCATAGAGTCAGCAAAGCCAGAGGCATTACCTTAGGCCAAGGGAGTCCAGTAGTTTTCTCTTGACCTTGCCCGATGATTAAATGTGATAGAGACAGTGTAATTCCAAGAAGTTTATGAGGTTTTCATTAAGGCTTGTATGATTTGTCCTGTGAACTGGGTGCCTCAATCACTGGAGATAGGGGAAGGTCTACCCAAGGTGGGAAACACATTTTCTAATAGTTTCTTTGCCACCGTGAGGTTATCAGCCTTGTGGCAGAGGAAGGCTTCAACCCATCTGGAAAACATCTATACAATAACAACATATTGATCACACATGTTAAGTGGCAGTCAAGCTGCAGGTGCAGCTACAGGTGCTCAAATGGTCCAGAGGGAGGAGGTCTGAGGCCTAAATAGTTTTTTCAGGATTATGGACCTGGCACGTCAGACATTACTATTTTTGCATTTTTATCAAAGTCTCCCCACCAATGTCTGTTCAGAGATTGAGTCATCTTAAATGCACTATGATGGGTGAAGGAATGCAAAAGCTGAAAAATGGGGTTTGCCAGGGAGTCGGGAAGAACCAAGTGGCTGTCTTGGGTTTCCCATAGCCCTGACTGTTCATTTAATCTACAACCATTGTTTGCCTCTCTTAATTTCTCTGATTCAGGGGCAGACTGTTGCCATGTTACAAGGACATCAGGATGACAAAAGTCTGGCAACAAGGGGCCATTCTGCAGAGGCAGAATGGACTTCATTCACAAGAGCCATAATTTTTATAGACTTTGTTGCTACTGCTCTCACACGAAAGTCAGCTAGGGCATTCCCCTGATACTCACTCAGGTTCAGTCCTTTTAGTGTGACCTCAATTTTGAAGACAGCAATTTCAGAAGGGAAGAAAATAGCAGTAAGAAGATCATCTATATTACTTGTTGCCCACTGTGGATTGGGGTCCCAGAGGCTGTAGGAAAACTCTTCTGTTTCCATAATATCCCCAAATCATGGATGACTTCAAGACATACCAGCAGTAAGTGTAAATGTTAACAGTTTGTCCCCAGATAACTGCCGTGATCTGATAAGCGCATCTGCTTATCGAGCTGATTTAGTTTGTGGGAGGTTTTCTCTTTCAAGTCATTCATGTTGGGTTGTAATAGCATAAACAGCTTGGAAATTTCCATTGTCATTTCTACAGTATAACCCATCAACAAACAGGATTAACTCAGGATTGGTTAAAAGGGGTACCTTGTAAATCAGGATGCAGTGTCACAAAATGAGATATTCTTATCTCATAGTCATGGGGCTCACCTTCATCAGGTAGAAGAAGTAAAGTAGCAGGATTAAGAATGTTGCAACATTTAAGATGGAGATTAGGAGGTGGAAGCAGAAGAATCTCATAAGAGGTTAGCCTACTTGCAGAGAAATGTGTCAGTTCAGAGTTAAGACAACTCTGGACTACATGAGGAGGTTGTAAATAAACATTATTTCCTAGGGTTAGGTCTGCTGAGGCTTCCACAAACTTCCACTAACGGGCAGGAGCAACTGAATCAAGTTGCCTGCTACAATAGGCAACAGGTCTGTGTTTGTTACCGTGTCCTTGCATGAGCATTTCCAGAGCCTGGTTCTCTCTCATGCACAAAACGAGGTGAAATGTTTTGAATCATTAGGCAGCCCTAGGGCAGTGGTTCTTGCAGAGTTTGTTTGTCTTATAAAAGCCTGCTCATGTTTATCTTCCCAAAGAAGGGGTTCAAGGACTGAAAGTTTAGCAAGTTCCTAGAGTGGGGAAACTAATAAAATTAGAAACCCATAGCCTGCAATAACCAACCAAGCTTATTAATCCATGAAACTCTCGCGTAGTTGCGGATCTAGGAAATTCTTAAATTAGCTTAATCCTTTTTCGAGATAGCTGGATTTCTTCAGTGCTTAGGTTATGACCTAGGTAATGAGTGGTATCTAGAAATAATTGTAATTTTTCCTTAGTGACTTTATGTCCCTTTTCAGCTAATCTTTTATGGATGCCTCTTTGGTAACTGAGCACAGTAAAAGGTCATCTACATATCATAAAAGGATTGATTTCCAGGGAACTGAAGGGAGCTTACATCTTGGGGGAGAACTTGGGAGAGTACTTGGGAGAAATAAGAAGGGGTCTCAGTGAACCCTTGAGACATGACTGTCCAGGTATATTACTGATTGTGAAACTGAGTCCCCCGACTTCGAGTTACCCTGCTGAGTTACTTTGTTCCCTTTCTTTTTTTTTTTAAATTAAAGTACAGTTAATTTACAATGTTGTGTTAGTTTCAAGTATACAGCAAAGTGATTCAGTTATATATATATGGATATATAAAAAGATATATGGATATATAATATCTCTCCATATCCATATCTATTCTTTTTCAGATTCTTTTCCCTTTAGGTTATTACAAAATATTGAGTATAGTTCTCTATGCTATACAGTAGGTCCTTGTTGATTATCTATTTTATATAGAGAAGTGTGTATATGTTAATCCCAAACTCCTAATTTATCCCTCCTCCTCCCCTTTCCCCTTTGGTAACCATAAGTTTGTTTTCTATTTCTATGGGTCTATTCTGATTTTTACATAAGTTCATTTGTATCATTTTTTTAGACTCCACATATAAGTGATATCATATGATGTTTGTCTTTCTCTATGACTTACTTCACTTAATATGATAATCTCTAGGTCCATCCATGTTGCTGCAAATGGCATTATTTCATTCTTTTTTATGGTACTTTATTGCCTTTCTTGTCCTGCCCCTATTTCCCTCAGGATTGAGGAGTATCAGAGAAAAGGCGGGATTGAAAATGAGTCAGACACTTCCAGGTACAAAAGCCCCTTCATGTCCCCTGGTTCTTATTTGTAGAAAAAGGCTTTAGTCTCCTAGGCCTTCCCTGAGTTCCAAAGAGCAGACTCAAGCAGTTACTAATTAAGGAAGTGAGGAAATGCAGAAACAAAGGAAAAGCAGTTGAACAAGAAAAGTAATGATAGGCTAGGCAAGAGTTAAGTGATAAAACAGAGTCTTAGTTCCTCAATCCATATACTAATTGGATTACTATATCCAATTATATACTAATCAGATGCATACCTCTGAGTTGTTCTGTAGAAACTAAGACCCCCGCCCAGGTGGAGGATGGTGACTCATGCTGACCACAAGCACGTAGACCCCAGACTGGTTGGAAACAGAAGGTTGATGATTAAGATTCCCAAAACATCATCCTGTTACCTCACCACTAACCAATCAGAAGAAAGTCCATGAGCTGCAACCCTCACCCCAAATGTTGCCTTTAAAAAACCCTCCCCTGAAAGCTACCGGGGAGTTGAGTCTTTTGAGAATGAGCCACCTGTTCTCTTTGCTTGTTGCCTGCAGTAAGCGCTGTGCTTTCCTTCACCACAACCTGGTGTTAGTAGCTTGGCTTTGCTGCTCATGAGCAAGTGGACCTGAGTTCCGTTCAGTAACAATTGTTCCAAGTAAAGGAAAATAGTTGTTGGTTATTGGGGGTCTAAGAATGTTGCAAAATGCTGAACAAAGGTCTACAATAGTGAACCATTTTGAGTCTGGTGGGACTTGTGACAAAAGGGTATTTGGGTTTAAGACAACTGAGAAACTGGGAAAACTATCTTGTTAATAGCTCTTAAATCCTAGACAAATCACCATCCCCATCCATTTGGTTTTTAAACTGGCAGGATCTGTGTGTAGCAGGGGCTGGTACAGGGAATGACTAACCTTTGGGTGATTACATCTTCTGATGTGAGTGTGAGGCCCTATATGGCCTCAGGATTCAGTGGGTATTGAGGTAATTTAGGGAGAGGTTTAGTAATATCTACCTGTATCTTTATAGGCTCTGCACTTGTTATTCTCCCAATGTCAGCACTAGAAATTGCCCACAGATTTTTGGACATCTCGATTAATTTAGGGGACTTTTGTTGGAATTCTTCCTCTTCTGTATCAAGAACAGATTGCATGAACATAGAAGATCAGGTTCAGGTTGGTCAGGAAATTCTAACGTGAGGTCTCCATTGGAAGCAAAACGTATTAGCCCTTTTAATCTAGAAATAAGATCTCTGCCTAATAGATTGACTGGAGTTGTGTCAAATAGCAAAAAAGAATGCTTTTCAGTAAAAGATTCTGGAGTCATTTCTACTGGCTGAGATAGAAATTCTCTCTGAACTTTATTAGCTACCCCCACTATGGAAACCTCTGAGGGATTTGTTGGCCTATGAAAATGGTTTAAAGTAGAATGGTTTAAGGTAGAAAGAGTAGCTCTGATATCAACTAGAATTTGACAAGGTTTCTCATTAATTTTAATTTCAGTTTCCCCTTGGTCATTTAAGGAAATTACTGATAATAGTTTACTGGAGAATACCTTGGAGTCCTGTCAACTCTGGGAACAAGCCATATGGGCCCTCCCTTGGGAGTAGACATGGGGGAACTCGAGTTGAAGCATTTGCATAGGACCTTGGAGGACAATCTTTTTTCCCAGTGTCTCAGTTGATTTCAAATGAGACAAAGGTCCTTAGGCCAGCATTTTGGTGGTGGACCCCTAGGAGGGTGTAATACGAGAGGCTGAGAGGTATTATTTTAGGTCTCTGGTCTTGGAGCTGTTATAGCTGTAAGGCCAACAGGTTGGCAGATTTTTATTTGTGGTCTTACTCTAAGATCCTTTCAAAATGCTCAGCTGTGGTTATGAACTCAGTCAGGTTGTTGCCTCACCCCGCCCCCCATCCTATTTTCTGCCTTTTTATCAATCCACTAATCTCAGGAGATAACCATTTACAAATAGGGTAGCTAGAACATGTTGGGTGACCCTACTTATATGGAACCTAGAATGCCACAGGAAGAGGGCTTCTAGGTGGGCCTTAAAATCTGCCAAAGATTCAACTTTCTTTTGTTTGCATGATTGAATAATTGGCCAATCAGTGCAGACAGGGGAGACTCTAGGAATGGCTTATAAAAGGTCAGTTGCTATTTTGCGAGGTTTTTCTGGTCAAAGATCTCGAATATTATTCACAGGGCTTTGCTATTTTGCTTCCTGCATCCATTTTTGGTCTTCACCAGGTCCTACGAACACGTGCACAAGTTAATAAGGTTCTGGCATCCCGGGATCATAGACCCCAATAATGACTCTTCAAAAAAAATTGGGGGGGATCCTCCATAGTTTAGGAAATTTCTTAACTATGTCAGTCTTTGACAAAGGGGTGAAAGATACCTGAGGAGGTTGTCTGCAACCTCAGGTATTCTTATGTTAAAAAGTAACTGTTTAATAGTCTTTTCAGAGTGGAAAGACACTTCACACAGAGAATCAGTAAAACATGAGGTAAAGAAGGATAGAGGGGAGCAGTGTCATGTCAGTCCTATTGTCTTTTTTTTTTTAATAGCTTTATTCTTTTTTTTTTTTTTTTTTTTTAATTTATTTATGGCTGTGTTGGGTCTTCGTTCCTGTGCGAGGGCTTTCTCCAGTTGCGGCAAGTGGGGGCCACTCTTCATCGCAGTGCGCGGGCCTCTCACCATCGCGGCCTCTCCTGTTGCACAGGCTCCAGACGCGCAGGCTCAGTAATTGTGGCTCACGGGCCCAGCCGCTCCGCGGCATGCGGGATCCTCCCAGACCAGGGCTCGAACCCGCGTCCCCTGCATTGGCAGGCAGACTCTCATCCACTGTGCCACCAGGGAAGCCCAGTCTTATTGTCTTTTGCTTTAGGTGCTTCTTGTATTTTTAATTTTTTATTAGCCTTTTATAACGAGTCTTTTAATGAAGGTATTTTGGAATTTGAAGGCTTTTGGAAGTTTCTGCAACCCGATTAAAATAGGTATCCCATTCTGTTTAATTCAGGAAGCCTTACTTTCAAATGCACTTCCTAAATGAATTATTTTGTCTAATTGGAACATTCCCCATAACAGCCATTGTAATTCTAGGTTGTTTTAGTAATATTTTTCCATTTTTATAGATATTTATGTTTCCAGGATTATAGTTCTTGGACATAAAATAAGCAGGCGTGCTGGAAGGTGTCACACTTGTTTCTTTAGAAACTAAAGATCCAATCTCTTTTAGCTGGCCTTTATCTACACAAAACAAGACAAACAAATATGTGCACTCTAACACTCCAGCAGTAACAAATTACTGCAGCTTGGCCAAGAAAAAGGCTCTCTGTGCACCACCAACAATTCCCAATGTGGAACTTGGGACTGGAAGAAAGGATTGAACAAGCAGACCTCAAATGGAAACTACAGACTGATTTCAGATAAATGGGGAATCGCAGCTGCCACCAGCGGTTCCCAATGTGGAATCTGGGGAAGGATTCTAAACAAATGGGGAACAGCAGACCAAACTGCCAGAAGTTCCCAAAGTGGAATCTGGGAACAGAACCGAGGGCTGGGGGTTTCCAATCAAATGGGGAATTGTGGCTCAAACTACCAACAGCTCCCATCGTGAAACTAGTGATTCTAGACAAATAGGGAATGGGCTGGAAAGCCAATTAGATTGGGAGCTCGACACAAAGAGAGCAGAGTTCAGAATCAAGAGAAACTTACCCACAGCCTTTGGAAATGGTGAGAAGGATAGTGAACTCAAAAAGGGGTTCATGGGTACCATGCCTGTGGGTTTTTTTGTCCCCAAATGTCATCAGAAGTTCACTTCAAATCCCATTGCTGCCACCAAATCTGTTTTAAAAACTAAACCAAGTAAACTTTAAAGATCTAATTGGCTTTGTTGAATATTCATGAATCAGGCAGCATTCCACCTAGCAAGTAAAGGGGACCTCCAAAGGGCTATAGAAAAGGAAGGATTTTTAAAGGCAGGACAAGGAAGTCATAAACAGAAAAAAGAATTATTTCAGCTTAGGTTATCTTCCCTTTGGGAAAAAAAGAGTCTTATTAGTTGAGTTAGCTCATCTTCCTTTGGGGGATAGAGAGGGATACCATGAGAAAGGTTACCTTATTGGTGCTGACCAGAAAATTCCTTACAGACTGGTTAAGACTACATTTATGGGGGTTGTCGAAGCTTCACTTAGATTAGGTATTAAAGTGTGGGTTAATGTGTGGCCTAGCATAAGTGACTGCATTTTGGGCCTGTGGTTTTCTTTTTAAAATGTGAAAGCAGCAGTAGACAATATGTAAACAAATGAATATAGTGGTATTTTAATAAAACTTCTTTTATGGGCACCAAAATTTAAATTTTGTATAATTTTCATGTGTCATGAAATATTATTCTTCTTTGGATTTTTTAATCATTTAAAAATATAAAAGCCATTCTGAGCTCAAGGGCTGTACAAAAACAGGCAGCTGGTTGGATTTGACCATTAAGCCATTGTTTGCTGATGCCTGGCTTCGTCACTTTCCCAAGGCCACACAGCTAAAATGGTGGACCCCAGCATTAGATCCAGGTGGTGTGACTCTAGTCTGCACATTTAACGTTCTCTCATTTTGTAAAAATGTACTAGTGTTGAAGAATTGAGTCAATAAGACTATAAGGAAACATTGAAGACTTTGAGATAAGCAAAAAAGACTACTGGATAGTTTTTCAGCGGAATGCGGGAGTCTCCAAGAATGTGACTGGGCTATTTTACAACTCTGTATGTTGTAGCAAAGCAATAGCAATGCAAATAATTCTTGACTATAGACATGCAAATAAATTCTGTCTGGTGGAGGAGCAACACTACCCCACTGTGAAAAAGTCAGTTTTGTATACACTTGTAAATTCATTTCAGTATTCCTGATCTATACATATGTCTATTCTTTGGATTCTCCTTTTGAACTGGTTGTAACATCTACCCGGTTCCATCAGTAAATAATGAGTTAAATAAAATTTTTACCATGTATTCATTTGATATCTGAGTGAAAGTCAGGATTTTACCATTTTGAAAATTATCCTCTTAACAGTTTTTTTTTTTTTTTTTTTTTTTTGGCTGCGTTGGGTCTTTGCTGCTGTGCACGGGCTTTCTCTAGTTGCAGCACGGGGGCTACTCTTCGTTGCAGTGCACAGGCTTCTCATTGCGGTGGCTTCTCTTGTTGCAGAGCACGGGCTCCAAGCGCACAGGCTTCAGCAGTTGTG
Organism: Eubalaena glacialis; assembly: GCF_028564815.1. Classification (NCBI taxonomy): domain Eukaryota; kingdom Metazoa; phylum Chordata; class Mammalia; order Artiodactyla; family Balaenidae; genus Eubalaena; species Eubalaena glacialis. The sequence goes on from NC_083726.1 coordinate 49,262,600, forward strand.
GCCTGTGGGCTCAGTAGTTGTGGCTTGCAGGCTCAGTAGTTGTGGCGCATGGCCTTAGTTGCTCCGCGGCATGTGGGATCTTCCCAGACCAGGGCTTGAACCCGTGTCCCCTGCATTAGCAGGCGGATTCCTAACCACTGCGCCACCAGGGAAGTCCCCTCTTAACAGTTTTGAAGGTCTTCATGAGATGCCCAGTGGATTCACCTGACAGAGCTGGTTGAACTTCGCTTACTCTCTGTTTTTCTAATTTTAATTGTATCTCTACTAATTTTGTGTTCTGATTTGTTTATGGTCAATTAGTGTTTCCCCACTGGTGAGAGCAATGACTGGGAATTTGATTTATGGTCTGACTATTTAGTAATTTCTATAAAGGGATTATTGGATTATAAAGATCTGTAGACATGTGTTCATTTTTTTATGTTTGTTTATATGTCTGTTTGACTATTTTGAGCTAAATCAAAGGTGAGAGAGAAAGAAATTTGAAGAGGCTACACTGCTGGCTTTGGAGACATGGTAAAGGGCTGCAAGCCAAGGAACACAGGTGGCCTCTAGAAGCTGGAAAAGGCAAATAAGTGTATTCTCTCCTAGAGCTTCCAGAATGAATGCAGCCCCTTTATTTTACCCCTTTTCAGACCTAAGACTTTCAGAAGATAGTAAATATGTGTTATTTTAAGCCACTAAGTTTGTGGTAGTTTGTTACAGCAGCAAGAGGGAACTAATACAGATTCTTTACCAATATGTCCTCCTTTCACCAGGATATAATTGTGAGGAGAAAGGAGACTTGGGAGGAACTGTTATAACAAAGAATCCATCCGAGGAAACTGAGAGTTCGACATGCAGTAGCTTTTCATTTGCTGAATTGTGATAATCTCTCATTGACTGAGCTGTTGCCAGGCAAGGAGAAATTCTTCCTTCCTCCTGCTGGGGAGTAAAATAGTACCCTTCTTCCTGTTGGAGTTGCAAGGAATATCTTTTCCTGTTGGGTCTGCAATTGGGGTCAAGTGCTAAAGCGTGAGAGCTCCCCTTTCTGGTCTTCCAACTCCATTTTAAATGAAGTTTCTGTTCATTGATTTCCACACTGCCATCTGAAGCCTGTCAGTCTCACCTCTCCTCCTGGCTGGCTTTTCCACTTTTTCTGTTTATAAGTAGTGTCCTGACTGGACTGCCCACCAAGTTCCTCTTTCTGGTCTAAGGATTACCAGGATGCTGCACACAACCTGAGAGGAAGGAAGTCCTTCCTGAACCAGCGCTCCAGCTGTGCACATCCCAAAAGATGTCTTCCTCCAACTGTGTCCTTGTGGTATTGTGATATAATAAGAAATATATATTTGGTCTTCCTCCCCAGTTTCTGGTACAGAGCTCCTAAAATCCTTGTGATTTCCTAAGTGATAAGAGGTAAAAGGAACACCTTTTGTTATAGTATTTAGTTTTTGTCCCCAGTTTCTGAAATAGCTCTAGAACAATAAAGGTGGAAGGAGTCTATTTTGTTATTCATAACAAGCCCCTTCCAACCAGAAATAAGTTTATGTGAATGAAGTGATTTTTGAAGAGTCCCTAAGGATGGGGGCTTTTTGCCAGGGAAACCAACCATGTGATTAGAGGGTTGAAACTTTCAGCCCCACCTCCCCAGCTCAAGGGAGGGGAGAGGGGCTGGAGATTGAGCTAATCACTAGTGGCCAATGATTTAGTCAATCGTGCCTACCTAATCGTGCCTCCAAAGGGGTTTGGAGAGCATCCAGGTTGGTGAACACATCCGCATGCTGGGAGGGTGGCATGCCTAGAGAAGGCTTGGAAGCTCTCTGCCCCTTCCTACACCCCTTGCCTTGTGCAGCTCTTCCATTTGGCTGTTCCTGGGTTGTATCTTTTTTATTTTTTTAATAGTTGATTTACAATGCTTTTTTTAGTTTCAGGTGTACAGCAAAGTGAGTCAGTTCTTTCACAGATTCTTTTCCATTATAGTTTATTACACGATATTGACTTGTAAAGTTAACGGCAACTTTGCCAACCACCTTGACTTTTATGTACCACCTCTACATTTTTCTTCACTGTTTACTGAGCACCTACTGTGTGCTGCTTAATGCAGGGGACACAACTAAATTGTCCTCCTTAGTCCTGCTTAGAACATCCAGTTCACAACAGCCCCATTTTTGGGGGGTGGGGCACACCACGCAGCTTGTGGGATCTTAGTTCCCCAACCAGGGATTGAATCCCTGCCCTCGGCAGTGAAAGCACTGAGTCTTAACCACTGGACCACCGGGGAATTCGCTGTGCTATACAGTAAGATTTTGTTCTTTATGTGAGTTGTATCTTTTAGAATAAAGTAATAAACATGTTTCCCCGAGTTCTGTAAGCTGTTTTAGCAAATTATTGAACCCGAGGAAAGAGTCATGGACACCTCCAGTTTGTTGCCAAGTAGGACATGAGTTGTGGGTAACCTATGGACCTACTGCTTGGGATTGGCATCTGAAGTGGGGACATCTTCTGGGACTGAGCCCTTACCCTGTGGGTTCTGATGCTACCTCCAGGCAGATAGTGTCAGAATTGAATTGAATTATAAGACACCCAGTTGGTGTCTGCAGAGAATTGGAGAATAGCTTGGTGTGGAAAACCCACTGGTTTGGTGTCATAAGTGTTGTGAGTAGAAAGAGAAATGAAGTTTTCTCTTTCATTCCTTCTTCCCTCCCTCAACCCTACAAAATAGGGCAGTCCTTTAGAACTGTCCTTTTAGACTGACAGACAAAACAGGAATACTTCCTTATTATACATTGCTATGGTTTCTGGTCTCCATACAATATGCATGGATTTTGTTTATAGGTGGGGGGAAGCTATTTTTATTTAAAAACAAGAAAGAAAAAGTTATGAGACAGCGATCCCAGTTTTATTAAAAAAAGAAAAGAAAAAAATGTGTGTGTGTGTGTGTGTGTGTGTGCGTGTATAAGAAGACACTGGCTTTTACGGTAGACATTGCCAGTGACAGGATTACAGCTAATTTTAATGGTTCACTTTCATCATTTTCCAATTTATTACAAAAATAATTTTTTAAAAAGGTACATCATATGTAACATCCTCATATTTTTTATTTTTTCCTGGTTCCTCAACGATCCACCAAATTGTAAGGAAATCATGAGTGAGAAGCATGCAAGTCAGATTGACTTGTCTGGGGACCAGAAGCACATCAAATAATCCTAAAAACACTTATCAGAGCTGCAAAAATAAAGAACTAAGGATCTGGACCCAAAGCCAGGCCATGCAGCTGTGTTCCCAGTACATTAAGTAGCACCTGACACACAGATGATGCTGAGTAAATGAACAAGAACACTGCGTGGCCTCTATTATGCAAAAGTTATCCTCTATGACACTGTGCATGGATTCTCCTCTCTTTTTGGTCCGATTCTGTGGGTCTCTAGAGAAGGAAACCTCTCTCCCTCTTTCCTCTACCAGGCAGGACTTGGCATGCCTGAGGAAGCACAAAATGTTTTCATTCTTGAAAAGAGTGTTGGAAACTGTGTACACTTCGTGGTCAGTTAGACTTGGCCCCAAACCTCAGCTTCCCCCTTTCAATTGAGGTCTGCTATCTATGGAGCATCTGCGTATATCTATGCACACAAACACACTAGGATTACAGAGGAGCTTACCACCTAGTTATGCAGTTCTCAGGGGTACTGTTTTCTCTTCTGTCAAATGAAGCTGGTAATTACCAGGCAGGGTTGCCTGGAGCATTAAATGAGACAGTGCTCAGAAAGCACCTAGATGCTTGGCAAACATTAGCTGCTGTTGTTGTTATTATTATTATTGTGTTGAATTGGATTTAAAGATAAATGACTGTCCTATAATGTTTTCGGAAATCAACAAATGTCTGAGCCCCTATATGTATATGCCAGACACTGCACTAGGTAGGAACTTTTAGGATTAGGAAGGTGGGTACTATGCTCTTAGAAATCATTATCCATATCTTTACAAAGGTAATCATGTTTTCCTTGGCAACACCAGCCTGGGGATAAAAATTGTCAAAAGTACAGTCCTAGAGCTGTATTTCTTAGGTTCTGCCCAACCTGTCCAATCATAGGGACCCCAACTCTTCTCAAATTCCATTAAAGTCAGTGTGTCATCTTTGCTGGCCAATGCATCCTCTTCTCCTGGCATGTAGTACCGCTCTTGCTGGCAAAAGTAGAGCTGATGAAACCAAAACCATGCAACTCAGATTGGGACTTGAACCCTCGGTCTTTTAATTGAAATCACACACCTGGTCTCAGGACTTAATGAAGCTCTGGTTCTTGATGTCTTGTTGCAGAAAGAATTCAGTGAGAGACAAAGTGATAGGTAAGAAGTGGATTTATTTAGAGAGACACACACTCCACAGACAGAGTGTGGGCCATCTCAGAAGGTGAGAGGCCTGAAATATGTCATGGTTAGTTTTTATGGGCTGGGTAATTTCATAGGCTAGTGAGTGGGCGGATTATTCCAACTATTTGGGGGAAAGGGACAGAGATTTCCAGGAATTGGGTCACCGTCCACTTTTTGGCCTTTTACGGTTGGCCTCAGAACTGTCATGGCACTGGTGGGTGTGTCATTTATCATATGCTAACGTATTACAATGAGAATATAATGAGGCTCAAGGTCTACTGGAAGTCATATCTTCTGCCATTTTGGACCTAGTTGGTTCTAACCAGTTTTTGTCATGTCCTATGGCTATGTCATTCTTTTAAAGGTTGTGCTGTGCTCCCTTCCCTCCTGTTTCACTGACACCAGGTGAGGTCTCCAGTCCTTCTTCCTGGGTCTAGTTGCTTTCTAGACCCTTTCCCTGTATCTATCTTTCTACTGGGATTAGGTCCAGACAAGAGCATGAGCATGAGAATCCCCACATGAATGCCTCACTGGAGTGAATACAGTGAGGCTTCATCTGTGAGGAGGAACCATAGTAGAGCAGCCATTCTCCTCCAACAGCTTATAGAGATGCTAACAGAACTGTTTTTGTTTTCATCTCTCCTCTCCTCAGGACTCTTTCAACAGTCCTGATGAGGAGACCATGGTGAGCACCACAGTCCCCACTGTAGGGGAGCAGAAATTACCACCGTGAAATATGTCTCTCTGGCATAGTAATTGTTTTAAGCTGTTATTTTCTGAGAAAGAGCAAACTTGGGAAGAGCTCTGGAAACCAAGTAGGAGTTGCTCTTTTGTAGGAAACTTTTACATTTGTAAAGAAAATCTTCATTTGTAAGGGTGTCTCCCTCACTGTGCCTGGAGGAAGAGGATGACAAAATATCTAGAAACAGTTATCAGTGAAGAAGGCAAAGACTTAAATCTGCATCACAATCACCCTTGTTTTACTGTGCTTTTCCTGGTAATCTCCCGTAACTGACTCTCCCTACCATCAACCCCTCTTTTGTCTTTAGCTGAGGATGGTATTTAAGGTAAAAGCTTGGATCATTTTGGCAAGTTACTCAGTTTTTCTGTGTTTCTGCCATGTATACATGTTATTAAACTTTGTTTCATTTTCTCCTGTTAATCTGTTTTATGTCAATTTTAGTTCTTAAACCAGAAGAACCTAGAAGGGTAGAGGAATATTTCTTCCTCCCAGACACTGCTCTCCTCTGGGCTGATAACATGGCTCTCTCTGCCTGACTTCACTTCCCCCAGAGGCCTCCTTGGTTCTTCCTTTGATCCTTTCCTGGACAGAAGTTCCTACCAAACCTCTAGACACACCCCACTCCTGAGTCCTTAGACTCTCAAGATGCAACCCCTGCTGCACAGTAACTGAAATACAGGCAGAGCAAAAACTATGCTATTTTTAAAATCACATCTCTGTAACTAAGCCCTAGACCTTTTAACTGTACCCCAAGTAATGTGATTTCAAGACCCTTCAGTTCTTGGGTCATCCTCTCAGGACACTTTATAATGTGTCAATTGTTAAAAAAATTATTCTGACATTTGTTAAAATGTTAAGGAAGACATTATTCAAGACTATTGCAGGGCTCCCCTGGTGGCGCAGTGGTTAAGAATCCACCTGCCAATGCAGGGGACACGGGTTTGATCCCCAGTTCGGGAAGATCCCACATGCAGCAGAGCAACTAAGCCCCTGCGCCACAACTACTGAGCCTGTGCTCTAGACCCCGCGAGCCACAGCTACTGAGCCTGCGTCCCACAACTACTGAAGCCCGCGTTCCTAGAGCCCCTGCTCCGCAACAAGAGAAGCCACCGCGACGAGAAGCCCCCAAACCACATCGAAGAGTAGCCCCTGCTCGCCGCAACTAAAGAAAGCCCACGTGCAGCAACGAAGACACAATGCAGACAAAAATTCTTTTTAAAAAGGCTATTGCAATCAAAGTATTGTAATAGGGGAGAAAGATTCAGCTCATCTCCAAATACAGCCAAGACAGTTGGGGATTTATAGCCAGTGAGCTGAGTGAGGAGTCAGTGGATGGAAAATTACTAGGAGGCAACATCAAGGGTAGAAGGATTCTAAGTAAACTGACTTAGCAGGATTCTTACTACAACTGGGCTAGGTAGGCTGAAGATAAGACATGGGCCAAGTTCAAGGCCTAGTTGAAAATAGGTCTTAGAGGAGCCTAAGTTTGGTTAAGGAGAGAATCTATGTTACAATATTGCCTGTTTTAAAATGTGGGTGCTGCAGGAATTCCCTGGTGGTCCCGTGGTTAGGGCCTGGGTTTGATCCCTGGTCGGGGAACTAAGATCCCACAAGCTGCACAGTGACCAAAAATAAATAAAATAAAATAAAATAAAATGTGAGTGCTGAAACTGAATAATGTAACACAGACATGATCTGATCAGTGCATGGTCTAGAAGGGTTCTGTCCTTTCTTGATATGAATGCTAAATTTCTCTAATGTCTAAGGTTGATGTGAGATTGCTTGGTAGCCACAGAACCCCATTATATGGTTGGCTCATAATTAAGATTGCAGGCAACTAAAACATCAGGTGTTTACTCACAAGAATTCTCTCTTTTCAATCTTTCCATCACCGTACTACTAATGCTGAAAACTTGGCCTCTGTGCATCAGTACTGAATCAAATCTCAGAGAGTTTTGGGTGAAGTAGAAAAGAATAGCTTTATTGCTTTGGCAGGCAAAGGGGGACACAGTGGGCTCGTGCCCTGAAAAACTGTTTGTCCCAACCTGGGAGGATTTGGTGAGTTTTATAGCAATGGTTCAGGGGCAGAGTTGCTGATAAAAAATCAGGGTGTGTGCAGGGCCTGCACTCCTTTAATCTGGTCTCAGGTGGTCTCCTGATGAGCTTTTCTGGTTCCTTTAATCTGGCCTCAGGTGGTCTCCTGATAAGCTTCTCTAGGTTATCAAACTGTGATCTTCTCTGGAATGAAGAATGCTAACATCTTCCATTTGTTGGGGGTTTTAGTTCTGTAAAGAGCTCAAAGATACTGTTATGTGTATCCCTTCAAGGGGAACCAGGACCTTGTCCCAAGGCTGCACTATTGTTTCTTGGCTGCTCCTCCCTTGTCTCTGCATCCCCTCCCTTCCCTGATTAGCAACTGTTCAAATCTGCCCTTTGGAACTCAGGGAAGGTCATGGAGGCTAGAGTCTATTCTCTACAAACAAGAAACAGGGAACACGGAAAGACTTCTGTGCCCAGGAGCCCCAGGGTCCTGCTAGGTTCCACTACCCAAATAATCTTGCTCAAATATAGACCTGAGTGTTTTCCAGCTCCAGCCCTGGAGGCTACAGCATCAAGATCTTGGTGCCCGGGACTTCCCTGGTGGCACAGTGGTTAAGAATCCTCCTGCCAATGCAGGAGACATGGGTTCGAGCCCTGGCCTGGGAAGATCCCATATGCCGTCGAGCAACTAAGCAAGTGTGCCACAACTACTGAGCCTGCACTCTAGAGCCCGCGAGCCACAACTACTGAGCCCGCGTGCTGCAACTACTGAAGCCCGCGCGCCTAGAGCCCGTACTCCTCAACAAGAGAAGCCACCGCAATGAGAAGCCCACACACCACAACGAAGAGTAGCCCCCTCTCGCTGCAACTAGAGAAAGTCCGCACACAGCAACGAAGACCCAATGCAGCCAAAAAATAAAAAAATTAATAAATAAATAAATTTATAAAAAAAAAAAAAAGATCTTGATGCCCAAGAAGAACCAGATTGCCACTCACTGACTCCTTTTTAAGGAGGGACTGATGGTGGCCAAGAAGGATATCCACATGCCTAAACACCCTGTCGAGGAGGAAGAAATTTTCCTCTACCCTTCTAGGTTCTCTTGACTGGTCTAGGGATTAAAGTGACATGAGACAAATTAATAGGAGAAAATCAAAGTTTAGTAACATGTATACATGGGAGAAACCCAGGAAAACTGAGTAACTCACCAAAATGGCCAAAGCCCTCATCTTGAATACCACTGTCAGCTAAAGACAAAAGAGGATGTTGAGGGTGGGGAGAGTCAGTGATGGGAGGTTATCAGGAAAAGAAAGTAAACAAGGGTGAGTGGGATGCAGATTTAAGTCATTGCCTTCTCCATTGATAAGTGTTTCCAGAGATCATGGTCATCCTCCTCTTCCAGCAAGGAGGGAGACACCCTTACAAATGGAGATGTCCTTTACAAAAGGGCAACTCCTACTAGGTTTTCAGAGCCCTTCCCATGTCTGCTGTTTCTCAGAAAATAATCACCTCAAAACAATTAACATGCCAAAGAGACATATTTTAGGGTGGCAAATTCTACTCTCCTATAGCCTGGAGCTGGCAGATAAGAATGTACCCAATCTTTACATTATGAAGGCCATTTACTCTCTCCAATGACAAGGCTATGTGAAAGAACAGTTTGCCTGAAGACGTTTCTATTGGTACCTTACCAAGGAGGGTGTCCAGTATCTCTGTGATAACTTCCACCTGCCTCCTGAGCCACAGCTGTCTTGAGACTGGCAGGTCAAGGCCCAAGGGTCTGGAGAGAGAGTGACCTGCAAGACTCACCTGAGGGGACACCTACAGAGACACCTACAGAGAAGCTCTGTGCCCCCTGGTGTGGACAAGAAAATCAAGGCTGGGGTGGGGTCAGCAACCAGATTCCAGTTTAGAGGTGAATTCGGTTGTGGATATGGTCAGCTACCTCAATAAAGTTGGAGGAGATTGTTTTGTGTTAAATAAATCTATAGCCAGAAAAATGTGTGTGTGTATTTATATATATATAACAAACAGAAACCTGTGGGACACTTCTGGGTACAAAAGCCCCTCTGTGTCCTGTTTCTTCTTTGTAGAAAAAGGCTTTGGTCCCCTAAGCCTTCCTTGAGTTCCAAAGAGCAGACTCAAGCAGTTACTAATTAGGGAAGTGAGGGAATGTAGAAACAAAGGAAAAGCAGTCACAAGCAAGTTCAGCAGTAAAACAGTTTTAGTTCCTCCTCAAGGGATATACATAAAAATCTGATGCATAAGCTCTATTTACAATACCCAGGACATGGAAGCAACCTAAGTGTCCATCATCGGATGAATGGATAAAGATGATGTGGCACATATATACAATGGAATATTACTCAGCCATAAAAAGAAATGAAATGGAGGTATTTGTAATGAGGTGGATGGAGTTAGAGTCTGTCATACAGAGTGAAGTAAGTCAGAAAGAGAAAAACAGATACAGTATGCTAACACATATATATGGAATCTAAGGAAAAAAAAAAAAAGGCCATGAAGAACCTAGTGGCAAGATGGGAATAAAGACACAGACCTACTAGAGAATGGACTTGAGGATATGGGGAGGGGGAGGGGTGAGATGTGACAGGGTGAGAGAGTGTCATGGACATATATACACTACCAAATGTACAATGGATAGCTAGTGGGAAGCAGCCGCATAGCACAGGGAGATCAGCTCCGTGCTTTGTGACCACCTAGAGGGGTGGGATGGGGAGGGTGGGAGGGAGGGAGATGCAAGAGGGAAGAGATATGGGAACATATGTATATGTATAACTGATTCACTTTGTTATAAAGCAGAAACTAACACACCATTGTAAAGCAATTATACTTCAATAAAGATGTTTAAAAAAAAAAAATCTGATGCATATCTTTGGGTTGTTATGCAGAAACTAAGACCCCCCACCCAGGTAGAGAATGGTGACTACATGCTGACCCCAGACTGGTTGGAACAAGAAGGTTGATGATTAAGATTCCTGAAATATCACCATGTTACCTCACAACCAACCAATCAGAAGAAAGTCTGTGAGCTACAACCCTCACCTTAAATATTGCCTTTAGAAACCTTTCCCTGAAAGCCATCTGGAAGTTTGGGTCTTTTGAGCACGAACTGCCCATTCTCCTTGTTTGGCACCCTGCAGTAAACACTGTACTTTCCTTCACCATAACCTGGTGTCAGTAAATTGGCTTTGCTGTGCAGTGGGTGAGCAGATCCAAGTTCAGTTCAGTAACAATATCAACTTCCAATTATCTACGCAATAAAATCCATCCACTTTAGCACAGCACATAAGCCCATCACAGCGGGATCAATTAGTGTTAGTGAATTCTCCCATGTAGGGAAGCAGAATTTGTCACCCCAAAATATGTCTCTTTGGCATATGAATTATTTTAAGCTGGTTATTTTTTGAGAAACAGCAGACATGGGAAACACTCTGAAAACTGAATAGGAGTTACACTTTTGTAAGAATTATTTACATATATAAAGGGAAATCTCCATTTGTAAGGATGTCCTCTTCACTGTACCAGGAAGAGTAGGGTGACTAGTACTCAAGAAACTTATCAATGGAGAAGGCAAAGACTTAAATCTGCATCACAATCTCACCATGTTTACTGTGCTTTTCCTGGTAACCTCCCAAACTGACTCTCCCCACCCTCAATATCCTCTTTTGTCCTTAGCTGAAGATGGTATGTAAAACTCGGCCATTTTAATGAGTTACTCATTTTTTCTGGGTCTCTCCCATGTATACATGTTATTAAACTTTGTTTGATTTTCTTCTGTTAATCTGTCTCATGCCATTTAATTCTTAGGCCAGCCAGAAGAACCTAGAAGGGTAGAGAAAGATGTCTTCTTCCCCAACACCCACATTTGAGAATCTCAGAGTCTAATCCAGACTCCCCAGAGAAACAGAACCAACAGTATAGATAGAAAGATAGACATAAAAGGAGATTTATTATAAGGACTGGCTCATGAGGTGATGAAGGCTGAGAAGTCCCATGATCTGCTATCTGCAAGCTAGAGAAACAGGAATGCTGGTGGTGTAATTCAGTCTGAGTCCAAAGACCTAAGAATTAGGGAGTTAGTGGTGTGAGTCCTGATCTGTGTCCAAAAGCCTAAGAAGCAGGAGCACCAATGTCCAAGGGTAGAAAATGGATGTTTCAGCTCAAGCAGAGAGAGCTAATTTATCCTTTCTCCACCTTTTTTGTTCTATTTGGCACCCTCAATGGATTGGATGCTGACCACCCGCATTGGGGAGGGCAATCTGCTTTACTATGTTCACTTCTTCAAATGCTAATATATTTCAGAAACACCTTTGCAGACACACCAGCTATCAGGGCATCCCTTAGCCCAATCAAGTTGACACATAAAATTAACCATCACAGGAGGAGTAGGACCTAAGGTGGCTTGACGGGGGTGGGGTCCTACTCAAGACCCCAGAGAAATCAGGGCACAGATGCCCAGAGCCATGTTGTGGAGGGCTGCTGAGATCAAAACCAGCAAGTGAGTCCCGAGGTGATCAGATGCGATAGGCTGAGAGGAGAAGCTGAAACATTAACTCCCAGTGAAGGAGGTTTCAAGCAGCCATGGGAGAAAAAAAGAGCAAAAAGTACCCATCAAGGTAGGCAGGGGGTGGATGAGGGGTTCTGGGCAAATTCTAGAGACAGATTTAAGCTCCTACAGTGGTTCCCCCTCATTATTTAAGTGTGAATCTGTGTGCACAGGACAGTTTTAATCACAGGTGTTGAAAAAGTTCTGATAGAATGAGAAATTCTGAGTTTTTGAGACTGTACAGCTGTGAATTAGATTTATAACAGGGAGAGCAGGTAGATTTTATCTCAGGTGTCAGCTCAAACAGATGATTGGCTGTCTGAGCACTGAGTTGAGAAGGATTCTGAAGATGTGTTTAAACTCAACAGGGAAGTATGTCCACATAGGTCAATGGCAACTGCCAGTATTTGTGGACAGAAGTATGGGGTGGCCTGAGAGTCCTATATCACTATTGTAATGCTACCATGGAGAGACCACCTCAAAGATCAGCTGGAATGTCTACATTCTACTGCCTCATGCCCCTCGATTTCCAATACCTTGTATATTCATCTCCAGTATAAGTTTTATATTATATCCTCCAGTTTTTCTCATGCTCTTATTCATATTTATTTCTTTGATACTTTGATACAAACGTTCCCAAACTTTCTCCATTTGTGGCATTCTTAGTGTCTTGGTAATTTTTTCAGTATCCCTAGGACAAAAGAAATACCTAATAGTTCCATTTATTAATTAGGTCTAAACAACTTAATAAATATTTATGTCTGAACAACTTAGTAGCTGTTTGAAAAAAAAATTGTACATGTAAATTGAAAGAAAAATAATAGTTTTTTTTCATTCTTAAATAACCAAAATTACTTATTAAGGGATATGTAGTCTGTTAGGTACTGGAGAGCTTCTCAAACCTTGTGATCAGACTTATTAAAAACGATTAAAAGAGACAATTTAGGTGATACAAACAAACTTCATTGAACACTTCAGTGCAAAATAAGGTAGATGGCAGGAAGCTTTTATAGGATAAAGAATAAGGAACAAGGAAAAGAAAAATTAAAAAGGAATAAGGAACAAGGAAATAAGACTACAGCCCAGAGCTGGCTTGGTGTTTGGGGATTGGCTGAATGGATATCCTGTGATTCTGGTCAAGCACAGCATTTACAGGGACATGAAAATTACCTAAGTTTTGGTTAGCTGATGTGGTACCCAGGGCAGGAGTGAGGCCGAAAACTCGGCCTCCAGGCACCAGTGATGAATTAAATTTTGGAGACAGAGTTTTGGGTGAAGTAGAAGAGAGTAGCTTTATTGCTTTGCCAGGCAAAGGGGGACACAGCAGGCTTGTGCCTCGAAAACCTGTGTGTGTCCCAACCTGGGAGGGTTTGGTGAGAAGTTTTTGTTTGTTTGTTTGTTTGTTTGGTTTTCTTTTTTGGCCATGGCTTGCAATATCTAAGTTCCCTGACCAGGGATCAAACCCATGCCCCCTGCAGTGGAAGCGTGGAGTCCTAACCACTGGACTGCCAGCGAATTCCCTGGTGAGGAGTTTTATAGCAACGGTTCAAGGGCAGGTTTGCTGATAAGATTAGGGTGTGTGCAGGGCCTGCACTCCTTTAATCTGGTCTCAGGTAGTCTTCTCTAGAATGAAGAATGCTAACATTTTCCATTTGTTGGGGGTTTTAGTTCTATAAAGAGCTCAAAGATATTGTTATGTGTATCCCTTGTGGTGGAACCAGGACCCTGCCCCAAGGCTGCATTATTGTTTCTTGACTGCTCCTCCCTTGACTCTGCATCCCCTCCCTTCCCTCATTAGCAGCTGTTCGAATCTGCCCTTTGGGACTCAGGGTAGGTCATGGATGCTGGAGTCTATTTCCTACAGACAAGAAATGGGGGACATGGAAAGACTTCCTTGCCCAGGAGACTCACAGGGTCCTGCTCGGTTTCAGGAGTGGCTCCACTCTGGGCTTAGAAATTTATTTCAATAACTAGACATCATCATCCTCATTCCCTGTTCTACACTACTTTGCACAATATTTCACAAGTATAGGCCATGGTAAGGGATGCTGCACAGTTTAATGCTGATCCTGTGAACTACCTTGAGCTTACAGTTGGTGCAGCATCTGAATAGATCCTGTGCTTCTCTTCAAGTTTTCAAATATCCCGTGGCATCCCTGTGAGTTTGCTGTAGCACCCCAGGGCACCTTGGAGCACAGCTTGAGAACGATGGCCTTGGTAGGCACTTCATCACTTTTCATACTAATATCTCTGTGGACGAGGAACTGCCATTCCAGTAAACAAAGAATGTTGCCTGCCATCCCAGTTCTACAAGGATCAAGCCACTAGCCACTGTAGCTCCCCACTGACGGTGCACCCTCAGGGGAATTCAGGATGGAGAAAAACAGGAAGCATTCTGTGCTTTGGGTACTGGCTTAGACAGTTAAGATGCATATCTAAGGAATAATTTCAGTGAACCCAGATTTTTTTCATCTTCCCATACATAGAAAAGCACTAAAATCATTAACTTTAGGTGACTATTTTTTGTGATTAGCAGTAACCTTTTGTTGTTTGCAGTAATCTTTTGATGTTCGACTACATGTTTTTTTTCCCAGCAAAAATCCCCACTATATATCCTGGCTTCTCCCTTACCTCTTCAGAGCAGTTCCTCAGATCTACCTGAGAGGCTGTCTCCCAGGCAGGAGTCCTCAGTAAGGTCCCTGAATAAAATTTAACTCACAACTTTGAGGTTGTGCGGTTTTCTTCAGTTGACAGCTGTTTTCTCTTTAAATTTTTTTTTCTGTTTTCTTATTTGAAGACTTATTGGCCAGAGTCACGCAACTAATGAAGTGTGAAGAGCAGAAAAAGATAATATTTTGACCATTAGAAGAAAATGTCAGTGAAAATGATGACAAATGGGGAAAAGATGAACTCAGGAAGTCTTGGAAAATGAGATGAGAAACCATGATCTTACTAAATCATCCAACACATGTCAAAGTGTGTCATAAAAGACATTTTCTTCTCTTGAATTAGGGCCAACTTTGGTTGTTTGGCTTTGATTGACAGCTGTGATAGACTGGAATGGAAGGGAGTTGGTGAAACTACACTCCCACAGCAAAACGTAGTGTTGTTCTGTTTTTCTTAATCTTTAAAAACCCAAGTGTTAAAAAATAACAAGCCCCAAATGGAGTCATATGCAGCTGACTACAGCCAACCAGGACTTAATTGTTGTTTCAACCCCTCCCAGAAATGTGACCTTTAAAACAGTCTATCTGAAGGTTCCTGATCAACACCTGAAGTGACCTGTATGATAAAGAACCCTGCCTTTCCCCACCCCAGAAAAGATGATGTCCTGGCCCAGAATAACCTTTTCTTTTTTTTTGCTAATGACTTCCTTCCCCCTGCCCACCTCTTTCTATGAAAGTCTTCCATTTTGTACCGCTCCTCTGAGCCCCCTTCTAGTTCCTAGATGGGGTGCTGTCCTTTCACAAATCCCCTCATAAAGCAAATGAGATCTTCAAATTTACTGGGTTGACCTTTGTTTTTAGCACAAGGAAGAGAGAGAAGGACAAGGAGAGGAAGGGAAGAGGAAATTGTCGCTCCCCTCACATAATTTTTTTTAATCACTCATTTTATAATCATCTATATTCCCTTGCCTAGAGGCAATCACGTTTGCATCGAATGCATTAATACAGGATGTTAAAGAAACTAAACCTGGTCAGAGCTTGGGATAAAAAGGATGAAAGAATCTTTGGGCTTGCACAGTGCTTCCCTCCGCCCCATTCTGCCCCAGCCTTGGTGAGGCGGCCTTGTCCAGGCCTATTCAATTCTTTCTTTTGTTCCATTTTAGGCTTCTTTGTAACGCAGTCACTGGGTCCATCTGGACCAGAACATGCTGAAGCAAAGCCTCACGGCAGGAAGGCTTTGCCTGTGTTCAGAGTTGCTTAGATGGTCAGAGCTATTAAGTCTTCAGTCATTCCGGAAGTAGGGACTATTGTTCTTACCCAGGAGGAACTTTAATTACCCAAGAGAATGGGGTCCTCATGAGTGGTTCCTTAAAAACTCTGTGAGTCATACTATCAAAAAATGGAAAAAAAACAGATCCTGCAATCCATGAGTAATAGAGCACTGTTTCAGAATCAGGGGCACATTTTTGCTTTTGCTTCCAGATTCCTGAACTTAGGTTTCGCTATCTTAGAAATCTGAACTGGTGGTAAAAAGAGCACAAATGAATATGTTATGAGCCCCTTGGTTCATAATCAGCATTTTCTTATAGCCTAGCCTTAGAACAAGGAGCAGTGGTAAGGTTTTGTTCTCATCCCACAAAGCAGCTGTGCTGACACTTCAAGCAGCTGGCTCTAATGTCAGCAACTGACTTGACGTTAGTAATTGCACAAGCTAACTTAAACACTCCAGGCTGCTTCATGAGCGCTGGCGATAAGGGAAGCACTCTGCAGACAGTCTGTGAGAAGAACCAGCCCCTCAGCCTCGGGAGGAGAAAAGTTTCCCTTGTTATAAACTAAATGGGAAAAAAGGCAAGGCACCATATTTTAAATTACTAATTAGCTATTTCATGCTGCAGCCAAAGTACTTATCTTTTGGAGCGAATATATCACTGTAATGGTTTTGTTTAATGATGTTTGGGAAGTTAAAAGTCGACCATGTGAAATATTCAACTCATTTGCACCATCATTAAGAAATGAATTAGGGCCGTGGCATTTAATAGTTGAATGTAGTGCTGTGACACTAAAAATAAGCATCCTTTGAGCCCACAGCCCAGGCAGGCCTCCAGATTTCGGGAACCGTGAATGACTGAATCAGTGGGATTATGGAAGGTATGGAAATCAAAACATCTGCCCTAAACTGTCTCCTTTTACTTTAGGAGCTGTCAATTTCCAAAACCGAATTGAAGAATAAACATTCTTTAAAAGGCATAGACGAGGAATAGCTTGCCCTTAACCAAGGGCGGCATTAAACAAGCCCTGCAACAAGGTTCTTGGAAGGATCACAGCTGCACCGTTAGAGAATGTGGGGAGGTAGTCTTGAGGCTTCAGATGCAGTCTAGTTTAAACTTTGTAAGAAAGTTAACTTAAGAGCAGGGAAAATGGAAAAATATAGGTTCCAGGGCTTTGAATTCCACCAAAGAAGAGAACCAAGAAAGGCATGTACAGTACAATTATTATCTAAACTGAACAGACCTCTGAGGGCTCATGGAAGAAGCCAGCAACCACAGGTGTTTCCATGGGGCCAAAGGGACAATGACCCTGGGTGGTTCCCAGATATAGATCAGGGAAGAAAGGAATAAGTGGAGACTTCGGATTTGGGATCTCAGGTGCAGATACTGCTAACAACACAATAATAGCAACACACAAATTCTTTCCTTCCTCATGGCCTTTGAACTTGCCCTTCCAGAAGGACATGCCCCCTACATTCACACGGCCAGCTACTTTTAGTCATTCATCCCTCTGTGAGCTTTCCCCAACCACTGGTCACTCTCCACCATATCACTCTGCTTTAATGCCTTCATAGCTCTTCCCACCACCTGGATTCATCTTATTTGTGTATTATCTGAGTATCTGTTAATGGTCGGTCTCCCCAGTGGTGGTAAATGTTTAACAACTGGCTGTGGGGGAGGGGGGATAATAGTAAATACATGTAGCACACAATTTCCAAATAATAATAAAATCTGCAATACTCTTGATTGTAAATGCCATATAGTCAACTGATTCCCTCAGAATGTCATTGAAGATTTTTGTCAAACTCTTGCATCTGTAGCCAAACTGTGGTTGCAGTTCGACCATGATTTAACAGAGTTGCATCCCATTCCCAATAGAAGTATTGTCGTTAAATTTGATATGCCATCTGCTAGTAAACTATTTCTCACCCTCATACAAATTATATTCACTAAATTGGCACCTCTTTCTGCTTGGGCACTATTGGTTGCAACAGTGCTAGCCATGGTTTTAGATTTTTGTGCAGTTGCAAGGTTTGGAACATTGTTTATTAATAGCTTGCAAAGTTCCTGAAAATGTAATGATCCACTCTCATGAGTCAACACAAGCTCTGTGCCTCTCCAGCCTAGATGGTAGAATGTTCTATGAGAGGATGAAGGACACCTGAAACATGTCACATGTACACAGATCCTTTCCTAATATAAAACATACTAATATCTTCATTTTGACTCTTTTAAATTTTTCTGTACCCGATTCTTAATCTTCCTGGGATGGAAAGACTGGGGAGAGTGCTACCATCCAGACTATGGTTGCCCAGCTACTAAGGATGACAATTAACCACCCTAATTATTAGAGGATTCTAATGATCAGAGATTTTGGTCAGAGGTGGGACCTGGAGCTGCAGACATCTGAAGCAATTCTTCTCACTGTCAGACCATCTTTTTACAGACGTTGTGTCATAGATTTCAAAATGTGGAAAGAGTTTTGGTCTTCTGAATCACACTGTTTAATTCTGCCTACTCACAGAGGTCTGCAACTTTTACCCAGACTGGTCATGTGACCAGATGTGGTGTTTCTTTAGCTCTTAGGATATGGAGATGTATTTGTTTGCTAAGGCGCCATAACAAAATACCACAAACTGGATTGCTTAAACAATAGAAATTTATTATCTCAGAGATCTGGAAGCTAGAAGTCTGAAATCAAGGTGTTGGTAGGGTTGGTTCCTTCTGAGAGCTGTGAGGGAGAATCTGTTCCAGGCCTCTCTCCCAGCTTCTGATGGTTTGCTGGCAATCTTTCACATTCCTTGGCTTGTGGATGCATCGTCCCTATCTCTTCCTTCATCTTCAAATGGTATTCTCCCCATGTGCCTGTGCCCAAATTTTTCATTTTTATAAGGACACCAGGCAAATTAAAGTAGGGACCCCCTACTCTAGTTTGACCTCATCTTAACATTATATCTGCAATGACCCTATTTCCGAGGTCACAGTCTTAGGTACTGGAGTTAGGACTTCAACACGAGAATTTGTAGGGAGACACAGTTCAACCCAAAATAGTAGATGCTTTTTCTTTTTTTTCTGGTCTAACTCTAAAGACCTTTAAATTAGATGGGATTCTAAGATAAGTAAATGTATTTTCTATCTATTTAAAAAATTTTAAACTTTATGGGATCTTTCATTCTTTCATAGCTTTGGCACCTTACAACTCTTAGAGCTATTTAAAGATACATCATCACGCAGCTCTGTCGGTCTTGGGGTCAAGAACTCAAGAGGTCATTCTTCTGACAACTTGGCTTGAGTTGACAGTGTACACTGCTGGATGACATGCTATGAACGTACCTTATATCTTTGAAATCCACTCTGAAATCTCTATTACTCCCATAATCCCTCTAGATATTCAACACAACAGGTCAGTGATTACTTGCTATATATCAACTCTAAGTTGAGAATTTTCCCCCATATTTTAACATGGCTGAAATCAGAATCTGTTTATGATCTCTGGCATGTTGTAGTTTAATTAGCAGCATTTTTTTTCTTTTTGATGGGACATAAAATAATGATATGATCTTAATTGTGCTGTCTTTCTTTCAGTGATATACAGAATTGAATAACTACTATTTGCAGACACTGCTAAGTATTTAGAATCTAAAGAATAGTAATAGAAAGAATAGCCTTCACAGTCTCTTAGGAGAGACAAATAAACAATAAACTTCAATGTAGTAATTTGGGGGGATAGTTTTTTCTTTTGGACTCCTGATTCTCACCCACTGCCTTTTTCATTCATGTTGCATTGTAATTATTGGTTTTCTTGCCTATCTTCTTCCCTAGCAACTCGAGGGCAAGTGCCCTATCTTTATCACCCTTATATCCTCACTGCCCAGGACTAAGCATGGCCCAGAGTCAATGCTAAATGATTAAATGAATGGATGTATCTCTAAGCCTACATTGTGTTGGAAAATCTCACTAAAGAAAACTCAGAATATATTCTTATTACGAAAACTAAGTCAAGTTTAACTGCTTTCTCCAACAGAAATTTCAAGCAGGACTTTCAAGCAGGACTGCCCAGAATGCATATCATTAAGTGGCTTTTTGCTGTGGTGGTTCTTGGCAAAAGTTGGAAAATCAGAGTAAAGTGTAAGGATTGTTCCAAGGTTTGTGCTGATTTCACAGCCAATTGTCAACTGGACTGGACTGCAATATCATTCATAAATATAGCGGTGTGGAGTGAGGTCTTCCTTCTATTCCAGGGAGGAGTTCTGCCACCTTAAGTGTCCTATTGTGCTCTACCCTGTTCTCAGGACAAAATTGAGCCTAAGTGAGCTTTAACTGGCACTTTGAAGAGGTGAATAGATGTGCAGTGGAGAAACAGAACAGGATTAAGATTTATTAAGGCAAGTGCAATATAAAGCATGCATGTTAGTTTTCTATTTCTGCATAACAAATTATCATAAACTTAGCAACTTAACACAACACACTTTTATTATCCCACAAGTTCTGTTGGTCGAGAGTCTGAACATGGCTTAGCTGGGCCTTCTGCTTAGGGTCTCATAATGCTACAACCAAGGTGTTAGCTGGGCTGTATTTTCATCTGGAGGCTCAATTGGGGAAGGATCTGCTTCCAGGCTCCTTCAGGTTGTTGACAGAACTCATCGCCTTGTGGTTGTACAACTGAGGTGCCTGTTCACTAGCTGGTTATGGCCAGGGGCTGCTCTCAGCTCTAAAGCCACCTGCAGCTCCCTGCCATTTGCCTCTCCATAGGCTCTCTCACAACTTGGTACTGTACTTCAAAGCCAGCAATGGAGAGAGAATCTCTGACCGAAGGGAGAGCCTTGTCCTCTGTTAAGGACATTTAACTGATTAAATCAGGTCCATCCAGGATAATCTCCCTTTCAATTAACTCAAAATCAACTGATTTGGGACCTCAATTAGATCTGCAAAATCCCTTCCCCTTTGCCATATTCGGTTGGCTAGAAGCAGGCCACCAGTCCCACCCAAACTCAAGGAGGGGGATTATATAGGGTGTGAACATTATGGAGGGAATCAGGGGACCCATCTTAGAATTCTTCCTATCTTGGCATAGATATCCCCTCACTGTAACTTCAGAGCAAATCCATGGAAAAATAATAACTTGGAAGTTAACTTCATGGAATTCCAGGGTTAGAAAGGACCTCCAGAGTCTTTAATTAGACCTGAAAAAATGAGGGCTTATCCTTTTATAGATCTCCAAGGAAAGTGAGTCTCTTTATAATCAGTCCTGTGGATAATAAAAGTTAGCACTTCTACGGGGGAAATAGGTTTCTTATCCCACACTAGGTCCAATTCCTTGGTAGTGGCTTTCTAGCTTCCTGGGACATGGAGTTGGGAAGGTTGTGAAGCTAAGAGCTCAGTGGAAAAGAATTCTGGGATAGACTATTGGTGTCTGCCCAGGAAAAGTTAGTGGGAACAAACATATGATGTAGTTGTCAATGTTGTAATGAGAAGAGGACCAGAACGGAAGATCTCTGCTTTAGTCCCAGCTCCACTCAAGCAGGTGACTTTGAGCAAATCACTTTACCTCTCAGCTCTTGTTTCTTCATCTGTTTAAAAAAGAAAAGGCAAAGCTGCTTCCTAGGGTTTTCTTGACAATTAAATGACGTAGCTCCAATGAAGTTGTTCTGTAATTGTAAACATTAAACAACTATAAGATGTTATTTCCATCTAACTTCTTGAAAGAAGAATTATTCCAGTATATCTTCTGACACAGCCTTTGTCCCCAGCACCTTATTTCTGCTTTCTTCAAATCTCAGGTAGAAAATATCTTTCTCAAACTTGCACTTGAACTGACAGCTCCCCGGAATAGATGTCTGGCTTATCCAACTGATGAACAGGATGACAACACCATCATGGCTAGCGAGGCAACCCTAATGTCCTTTAACCCCTTTGAGTTTGATATGCTAAGATCATGGTTCACCTAAACAAACAAACTTTATTTTAAAATCGTGTGTGAACCCTAGGGTTGCTAAAAGCGTGGACTATACAGGTACATAGAGCAATCTTGGGATCAGAAAAACAAATATTTGTAAAGTAAAGGCAGTGCAACTACCCCGAACTCTTACTAAATGTAGGAAGTGTCAATTCGGGAGCTCTTACCTACAGGCTCAGCTCTGTCCCTCTTCAGTAATTCGTTTTTCTGGTATCAAGCAGAATATGCAAGAGAGGAAACAGTTACCGCCCATCAAATGCTTGCTACTTTTAGTGTGATCTGCAGACCAGCAGCATTGCCATCACCTGAGAGCTTGTTAGAAATGCAAACTCTTGGGCTGCAACTCAGACCTGCTGAATCAGAATCTGCATTTTAACGAGCTCTCCAGGTCATTCACTTACACATTAAAGTTTAAGAGGCCTGTACTAAACTTTCCAGAGCAATGTACCTCAGACCTCCCCAAACAGTTCAAGACATCCTGCCTCTTATCAGTTGGTCTCTATTTTGCAGGAATTACTGTCATTTTATTATTATTTGTTGTGATGCTATTTTAAAAAATTATTTATTTTCCAGCTTTATTGAGATATGATTGACATAACACTGTATAAGGTACAAAACATAATGATTTGATATATGTATATATTGCAAAACAATTACCACAATAAGGTTAGTTTACACATCCATCACCTCACATAATTACATATTGTGTGTTTGTATGTGGTGAGAACTTTTAAAATCTACTCTCTTAGCCACGTTCAAATATACACTACAGTATTGTTAACTATAGTCACCATGCTGTACATTAGATCTTCAGAATTTATTCATAACTCATAATGACGTCTGTACCATTTGATCACCTTCACCCATATCCCCTCCCCCCAGCCCTGGCATTTTAAACATGATTCAGAATCATTGCTCTGACTGCTATTTCACTTTGCTGCCAACAATATGCAATCTGATCTATTATCAGTTTCTATGTATTGGGTGGGTCAAAAAGTGGCTACAGTTTTTTAAGTAAAAATAAAAGACACGTTTTTCATTTTCACCAAGAACTTTATTGAACAATGTATTCACCCTTTTGTTCCACTACCTTCTGCCATTTTTCAGGCAACTTCATAATTCCATCTTCCCAAAACTTTTTATCTTTTTGAGCAAAGAACTGTTCCAGGTGCCTTTTACAGTCTTCCAGGGAATTGAAATTTTTTCCATTAAGAGAATTTTGTAAAGACTGAAATAAATGGAAATACGAAGGTGCAATGTCTGGTGAATATGGCGGTTGAATCAGAATTTCCCAGCCAAGCTGTAACAGTTTTTGCCTGGTCATCAAAGAAACATGCGGTCTTGCATTATCCTGATGGAAGATTATGCGTTTTCTGTTGACTAATTCCTGATGCTTTTTGTCGAGTGCCACTTTCAGTTGGTCTAATTGGGAGCAGTACTTGTTGGAATTAATCATTTGCTTTTCCAGAAGGAGGTCATAATAGAGGACTCCTTCCCAATCCCACCATATACACAACATCACCTTCTTTGGATGAAGACTGGCCATTGGTGTAGTTGGTGGTGGTTCATTTCACTTGCTCCACGATCTCTTCCTTTCCACATTATTGCACAGTATCCACTTTTCAACGCCCATCACAATTTGTTTTAAAAACGGAACATTTTCATTACGTTTCAGTAGAGAATCGCATGTGGAAATATGGTCAAGAAGGTTTTTTTCGCTTATGTGGAACCCAAACATCAAAGCGATTCACATAACCAAGCTGGTGCAAATGATTTTCAAACGTTTGATTTGGATATTTTGAGTATGTCAGCTGTCTCCCACGTGGTATAACGATTGTTCTCAATTTATTGTTTCCATTTGGTCGCTATCAACTTCAACTGGTCTACCCAACTGTGGAGCATTGTCCAGCGAGAAATCTCCATCACAAAGCTTCCCAAACCACTTTTGACACGTTCGATCAGTCACAGCACCTTCTCCATACACTGCACAAATCTTTTTGTGCATTTCAGTTGTGTTTTTACCCCTCTTGAAATAATAAAGCATAATATGCTGAAAATGTTGCTTTTTTTCTTCCACCTTCAATATTAAAATGTCTACACAAAAATTCACCAATTTTGATAAGTCTTTTCTTAAATGCATGCTGATATGTCAGCTGTCACATACAATCTAACAGCATTGTTTCAAATGAAGTTAAAGACAATTAAGTGCTACTAGAGCCATCTTACGGAAAAAACCGAACGAACCTTTTGGCCCACCCAATAAGATGAGAGAGCACATTATTAGGATTTTGCCAACTTATTTTTGCATTTGTGACCTGCTTGTTAGAAAACAGTTTGGTTAGGATCATATTTGGACACATTCAGTGACAGTCTAACACCAATTTGGTGGTGTTGCAGTGACCAAAATGTCAATATCCTTATATATATATACTTATGTAGTAGAACACACACATATCTGACTCTGACTCTGCTTCTTCCAAAGGATATATGAGACCCCAGTGAACTCCTAGGGAACCTTGTTATATTCACATCTAGATGGTCTCTAAGGTCTTTTAAAGTTTTTGTGACAGAAGCTGAGTTAATAAGGACACAAGCCTGGAAGACAAGGCTGTAGATGTAGAAGAGAAGGAAAATGGTGGGAAAAGAAAACAGGAAAATAAGGTCTGAATTTCATTGATCTGTAGCCCAGGTGTCATGGTTCCTTGTGAGCCGACTCTTCTCCAGCTTTGAAAATAGGGCTCAGTTTACACAAAGCTTCAGGGAACAACATCAGTCTTACTAGAGATGCTGTGGCAGACAAAGAGAAGGCATATATTGCATCTTAAGCTGCAAACAATCTAGTAAAACTTCCCATTAGAACTTTCTGTTATCCACCATCTCTGGGCTGCCCTACAAAGTCTCTCTCAACACGTTTTCCTCCCAGACCGCTAATTTTCCATCTCCCCCACCCCTGAATATTCATCCTTTCCAATGGAACAACGTGGCCCTGTCTCAAATCTTTCCATTTTGTATAACTGCACATTACTTAATACTCTCTTTAAGAAGGATGATTTCACTTTGCGCTCAGGAAACAAATGATCCTCCAGTGGTGGGGTTCTATCCTCCTTATGGGGCTGCTGGGGATTAAATAACAAGCAACCTACAGTCTAACTTAGTGGTTCAGGGTTTGGGTTCTAGAGTCAAGATTCTGCTCATGTAAATTACTCATATAATTTACCTCATGTAAATTACTCAACTCCTCTAAGCTTCACCTTCCTAATATGTAAAATGAAGTGTGGATCCTGAGCAATACAGGCCGTATCATTAATAATAAAAGTAATGCCTATCTTACATGTTTGGGGAGAGTCATGTCAGATATTATATAAAAAGTACTTCCCCAACCTCAGTGCCTGTCATAAAATAATAAATGGGTTATAATAATAATTATTAAATCACTCCTAATCTCAATCACTCAAAGCATATGAGGGTCTACCAAATTAAACTGTAAATACTCATTCAGTAAGCATCTATTCAATGACTACTGCATGCATAGTACTGCAAAAAGAAAATAAGGAAAAAGGAAGTAGGGGATAAATAACCAGCTACATAGAGCCATCTATGTGTCAGGCACTTTACATATATTATCTTATTTATTCCTCCAAATAATGTAATGAGAGAGATTAGTGTCCCCAGTTCTATGGATAAGGAGATGGATCTTTGAGAGGTGTTGGAGGACAGAGGGAATGAAAAGTGCCCACTGTACTAAGAAGGTATCTTGAGACTGAAAAATGAGGCAGGCAGCTCAATATAATCAATGGATGAGTTTATTATAGGGTCACTTACTCACAGGGTGGGATGGGGTGACAACGATACAGAAGCATTTGCAGTTGCACTGAGCACCACCAAGGGGCCATTGGGACAACTTATAGTTAATCTGTGGAATGGAGGTAGGTTCTTGGAAACAGGGTATGCATTCCTAAGTCAAGAGTTATGAATGGGTAACTAGTCTTGTGGGCGCCAGCAATACATCAGCAAAAGTTTTCATCATTGTTTGGGGACTAACAAAGCATAGAGGCTACCTGGCCCTAATGATTATTAAACAATATCTATTAACTCCAAAGCCCTGGATGATAGAGAAGTGATTTACTGCGCAGTACATTCCTGGATAGGGTCAGCAGGAGGACAGGAGAAACTGTAAGGGCCCAAGATTGTGTCGGTTATGCTAACAACCATACAGGAGGTTATATAACTTGCCAAAAAGGCACAGATTTGAGGTTGCATGCAGGTCTGTGAGGCTCGGGACCCCTTTCTCTTCTATAAATTGCATCCTCAAAAGTAGAATATATGGGACTTCCCCGGTCGTCCAGTGGGTAAGAATCTGCACTCCCAATGCAGGGGGCCCGGGTCTGATCTCTGGTCGGGGAACTAGATCTCGCATGCATGCCACAACTAAGAAGTCCTCATGCCACAACGAAGATCCCACGTGCGGAAACCAGGACCCGGAGCAGCCAAAATGAATGAATGAATGAATGAATAAATAAATAGTAGAATATATGATGAAATCTCATATCCTAAAGGAAAAGGGGAGAAGAGCAACATTGAATAATAGGAGAAAAGGAAGAACAATAGAAAGGGGAAGATAGGAAAGAGAATCAGAAGTTGAAGGAGGGATAAGAAAGCAGGAGTAAGAAGCTGGGAGGGGGGTTCCTCCAGTCCCATCTACAACAGTGGCTGGTGGAGACCCCCACTACTGCATGCATAAGCTCACCCTTATCACCTTCGTGATGTGTGAACTTACCAACAAATGCAGCCACAACAAATGATCTTGCCCTCTCCTTTGAGAGGCTCAGACAGAAGTATTTTTGCCTTCTGTGTAAACTTAATTCTCTGTGTTACTTATAATTTAATTTTGTACTACCCAATAATTGTCTCATGTGGGTTCACCTCATCCCCAACACCAGACTATAAAACACTCAGTGCATGTACTTTGGCTTACCTTCTGTAAGAAGGTAGTCAATGATGAGAACACATTAAATTTCATGAAAGCTTTCTAAGGAGAACTGAAAACATTACAGCTGGGTAGAGAGAGAGATTTTAAGAGTAAATACACAGCATAGAGAGTCCAGACATAAACCCATGCATATATGCTACAGTAATTTTTGACAAGTATTCCAAGGGTACACAGGGGGAAAGACAGTCTCTTCAATAAATGGTGCTGGGAAAACTGGACATCTACATGCAAAAGAATAAAACCTGGACGCCTATCCTACACGACTCACAAAAATTAACTCAAAATGGATCAAAGACTTAAATGTAAGACCTAAAACCATAAAACTCTTAGAAGAAAATATAGGGGAAAACATCCTTGACCTTGGTCTTGTCAATAATTTATTGGATAAGACAACAAAAGCACAGGCAATAAAAAATAAAGTGGGACTACATTAAACTAAAGAACTTCTGCACAGGTAAGGAAACAGTCAATAAATTGAAAAGGCAACCTACAGAATGGGAGAAAATATTCACAAATTATGTATCTGATAAGGGGTTAATATCAAAGTATATAAAGAACTCATACAACTCAATAGCAAAAAAAAAGCAAATAATCCAATTAAAAATAAGCAAAGACTTGAATAGATGTTTTTTCAAAGAAGACATACAAATGGCCGGTAGGTATATGAAAAGATGCTCAACATCACTAATCATCCGGGAAAATGCATATCAAAATCATAATGAGATACTACCTCACGCCTGTTAAAATGACCATTATCAAAAAAGACAGGAGATTACAAATGTTTGCAAGGATATGGAGGAAAGGGAACACTTTTACATTGTTGGTGGGTATGTAAAATGGTACAGCCATTATGGAAAGCATAGCGATGCCTCAAAATACTAAAAATTGAACTATCACATGATTCAGCAATCCCACTCCTAGGTATTGCTGGGTATCCAGCAATTGAATTGAGGTCAGTATCTAGAATTGAAAGGAGATACAGAGGAATTGAAATTAGTATCTTGAACAGATATCTGCACACCCATGTTCATTGTAGTTTTATTCACAGTAGTCAAGATATGGAAACAACCTAAGTGTTCATCAATGGATGAATGGATAAAGAAGATGTGGTGTATACATACACAGTGAAGTAGTATTCAGCCATGAGAAAGAAGGAATTCCTGCCATTTGCAACAACATGGATGGACCTTGAAGGCATTATGCTAAGTGAAATAAGTCAGACACAGAAAGACAAATACAATATGATCTCACTTATATGTGGAACTTAAAAGAGCCAAACTCACAAAAACAGAGAGTACAATGGTGGCTACCAGGGCCTAGGAATGGGGGGAATGGGGAGATGTTATTTAAGAGTACAAATTTGCAACTAGGAGATCAATAAGTTCTGTAGATCTAATGCACAGCATAGAGATTAGAGTCAACAGTACTGTATTATAAAGTTCAAAGTTGCTAAGAGACTAGATCTTAATTGTTCTCACCACAAAAAAAAAGAGATAGTAATTATATAATGTGATAGAGGTGTGAGCTAAGGCTACCGTGGTAATCATATTGCAATATATACATGTATCAAACCAACAAGTACACCTTAAACTTACAGTATTATATGTCAGTTATATCTCAAGTTAAAAATTTAAGAATAATTAAGAGTAAGTAAAATAGATTTTGGAAATATACTGCCAGATATTATAAACTTATCTTGTTGCTCCCAGGGAGGAGAGGGTGTCCTGAAGGGAATGACCACTCCTCAGCTACCCTGGAAAGAGGTCGGTTTGGGAGTGGGGAGCAGACTTTGGAGGAGGCGCAGGCATGGTAGGTGTAGGAAGGCAACACGAGGCCCAGTCTCAGGTTGTGAAATTGCCTGAAGCACTTTTTTCCTTTTTTAAAGGCCTGACTTGAACTGACCCCTGTCTGCTTCCCCATTCTTTTTTTTTTTTTGTCTGCGTTGGGTCCTCGTTGCTGCGCACGGGCTTTCTCTAGTTGTGTCGAGCAGGGGCTACTCTTCGTTGCGGTGCGCGGGCTTCTCATTGCGGTGGCTTCTCTTGTTGTGGAGCACGGGCTCTAGGCACGCAGGCTTCAGTAGTTGTGGCACGCAGGCTCAGTAGTTGTGGCTCGCAGGCTCTAGAGCGCAGGCTCAGTAGTTGTGGCGCAGGGGCTTAGTTGCTCCGCGGCATGTGGGATCTTCCCGGACCAGGGATCAAACCCGTGTCCCCTGCATTGGCAGGCGGATTCTTAACCACTGTGCCACCAGGGAAGTCCCACCTGAATCACTTCTATTGATAGGGGGTGGCTGCTCCTCGTCACTGAGTGGTAACCTGGGAGGGAGGCAGAAGTGGGCAGAGAAAAGGGCCTTAGGTTAGGTCCTGACTCTGCAGCGTCTCTGAATCATTCTCTGTGCCACGTGTCCTTTTGTCATCCACACAGCCTATTCTGCAATGGATCAGGGAGGGTCCACGCCCACGTTTTGGTCAGAGTGATACAAGGAAATGCTGGGTCCCCTCCCAAGGTCAGAGGATGGTGCCAGCAGGGAGCAAATGGGCTCAGCTGGGGCACTCCCTAGGGGTGTTCCTTTGAGGAAGGCACTTAACCAAAGTGCTGTCTCACTTCCCCATTTGTAAGAGGAAAAGAAACGATATCTACCTCTCAGGGTTGTCACAAGGATTAGAAAAAATATGTGTGGAGTGACTGGACTTTGCATATTTATTCAATGTTTACTCATCTCACCCTGTGTTATTGTAATTACTCCATGCCACCAGGCAACAGGGGTATACAGCAAGCAAGACAGATCAAGTTCCCACTCTCTTGACTTTACATTCTAGAGAGGAGAGGAGACAGACCATCAGCAGATAAACCACTGTCAGCCAGAGACTGTCAAGCCGTGTATTTGCACCCGTCATGTACAGCGAACCCTTCCAGCACCCAGATTTAGCTGGCAAGAGCTTCCCAAAGCAACTATCAGTTGCTTCCCTTGATATCCACCCTGGTCACCTATATTCCCAACCTTTATACAGATATAGCCATTCATCATTAATCTGGATTCTCTGAAGCCCCAATTCTATAACTAGCCCCAATTCTGTAACACAGAATTGGGCCTGATGAATTCAAAAGAACTACTGCCATTTGGGTGCACGTGATGTACTCAGAAGAAACCTGTGAAAGGTGAGGGAACCAGGCTGGAGATGGGGAAGAAGCTGAGCAAGAGTGAGCTCAGGTCAAAGCCCACTTTGGCCTGATCACTGGGGGCTCTGGCGTGCAAACCGTATCTTCCAGTTGTACTTTAAAGCAAGGGGATGAAGCTTTGCAGCCCTGTCTCTGTCAGTCCTTGGCCACCCCAGCTGAAGTGGCTCCTCAGTCAAGGACGAGTCCGCAGAGAAGGTCACAGGTGTAGGCTGTCAGCTGTGCCATTCACAGGAGAGGGGCTACAGGTTCACCCGCTGGTAAAGGGGCTCTGGGCGAAGCATCAATGCCCTCTACATATATTCGAAAGGGAAAATGTCAGAGAGTGATAAGTGCCAGGAGAGAATGGACATGCAGTGACATGAGACTGTGTGATTACTTTAGATTGGGTGGCCATGAAACAAGGGGTAGATTCAGATTTTGTAGAACCTGAGGCTTAAAGTTTGGGGAGGGGTGTCTTCTAAAGTAAAAGGATATAAAATCATAAATACAAAACTAATACAAACATGAAGGTTTGTTCAGAATGAGAAATCACAACAAATTACAAATAATAAAAGCCAATAAATATCTCAAACATCACAAAATCCAGAAAAAAAAAAACATGATAGTTATATTAATTCACTCCCTGACACACCTCTATAATACCTTTTCCTCCATATTTTGATGGTATATTTTTTGACTACCTCTCCGTTTGATATTTGATAATAAACTCTCTGTTAAGAGAATAAAGACATTTTTTATCTTTCCCCTAAAAGATAAAATGGTAGACGAAAATGGTAGACGAAAAAAAATTTTATTAGTGATATTTTGTTAAAGTTTCTTTCAGCTTCAGAACTTGTTATTTGGTAAAATCATGTGACTTTTGAGGATTATTGTCAAGTTTGAGAAAGCCTCTAGTAAGTTCCTTTCGTAAGTGAGCTATGAGCTTTGGGAAGATGTACCGCAGACTGGCTTCTGACTCCACACATTTCAAGCTCACTCTCCTCCCGTACTCCTCATTCTTTGGTTGCTGGGTTTCATGGGGCATATTCATAGTGAGATGCCTGCATATGACAAGGATAAGCAGTCAGCAGCAAGTGATAATAATATTCAAGGAAATCTTTACTGTGCAGGGGGACATCTAGCAATAATGTACTTACACACGGAAATGACCACAAATCACTTAAATATCTCCCCTAAACTCAGATGAAATGAATCCTTAAATCAACTTCCCTTTAGTCAGGTCCCCAAAATGTCCATAGCCACTCCAATGCTACCTGACCAGAGGTAGCAAGAGGGTGGGATATTTGGAGTAAAAAGAGAGAGTAGCTTTTCATTTCTACTGATTGTGCTTAAAATATTTTACTCTTGCAACATTTATAAAAACATATAAGCAGGTGAATAGATCACTAGAGTCTCTCCCAGGACTTAGAAAGGGCCCAACAAGTCACCTTAAATCTGCCTGTCAGTGAGGGCCTCTGGGAAGAGGTGCCATAAAAGATGAAAACCCTTAGTTGACACCCAATAAATTATTATTAACTGGAGACTCGGGGTGAATCCACTGTGGTCTCTGAAGGCAGGGACCCTTGGCTGTATCCCAAGACTCAGATCAAATGACAAAGGACAGGAACATAACACTTCCCCAGGAAAGCCTGTTTTAAAATAGAAGTGGCCCACGTCAGACTCTCCCTAACAGTACCCCATTTACGGTTTTCAGCCACGCAGCATACAGGCAATGAATGGTAGCTGTCTAGCTGTCTGTGCAGTGTTGGTTGGAATCAGTGAAGATTTAAAATCGTTGCTTTATTTCACTGTGATTTGCATCTTCTCTTCCTTTGCTGGCTCTGGGTCTCTGGGAAGGGTGACAGGGGTAGCAGGAGGGTCCCTTGCTCCTGCCAGGTGTTCCTGATTAGGGCCTGTGTCTCCCAGCCTTGGGATTATTTGTTTACCTGCCTTCCTCTCTTCCAAAAGTAAGCTGTGCCAGGGCAGGGACCCTGTCTTATTTTATGTGCCCAGCACACACCCCAGAGGCACTTGATCCATGTTGCGAGCTGACTACATTATTGCCCACCCAGGAATGTATGAAAGAAGGAAGATCATTTCACCAGTGTCTTTCTTTTATCTCAAATTCCCAAAGACAGGTAAGTTAATACTTTGTTCAATTTGTTCAGTACTGTAACTCTTGACCCTGAGTGACTTCTCATTTACATAAATAATTTTCACTGTTGGCTAGAAAGCAGTCACAAAATAAAGGAGAAATAACACACAATATGCAGTTTTCATTCTGGTGACTCTGCCCCGAAATATGGAACAGATTCTCTTTCTTATTTTTGAGAAAGACAAGAGAGCTGCTTGTCTAGAATCACTGTTCTCTTTGTCAATGAATAAAAGGTTCTTGTGTTTGCAAGGATTTCACATGATGTCCTAAAAAAAAAAAGAGTGTAAAGTTTTCATAGCAACTATGCTTACCAAGTTTGCATGAACCACTTAATTGCAGAGAATTCAGAGGGATAAACTGCACTTCTGAGCAGTGTTAACAGAAAGGGTGCAGGATGTTAGGTTGTTTTTCCTTTGGTTTCCCTCTTCCTCTCTAGCTTTCACAGATCCCAAAACAACAAAAGCAGTAACAACAACAAAAACCCCACAAATTATTATTATTTATTTATTTATTTTTGGCTGTGTTGGGTCTTTGTTGCTGCGCACGGGCTTTTCTCTAGTTGTGGCGAGCGGAGGCTACTCTTCGTTGCGGTGAGCGGGCTTCTCATTGCAGTGGCTTCTCTTGTGGCAGAGCACGGGCTCTAGGCACGTGGGCTTCAGTAGTTGTGGCACGTGGGCTCAGTAGTTGTGACTCGCGGGCTCTAGAGCACAGGCTCAGCAGTTGTGGCGCATGGGCTTAGTTGCTCTGCAGCATGTGAGATCTTCCCGGACCAGGGCTCGAACTCACGTCTCCTGCATTGGCAGGCGGATTCTTAACCACTGCACCACCAGGGAAGCCCTATTTTTTAATTAAATCTGAAAATTTGAAGCTTATTTCCAAGGGAATAACAATATCTGACATCAAGCCAAATTAATAGCAGGAGAAAAATTTTTTTCTGTACTTAAACTACCGACCATGTTTAATAGAAGATACTTAAATCCTACATAAACTTTCTAGGGTTCTCAAATAAACCCTGGATTAAAATAAAAGCCTTCTTAACTCCAAATATTTCAAAGGAGTTAAAAAATATAACTATTTTTATAAGAAATTAAAATCTAGATGAATCCTGAAACTATTGTAGTACATGAAGATTAACTCTGGATATTTAGAAAAGATCTATATGTATCAAATATCTCAGTGTGTAAAGCAAAAAGAGCATTAGTTTCATTAATAAAGGAACAACAGGGGCTGGTAAATGGAATTTTATTAAGTAAAAGTTAACTTATGTTAAAAAAATTAATAAGTTAATCCATGTAGCTTCAGGTGATAACCCTCTAACCCAACTGCCCTATTTCTAAGGGTAATTATGAATGATACTGAAAGTTTTTGCCTAACTCCACTCAACGATTTCTCTGTACACTGGTCTACTATGTATGTGAAAATCTGGTATCAGCCTCATGATTGGGCTCTGCTAAAATAAGTTAGCTCTTACAGATCATTAATACGTTGTTTGAGTTGGCATTTGAGCTTGCAAACATGTGAAGGCAAGAACTCTGGGTAGGTAGGTGGGTTTCAGGGGTCAGGAAAGGTAAACACATAAAATGGTAAAAACAAAACAAAAACAATAGTCTCTGGGAGCAGATATCCTCTCTTTGGGTGCAACCTGTAGAATGAGATCACACCCTGGACTATGGTCAACTCACCCAAGTCATGTCATGCTCAGAGGCTTTTCAGGAGATGGCAGATAACCTCCGAGGCCCATGTTCTCTCCATGTGGCATAGGGTAGAGGTCAAGCCCACAGTCTCTGCAGCCAGACTTACAATTCAGCTGTATGACCTCGGACAAGGTACACTTTCATTTAAGCATGTCTGCCCC
This sequence comes from Eubalaena glacialis, assembly GCF_028564815.1. Taxonomy (NCBI): domain Eukaryota; kingdom Metazoa; phylum Chordata; class Mammalia; order Artiodactyla; family Balaenidae; genus Eubalaena; species Eubalaena glacialis. The sequence goes on from NC_083726.1 coordinate 49,296,337, forward strand.
TTTAAAAAGTAACGTTCATGAGGGCGAGAACTTTCTCTAGCCGACAGCCATAGAAGAGGACCTAACGCATAGTAGGTGCTCAATACTTACTTTTTCACAGCTTAATTGCTCTAGGCCTCTATTAGTTAATATTAACACAGCAAAGAGGGGACAAAAGCTCACAAACACTTTATACAGTGTCACAAGATGCATGGCAGGGAAAAAAGTGACTAAGAAGGACCAATAGTATCCTAGGGTCTCAGTGGATGCATTCCTGGGGGAGGTGGACCTCTAACTCCTGGTGGAGGGGGTCTCATTCCTGGAGGGGACCTGCCTATGGGTGTCCCTCAAGCAGGGGGAAGCCCAATGCGTGGGCCCATGGGTGGTCTCATACTAGGTGGAGGAGCCATAATGCCATGTAAGCCATTCCCAACTCAAAAGAGTCTATAGCCTTTCATTAAAAACCAGTATCCAGGGACTTCCCTGGTGGTCCAGTGGTTAAGACTCCGCACTTCCACTGCAAGGGGCTCAGGGAACTAAGATCCCACACGCTGCACGGCGTGGCCAATAAAATAAAATAAAATAAAAAAGAAATTCAACAAGAAAAAAAGATAAATTAAAAAGGAAAACAACCAGTATCCAAAAGTGGGAAACATATTCCAAGCTCCTATTTAGGTTCTTAGGCTAAGTCTTCATTCAGTATCTTCAGAGTAAGTTTAGTCATCACTTCCTCAAAATGATACAATCTCTTCACAGGCCAGTACTTATTCATTGAATGAGTGAATGAAGTGTTTAGCTTCTCTGGACCTAGTTTTTTCAGTTGTAAAATGAGGATAATGGTAGTACAACATGACATATACACAGGTAACAACCTTCGTCAACATGCAGGAACAGGGTTTACCGGTCCGAGGGGCCCTTTATGTTCTTCCTGTTCAGAGAGAGCATGGTTTCAGGATATGCAGCTGCTGACAAAGGCGGGGGGAGGAGGGGTGAATAAACCACTGCAGGTGGGTCCTCTTATGCACTGTTTAACCGTGTTTACTTGGAAATTCACTCGGCTCTTTCAAGAAACAGATTTGATTGTACGGATGTCCTTATGCTCTTATTTTTGGTTTCATGGCACTAATATTTAATGAAATGAAAGTGACTCAAATAAAATGTGATTGAGGGAGGAAGAGGGATGGGAGGAAAACTTTTCAGTTACATTTCGAAGCCCTCATTCTTATTTCACTTCCACGTGGGTGGGAAAATATTTTTAGAATTCAGTATGCTCAGTTACAGAATAAGTGTATAAACAGTGGAATCTTTCCTACAGATGGCTGTGTTCAGTTGAGAAAAAACTAGTGGAAATATTTTTGCAATAGCAAAACTAAATAATAAACACCAATGAATAAACTTCAGAAACATGAAGGCCTACATGAAGAATCCTCTACAAGTTTACTCAGAAGCATACAAAAAGACATATGAAGAGACACACTTTATTTATGGATGAGAAGATTCATTATTATAAAGGCACCAATTCCCAAATTCATTTATAAATTTAATGTGAAACTTTCCACTGTATTTTCCTTTGGACCTATTCAAGATAATTTTAAACATCAATTTGTTAGACTAAACTTATAAGAATAACCAATATAATTTAGAAAAACAGGAGAATATTGTAAAGGAAGGATTTGTCTTATCAATTATTTAACAAAACATATTATAAAGGTATAATACTTAAAGTGCAATAAATAAGACTGCTAGTCATGACCTCCAACATTTATTTCATGGCCTACTAAGGGTCATGAGCTGCAGTGTGAAAAACACTGGTTTACAGATATCAAAAATGACCAATTTGGTTAAATACAGTATAGTCATAATGCAGAATACATGCAGCTATTAAAAATAATGTGGTAGAACTATATTTATTGGCATGGCATTTTATTGACAACATATTGGTAACTAAAAACCCTACTAGAATTATCCCTTTTTTTTTTGGCTGTGTTGGGTCTTTGTTGCTGCACGCAGGCTTTCTCCAGTTGTGGTGAGCGGGGGCTACTCTTTGTTGTGGTGCCCGGGCTTCTCATTGTGGTGGCTACTCTTGTTGCGGAGCACGGGCTCTAGGTGCGGGGGCTTCAGTAGTTGTAGCACGCAGGTCCTAGAGCATGTGGGCTTCAGTGGTTGTGGCACGTGGGTTCAGTAGTTGTGGCATGTGGGCTCTAGGGCACATGGACTTCTCTCGGGCTCTAGAGCGCAGGCTCAGTAGTTGTGGCACACGAGCTTAGTTGCTCCTTGGCATGTGGGATCTTCCTGGACCAGGGATTGAACCTGTGTTCCCTGCATTGGCAGGCAGATTCTTAACCACTGCACCACCAGGAAAGTCCAGAATTATCCCATTTTGAAAGAACAAAAAAACCATATATGAATATATATGGAGAGAAAAAAACATATGGACAGATAAGTGTCAATATGTTAACAAAGGTTATAGCCCATTTGTCTTTAGCTTAAACCGTTTTTCCCTTTTTTTTTTGCTATTATAAATATTATGATTACTAACTTTATGAAAAAAAAATTTTCCGAATTTCAAATGATGCTCTTAGGATAGGTTCCTAGAAATAGAATTACCACAATACACATTTTTAAGGTCATGTCATAAAATTATTTTCTGAAAGGGTTGCATCAATTTTCATTCCTACCAACAATGTATGAACGACCATGTCCTTGTACTCTTACTCATATTAGGCATCTCATTTTAAAAATTAATAGATACAAAATTTAAAATATATTTTAAATATATTTGCTATTTTGATAGGCTAAAATTTTTTCACTATTGTTTTAATTTGTATTTCTTTTATTTCCATTGAGGTTAATCACTTTCCACACGTTAGTCATTTGTAGTTCCTCTTTTGTGTGTTGCAAATGCTTTCTGCCTGGACCATTTCCTTTCGAGTAAGAATGAACATTCACACCACGATGATTACTTTGACCCAACTCTTTTTTTTTAATTTTAATTTTATTGGAGTATAGTTGATTTACAATGTTGTGTTAGTGTCAGGTGTACAGCAAAGTGATTCAGTTATACATATACATGTATTCATTCTTTTTTGGATTCTTTTCTCTTATAAGTTATCACAGAATAGTGAGTAGAGTTCCCTGGGCTATACAGTATGTCCTTGTTTACTGTGACCCAAGTCTTTTCATTTTCTAGAGAATATATTATTACATAACTCCATATCAAAACTCAGGGTCTAAAACCTTCTCCCTTCTAAAGTCCTACCTCATGCCTGTGGTGACTTGAATGGGAAGGAAGTCCAAAAGGGAGGGGATATTTATATATGTAGGGCTGATTCATTTTGCTGTACAGTAGAAACTAACACAACATTGTAAAGCAACTATACTCCAGTAAAAATTAATTAGAAAAAATAAAGTTCTACCTCATCATAAAATGAAAAGTTTTACAACATCTAGGGACCTATATGCTCTATAAATTTATTATAATCATCCATTGCCAAAGCTATTTTTCATCTATGCTTGATACTTCTAACATAATGGTGTTTAAATTTCCCCTTTTTCCCCCTCTAAATGTGCCCCCCCAAAGTAACTTTAACTAATATGTTGGGCCATTACTTTAACAAATTTATTTACACAGCACAAAATTCCCCTATGAACAACACTGAATAAATAAAGTTGTTTAGAAAAAAATTGTGTCCAACAGACCTAAAAAATTAAATAATCTTACTGAGCTGGAACTAATTCTTGGTCTGTTTTCAGCAATCAAAAGAGCTATGGTGGAACTTTCAGGACATACTTGTAGAGCCATAGTGAAGACACTCATTATTTTATTTTCATGAGTTGGGTATTTTGTCAAGTAAAAGCACTTTAGATCAGAGTTTTTCAAACTGTGAGTAGGTAATGAAATCAGTTAAGTGGGTCAGACTGGCTTTTTTTTTTTTTTTAATGAAATGGAATGGAAGGGAAAAGAAAGGAAAAAGCAAGAAAAGAGTACACATGTAATAAAGGTTAGTGTTAACTTCATATGATGTGCCAGGTCACTATGTCAAATGTATCCCTACTATGCGCTGTGGTCACATAGGTATAAAAGCACAAGACTGTAGGTAATAGCCAGTGTTCTTCTCATTAAGAAAGAATCCTTAATTAACTATATCCTTACCCCAACAATTACTGCTCATTAACATAGCCCTTAATAACTTAATTTTTTAAATTTTTTTAAGTGTTTTAATTTTTATTGGAGTATAGTTGATTTACAATGTTTTGTTAGTTTCAGCTGTACAGCAAAGTGAATCTGTTATACATATATATGTGTGTGTGTATATATATATATATATATACACATATATCCACCCTTTTTTAGATTCTTCTCCCATATAGGCCATTACAGAGTACTGAGTAGAGTTCCCTGTGCTATACAGTAGGTCCTTATTAGTTATCCATTTTATATATAGTAGTGTGTATATGTTAATCGCAATCTTCCAATTTATCCCTCCCCCCGCTTACCCCCTGGTAACCATAAATTTATTTTCTACATCTGTAACTCTATTTCTGCTTAATAACTTAAATTTGTTTTGAAGGAGGTTATTCATTTGCTGCTACCAAATGCTAGGCATTGTTCTAGGCACTGAGGATACAGTGGTAATACTGAGATCCATACTCTCACAGAGCTCCCATAGAACAGAAGACAGATGATGTATAACATCAGTGGTTCTATAAGCAGCGTGACAAGAAGGAGCTTAGGGTTTCCCTGGTGGCGCAGTGGTTGAGAATCCGCCTGCCAATGCAGGCAACACAGGTTCGAGCCCTGGTCTGGGAAGATCCCACGTGCCGCGGAGCAACTAGGCCCGTGAGCCACAACTACTGAGCCTGTGCGTCTGGAGCTTGTGCTCCACAACAAGAGAGGCCGCGATAGTGAGAGGCCCGTACTGTGATGAAGAGTGGCTCCCGCTTGCCACGACTAGAGAAAGCCCTCGCACAGAAATGAAGACCCAACACAGCCAAAAATAAATATAAATAAATAAATAAAATTAAAAAAAAAAAAAAAAGAAGGAGCTTAAAGGGAATGCAAGTGACTCAGGTGCAATTTTAGATAGGATGGTCAGGGAAGGCATCGCTGAGAAGGCAACATCTGAACAGAGTTCAATATTTAATTTTTTAATCTGGCATTTTAAATGTTATTTTAAATCTAAATGAACATCTTAATAAATAATAGACAACTGCTGAGATTAAAAATATAGAAACTATTTAATGCCCTATTATGATGTTTAACTTTTCATTTATATATTTAGAAATATGTATAAACTGAGAAAAAGACAAACTTCGTTCTTGCTCTCAAAAATGTCCAGTCTACTGGGGTGTTCAAGCAAAGGGAATAGTCAAAGGCAATCAGAATGTGATTAAGTATATAAGGGGAGGGGGGTACAGATTGCAATTCACTTCTTGGAGGATCAGGGAAGGCTTCCGGAAGGAATGATGGCCATACTGAGTTATCAAGGGTGAAATAAAATTATTGCAAGTTCAGATTTTTTTGACTCATCCTCATTTAAGGTTGTACTTGTGATCATAGGCATTTCAATAGTGCTTAATGAGAAACTTCGAGTTGTGAGAAGTGCTTCTAACTTCACATAACACTGGATTGGTCATTACCCTCTCTTAAAAAATACAAAAGGAGGGTAGAGAATGTTTACACACCTGTTTCCATTAAATTTAAGTTCAATCTGTAATGATTCTTTACCTTGTAATGGTAAAGTTAGGTTTCTCTCTCTCTGTTTACTGAGAAGGGCAAAGAGTGTTCCTGTAATATTCAGACATGTTCTTTAGTTGTAGGGACTGTTGATTCATAACATGGAGACTATGGATATTTGTACTGCAGAACTGCATTCTACACGTTAGGATGTTGTTGCAGAGAACCATGTTTCTTCACTTGAGGTTGTAAAGTGTCATGGGAGGTTAAACTAGCTCACCAGCCTTGTGATAATTACTAGTAAGACCTCAATGATGTTGTTATAATGAACTCAACCAGGATAAAAGACTGGTTTTTCTTGGTGGAAGACATCTGAAGCTTTTTCCTCCTGTGCAGATTATGCAAATAAAAATAAATGGGTAAAGTTAAACCAATTACTTTTAAGCACAACCCCAAATCTCATTCTTCCTCCGAAGTCAGCACACAAAGTGGAACGGAGGAGTCCAGCGTTCCAGATTGAAGGAACAGAATACAGCAAAGCCTGGGCATTAGCACAGGCAAGTTTCAGGAACTCAAGTCGTTCAGAAGCGAAGCTTCCAGATGAAGATGGCGGATTGAATAGATGTCTGTGATTTTCCTCCTCAACCCGAACTGAATCTACTATCGCAATACCCTCTGGAAATGCCATTTCATAACCACTACCACCCAATTTTTATACAAAGCATTTATTGCCACTAAAATGCTATATATTTTACCCACTTGTTTTCTGCTCCCCTCCCCAATTAGTATGTCAACTCATAGAGAACAGTACTTTTGTCTATTTTGCTTATTAACCCCCTCAGTTAACAATAGAAGACTGATTGGAAGTTCAAAAAGAAGGCTTTGATCTTCACTCTAGGTCCAGGGTGATATGGGTGGATTACTTGCTGACTCTCCTCCTCCTCACCCTCTACCCTCCATATTAGTATTTTCAAGTATTTCCCCTTGAGCTGGTCAGAAATTTTCCAGAGGAGAGTATTCCTATCTCCTACCTGGAGGATAAGGTCTGGCAAATTATCAGATCCGGGGAGCTGAGTAGAGAAAGGGAGTTTCTCTATTCAGTGTATTTTAAATCAACTTTTCCACATTGCCTTGTAGACTCATGGGAGCAAATCCATGTCCCAGTTAGCTCAGTTCAAGAAATAGAAGCAAAAAGCTGATTATGTGTCCCATGTCTTCCCATTCTATGCCTTCAACTTCTGCCAGTTCCTTTGGTAATCTCTCTTTGGTCCAATTTATCAACTTAAACATGAAGATACGTCTGTTCACTTACCTTAAATCTTTGACGTGCTTTGTGTGGATCTTTGTTCTGAGGCTTCCTCACTCATTCTTCCTTGTCCTTCTACCCTCAATGAACCCCACCTGCTCTTCTTTTTTGTTTTTTTTTAAATACAGCAGGTTCATATTAATCATCCATTTTATACATATTAGTGTATACATGTCAATCCCAATCGCCCAATTCATCCCACCACCACCACCCCTGCCCCCCGTGGTGTCCACACATTTGTTCTATACATCCGTGTCTCTATTTCTGCCTTGCAAACCAGTTCATCTGTACCATTTTTCCAGATTCCACATATATGTGTTAATATACAATATTTGTTTTTCTCTTTCTGACTTACTTCACTAGGTATGACAGTCTCTAGGTCCATCCACGTCACTACAAATGACCCAATTTCATTACTTTTTATGGCTGAGTAATATTCTATTGTATATATGTACCCCATCTTTTTTTATCCATTCGTCTGTCGATGGGCATTTAGGTTGCTTCCATGACCTGGCTATTGTAAATAGTGCTGCAATGAACATTGGGGTGTATGTGTCTTTTTGAGTTATGGTTTTCTCTGGGTATATGCCCAGAAGTGGAATTGCTGGGTCATATGGTAATTCTATTTTTAGTTTTTTAAGGAACCTGCATACTGTTCTCCATAGTGGCTGTATCAATTTACATTCCCACCAACAGTGCAAGAGGGTTCCCTTTTCTCCACACCCTCTCCTGCATTTGTTGTTTGTAGATTTTCTGATGATGCCCATTCTAACCAGTGTGAGGTGATACCTCACTGTAGTTTTGATTTGCATTTCTCTAATAATCAGTGATGTTGAGCAGCTTTTCATGTGCTTCTTGGCCACCACCTGCTCTTCTTATTTAGGGCAGGACCTGTTCCATATAGAAGAGGTCTTACTTATTTCCTTTATACAAGGCAAGCATAAGCCTCATACAAGATGGAAGCTGCATGTATCTCTAATGAAAGAGGAGGAGATGGAGGGAAAGGGAAGCAAGGGAGCTGATTGGAAGGCTGCAAGCACCATAACAGCATATTTGGATGTTATGGAAAGTTCATGGAGTTCCTTAACTCTACCACATGTATATAAAGGTTCCAGCTGAGTTTACACGAACTTGATGAACTTCATTTCTCCGTGAAGTCATATCGGCAAGAAAAATGTTCTTCAAAATCAAGTCCTTCTTGGCTGAACTTTCCATTAATTCTTCCGGTTCCAAGCTACTGTGCACAGATGAGCTGCAAAGGTGAGTCAGGGTCACTCTTTAGCCAGCATTTACCAGTGGGGACCCTGGACTCTCAGGCAGATGATGTTACTTTCCTCAAACAGTAGCAATACTTTACCTAATCATGGCTTGACTTGCTTTTTTTTAACCTGGCAGCCAAAACACAAATTTGCTGTTGGTAATAATGGAAAAATCTTATTCAGTAGGATTCTTTTGGGGGAGAACACTGCACTTATTTTGAAGGAATATCTTGATAAGGCCTTTTGGGAGTACAAAACAAAAGACGAGTAACCCAAGTGTCCATCAGCAGATGAATGGATCAATAAAATGTGATATGTACATATGATAGAGTATTATTCAGCCTCAAAAAGGAAGGAAATTCTGACAGGTGCTACAACATGGATGAAACTTGGGGACACTGCGCTAAGTTAACTACGCCAGTCACACACAAAAAACAAATACTGTGCAACTCCACTTGTATATGGTATCTAGAGTAATCAAACTCAGAGACAGAAAGTACAATAGAATGGGGGTTGTCATGGGCTGGGGGAGGAGGAAATGAGCTGTTTAATGGGTACAGACTTTCGTCTTTGCAAGATGAAAAAGTCCTGGAGCTTGGTTACACAACAATGTGAATATACCTAACACAACTGAACTGTAGACTTAAAAATGGTTATGATGGTAAATTTTATGTTACGTGTATTTTACCACAACTAAAAAATTGTTTTAAAAACTATTAAAAAAGACAGTGAAATATGATATTTAGAATAACTTAATATTTTAAAAGTTTGCTGATTTAAGCATACTTATGATGGCTTTCCAGCTTATACAGTTGTTTTTAAAATAAAAAATATATAATACAATTTTTTAATTTAAAATTTAAGTTTTTGAAAAGAATGTGTTTGCATTCTTTTTCTCATGACCCTTTCTATCCTTCTGACACTTTTGGGTCAGAACTTTTTCCTCCTGACCACTGCTCTGAGCATTCTATTTGGGAAGGACTGTATCAACCCAGTATGTTAAAATTAACAAACTTTCCTAATTATTACCGAGGATGGCAGTTCCCAACACTCAGTTGTGGAGTCCCTCAAATGGCCTTTCATCTGCCTGACTGAGTATAGTAAAAAGTCAAGATAAATAAGCCCAAAAGGATGTTCTATTTACTATTTTTTTCTATCTACTTTCTCACAGGGAACTTAGGCCCAAGAGATTCTGCATAGGTTTGCAGTGGGAATCTGTACTTTTTAAATGGTCTCCAAATATTTACGATGATCAGCCAGGCCTGGTAACCACTAGGTGGTAGGGAAAGCATTAAAATATTTGCCTGGGCTAGTAAATATTGGGGACTAATATTCTCAAAGGATTTTGAAGCTCTTACAAAAGAGTTCCAAGTTTAAATTAGAAGACCCTTGCCAGGAGAAACCCTTATACTATAAGATTTGTTTTAAATTTTTATTTTTTCTTACTTAAAGATCACAATTACAAAAACAACTTGATTTCCTCTCTCAGATATTATAGACAATCAGCATGCTTAATTGAAACTGTGTTCTTCCTCTTACCTATTGTGCAATTAGGGAAAGGTAGGTTCAAAATGGCAAGTTCACTTGAACAAGTCATGCTTAGAGGATCTAAAATAAAAACTTATGCAGGGCCAGCTTTCTGGGCTCAAGACCTCTGCAGCCACATAGGGCCTCATGCTTAGAAAGGCCTCATGCTGGGTTTAATGCTCTTCTCTTGCCATCTTGAAACGCTTAATAATTATTTTGCAAGGGGCCCCGCATTTTTATTTTGCACTGGGTCCCACAGATTATCTAGCTGGTCCAAGACTTAGGTCATTGATTCCAAAATGTGTTGCTCAGCTGGGGGAAGGGTCATATGAGTATAGAAGAAGAATTGTCCCTTTTATTCAAGATTCAATGTAGCCATTTTATACAAAATTTTCATACTAGTTTTGCCATGTAGCATTGCAATACTAATGCTAGAATCCACAATTTAAAGAGAGGCTAGAGCACATAATAGTTACGTCGAGATTCCAACAGAAATCCTCACAAAGACGGATATAATTTTCTCATAAATAGTTATAAGTTTCAAACTGATGAACATTAGTCACTCCATTTATCTTGCTGTTTCCTTGTGAATGAAATCCATCCGGTGTCTACATCTTATTGAGAAAAATCTGTGAAGCTAATGCAGAAAGAAGTATCCAAGAATGCCAAAAATAAATGTTTCCATCCTGAGCCAAGAATGAATCACTTGTGCATTCATATGTTAGAGAAAATGTGACTTCTTTTTTCTAGTGTTACAAGGCCAACACCTATCAGAAACACAAATTCTTACATTTACTGATTCAGACTAGGTCTCCAAAGCCATAAAAGGGCCGTTCATGGAAATGAACAAAGAATGTATGTATCTGTATCTGAGACCTATTGCCGGAATCCATTCCAAATCAGCAGAGTAACATTTATGTTTACATTTGCATGTTTTAGTGAATTTTATAGATCCTGAGGCTAACTGACTTTAGCTTATAGAGATATTAACTGATGTTGGGAGAGAAGACCAGGGATATTGCAGAATGAAATGTTTGTGCATTACAGTACATTAAACCTGATCATCCTTTCTCACCAGAAATCACCATAGAGTCAGCTTTCCCAGAAGGCACTGAGATCCAAAGTTTGTGTTTCACTTCTTTGTTATCCATCAGACGCTTAACACAATGCTCACACATGGAAAGTACTGAGCGAAACTTCTCTTCACCTTCTTTCCAATTTTGGCCTCTAGGGGATCAACTTCCTCCCTCCTGCTAATTTTTCACCCATATCTGTCCTGACTGGGTAGGGTCCCCAGGTAGCCAGCACATCACATTCTGTCTTTCATGCTTCCTGTATAATTTACTTGTCTTTGGTCCCATTCCCTCTGCTTCCCAAAATGAACATAATCTGATTACTAACTCAGGCTCATGTTTCAATGAATTCGTGTTTTAACAAGGTAGCATGAAACTTCTCCTTTAGGTAGTATTTTTTTTAAATTAATTTATTTATTTGATTTTATTTTTGGCTGTGTTGTGTCTTCGTTGCTGCGCGTGGGCTTTCTCTAGTTGCGGCGAGCGGGTGCTACTCTTCGTTGCAGTGCGCAGGCTTCTCATTGTCATGGCTTCTCTTGTTGCGGAGCACGGGATCTAGGCGTGTGGGCTTCAGTAGTTGTGGTTCGCTGGCTCTAGAGCACAGGCTCAGTAGTTGTGGCGCACAGGCTTAGTTGCTCCGCGGCATGTGGGATCTTCCGGGACCAGGGCTCGAACCCATGTCCCCCGCACTGGCAGGCGGATTCTTAGCCACTGCGCCACCAGGAAAGCCCTGGGTAGTATTTTTTATAATAACAATGATATTTCAAGACAGTGGCTCATGGAATGATTCTAAAGGTTGAAATTCTGGCTCAGCAATTGGGATTTTTTTTTTTTTTTTTTTTTTTTTTTTTTTTTTTTTTAGCAATTGGGATTTTGAAACACCTCTGAGTCATAATTTATTAGGTGGCAGTCTTTGGACAAGACTGCCTCTTTCTAAAAGATATTTATTCGTTTCTTTATTTGATCATCAAACATGCACTGAGGACTTACGTAGACTGTGCCAGGACATACATCATGGAACATGGTGACCAGGTCCCTACTCTCATGGAGCTTACATTCTAGGCATGTGGGGAGGGAACCTATGGACAAATAATAACATATTTGGTAATAATAAGTGCTATGATGAAAATAAAACCTGGTGATGTGAAAAGAAGAGACTACTAAAGCATGAGATAAGGGCTATAGCTGAGGGGTCAAAGAAGGACTCTCTGGGGAGATGACATTAATGTTGAGACCCTAATGATAAGAAGGGACCACACATGGGATAGTCTAGAAAAAGAACATATCTGGCACATGGGTGGAGCTAGTGCAAAAGCCCTAAGATGAGAGGCAGCTCTGTGTGTTCAAGATTGTTGTGGCTAGAATGTAGGATGACGAAGGGAAGTGTGGGTCGGGGGGAGAGCTTTGCAGGGGCCAGTTCATGTGGGGTCTTAGAGGCCAGGAAGAGGCTTTGGGTTTGATTCTAAGTGTGATTAGAAGTCACTGGAGCATTTTAAGCAGGGGGATATGCTCTGCTTATGTTTTAGAACAACCCCTCTGGCATTTGCATTGTGACTAGACTATAGGTGTCAGAGAGGAAGCAGGGAGGGCAATTAGGACAGAGCTGATGGTGGCTTGGGGAGGATGGCACCAGCCGAGGGGTCAGCAGCAGAGTCAGTATATATCTTGGAGACAGAGTCAAGAGAACTTAATGATGTATTGCACATCATTAAATAACTGAATGTATGGTGGTGTCATTTTCTGAGACGGAAAACCTGGGTGGAGGGGGGAGTTTGGTGGAACAGGTTCTGAGAGGGAAATCAAGAGTTATGTTTTTAGAAAATGTTGAGTTTGCAACGTCTATTAAACATCTAAGTAGAACTGTCAGGTGAGAATTTGGATGTGTTAAGTCTGGAGCACAGAGGAGAGGTCAGGGATAAAATTTTAAATTTGAGAGTCATTGGCATATAAATGGAACGTAAAGCCACGGGGTAGGATGAGATTATCTAAGGAGGGAGGATAAATGAAGAAGATGAAGAGTCAAGAATGCCACCGCCTAAAAAAACACAACAAACTAGTGAATATGACAAAAAAGAAGCAGATTGACAAATCTAGAGAACTAGTGGTTACCCATGGGGAGAGGGAAGAGGGGAGGGGAAAGATAGGTGTAGGAGAGTAAGAAGTACAAACTATTAGGTATAAAATAAGCTACAAGTATATATTGTACAACACAGGGAATATAGCCAATATTTTATAACTATAAATGGAGTATAACCTTTAAAAATTGTGAATCACTATATTGTACACCTGTAACATAATATTGTACAGCAACTATACTTCAATTAAACACACACATACATAGAGCATGCCCCCACTTAGAGGATAAGCAGAGAAGTTAGCCAAGGAGCCACTGAGAAGGATAAAAATCTGGACTATGTGTGTCTCAGAAGCCGAGAGAGGGTGTGTTTCATGGAGAGGGAGTGTGAAATGTGCTGGATGCTGATAAGAGGCTGCATAAGAGGCAGACAGATGTGTGGTCATTGGAGGTCTTTGGCAACCTTGACAAGGCAGTTTCAGAGCGATGGAAACAGAGTGAGGGAAACCGAAGAAATATATGTTATATTCTTCCAGTTTGGGCAATACCACCAGAGCTGTGCTGGTCTAGGAGCACGTGATGTTTTCTCAAAGGTTTTTTTTTTTTAATTTATTTATTATTTATTTTTGCCTGTGTTGGGTCTTCGTTTCTGTGCGAGGGCTTTCTCTAGTTGCAGCAAGTGGGGGCCACTCTTCATCGCGGTGCGCGGGCCTCTCACTATCGCGGCCTCTCTTGCGGAGCACAGGCTCCAGACGTGCAGGCTCAGTAGTTGTGGCTCATGGACCTAGTTGCTCCGCGGCATGTGGGAACTTCCCAGACCAGGGCTCGAACCCGTGTCCCCTGCATTGGCATGCAGATTCTCAACCACTGCGCCACCAGGGAAGCCCCTCAAAGGTTTTTTTTATTTTTCTAAACTGTGTGGCACACAGAAAACACACAGCCAAAAAAAAAAAAAAAAAATGCTGTGACGTTTTCATTGCCACCTACATAGCCCATAAATCTTGAAATCCGTGAAGGAACTCCTAAGCAACCAGCATTAATAATTTTATGGGGTAGCTCTCCAAGACATCATGAAGGGATAACTAATAAAAGCAACTGTAAAAAGTCTAACAAAAATAGAAAACGTGCCTGGGAATCACTCATGTCTGACGAATTTCTATGTTATTATGCTAACAGTGAAGCTACCATAAACCTAGAGTATTGACTTCCGTGGTTAAGGCATTCATATTATAACAATTCCCACAGCTAGTAAAACATTGGTCTGGAATTGTGACAGACTTTTATTACACTTGTCACAAAGTGTCAAGTCTCATATCATACTCCATTTAATTTGACAAATATTTTTATTGAGCAGCTAGTAAAGGGAAGGGACTGTATTGCTGGGGAAGGAGACACAAAGATGAGTCACAAGTGGTCCCTGCCTTCAAAATCTAACAAGAACTCTCTGGGCTTCCCTGGTGGCGCAGTGGTTGAGAATCTGCCTGCCAATGCAGGGGACATGGGTTCGAGCCCTGGTCTGGGAAGATCCCACATGCCGCGGAGCAACTAGACCCGTGAGCCACAATTACTGAGCCTGCGCGTCTGGAGCCTGTGCTCCGCAACAAGAGAGGCCGCGATAGTGAGAGGCCCGCGCACCGCGATGAAGAGTGGCCCCCACTTGTCGCAACTAGAGAAAGCCCTCACACAGAAACGAAGACCCAGCACAGCCATAAATAAATAAATAAATAAATAAATAATTTAAAACCTATGTATAAAAAAAAAAAAGATTAGCATAAACACATCTAAAGCATGTATTTGATAAATTTCATAAAAAAGAACTCTCCCTCCCACCTGGCCGCCAGCACCACAGGGGCGGGGACTAAGTCTCTCTGGATTACCATTGTAACCCAACACACAGATACAGAAGGCACTTGTCTTCCTCTGTTTGGGCTGCTGTAACAAAATGCCATGGACTCGGTGGCTTGTAAACAACAGAAATTTATTTCTCACAGTTCTGGAGACCGAGAAGTTGAGGATTATGGCTCTGGCAGATTTGGTGTTTGGCAAAGGCTTCCTGGTAAATAGACAGCCATCTTCTTGCTATGTCCTCACGCGGCTGAAGGGGCTGCGGAGCTCTGTGGGGTCTCTTTCAGAAGAGCACTAATCCCATTCATGAGGGCTCCACACTCATGACATAAGTACCTCCCAAAGACTCCACCACTTAATACCATCACCTTGGATGTTAGGTTTTCAACATAAGAATTTTGGAGGGATGCAAACATTCAGACCAGAGCAGTGCCCAAGCCAATACAAGCCAATATTTGTGAATAAATAAATGAATTCAGAGTAGAGAAAGAAAAGTATATCTGATACATAGTAGGTGTTCAATAAATATTTATTGAACAGATATCTTAGTATATATTACAAAATAAGTAGGAAAAAAGAACAAAGGAATATAGGGCTAGAACTGTCAGAAAAAATTCTTGAAAAGATTGTGGCTTCTGAAATAGGTCTTGAAGGCTAGATAGAATTCTAACAGGTAGAGTTAGAAGGAGGGATATTCCAGGCATGGAAACAAGAAAGAACTGTTTCTGTAAGATCTTTAACCACAAATGGAGATCCTTTAAAGAGAAAAGAAAAGAGAAAGTATATACATGGTGGCAAAGGCTCTTCATTACCCAATCACGAGAAGCGTACTGCTTTGAGTTCATTATGTAATATCGAGCCAAATATTCTGAGAGGCAATTTGCATCAATGTCCAGGGCTGGGTCCCACAATGATAACTTGTAGAGAAAGCTGTTTTCTAGGAACTGGTACCTACCTTCCCAGCCTGACCATATCTTCTTGAGAAATAGCAGTTTGGGTTAGATCACCTGTAAATTTTGGATGAAGATAATCAGCCATCCAAGCTCAGCCAGGATGTAACACAGATAGCAGAGCTCAAGCCCTACATTCTTCTGACCCACCTGTAAGCACAGCAGAGGTGTATAGGGTCAGCCACAAGTGGGTTTCCTCCCTACTTGCTTTCGTGGGGAAACAGGCAGGTATCAGGACACCTGCAGGACTTGCTGACAAGATGCAACTCCTGTGGAATCTTGCCTGGTCTGTCCTCCCAACAATTTGGAAAAGGCAAAGACACTGGGATTGTGAAAAGATTATAAATAGGACAAACTGGGGAAAAGTCTCTCTTCAGCTGGTGCTCTGCCTCAGAAATGTCCCAGGTATGTGTTTGGAAGAGGGGAAAGAAGGGGGCAGAGCCAGCTTCACAGCTGTGAGACCTGCACCGTGTCTCAGGGCCCTTGTTTTAATGCCGTGTTCTCACTGTCTCAAAATTCTTAATAATTTTTGAACACGGGACCTCACATCTTTATGTTGCCCTGAGCCCCACAGACTGTGTAGCCCATCCTGGAGGTGGGAGCTGGCAAGAAGCAGCCTTCAGGGAAAAGCAAGCTCAGGCCTGACTCTCACCTGGGCCTTAAACTGGTGCTTCTTGACCAGTTTCTGGTCAAGTTCTTTCTCCTGCCAAGTCCTCCCAATGTCAGAACAGAGGGGCCTTGGACTCACTGATCTGGGTCTGAGGGAAGAGCAGAAAAACTCTCTTCAACTGTGACATTGCTTTGAAGGCTCATTTTCACCCTAAAAAAAAAAAAAAGTGATATTTGCATTCTGTTCCATATCTATCTGTTGGATACATTTTTAAAATAAGACAGGTTTGGGACTTCTCTGGTGATGCAGTGGTTAAGAATCTGCCTGCCGATGCAGGGGACACGGGTTCGAGCCCTGGTCCGGGAAGATCCCACATGCCGCGGAGCAACTAAGCCCGTGCGCCACAACTGCTAAGCCTGCGCTCTAGAGCCCGCGAGCCACAACTACTGAAGCCCGCACGCCTAGATCCCGTGCTCCGCAACAAGAGAAGCCACCGCGATGAGAAGCCCGCACACCGCAACGAAGAGCGGCCCCTGCTCACGCAACTAGAGAAAGCCCACGCGCAGCAACGAAGACCCAAAGCGGCCAAAAATAAATAAATAATTAATTAATTTAAAAAAAAAAACAAACGACAGTCTTTCCCCCCAGAAATAATCTTTAAGTAAGACTGACACTTCAAGGAGATACACCCTCTTGATGATCTGGATATGAAGGCCTCTGGCCCCCCAAGTAACCGCCAGTGCTGTGGCAATAGGGGATGCACGTGTCTAGGGGAGGAGAGGCAAAGGTCCAGTTCAGTCAACACCCACTCACGGACTCCAGCTTCCTCCCTCTCCGCATGTGGCTCCCCCGTGGCCTTCACATTATGGAACTCATTGTGTCTGGCTCCTTTTTTCTGCCCTTCTTCCTTTTCCTCTTGTTATAAAGAAAATCACATTTGCAACAGCATGGATGGATCTAGAGGGTATTATGCCAGGTGAAGTAAGTCATGACAGAGAGAGACAAATACTGCATGATCTCACCTATAGATGGAACTTTAAAAACCAAAGAAGCAGACAAAACAAAATTAAAACAGACTCATAGATACAGAGAACAAATGGTGATTGCTAGAAGGGAGTGGGTTGGGGAGGTGGGCAAAGTAGGTGAAGGGGGTTAAGAGATACAAACTTCCAGTTATATGATAAATAAGTCACAGGGAGTTAATATACAACATAAGGAACATGGTCAATAATATTGTAATAACTTTGTAGAGGGGCAGATGCTTACTAGACTTGTGATCATTTCATAATGTATGCAAACGTCAAATCCCTATGTAGTACATCTGAAACTAATACAATATCTTACATCAACTATATTTCAATTTAAAATTTTTTTAATTAAAAAAAGAAAGTCATATACACCTGCTAGAACACAGCCCTAAAATTGCTTTGTATTTTGCCAGTCTAGAGGCACGCTCACAGCCAGACCAGCTGGCTTCTGAGTGGGCCTCCTGGTTTCTGGTGGGGCTCGGCTCTCCTGGGCTCTACCCACCTCCAGGTCGCCATCCCTCTCCTCTGCTCTGGACACAAGATCCACTGGTGGTGGGAGCTGGCAGGGCCAACATTCAGCACATACGATACGAACTCTGACAGCGATGACAATTATCAGGCTCTCTTACCTCTCGGAGTTGCTCATGCAGTGCCCTCTTTTTAGAAGGCTCAAGGGCTTCTAACTGCCTTCACGTCTCAGGTTAGATGCCCCCTCCTCCGGGAATCCTTCCGGGACATACCCCACCCCTGCTCACCGCCAGGACTAAGCAGGTTCTCCCATCCTCCTCTTTCCTCCCCTAATAGCAATATGTATCCCACTGCACTTAATAATTCTTGCAAACTTGTCTGCATCCCCCGCTGAACCCAAAGCAAGATCAGAAAAAGGACTAGCTTGCCTGTTCTCCATTGTGTTCCCCAGACTTGGCAGCCTCCTCCCCTTGACCACACACACACACACACACACACACACACACACACACACACACACACAAATTGTTGAACATTGTTGACGGCCAGACACTGTTAAGTGATTTTCATTTATTATCTCATGACAATATTAGAAGGAAAGGATTAGTGTTCCCACTTAACAGATGGGGAAAGTAATTAAGATCTCTCTCTTAATCAGAGAGATTAAGTTGTCCAAGGTCACACAGTTGGAAGTGGTGCCATCATACTGTCAGACTTTAGTCTGTATTGTGAACGCCCTGTGTCGGTCGGAGTTCAATCAGAGAAGTAGCACCACTAAGAATGATACAGAGTGAGGGATTTGTTTTAAGGATTGGTCTTGAATGGGCAATTGTTGGAGCTTGTTAAATGGTCCACCTAAGGCTACTGCTTCTGCGTCTGGTGCTGGAGCCTGCAGTCTGCAGGACAAGTAGTCAGGAAGGAAAGATGGACATGAAGTGGGAGAGAGCAAGGACAAACAGGAGCCTGCGGGGACCAGCTAGAATCCTCCAGGAACACTGGTACCCGCCCCTGCCTCAAGCCTCCAACTTCCATGCGAGAAAGACTTCCATGAACAGTAAGCACCTTTGTCAGGGGTAAACACACACCTGGCCCAGGGATCATGGAAGCTGAAGGAGGAGATCTGGGAGGATCTGGAAGAGCTGTGGGCCCAGCTGCTCTCCATCAACCAGGTGAGCCAACAGAGAAGCCTGAGCTGCAACAGCTCTGAGGCTCTGCCCTGATCTTCTGAGCATAAAAAGAATAGATGCTTCACTCCCACCTTCCAAATCTTGGCAAAACATCTCTTGTGACCATAGCAACCCAGAACTATGCAGGGAAAGGAATTCTGGGAAACACAGTTCCAGCTTAGTTCACTTGCCACAATGTAAATCTACTTCACCCCCTCTCTTAGTTGCTTTTCTGTTACACGTTAAAAAAGATTTCCATTTTCCTGAAATCCAATATTTATAACATTAATATACTATACAATATTATGCAGTATGTTAATGACCTCAATAATTATTTTCATGCCAATTGCTTCCCATAATTCTGAAGTGGGGAGTGGGCTTGCCTACATCAGCTATCTAATCTCATGTCTAGTTTTTCTGGGAACCACCCCCCCGCAAACTGTACTTGGAGTGGCTGTCCTGGCTGAGTGGCTCTCCCAAAGTAGTTCTATATGTTCTCCAGAATGGAATGTGTTCATGCTTGATTTAATCAAAGAGGAACCTCTCCTCACAGCATTGCAATCAGGAATTTGGAATTGTGACAATCTAGAGGGTTGTAACAGGCACTTGTCTTTCCGTGCACTAGTTATTCACTTTCTTCTGGTGTATGTGCCTCAGTTTCCCTCTGAGGAGCCAGACTTTCTTCTACTCTCTTAGTCCATCTGGTTTAGGGGCAGCTGTCTCCACCTTCACTTCAGAAGTGAACAGATGAACAAGGCCACTCACCACCCCTCTTCCATCTTCCTCAGAGAACGACCATTTAAGATCATAAAACAGGTAGTTTCACACTTCCACTGAAAACTCCAGAAAGTAAACTGTCAGCAGTATTTTTCTGATACCCATATCCCAGCTATTATAGGTAAATAATGAAACCTGGGCTATTTGGGGGAACAGATCAAGGGGACAATTATAAAACTTAAGTTTCAATCGTTCTGTTGATTCTGCAAAGGTGAAGCTGAAATGACTCCTCCATAGTCTGAAGATAATTCCCAATAGGAGTTAAATAAAGGCCTAACCCAGCAAAAGCACAGAACCCTTAAATGTTTGGGTCCTATTTGTTTGTTTGTTAGATTCTATCTGGGGCCTTGAGAATTTGCTTTCAGATGCTGTGATATTGTGACTTATGATAAGAAATATGTATTTTGTCTTCATCAAGTTTCTGGCACAGAGCTCCTAAAACCCCTAGAATGTCCTAAGTGATGAGAGCTTAAAGGTGTCTCTTGCTATATAAAAATGAGATGACTTTTGCACCTAAGGATAGGAACTGGTTGCCAGGAGAACCAACTGTGATCAGAGAGTTGGAACTTTCAGTCCTACTCCCTGGGTCAGGGAGGGAGAGAGAATCAATTGCCATTGGCCAATGATTTAATCAATCGTGCTTTTGTAATGAAGCATCCATAAAGCCCCAAAGGAGGGGGCTCAAAGAGCTTCTGGGTTGGTGGAGATTTGGTGCTCACCTGGAGAGCATGGAAGCTCAGAGTCCTTCCCACATGCCCTGCTCTATGCATCTCTTCCATCTGGCTGTTCCTGAGCTATATCCTTTTATAGGAAACTTGTGCTCTAGTAAGTAAAATGTTTTTCTGAGTCTTGTGAGCCATTCCAGCAAATTAATTGACCCCAAGGGGATGGGGGTTGTGGAAACCTCCAACCTATAGCCGGTTGGTCAGAAGCTCAGGTGATAACCTGGATTTGTGATTCTCAGCTGAAGGTGGGTGGGCGGATAGGAGGACGAGGGACCAGTCTTGTAGGACTGAACGCTTAACCTGTGGAATCTGATACTATCTCTTTGTAGATAGTGTTGACTTAAAACAATAAAGCAGCCAGTTGTTTTACCATCAAAATGAGTTTATTCAAGAAACAGCAAAGAATTGCAATTCAGGACACGCAATTTATGGAGAACCACAGGCAAGTCCAGAGAACAAAGGAGAGGACAGTTCTTTTATAAAGGAGAAGGGGGAGTTTGGAAGACCTATTATAAACAAAGAGTCCATTGGTGGAAACAGGAGTTTGAAGTGTAGTGGCTTTTTATTGGCTGAGTTGTGACAGTCTCATTGGCAGGGCAGTGGCCGGGCAAGGAGAAAGCCTTCCTTCCTCCTGCTGGGTAGTAAAGTAGTAGCTTTCTTCCTGTTGGAGATGCAAGATATGTCTCTTGCTGTTAGTAATGCAACCGAAATTGAGTGGTAGGGCCTGAGAGCTCCTTCTTCTGGCCTTCCCATTCCGTTTTAAATGTTTTCTGTTTATTAGTTTTCAGTAGTGTCAGAATTGAGTTGAATTGTAAGACACACAGTTTGTGTCCAGAGAACTGCTTGTTGGTGGCGGGGGGGGGAACCCCATGTCCCCACATTGAAATCAGGTGTTCAGATGCTTTTAGATGAGAAACATCTATTAGAGTTGTTTGGAAAGTCGGGATGTTGGAAATGGATAGAAAATATGACAGTATAAATGTATAAAAAATGGAATGGCTCATCTCAATATTGTTTCTAATGGATGTGAACAAATGTAATGAAAACTACATGAGTATATAAAATAAAACACACTATTCTCTCTGTCTGGACCCTCCCTTTCTCCATCCTTTAGGTTTCAGCTTAAAGAGACACATCTTGAAGAAGCCTTCTCTGACCTCCACTCATGCCCACCCCAACCTGATTAGTTCCTTCTGTTAGTCTGTCTCATAATATCCTGTAATTTCCTTATTTGTGATACACATCAAAATGGTCACTGAGTGTTTCTTGATCTCTGCGACTTCCCCAATAGAATATGAACTCTATTAGCATGAAGGCTATGTTTCTCCTTTCCACCATGGTATTCACAGTGCTTAGTATATTATTAGATGGTCAATAAATAATTATTGACAGGCTGAATGAATCAATCAATCAAGCAATCGTGAGGAGACGAGAATTTGTTTTGGGTGTTGTCT